>NC_045787.1:90386535-91085701 GCF_009873245.2 Balaenoptera musculus
GACCAGGTAATGATCAAAAACTGGTAGCACCTGGCACAGAACCAGAAATCTGTCTTCCATGTTTGGATTTCACCCAGAGAAGAGTTGGCAGCTCGCTGTGGGAAATCTGACAAATGAGAAATGTGCGTGTGACAAATGAGTGTGTACACCGTGGTTGACTAAGATGAGCATCCCAGGTTGAGGCTCCATCCACACAAGCCATTTCCCAGTGGAGGATTTGCCACAAATGAGCTGCACTTGGACGTATTATTGGACCTTAAGTCCCCATCCCCATCTGGACTTGACAACTGAGGTCCTGTCTAGTTGTGGCTGAGGCCACGTACTGCTTCCTGGGATCGTGGTCCCAGGAATCCGTGAGTGGTTTCAGCAAGTACATCAATCAAACCCCTGAACATGTGTAAGCGGAAGATCCATTCCACTTGTCAGATTAAGAGGGGGCTGAACTGAAGGAGATAAAGAACCACTGCTTCGTGAAAGTCCCCCTGGAGAAACGAAGTAGCCCTGCTTCCTCTCAGAACCCCTCTTCTGGGATTCCAAACTCCCATTACTCAGTTTATCTCTGAAAGAGACCCACAGTGTCATGGGATGTTCCAATGACAGATATATTCCTGGGGCTGTCCCAGCTGAAACAGGAGACATATTTTTATAAAAAAAACCTTGTTATCAGTATGGTAGCAAACAAGAGTAATGCTGGTGTTACTGTTTAAAACTAATGGTCTCCAACCTTCTCTGTCTAACAAATAAGTAGTTTGAGTTTTTACAGCTTGTACAGCCAATTTCTGTATATTTAGAAATTAAATACTTTCCCTCCTGTATTAGTATTCTGTACCTTATAAAGCACAAACTAGGCATTAAAGGACAAGGTGACAAATAAACAGATAGATGAATATTCTTTCCACACTTCAGTGAATTGTCACAGTTACCTTATCTTTGAGAACTTTGTTTGAAACTACGTGGATTAAATAGATTTTGCAGAAATATGCCCCAGCCCCTTTCTTGTACTATTTCCCTTGAAAATATGTTTTAAGTTCTAAACAACAGTTTAACAAAAATTGAAACTGCAATTTTGTTATAAATTTGAGACCCTGAGTCGTTTCCTGCTGCCACATTGCATCACCTTGAGACTGAGTCAAACCCTGGTAAGGACTGGATCCTGTCCTCACCACACCCCATTGGGAGGACAAACACTGGCTAATCCCCGGAATTCCTGAATGTGTTGACAATTTTTTCTAATCTCCTGGCTTTGTCTATACTTTTGAAGTCTTAGCATTAACAGCCTTTGTTTTTGAATTAAAAACAAACAAACAACTACCAACACAAAACCTTAAGGTTGGGAGAAATCTGTGAGCAAAATTTGGTTTCGATTAAGTGACCAGGTTGTTTCTGTTTTAACAGATTTAGTGAAGGGTTTTTTAAGGAGAAAGAATGTAATGCCGAACTGGGTTTTTCGTGTGTTATGTTTAACTGCCACCATAGGAAATAGGAAAAAAAAAAAGACTGGAATGAAATATACAAAATGCCAATAATAAGTTGTGGAAAGTGATTTCGTAGGTGGCTTTTTTTTCTCTTCATTCCCCAGTTTTCAATTATATAAGATATAATTGCTTTGTTTACAGAACAAACAGTTTTCTCCCCCAAATGTTACTGCCATTTCTAAAAGTGCCAAAATCTCATCAGCCTGATTTAAGAATGTCTACATCAGTAGGCAGTGATAGGTATTGAAACGTAAATTGATATTTTACTACATTTTATATTCTAAACTACCCAGGTGTCCCCACCCCCAAAGCTTTGTAATTCTTGCATTGCCTACTTTTTAAATTTAAGTAACTGTGAAGTTGAGTGTATATTACTGTGACTGCTGCTTATGCCATGTGGGAAGCCAAATACAGCTGCATTCTTGATGTCTGTCTGATGTCGGTCTAACAGCCAGAAATATTTGAACTCTCCATTATTGTTAATGGAGGGAAAATCCACAAAGCACACTTCCTTCTTCACCTCTGAATGCCTCCTTTAGTTTATACCTACCCCCTTTCATCGTACTCAATTCATGGAAATTATTTTTCTGCAGTTGTTGAAAAATAATTCAATTCTGACCCTTCAAGCATGAGATGACCCTGATTATTTTTCACTGCTCTTGCCTTAGAAGAAATTAAATCACCAGCAGTATTTTGCATCCAGCCAACACACATCAAAACTCCTGCCTGTCTTGGCTTTGAGAGCCTTGGAAGTTTCTGAATCAGTCAGAAATTACAGTAGAGCTGAGACTGATCAATAAGGAAGCCCCATTTTATTTTTCAGACACCTTCTATCTCTCTTGTAGCCCATGTATGTGTCTGTGCTTTCTCTAAAATACAACTGATTCTTATTCTCTTACTTGTTTTAGCCCGGAAGCTTCTGTGTTTCCCCCCTTCCCCGCTCCCCGCTTCCTTAGTGAACAGCTATCATTTTAATGTAAATGACTCTTCTGTAGATTTGAACTTTACTTAGATTTTCCTTAGCAGAAATAAGATTAGGTAATTTTACAAACCTCCCAAATCTGGAGGCACCAGTTTTCCTCGTTTGCGATTTTTTTTAATTGGGTTTCTCCATTAAAAATATTTTAAGAACGTGAAGATAAATGACCGGTAGAAGCAGCTGCTTTTCATGGATTCTGCCTGTTTACTTCCCCACCGTGTGGTACATGATGTCGATGAAAATAACTAAATTTTATTAAAGTATCTTTGAGGTATGAAACTCAAACATTTCTGTGGCGTTAGCTTTAAACATGATGGCCAAAATCGTACTCATTAAAAAGCAGAAATAAAATGTTCACATTTTTGCCTCAGTGAGCTGAGTAGTATATTTATAACAATTAAATATTTAACTTACATGTAAACTGTATTCTATGGTTACCGTTAAGAAGCCAGGTACTTAGTGAATTGTATAGGGAAGAGTTATTCCCTGAAGGCATATACGTTTCCAAGTTCTCTTTGAATAGGCAAGTTGAGTCAATTAGCAAGTGTTTAATGAATACCCCAAGGGCTTTTAGTACATTAGGAGCCCCCTTTACTACTTTCCTTCCCAATTAAAAAAAAAATGTGTCAGAGTGAATACAACTTAATTCCAAGGTTTGATTTCTTTTCTCTTAATGTACACATTCTGACTTCTTATTTTGTAAACTTCGTTATAAATTCAGTCTCCTGGGCATCGGGCCCTTCAGGAACACACTCCTGGCCCAGCCTCCCAAGCCTGCACCCACGTCGTCCCCCTGAACAGACATCCATCCGATCGGCTCTTGGAGGAGCTTGGTTCTCTTCTCTGAGTGTTACCTGGCTCTTATCTGCCCTGCCCGAAACTTGGGGCTTGAGCTTAATGTGCTATTGCTGGTGCTGAGGGTGCCTCACTTGGGAAATTATAAGATTTATAGCTGGTAACACTAATAATGAAGACAAACCCTATATGGCACTCAGCATCCTAAGCACTTTATAATTCATGAACATAATGAATCCTTCACTCCTCGACACCTTAGACGTAATTACCCCTATTTTTCAGATGAGGAAGCAGAGACAGAAAACTTAAGTGACTTGTCCAAAGTCACATAGCTGTGTAGCATCACAACTAAAACTGAAGCATGGGAGTCTGGTTCCAGAGCCTGTGCTCCTAACCACTACACTGCCTCCCTGGGGGCCTGCAAGCCTATAAGCCTGTCTGCTACCAGCAGCTCTGGGATTGGTTGATATTTGCATTCCAGATTATCGGTGTCCTTCTTGGTTTGTGCAATAAATGACGCAATGTCATTTCAAACCCAAGATCAAGTATCCTGCACCTACAGGCTGCCATCTCGCGCCCTCTTGGGAGCATGGCTTAGTTGTGTGGGTCAGAGAAGCCTGAGGAGGGGGTATTGCCGCCAGCATCATGCCCTGTCATAGGATTCCCCCATGGGGGCACTCAAGGGTCTGCCATGAACATGGGGAAGACCAGCCTACGCAGGTCAGGATACCAAAGACATGGTAGCAGGAGCCCCACTAATGCTACCTTCGTCTCCTGGACTCCCAAACAGCCTGGCAGACCCTGCCAAAGTCTTATGGTTACTAAAATTAGGTAAAGTGAACAGAATGTTCAGATTCTAGTTCTTTCTGCTTCTGCACAGTTGGAGCTGTCGAGCTTGGTATAAAGTTGAAGTAAAAGATGTCCTTTCGAAAGTGTTTTGTTTCCTGGGGGAATGGAAGTCTGAAAGTCTTTTCATCACAGTGGTTTTCTGCAGAAGATTTCATGCCCAGAGAAGCTTCTTTGCACCGTAAGTGAAGATGTGCTTCTCCAAGAAATAGATCTCCTTGTGTAGTTCTGTTATGGAAAGGATGTGGACCAGGAGAGTTTCCCAGGCAGTCTGCTCTCAAATGCCAAGACAGTGAAATCCACATTCACCATTTTATTGTACTCCCCCCACCCAGTTCCTCTAAGTATTATTGGGTCTTTTTAATTCTCAAGTACTAAATTCCATTTAAATATACTTTTTCTCAGAGGATCGTGTATTTTTCTCATATTGAATGGGTTGAAGAAACGAATCCACTTGCAAGCTGAATCAGATTTAAATTTACTTGGGAATTCCTTTGGGGAAATAGCATGGTATATGTATGTGTTTGGTTATTGGAATCTAAGTTAAAAAGGAAGCCAGTGTTTTTATTTAGAGGAAAATTCCTCTTTGATTCATTTCTTATGTATACTGAAATCATACTTCTGAAGAACCCAAAATGTGAAGTGAAAAGAAGAGGATGAGGAGAGTTCTGTGTTGTTCCCAGAATTGATTTTTTTAAGAATAGACCCTATTTTTATTGTGGAACAATCGAACAGTTTTGTGCAGCTCTGAGAGCCAAGTCATCTCACCCCTAAATAATTACAGAAAATCTGTTCGGCCCAGCCTTGGAGAAGCAGAACCAAGAGGCAGCATTTTAGGAGTATTGTTGGTAATAACACACAGTTGGAAGTTACCACCTCGATCCGTGGAGGGGGCTGAGGATCCTGACTAAGGATCAGGCCCTTGGTTTTTTCTCCTTGAAGATGACATTCGTATCTCTCTCATGTATCTTCGTGCTGAATTGCTAGAACCTAAGAGTTTGTCGTTCAGCGAGGAACCTGTTGTTGCCTTTTAGCAGCTTGTGTTTTATTTGTAGTCTGCGTATCCGGGATCCATGGAGAAGTAGAGTATTATGTACAAGGCTGGGTGGGGCTGTGCGTTTCCTTGAGGAAATGGGCAGGAAGAAGAGTCCAATTTTAACTCTGTTTGTTTTCTATATATAATATCTGTCCTCAGGGCAGCTGTCTATTTTTCTGTCTTTTTGAAGGAAAACTGAAAACTAGGGGTAAATCCCTTTTCTTCAGGGATTTTGGTTTTGTAGAAAGCCTGTCAAGGGGGACCTGCCCTCGCATCCTCGAGCATCATACGGTCCTATAGTATGTCCCTCTGCCCTGATCTGATGCAGTCGCTGCTTGCAGACACGTTTCACAGGGAAGAAGCTGGTAAGCTAATTGCATTTTATTATCGAAGTGTTGCTCTCAGAGACCTCCTCTTCTTGGCAACATCATAACACTTGATTTTAATCAATACATACTCATTTATATGAGATTTCAGACTTCTTCTAGTAACTTGAGTGAACGTCAGTCATTCATCTGATACGTGCTAAATGCTGAAAGTGACTGGATCACAGTAAGCAACTTTATTTAAAAGTAATTTTCAGTAGTATGGCAGTATTTGTGTAAGATGTTTCTTTATGTGTTAAAATGCCTTCAGTCATCAACGTAATGATGAGGCAATTTCATTTTCATGAACTATCACAATGTTCCTGAAAGTAGGTCAGCACCGCTAAGTTCAGTTAGTCGACAAATACTGAGTGCCTATTTTTCTTTCAATTTAACGGATCTTCAAGTTTAAATCTCTGTTAATGTCAAGAGGTTCAAAACATTCCCCCCGACTCTTCACGATAGAGTGGAAGAACTTTTTCTCTGGCACATATACTCTGTCTCTCTGTTCTTTTTTGCCCAGGGCCTACCCATTCTGTGAATTCTTTTCTGTCTGGGAGCAGGAGATGATCAGGTGAGCGGAATCAGTCCTGACAGCCAGGGTCTTCCTAGGCCATCTGTTAGTCTGACAGATTTCATAGTAGTTGGGATGGAATATTATTTGTAATCTAGGGATTTGGGACAGCCAAATACATCCTAGGTGACTTGGGCTGGATTTGGATCTAATTCCCAAAGAAATGTTGATTTAATGGTAAATGCTTCAGCCTTTCTCTCTTAAAGAGGCAGACGTGCTGTTAACATCTGGCCTGAGTGGGGATGGGGAAGAGACTCAGGAGAGAAAGCGCGCACGCGCGCACGCACAAGTTAACATCACCTCAGAACGACAGATCACAGAGAAATCGCAGTCTTGTTTCTGTTCTCAGTCACGAGATTGTCTCTTGGAATAACACAGGACCTTTAACACCTGGGGTTTCAGAGAATCTGGCAAGTTAAGGAAACTTCATTGCATTCATATTTGTGTTTGGAGCCAGTAAATGTGATTACTTTGGTCACCTTTTCTTAAATTCACGACGTGAGGCGCTTCCTAATCTGAGCCATCCAGAGGCATTTGGGGTCTGTGTTTAGTTATCTAAGGTATTTATAGGAAACCATAAAAACCCTTTTGATAACATGTGCTCTCCTGAGTATGCATATTTTTGGACATTTCAACTCATGGCAACTTGCTGTGTAAATAAATATTCCATCTCCCCCACCACCCCCAACAGTTTGTTTCAAAGGAGCCTGTTTTCTTTGCTCTAATAGTTTGAGATAAAGTGAATGGGCTTACGCCATTTGCTCTTTTGTGAAATTTTGTTTCACTAATATTAGTGATAGTCAAGTTCATAGAGCACTCACTGCATGTTGGATGCTTTATGTGTAATATCTCATTTAATCCCATGTAATCGTATGTCTTTGCAAGTGACTCCCCACTCTGTAAGCAGTAGCTCCTCCAAACCTGGTTTTGCCCCTGGGTAGATACTTTTAATGATTTCCATTTTATAGTTGAGAAGACAGACATTAAGAAATCTGCCCCAGGTCACACAGTAAGTGGTAGAGCGGAGCTTGAAGCCCACGCTCTCTGGCTCCAAACCCTGAGGCACTCTGCCCACAGGAAAGAGGCTGGGTTTTTCTGAAGATCTGTATAAAAGTTCTGCCTCATAAAAATGTTAGACTAATTATACTTAATATGCAATCCTATATTCTTTTTAGTGTTCAAACAGGTCCTTTCTTGCTTTAATCAATTTTCAAAGTACCTTTCATTAGAATTAGAAGTTTTTTGAAGTGTTAGTACATTGAATATATGTGTATATAATTTATGCATTAATCAGAATTATACACTAATGTGAAAAACTTACCAAATAAACTGACAGATTCTCCAGGCTCACCTGTTTGGAGCTTTTCAGGCAAGTGAATCCGGCATGGGAAGGCAAAGGGAACGTTTGGGGCGACCTAAAAGCTGGCAGACCAGGGCATGGGTGTGAACATGAAGGCTCACATAGCCCGCTGCTGTTGTGTGCTAGTGTCTAGGCATCTAGTTGTGGAAAATTGACTCCAAAAGTCAACTAATTAACCCCTTATCCACCCACTGAGGCCTAGTATTCCAGCATTGACAAATGGGATACAGTCATACTGTATTAAATAGATTAAGCAGAAATGATTAATGCAAGTCTGAAAAAGTTTCCGTTACGTTATTTCCCTACCTCAATGTACATGGATGTGGCTTTCATACTTGTTGATTCTTTTTTCTCTGGAGTTTGGAAAATCCAATGTTAGAAGTGATAAACTTTAGTTTTCCTTGTGATTTTTGAGTTTCTGTTAAGATGGAAGCTAGTTAATAATGTACAGTCTTTGTGTTTGAAGGGGTGATAAACTAGGTAATTGGACTTCATAGTTGATGAATCCACTATCCAGTGAATATAAGACCAGAAGGTTATGCTCAAAGTTATATAGGTCCTATAGAACTTAACTTAGTGTCAGGTCATTGTTGGCATATAAAAACTAGGGATTGGTATAGATAGAACTGAAGTATATTAGCATATGATTTGGATGTTTATAAGGAACATTGGCCATGTGAAATACCCTTGAAATAAATACCACAGCTCACAAAACTCTCTTAGTGTCAACAAAATCATGATATTCTATATTGTCTCGAAGTTCAATATATATTTTCCTGATTTCTTTCGTACATATTGGGAAATCGGTCATCATGATTATCTTAGAGACATTACTTGTAACTTTCATAGCTGTCAAGAAAATTTGTGAGCTTTTTCTTTCTAGGAGGAAATTCCAGTTTGGAGATGATATGAGAGGGAAAGGATTAAAGAGGAAGATTATTAACATACTTGGCTGTAGGAACAAAGCAAACATGGGCGACAGCCATGAGTAATGGGTGAAACATCACCCATATCCTGTGGTCATGCGAATGTTCTCAGTCGTGATCTGGCCAAATAACAGGCCTCCTTCATTTTAAGGAAAACATGTTAAGAATATTTGCTTTACAAAACTGAAGCAGTATGATTCTTTTTTTTTTTAAGGATTTATGTCCTAAGATAGTTTTTAGGTGGGAGCATAGTATTTACTGGTGACATGTGAGAATGCAGTACAGACTGAGCTCCTAAATTAGAGTTGGAAGTGTGACATGAGGGAATCTCTGAAGCTGGGAAACTTACGAGGAAGGGGAGAAGCTTGCAGAGAGTGAGAGGCACAGAGATAGGGAAATGTGGTGGTACCTTAATACTCCAATTTTTTTAAAAAAGGATGTAATCTCTGTAATTTTCACCAGTGATTGAAGGTCAAGCTTTTGAATTTTTTTTCACCCTGAGGAAACATTACTGGAATTAGATAGGAGTTTTGGAGAATACGATTTGCTTTTCATAATGAAAACTTAAAAATCTTGACTGCAATATGTAAATTCTGCAATCCAAGGAATTTCTGTAGCTGGGGAAAAGTGTTTGTTGGGCTCATCTCTTTAGGATCAGAAAACTCTTGTAAGGTATAGGGAGTACGTAGGAGCATGCTAAGAAGAAGTGAGAGAGAATGGTAACAGATACACACTCCTATTTATAAAATAGATAAACAAGGACCTACTGTATAGCACAGGGAACTATACTCAATATCTTGTAATAACCTATAATGAAAAAGAATCTGAAAGAATATATATATATGTATAACTGAATCACCTTGCTGTACACCTGAGACACTGAAAATCAACTATACTTCAATTTAAAAACAAAAAAGAGAGAGAATGGGCTGTTCTGCAGTCCTCTGTAGTCATATGACCCAAAATCAGTGCAACCGTATGTTTTCGTTTTAGAGCTATCACAATGTGGATGTGCAGTCACAAGGCCAAGTTCATATAACCGACGTGGAAATGGACACCAGGGCTCCTTCCTAGTTGGACTAAATATTCATATTTATATCTGCAAATTAGTACACTAAATTGAAGCTTCCAAAGAAGAGGAAGAGTAGATCTTTTTCCAGATTAGGCTACATTAGCATGTTCTTTCTGCTTTGGATGGACTAAATCTTTAATTCTTATTGGATCAGAGACGTAGCTTTGCTAAATTGGGAAAAAATCAGCGTACCTTGTTCTCCCTCTAAAGGAAGAAATGTCAAGTTACTGTAGCTTTCAATTCACTGTGCTAGAATGAATGGTAAGATGGGCCCTGTTGCCTATAAGAATTTGATTAGGGCCCTTTTATTAACGTTTATGACATCAGATTGATTCATTTCTGAAAATGCAGTGGTTTCTGTGTTGTTGATGTATGAGAGGTGAGATCTCCCTCTGTGTTGTCTAGAAATGCACTACCTGAGAGTCATATCTCAAGGACGTTGATGTATTAACTCTCGTAAGAGAGTCTTCAAATTGAATTTTTTTTTAAACATCTTTATTGGAGTATAATTGCTTTACAATGGTGTGTTAGTTTCTGCTGTATAACAAAGTGAATCAACTTTACATATACATATATCCCCATATCTCCTCCCTCTTGCGTCTCCCTCCCACCCTCCCTATCCCACCCCTCTAGGTGGACACAAAGCACCGAGCAGATCTCCCTGTGCCATGCAACTGCTTCCCACTAGCTATCTGTTATACATTTGGTAGTGTATATATGTCCATGCCACTCTCTCACTTCGTCCCAGCTTACCCTTCCCCCTCCCCGTGTCCTCAAGTCCATTCTCTATGTCTGCGTCTTTATTCCTGTCCTGCCCCTAGGGTCTTCAGACCTTTTTTTTTTTTTTTTTAGATTCCATATATATGTGTTAGCATATGGTATTTGTTTTTCTCTTTCTGACTTACTTCACTCTGTATGACAGTCTCTGGGTCCATCCACCTTGCTACAAATAACTCAATTTCGTTTCTTTTTATGGCTGAGTATTATTCCATTGTATATATGTGCCACATCTTCTTTATCCATTCATCTGTTGATGGACACTTAGATGGCTTCTAAGTCCTGGCTATTGTAAATAGAGCTGCAATGAACATTGTGGTACATGACTCTTTTTGAATTATGGTTTTCTCAGGGTTTATGCCCATTAGTGGGATTGCTGGGTCGTATGGTAGTTCTATTTTTAGTTTTTTAAGGAACCTCCATACTGTTCTCCATAGTGGCTGAATCAATTTACATTCCCACCAACAGTGCAAGAGGGTTCCCTTTTCTCAACACCCTCTCCAGCATTTATTGTTTGTAGATTTTTTGATGATGGCCATTCTGACTGGTGTGAGGTGATACCTCATTGTAGTTTTGATTTGCATTTCTCTAATAATTAGTGATGTTGAGCATCCTTTCATGTGTTTGTTGGCAATCTGTATATCTTCTTTGGAGAAATGTCTGTTTAGATCTTCTGCCCATTTTTGGATTGGGTTGTTTGTTTTTTTGATATTGAGCTGCATGAGCTGCTTGTATGTTTTGCAGATTAATCCTTTGTCAGTTGCTTCATTTGCAAATATTTTCTCCCATTCTGAGGGTTGTCTTTTCGTCTTGCTTATGGTTTCCTTTGCTGTGCAAAAGCTTTTAAGTTTCATTAGGTACCATTTGTTTGTTTTTATTTCCATTTCTCTAGGAGGTGGGTCAAAAAAGTATCTTGCTGTGATTTATGTCATGGAGTGCTCTGCCTATGTTTTCCTCTAAGAGTTTGATAGTGTCTGGCCTTACATTTAGGTCTTTAATACATTTTCAGTTTATTTTTGTGTATGGTGTTAGTGAGTGTTCTAATTTCATTCTTTTACTTGTAGCTGTCTAGTTTTCCCAGGACCACTTATTGAAGAGGCTGTCTTTTCTCCATTGTAAATTCATACCTCCTTTATCAAAGATAAGGTGACCATATGTGTGTGGGTTTATCTCAGGGCTTTCTATCCTGTTCCATTGATCTATGTTTCTGTTTTTGTGCCAGTACCATACTGTCTTGATGACTGTAGCTTTGTAGTAGAGTCTGAAGTCAGGGAGTCTGATTCCTCCAGCTCTGTTTTTCTTTCTCAAGATTGCTTTGGCTATTCGGGGTCTTTTGTGTTTCCATACAAATTGTGAAATTTTTTGTTCTAGTTCTGTGAAAAATGCCATTGGTAGTTTGATGGGGATTGCACTGAATCTGTAGATTGCTTTGGGTAATATAGTCATTTTCACAATGTTGATTCTTCCAATCCAGGAACATGGTATATCTCTCCATCTGTTTGTATCATCTTTAATTTCTTTCATCCGTGTCTTATAGCTTTCTGCATACAGGTCTTTTGTCTCCTTAAGTAGGTTTATTCCTATGTATTTTATTCTTTTTGTTGCAGTGGTAAATGGGAGTGTTTCCTTAATTTCTCTTTCAGATTTTTCATCATTAGTATATAGGAATGCAAGAGATTTCTGTGCATTAATTTTGTATCCTCCTACATTACCAAATTCATTGATTAGCTCTAGGAGTTTTCTGGAGCATCTTTAGGATTCTCTACGTATGGTATCATGTCATCTGCAAACAGTGACAGTTTTACTTCTTCTTTTCCAATTTGGATTCCTTTTATTTCTTTTCTTCTCTGATTGCTGTGGCTAAAACTTCCAAAACTATGTTGAATAATATTGGCGAGAGTGGGCAACCTTGTCTTGTTCCTGATCTTAGTGGAAATGGTTTCAGTTTTTCACCATTGAGAGGGATGCTGGCTGTGAGTTTGTCATATATGGCCTTTATAAAGTTGAGGTAAGTTCCCTCTATGCCTACTTTCTAGAGGGTTTTTATCATAAATGGGTGTTGAATTTTCTCAAAAGTTTTTTCTGCATCTGTTGAGATGATCATATGGTTTTTCTCCTTCAATTTGTTAATATGGTTTATCACATTGATTGATTTGCATATACTGAAGGATCCTTGCATTCCTGGGATAAACCCCACTTGATCACAGTGTATGATCCTTTTAATGTGCTGTTGGATTCTGTTTGCTAGTATTTTGTTGAGGATTTTTGCATCTATGTTCATCAGTGATATTGGCCTGTAGTTTTCTTTTTTTGTGGCATCCTTGTCTAGTTTTGGTATCAGGGTGATGGTGGCCTTGTAGAATGAGTTTGGGAGTGTTCCTCCCTCTGCAATATTTTGGAAGAGTTTGAGAAGGATAGGTGTTAGCTCTTCTCTAAATGTTTGATAGAATTCGCCTGTGATGCCATCTGGTCCTGGGCTTTTGTTTGTTGGAAGATTTTTAATCACCGTTTCAATTTCAATGCTTGTGATTGGTCTGTTTATATTTTCTATTTCTTCCTGGTTCAGTCTTGGAAGGTTGTGCTTTTCTAAGAATTTGTCTATTTCTTCCAGGTTGTCCATTTTATTGGCATAGAGTTGCTTATAGTCTCTCATGATCCTTTGTATTTCTGCAGTGTCAGTTGTGACTTCTCCATTTTCATTTCTAATTCTATTGATTTGAGTCTTCTCCCTTTTTTTCTTGATGAGTCTGGCTAATGGTTTATCAATTTTGTTTATCTTCTCAAAGAACCAGCTTTTAGTTTTATTGATCTTTGCTATCGTTTCCTTCATTTCTTTTTTATTTATTTCTGATCTGATCTTTATGATATCTTTCCTTCTGCTAACTTTGGGGGTTTTTTGTTCTTCTTTCTCTAATTGCTTTAGGTGTAAGGTTAAGTTGTTTATTTGAGATGTTTCTTGTTTCTTGAGGTAGGATTGTATTACTATAAACTTCCCTCTTAGAACTGCTTTTGCTGCATCCCGTAGGTTTTGGGTCATCGTGTTTTCATTTTCATTTGTCTCTAGGTATTTTTTGACTTCCTCTTTGATTTCTTCTGTGATCTCTTGGTTATTTAGTAATGTATTGTTTAGCCTCCATGTGTTTGTATTTTTTTACAGATTTTTTCCTGTAATTGGTATCTAGTCTCATAGCGTTGTGGTCAGAAAAGATACTTGATACGATTTCAATTTTCTTAAGTTTACCAACGCTTGATTTGTGACCCAAGATATGATCTATCCTAGAGAATGGTCCATGAGCACTTGAGAGGAAAGTGTAATCTGCTGTTTTTGGATGGAATGTCCTATAAATATCAATTAAGTCCATCTTGTTTAATGTATCATTTCAAGCTTGTGTTTCCTTATTTATTTTCATTTTGGATGACCTGTCCATTGGTAAAAGTGGGGTGTTAAAGTCCCCTACTATTATTTTGTCACTGTTAATTTCTCCTTTTATGGCTGTTAGCGTTGGCCTTATGTATTGAGGTGCTCCTGTGTTGGGTGCATAAATATTTACAATCGTTATATCTTCTTCTTGGATTGATCCCTTGATCATTATGTAGTGTCCTTCTTTGTCTCTTGTAATAGTCTTTATTTTAAAGTCTATTTTGTCTTATATGAGAATTGCTCCTCCAGCTTTCTTTTGATTTCCATTTGCATGGAATATCTTTTTCCATCCCCTCACTTTTAGTCTGTATGTGTCCCTAGGTCTGAAATGGGTCTCTTGTAGACAACATATGTACGGGTCTTGTTTTTGTATCCCTTCAACCAGTCTATGTCTTTTGGTTGGAGCATTTAATCCATTTACATTTAAGGTAGTTATCGATATGTATGTTCCTGTTACCATTTTCTTAATTGTTTTTGGTTTGTTATTGTAAGTCTTTTCCTTCTCTTGTGTTTCCTGCCTAGAGAAGTTCCTTTAGCATTTGTTGTAGAGTTGGTTTGGTGGTGCTCAATTCTGTTAGCTTTCGCTTGTCTGTAAATGTTTTAATTTCTCCGTCGAATCTGAATGAGATCCTTGCTGGGTAGAGTAATCTTGGTTGTAGGTTTTTGCCTTTCATCACTTTAAATATGTCCTGCCGCTCCCTTCTCGCTTGATCAGCTGTTAACCTTATGGGGATTCCCTTGTATGTTAATTGTTGCTTTTACCTTGCTGCTTTTAATATTTTTTCTTTGTATTTAATTTTTGATAGTTTGATTAATATGTGTCTTGGCATGTTTCTCCTTGGATTTATCCTGTATGGGACTCTGCACTTCCTGGACTTGATTGACTATTTCCTTACCCATATTAGGGGAGTTTTCAACCATAATCTCTTCAAATATTTTCACAGTCCCCTTTTTTTTCTCTTCTTCTTCTAGGACCCCTATAATTTTAATGTTGGTGCGTTTAATATTGTCCCAGAGGTCTCTGAGATTGTCCTCAATTCTTTTCCTTTTTTTTCTTTATTCTGCTCTGCAGTAGTTATTTCCACTATTTTATCTTCCATGTCACTTATCCGTTCTTCTGCCTGTTATTCTGCTGTTGATTCCTTCTAGAGAATTTTTAATTTCATTTATTGTGTTGTTCATCATTGTTTGTTTGCTCTTTAGTTCTTCTAGGTCCTTGTTAAACGTTTCTCATATTTTCTCCTTTCTTTTTCCAAGATTTTGGATCATCTTTACTGTCATTACTCTGAATTCTTTTTCAGGGAGACTGCCTATTTCCTCTTCGTTTGTTTGGTCTGGTGGGTTTTTACCTTGCTACTTCATCTGCTGTAGATTTTTCTGTCTTCTCATTTTGCTTAACTTACTGTGTTTGGGGTCTCTGTTTCACAGGCTGCATGTTCGTAGTTCCCGTTGTTTTTGGTGTGTGCCCCCAGTGGCTAAGGTTGGTTAAGTGGGTTGTGTAGGCTTCCTGGTGGAGGGGACTGGTGCGTGTGTTCTGATGGATGAGGCTGGATCTTGTCTTTCTTGTGGGCGGGACAACGTCTGGTGGTGTGTTTTGGGGTGTCTGTGAACTTATGATTTTAGGCAGCCTCTCTGCTAATGGATGGGGCTGTGTTCCTGTCTTGCTAGTTGTTTGGCCTAGGGTGTCCAGCACTGTAGCTTGCTAGTCATTGAGTGGAGCTGAGTTTTGGCATTGAGATGGTGATCTCTGCGAGAGCTTTTGCCATTTGATGTTACATGGGGCCAGGAGGTCTCTGGTGGACCAATGTTCTGAACTCACCTCTCCCATCTCAGAGGCTCAGGACTGACACCTGGCCAGAGCACGAAGACCCTGTCAGCCACACGGCCAGGTACGTGGGGAGTTTCTTGCCTTTTGGGAAGTCTGAGGTCTTCTGCCAGTGCTCAGTAGGTGTTCTGTAGTTGTTCCACATGTACATGTAGTTTTGATGTATTTGTGGGGAGGATGGTGGTCTCCACGTGTTACTCCTCCACCATCTTGAAGGTGCCCCCCTCAAACTGAATTTTTAATGAAAGTATGTTGAAATGATGAAAGCAAGTTTTAAAATCCATTAACAGTTTGTAAAAATTCTATCGCTGCCCTAATTTATTAGGAAAAAGATTAGGTAGTTGAACTACCCAGTGGCCATTTTTAGAATCCACTGTTTAATGTCTTCTTAGCCGGGGACTGAGAATCACTGAGGTGGTGTGAAGACTTCAGTTTGCTTTCGTCCTTTGCCTACACGTTAGCCAGAGAAAAGAATTCCAGTGGAACAGAAATGGAGCGTATATAGTAATTGACAAGTAGTTCTACAGGTTACTACTTAGATCTGCCTGGAGTATGTGTCTAAACCTGTATAGAGGGCATCAGAACATGGTTGTGTTGGGCCCATAATCCTGAAAAGGCTCAGTTTTGCTGACCTGAGAATTTTCATTTTTTTTTTTTTAAGTGGTAGGTTTCTGCTTTTTTTAAGATTTATTTATTTATTTTTATTGATTGATTGATTGGTTGCTATGTTGGGTCTTCATTTCTGTGCTAGGGCTTTCTCTAGTTGCGGCAAGCGGGGGCCACTCTTCATCGCGGTGCGCGGGCTTCTCACTATCGTGGCCTCTGTTGTTACGAAGCACAGGCTCCAGATGCGCAGGCTCAGTAGTTGTGGCTCACGGGCCCAGTTGCTCTGCGGCATATGGGATCTTCCCAGACCAGGGCTCGAACCCGTGTCCCCTGCATTAGCAGGCAGACTCTCAGCCACTGCGCCACCAGGGAAGACCCATCTTTTTTTTTTTTTTAAGTCAACTTTTCCGTTTGTGTGTTAGTTGGAATCACTAGTATTTTACAATGTTAGATGCTTAGAAAGATGTAATTGTAATTTCTAGTGGCTGTTAGTCACCATTATTTATTTACCAGTGTTTTTTCTGGTTTCTGAAGCTTTAAATAGGCCTTTAGTTCGCTTGTGATAGATGTGGCCAGGACACTGCTGTCCTGGGCTCTCCCACACACACACTGGCTACCCCTCGTGGTCTCCATTGCTGGTCCTCCTATCCCTCCCTAGCTCCTCATGTGAGGGTGTCTTAACCAGCCTTGTGGCTGAAACAGCCATCTAAATGCTGACTGCCAAGTCCATATCGACAGCCCAAAGCTCTCTCCTAATTCCAGATCCATATTCAACTGCCTCCTCATCATCTTTACTTGAATATCTAACAGGTATCTCAAACTAAACAGGCTGAAACCCAACTCCATGAATTTTTTGTAGTCTTTTCCGCATATGGAAATATCAACTCCATTCTCTTAGGCCAAAACCCTGGAGAATCCTTGAACTTCTTTCTCATACCCCACACTCAATCTGTCACCAAACCAGATTGTCTCTACCTTCAAAAATTACCTAGAATCTGTTCACTCATCACCGTACCTACAGCCAAGTCATTATCTCCTGGGTCATCTATTTTTCTTTGTTTTATGTTTGTTGTTTCTGTAACTGCACTCTCTGTATCCACCCTTGCCTTTTTACAGTGTATTCTCACCACAGCAGCTGGGTGATCCTTTTAAAATGTGACTCAACTTATGTTATTCGTCTGCTCAAAACCCTCTTTCTATCTCACTCAGTACAAAAGCTGCCGAGTCCTAAAAGTGGGCCTAATCGTCCCACTTTATGGTGTATGGTCATCTCCCACCACCACCATCTACAATTTCCCTCGCATTCTCCTGGCCCCAGACACATCAGTTGCCTTGCTGTTCCTCTAAGCATGCCAACAACTTATTTCTCAGGGGCACACTTTCCCCAGATAGCCCCATGATTTGCTTCCTCACTTTTTTCAGGTCCCTGCTCAAATGCCACCTTGTTAATAAGGCCTTTTGGGCCATCCTAGAAATATGGCAACACCCTTCCTACCCCTCTACTCCTACATTCCCCACACCATCGGAATGTCATAGGGCAGGAACTTGATTTGCATACTGCTGTGTTCTGGGAAGCCAGTATAGAGCCGGTACCTGGTAGTTTCTCAGTCGATGTTTAACAGAATAAATGGTCTTCGTATCCTTGTTTTTTCCCCTGAAAAAGTTGCAAGAGTACATTATTTTATATCACTTTTGTTAGTTATGTTGGTCTTCAGTAATTTTATTTATCCTCCTGGATAATTTCCTTTTAATTTCTCTCCATTGAAAAGCCTCAGCTGTGCATATTAGTTTTCTTGAGAAATGGCAAACCTTTAGAAAAGTTGCAGGTGTAGTATAATGAACACCCATATACCCTTCACTGATTCTAATATTTTGCCACTTTAATCTCTTTCTGTGCCTGAGTTTATATAATTTTTTCTAAACCATTTGAATTAGTTGTAGATACCATGACCCTTCGTGCCTAAAATGCTTCAGAATTTGTATCTTCTAAGAACAAGGACATTTTCCTACATTTCCATGAAAGAAATCTCATTTTCCAAAAACTCAACATTGATATAGTGCTACTGCCTTATATAGTCCATACTCAAATTTCCCCAGTTATCTCTATAATGTCCATTTTAACTGTTTCTTAAAATCCAGAGTCTAATCAAGTTTCAACAATTGTATTAATCGTCCTGCCTCTTTAGCCTCCTTTAGTCTAGAATATAGGTCCCTGGATTTTATTAGTCTGTCACAACTTAACATTTTTAAAGAATCTAGGCCAGATGTTTGGCAGGACGTCCTTCAATTTGGATTTGCCTGATTACGTAATCTGAGTCAATCAAGAGGAAATGATTTTGGCAGGAATAGAACACAGATGATGTGGTGTGCTTCTCCAACTGTCATCAGCAGGCACACAGTATCACCTGGTGTCATTGGTGATGCCAGTTTGGATCATTAGGTTAAGATGGTATCCACCAAACTGCCCTATTGTAAAGGTGTCTTTTTTCTTTTGTAGTCAGTGGTCTCTGAAGTGATACTTTGAGACTATGTGAAAATCCTTCTCCCCAGCAATCTTTGACCCAATGGTATCACTATCTGTTAATGATTATTACCTGAAACAATTACTGTGGTGTACGTAAAAATGGCAGTTTTTTTCCTATCATTCCTTCTATGTTTATTAGTTGATACTTGTCTGTAAAAACTTTCCCTTCTGTCTCTCTCTTGTTTTAAAATCTTTTTCGGTATCAGTATAAATTCATGAATTCTTTTATATCCAATGTGTTCTAATTCATTATGTTATTCATTTTGATACCCAAATTGTTATTTGGCTAGGGAGAGTTCTATATTCCAGTTTTGATGGGGAAAATAATTGAGGCATCTTTTCTTCACTATAGTCAGAAGAGATAAAGGAGTTTCCTAATAATTGTATAACATTAAAGAGAACAATAATATAGTGGAATCTTTGTGGGGAAAGTGAAGAGGTCTCGGGTGTCCCAGAGTGAACAACGTTGTTTAACTGGCTTCCTGCCAGCCACTGTGTAAATGTCATTCAGGCTGAGGCAGGTCTGGAACTGGGATCCTTCTGTCCTGGAATCATTCCTACCCTGAGTAGGGCAGTTTGGCAGAGTCTGAGAAGTTTGAATCTGTCACTGCAGCACTGGTACCCAAATGTAGCCAATCACCAGGAGAGCTATTTTGGCTTATTTTTATTTATTTATTTATTTATTTTCTTTAGTACAGCTTCCAGATCTACAGAATCTGACTCTTTGGATTGGGCTCCATATCTCTTCTGAATCGTTAAAAGCTTTCCTCAGATAATATTGATACCTTAGGTTTAGAAATGAGTTTGTTGGTTTAACAGGGACTTGAGTAGTCAAATACTTTGGTCTCTTGGCTTTAGTTGAGCCCAGACTCACTGGGGCTAAAGGGTATATAACCTGTGGATTGGTAGCAAGTAGCCTGGCATCAGCTCTGTTGCACTTAATACCTTTACCTGGTTTTGGTTAGATTAGACCAGCCTTTTACCAGAAGGAGTAAAAGATGAGACATATGACTAATGAGAAGCCTTCCTTACTCTTTACTACAGGATTTTCATAAGGGAGTGCTATAAAGTGGGGACTAATGGAAAGTAATACATCTTATAGGGGGGAAAGACTGCCTTTTACTTCACTTTTATGATAGGAGCAGAATGAGTTTGACATCCACCTCCTACTTTATATCATAGTCACACAGAAGTAGTATATGCCCATGAAACATTTATAAGCTATCCCAATATTGTTTCCTCCAGATCTGATTAATTCTACAGTCTACCAAAATATGTAATTTGACCTCTGTTTCAAAATTTTTAAATGGGGGGGGGCGGTGATCTATAAACCTTTTTACTTAAAGCACAAAGATTGGTTATATGAGTGAACTAAGTACCACAGCTACAGGACAGGAGCTGAAGTCAAATTTGGGAACCATGTCCCACGACTGGAAGGTATCACATCTGTAACTTAAGTTGCCATAAAGTATGCTTGAGTTAAGGAGTGAAATATTTGGAAAAGAGATGTCTGAGTTATCGAAGATATGGTTATATTCTATACAACATATGATATCTTTTGGTGAGATTTCATATCCTGATTTCTCTAATGTTTTGACATCTCTTAGAGTACCTAACAGCAGATTATTTGGCAAAGTTGAGCATGCTTATATTTTCTGGTGCATTGGAGAAAGGATGAAATTTATTCTTTGAAGATGATACAGGGATCATCTAGAGATGATCTAGAGATAAGGTAATAGAGATGATTGCAAGAAATTAAAATGTGCATTAGAGCATTATGGGCAATTTTTGTTAACAGTCTAAAGGTTTATAATGCTCTAATGCTAAACAAAATTACTTAATTAGTCCCCTCTAGAAATATGTTGTCTTATCACTCTGGTTGAAAAGTAAAATGATAACTGAGACTTGGTTTTGCTGCTGCTGTTAAATATATCTGACATAATTGCATTACTTTATCCTTAGCAAGTAACAATATACATTCTTAATTTTCACAACAGTGTATAAGGCAGGTACAGTTATTCCCATTTTCAGATGCAAAAATCATCATTAACATAAAGTAATCAAATTGAAGTCACTCATCTGGTCATTAGCAGAAACAAACTTTGAACTTAGGTCTATTTGAGGCCAAGACTTTTTCAGAAGGCTTTTCTCCTGACAACAAATAGTACTTACCTCAAAGAAAAACACTGTAAAGTTAGAATTCAAAAAATTACCCATAATTTCACATCCCAGAGATAAACACTTAACATTTTAGAGGATATTGTTTATTATTGGTTGGAGAGAGTGTTCAGTTAGCTTACTTTAAAGCTTGTAAAGAGCATATCGAAATTATTTAAATGTAACATCTTTTCTAAAATGTACTGTAATAATTCTAGACCCTCATATTAAATTGTTAGTTACCTGCAAACGTTGTAGCGTTTAGACACGTGTAACTTATTTGAAAATGAAAGCTATCATTTGAAAGCCGGATTTCATTCTATGCCTGTGTGCTGGAATAGTCTTCTCCAAACCTTTTCATCATGCTACATCCCTGTGTAGAAGTGTTAAAGGATTTCTTGTTGCCTGCAAACTAAAATTGGAGCACATCTCATTTTTCTCCATCATGGCTCTTGCCATTCCAGTCATATTAATCCTTAATGAGGGACTCAAAGTCATTGCTTTTGGTGCTATCCTGGCCCTTAAGTATTTCAGTAAAACTTTTTTCCCCCAGGAAGGTTCCTAGTATTAGCATAGATTAAACTACCTGCCAGCATTCTCACCTTAAGCCTTAGTTTTCTTTGTCTCAGAGTTAAAGCCATTAGATGCAGTCATTTAATATCCTTTTCAGCTCTGACATTCTGTTCTCACTGCTTCCTGGGACGCCAATGAGCGTGTGTCTGTGACAGTCCAGCACACATCAGTGAACCAGGAGCAGAGGAGGTGCCTGGTATAGGTCCCCTGGGTTGTGATTCCCACCCTCCCATTGTAATAGTGTTAGAAGATCAAGGGGGAGAAGGACTCTCTGGGGCTTGTAGTCATGAAGTGCCCATCAGACTTGAGGATGGATAAGGGTGTGAGTGTTCAGAGGAAGTGACTGGGAGAATTTAGCCAAATCCCATGAATGTTCAGTGAATGCCTGGTGGTAACAGTTGAGACCCAAAGGAAGTTCACTAGGAGTAAGGAGGGACAAGTGGAAGGGTGGTTGAGGTTTGGTTGAAGAAGGGGATCTTGGTATTAAACTGTCAGAGGCAGAGCAGTTCTAAATGGTCCAAGGTATATATGGTGACTGCTTAGGGTGTGTTGGAACTGAGATCTTTAGATTGGTGGCAATCTGAACACTTCAGTGGCAAGAGTTTTAGAAGGAAACTCATTGATAACGTTATAGTTCAGTGGAATATAGGGGAAGGCATATAAAGTTTAGTGTTATACTTGAGTTCAGGTCAAAACGCAGATAATGACCAGCTTTGTGATACTGGCATCTTTGATTCTGTGTATGAATCTGTAAATACTCATCTCAGGTTATCGCCAAATTAGGCAACGTTTATAAATGTTTTAGGAAAATCATAGAGTACTGTGCAGATATAATTGGCTGTTGTTTGGCCCATGTGGATGTGACCTCATTCTTCAACCTCTTATTTCTATAAACTGAGTGTAAGCTGGGAGCAGGGCCACCACTTCTACATCTCTTATATTCTGCCAACTTGTGTTCAGTTTTCCGTCTATCTATCCTATGCATTTGATCTCTGACAGAAATTTTTCTTAAGGAGTCACTTGATATTCCCTGGTTGCAGTTGTCTCTGTGAACGGGGAGTGTGTACTTAGACTTACCTCACTGTGTCTGTAAGAGATTTGAAGTTCATAGCAACTGCACATGGCCCTTGTTTGTACTTTAGGAAGGTTCTTTTGATGACCTTTCAGTTGAGGTTTTTTTCTCTATTTACTGCCATTTGAAGAGCTGCTCTTAGGATTAGTGGTAGGACTTTTGGAATTTACACAGAAGAAAACATACTGTTTACTGAGTCTGAGAGCCTTAAAAAGCTTCTATTCTTCCCACAGTGATGTTAAAAAAAAAAAAATTAAATGTTATGCCACTGTTAGAAAATTCTTAAAAAGAAGGATATTTTCTCCAAGGAAAACAGGTATTTTCAGTTTTAATCCCCTCCAATTAAGACTTGCAATAAGGAAAAATAGTTTGCATGCATTCACTATATAAAAGTAGGCTTTTTTTTTTTTAAATAAATTTTATTTATTTATTTATATATTTTTGGCTGCGTTGGGTCTTCATTGCTGCTCGCAGGCTTTCTCTAGTTGCTGCGAGCGGGGGCTGCTCTTCGTTGCGGTGCGCGGGCTTCTCATTGCGGTGGCTTGTCTTGTTGCAGAGCACGGGCCCTAGGCACGCGGGCTTCCGTTGTGGCGCGTGGGCTTCCCTTGTGGCACGTGGGCTCAGTAGTTTTGGCTCGCAGGCTCCAGAGCGCAGGCTCAGCAGCTGTGGCACACGGGCCCAGCTGCTCCGCGGCATGTGGGATCTTCCCGGACCAGGGCTCATACCCCCATCCCCTGCATTGGCAGGCGGGCTCTCAACCACTGTGCCACCAGGGAAGCCCTAAAAGTAGGCTTTTTAAAAGCGCATAGAGAGGAAGAAATAAAGGATCGAAGAAGAAATACTGTACAGGTATGCCCTGCTTAAGGGATATCCTACTATAAAAAGTTTTGAACTTGAAGAGGTAATAGAGATAGAGGGGAATTGAGTGATCTATAAAAAGACTTGCTATAAATATTACCAAATCTTCATTAGATCATTAAATTATTTAAAATATTAGGCTGGTGGCAATGAAGCTTAAAGCCTAAATGCTAGAAGTGAAAATTAATTGAAGATCAATCAAAAGTAGAGATTAAACATGTATGATAACGATGTTGGAGAGAAAAAAGAATTTGACTTGCATGTAATGGTTTAGGACCCTATCCATAGAGCAAAAGAAACTTGGAGAAGAGAAACCTGAAGAGGGTTACTGGTGATAGTTGGCTTGAGGTTTTTGAAGGACAGTCACATGAGAATGGTATTAGATACATCTTTCGGGATTCATGAGATAATTGATCCAATTTGCAGTATCTATAGGTAGACCCTATGAGAGTGTCACTCATATGGTGTAGCCGTCCAATGTGCTGTGCAGAGAGAATGGGCCGCCACAGCCCACTCAGAGCATTGAGGCTTGGCCAGGGGTGTGGTACAATCCAACTTAGTCTTTAGGGAGGGAGCTGAGATCTGTACTTGTAAACGGTTCGTCAGGACAGTGTGATGAGCCAGGTTCGGAGACCACCAGGCTAGATCAAGGAAGGGGTAGAGGTGAGGTAGAGGTGATCAGCATGTTAACCTATCAAGTTGCTTTATACTCTGAGTTTTCCGGGTCTCTCAGTTACAAAGTATTTGAATACAGTGTGAAAAATAGTTAAGAACATGAGGTCTATCTAGAGTCAGACTGCCTAGGTTCAAATTCCATCTCTGTCACGCGTTAGCTGTGTGTCTTTGGGCAAGTTGCTTAACCTATTTCCTTATCTGTAAAATAGAGATATTAACAATACCTACTCCAAGAATTGCTATGAGTATGACTTGAGTTACTGTTTGTAAAAAGACTTAAAATAGTGCCTGGTACATAGTAAGCTCTCAGGAAGTGTTGGTGATACAGCAGCGGAGCAAGAAGATGGGGGTTCACACAGAGAAGGCCTCAGAAGTCCTTGGCCTAGAGACCTGGTCATAATGCCAGTATTGGAGGGCTTGGCAGGAGTGACGGTTTTCAAGCAAGACATATGGAAATGAAATACTTATTTGGTAAAATGTCAAATCCATAGCCAGGTAATAGAAACTAAACTACCCACGTTGATGACTTGGCCCTTCCGTTACCTAGGCTAAGAGCCTCGACGCCTCCCTCTATTGAATGATCATTTAATCCTTGGTTTAAAAACAAAACAAAAAAATTCTCAATCCTCCTCCTTCCCCCAGTTCCTGTTTCCACCGCCCTAGTACAGGCTTGCTGTGTCTCCTCCCCTGTCCCTGCAACCATTCATTCTGTTATAGGCTTGGTGCTGCCACCACAGTGATTTTATCTAATACCCAGTCCCATTATCAAATGCCTTCTCAGGGCCTCCATTGGGTAGGGACCTTGGTGAGCTAGGGTGGCTCTAACGGGGACAGATGGCTCTTGAATCTGGGAATCATGGACTCTGTATGGACACATCGTCCTAAGAGAAGCCCCAAATCCAAATTAGTGTGTGAGTCCCCAGAGTTTTAAACTTTGGTAATTGATGTTTCACAAACAGAACATGTTTATGGGCACCCGAGACCTTCCGTGAGAAGTCTCCTGCTTGCCTCCAGCCCCATCGTCTTGCACTTCCTGTTTCACACTTGAAGCTGCACCTGCAGCAGGTAGTTTTTCTTCTGCATCCCATTGTTAGACCTGTGCCTCTACCCCTGTTAGTGAAGTCCTCGCTGCCTGGAGTGCATGTTTTGACCTCCTCACATCCTCACACTTGGCCAGGCAAAGCCCTCCTACTCTTGGATTTGCAGAAAAATATCTGAGCCCTAGGCACTGTGCTTCATTGATGAGTGAGATGGATCTTCCTTGCCTTCGGTGCCTTGCATTCTCTCGTTGGCTCAGGGGTCCTACCCTCGGGGGTCTCCTCCTACAACCTACCCTAGTACGATTCTGCACCCAGATCTGATATGTGTGGGTGTTTCCACACCACCAGCCAATTCTCAGACACCAGCTGAGTATGCTACGATTCAGCTCAATTCTGACACTGTCTACCTGGAGATGGCATCACATTCCACAGGTTAAGGGCTCAGTCCCACAAGACTGTCCTCCGCTTCAGATGCCAGTCGCAAGTTCAGGTTGTTTACTGTGCTTCTGATTGACTGGCTGTCAGTCAGAGGTTCCCATGATGCACCCCCTTGGGCTTGATTATTTTGCTAGATTGGCTCACATAACTCAGGAAACTAGTTTATTCACTAGATTACTGGTTTATTACAAAAGCATATCAAAGGATAGGAATCAACAGCCGGAAGAAGAGGTACATAGGGCAGGATATGTGGGAAGGGGCGTGGAGCGTCCTTGAATCACCACGTGTTCACCAACTGGGAACCACTACGCACCCATGAGAATGGCTACAACTAAAAAGACTGAATAGAACAAGCACTGGTGTGAACGTGGAGCAAATGGAACTCCCATACACTGCTGGTGTGAATGTAATATTTTTCACCACTTTAGGAAACAGTTCGGCAGTTTTTTAAAAAGTTAAACATAACATCTTCTGTATCGTTCAGTCATTCCAAACAACTGGACACGAATGTTCGTAGCAGCTTTATTTGCAACAGCCAAAACCTGGAACCGGCCCAGATGTCCGACAACAAGTGAATGGATAAACGAACGGTGTAATAGCCACACAATAAAGTATACTCAGTAGTGTGAATTACTGATAGACGCAGCCATGTGGGTGAATCTCAAAATAATTATGCTGAGTGAAACAAGCTAGACAAAAAAAAGAGTTCAGAGTGTATGATTCCATTTATGTAAAACTGTAGAAATGCAAACCAATCTATAGTGACAGAAAGCAGATCAGTAATTGCCTGGGGGAAGTGGGAACAGGCAAGGGACCTTTTTGAGGGCCATTGGATGTGTTCATTCTCTTGATTGTGGTGATTCTTTCACATGTGTAAATATGTCAACTTTTCTAATTGTCTACTTTAAGTGCAGTTTTTTCTATGAACTATTATGCCTCAAAACTGAAAATAAAGAGACAGGGTCTCTATTTCTTTGATCTTGTCCATTGTCTAGAATACATCGTTGCTTATAATAGGTGCTTGTTAATTCCCAAAGCAAATTTCTTTTAAAAGTAAAGTTGGATGTGGGGGAGAGGGGAGTAGGAAAATGTGGGAAAAACCACTACAAGTTCTATGGTCTCAGCTTTATTTGTTCAAATGAAGGCCGGCTGGGACCACCTATCCTTTTAAACTACTCCACTATTATTTTCTTGTCTTCAGTAGACTTGTTTCTGGAAGAAAAGACTAAAAATAGAGCTGGTTTTTAGCTCTGATAGTTAGAGCCTTAAGCTTGTACACCTTTGTTCCCAGAGGGCCTTAAATAATATGAGGCAAACTTCACTTTTTGTAGGTGAGTAAACCAGACCTGAAGAATTCTAGAACCCAGACTGATACCATAGTGTTAGCCTTCACGTAAAATGGTTTCACGTTTATTAGCTTTCCTTTTCATTAATCCTATGTGGCATATGCTTTCTCCAAGTCACATTGCCACTCTTGTTTGTTTTTCTGCCTGATTCAGAGAGACGAGGAAGATTATTCCTATTTTAAGGAAACCTGGCTAATTGCCGAATACAAATTATTTATAGAGTCTGATTCTACTTAATAGTGTACCTCTGTAATTCTGCTGGAAATGACCTTAGTCACTTTGTCTTTGGATTCGTGTATTGCTGTTTTTGGTGCCTCCAAGCAAAATAACATGGACAGAAGTGCTCTTGATCAGATGGGTTGGGTTTATTTCAATCACTGACCAGGAGTATGTGATGCACCACAGTTCCTTGTACTTGGCTGGTCAAGGCTCCACAGCACATCGTGCTATAGAGCAGAGAGGGGTGTAGGAAAAAAACAAGAAGAACTATCCTGCAGTCCAGTTTGGGCTGGTTGAAGAGGGATCAACACCTTCATCACAGCAGACCCAAACCTTCTGGACTATGGTTTTGTTTTGTTTTGTTTTTTTTTAAATGATGAGAGATTACATCTATTTATTTATTTATTTTTGGCTGCATTGGATCTTCGTTGCTGTGCGTGGGCTTTCTCTAGTTGCGGTGAGCGGGGGCTACTCTTCGTTGAGGTGCGCAGGCTTCTCATTGCAGTGGCTTCTCTTGTTGCGGAGCACAGGTTCTAGATGCGTGGGCTTCAGTAGTTGTGGCACGTTGCTTCAGTAGTTGTGGCACGCGGCCTCAGTAGTTGTGGCTCGCATGCTCTAGAGCGCAGGCTCAGTAGTTGTGGCACACGGGCTTAGTTGCTCCACGGCATGTGGCACCTTCTCGGACCAGGGCTTGAAGCCGGGTCCCCTGCATTGGCAGGTGGATTCTTAACCACTGCGCCACCAGGGAAGCCCTGGACTATGGTTAAAGGACATGAAGTTTAGCCTTTAATAGCCTTATAAGGCTTAAAATATGTCTTTTTTGTGGAAAATTTCAAAAATTGAGAAAATACAATGGGATTCACTATACTGTTCCCCAGCTGGGACTTCTTATTAAAATTTAAAAATAATGATTATATGGCTATCAATAATATGCTATTATTAATACAGTGAGAAATGATATTCTATGAGATATTAATGTTTTAACCTCACATTTCTTCAAATAAATTTTTTTGAGAATAAAAACATCATGTTAAAACTATTTCTAGGTAAGTTTGTGGATAAATACAGCAAGTGATCATTGGTGGTGTTTTAAGCGCTGAGTCTTAATGCTAGTAACTTTTGGAGGTTGTAGCAGGAGTTAAGGGCCCCTGAGGAAAGGCCTCAGGAGTGAGTTTGTTGCCAAGGGCTGTTTCCTCAAACCTTCCTGTGCACAGACTGCACGGCACCTTCCAAACAATAGTTTCCAGACTTATTTGGCAACAGAACTCTTTGTTCAAATGAAACCTTCAGCATCTGAACATTTAAAACAACCACAAAGATAAAAGCAATGAACAGGTCACCTCCTTAGGCATTTTATTCCAGGTTTGACGGCAAATACTTCATTGTTTACAGAAACTTATAAACATTTTCAGGAGGCAGAGGACAATTTCAAAACTGCTGTTTTACTGCATTTCTCTTATACGGGGATTTTTTTTTTTAAGACTCTCCCTACTCTCATCAAGAAAATGCCCCACAAATTATGTATTAGCCGTAAATATGTTGAGAATTTCTGTGGATAATCTTAGTTCTAGATTATTTCCAAAGCTGCTCCTATAACATTGCCCCTTCTATTGATGGATAGTTATTAATTTAAAAATTTTATTTGTTAAAAGTAGCTAAACTGAGGTTTCTTCATGTCTGAGTATATTCTGACTTGCACAAAATATATGTCAAATACGTTGTGTGCAAATCAAAGGTTTAATTATTTTAAATGCCTGAGAGGACATTCATATTCTAAACGAATTCTGTAGTGAGTTCATTTATGATGTGAAAAAAAATAGCTTCACTTATTTGAGGGTGATTTTTTTTTTTTTTAATTTTTGACTTGCGTAAATTGAAATGCACCTACACTTTGGTGTTATGAAGTTCATTTCTACATCTAGGCATTTTCTTATTAGTTGCCCATGTGGGATTTGTAGGAAAGAAGGGGAGAAAACCCTAATGCCCGTAACTCATGATTCTGACTTACCTTCTACCCTCCTGGTTGAGTGGATGGTAATGTCAGTAATAAGGAGAAAGCAGAGGCACTCAGCAGATCACACTCTGCCCTTTGCCCTTGTCTGACGTTCACTCTGCTCCTGAAACGCTGTTTCACCCAACCCCCAACCTTTCAGCTCAGTGATGAAACTACCAGCTAATCTTAAGAAGATGTAAATGTTAGAGGTGCAAAAAGATAATAAAAGCCAGGATATGGATCCACCTACCCAGCATACATTTCGAAAATTATTTATTGTAGATGAGGCATTTATAAGCCAGTATCAGGTTGATGAGGAAGAGAAGCTGGGTTGAGGGCTCCATCACCCCCCTCCCCGCCCTCCTTCTGGCTGCTGCTTAGGAGCCAGACCCTTAATTAGAAGTTGTGGCTCTTTCTAAGCCAAACTATTTGCATAGCCTGGTCAACATGGGGCAGATCAACCTGCAGAAAATACTGTTAAGAATTCTGTTTTGCCTCTCTACTCCCTACTTCCTCAGCCCCCCAAAATGTGCTGAGTTGGAAGAGGAGTATTTGGGTGTGATGTGTGTGCACGCACACACACACACACACACACACACAGTGCATGTGTCCTTTCTGACCTCTCAGTGTCTCTCTTCTCTTCTGGGAGTAGATAGGATAGCGCTGCCATGAGCAGTGCTCAGTGGGCTCTGCCTGGATTCTGTGGTCTCACTCTAAAAGGTAAATGACAGGGCTTTGGCTTCCCATCATAGTCACACAGTGCCACCAGAACATCAGTGAAGGGATATAGGTGGAAGGCAGAGCTTTTCCTCTCATCAGCTGAAAACTCCACTCCCCCACCTCCTTAATTCCCAGCCTCTCCAAATATTTTAATATACTGGTGGGATATCTGTGTGTTTCCTTTCAGTGAATTTATTGGTATTACTCCTTCTTTTCGTTTTGACATGTGCAGAATTTAAGTATCTCTGTTCTAGCCTCCATATAATAAGCTCTACCTTTAAAGAAAAAGTTTCACATATATTCATTAACTTAGAAAAAGTATCTTTGCAATAATAAGACCTTAAAAGTTCATTTACACAATATTGTCTTTTTGATTACCAAAATATCTACTCTTAAAAGTTTGCAACTTGAGTTCTAAGGTATGAGTCAGAGCTGGAACAGCAAGTCATGGTGAAGTCTATCCGGAAAAGGCAATTTACAGGACAGTTTCTTGATGCGTCCATTTAATATAAGCACTAATATTTTTTAACTGAAGCTTTACAGGGGAGAGGGAAAAGCTCCTCTCTTAGAGTTTCATCTTTTATTTTGAAGGATAATTATTCATTTAAGACCCAGCCACTTGTCTTTATAATGTGAACTATGAAACAACAACCTGAACCTGGGCTCCTGCCATGGAAAATTAGTGTGATGCTCTAACGCAGAGATGCCAGTTACAGCCACATTCATTGCCAGTGTACTTAGAGCCTTAAAGCAGAAGAACTTGTCCATAAAAATAATACTTCTATTTATTGAGCACTTAAATTGCTTGACAAGGTGGTAGACACTTCACACACATTCTTGGTTTCACAACCACCTATTATTTCCATTTTACAGATGACGCAGCTGAGGCTCTGAGAATAGACATCTTACTAAGATCACACAGCTAGTAAATGGCAAGTTCAGACTTTCAACTCTTAATTAGATGAGAAATCCCCTCTTCAGCATTTCTGCTTTGTCACCCATGCCACTCAGAGACAGATCAAAACTGATAACACAAAAGAATAGAAACTTCATGAATCGAACGATTGTTTTTTTCTCAAGAGATCATGGCTGAACTTTCCCCAGAGACTTTAAATATATATATATATTTTTTTCGACCCAAATAACACCCCTCAATATCATCTAAGGTCTCTGCTTTCTATAGCTACTTTATTGATTGATTGATTGATTGATTGATTGATTGATTGGCTGTGTTGGGTCTTCGGTTCGTGCGAGGGCTTTCTCTAGTTACGGCAAGTGGGGGCCACTCTTCATCGCAGTGCGGGGCCCACTCTTCATCGCAGTGCGCGGGCCTCTCACTATCGCGGCCCCTCCCGTTGCGGGGCACAGGCTCCAGATGCGCAGGCTCAGTAGTTGTGGCTCACGGGCCCAGCTGCTCCGTGGCATGTGGGATCTTCCCAGACCAGGGCTTGAACCCGTGTCCCCTGCATTAGCAGGCGGATTCTCACCCAGTGCGCCACCAGGGAAGCCCAAGACTTTAAATATAGTTTTGAAATGCCTTGTAAACACTCATCCACCTAGTTGATATTTTTTGAGTGGCTACCATGTGCCTGGAGCTATGCTGAGTTATAGCTGTAGCACATGGGCCCTGTCCCAAGGAGCCTTGTCTGTTGGGGAGGACAAAGCACCTTACAGATACACTTAACGCTTCAGGTGTGTGATGGAGGGTATTCAGGTGCCACGGGAACCACGACGGAGGGAGGGAATACGTGTCAGTGAGAAGATGACGGACAGAATTCTGGGGAGCACCAGCCTCCACTTCCACTGGGCAACAGAAGGCAAAAGCCTGTGAAGATACGATCATGGAGGTGGGAAGGAAACCCATAGGAAACAGTTAGCACAGATAGGGCAGGGCTCGGCAAACTTCTATAAAGAGCCGAAAAGAAAATAGCATAAGCGTTGTGGGTAACACGGTCTCTGTTACAACTGCTGAATTGTCGTTGTAGCAGGAGAGGCAATCACGGTCACCATGTAAATGAATGGGCATGGCTGTGTTCCAGTGGAAGTTTATCTACGAAAGCAGGCAGCAGGCCAGCTTTGGCTCACGTGCGCCATAGTTTCCTGACCCCTGGAATGGGGGAAGGAGAGGGGCTTGTTATCAAACAAGGGATGACTGGAAAGGAACAGTTTTTTTTGTTTGTTTGTTTTTTAACATTTTTATTGGAGTATAATTGCTTTACAATGGTGTGTTAGTTTCTGCTTTATAACAAAATGAATCAGTTATACATATACATATATCCCCATATCTCTTCCCTCTTGCATCTCCCTCCCACGCTCCCTATCCTACCCTTCTAGCTGGTCACAAAGCACCAAGCTGATCTCCCTGTGCTATGCAGCTGCTTCCCACTAGCTATCTATTTTACATTTGGTAGTGTATATATGTCCATATCATTCTCTCACTTTGCCCCAGCTTACCCTTCCCCCTCCCCGTGTCCTCAAGTCCATTCTTATTAGGTCTGCGTCTTTATTCCTGTCTTGCCCTAGGTTCTTCATGACCATTTTTTTTTTTAGACTCCATATATATGTGTTAGCATACGGTATTTGTTTTTCTCTTTCTGACTTACTTCAGTCTGTGTGACAGACTCTAGGTCCATCCACCTCACTACAAATAACTCAATTTTGTTTCTTTTTATGGCTGAGTAATATTCCATTGTATATATGTGCCACATCTTCTTTATCCATTCATCTGTCAATGGACACTTAGGTTGCTTCCATGTCCTGCCTATTGTAAATAGAGCTGCAATGAACATTGTGGTACATGACTCTTTTTGAATTATGGTTTCAGGGTATATGCGCAGTAGTGGGATTGCTGGGTCATATGGTAGTTCTATTTTCAGTTTTTTAAGGAACCTCCATACTGTTCTCCATAGTGGCTGTATCAATTTACATTCCCACCAACGGTGCAAGAGGGTTCCCTTTTCTCCACACCCTCTCCAGCATTTATTGTTTGTAGATTTTTTGATGATGGCCATTCTGAGTGGTGTGAGGTGATACCTCATTGTAGTTTTGATTTGCATTTCTCTAATGATTAATGATGTTGAGCATTCTTTCATGTGTTTGTTGGCAATCTGTATATCTTCGTTGGAGAAATGTCTGTTTAGGTCTTCTGCCCGTTTTTGGATTGGGTTGTTTGTTTTTTGATATTGAGCTGCATGAGCTGTTTGTATATTTTGGAGATTAATCCTTTGTCAGTTGCTTCATTTGCAAATATTTTCTCCCATTCTGAGAGTTGTCTTTTCGTCTTGTTTATGGTTTCCTTTGCTGTGCAAAAGCTTTTAAGTTTCATTAGGTCCCATTTGTTTATTTTTGTTTTTATTTCCATTTCTCTAGGAGGTGGGTCTAAAAGGATCTTGCTATGATTTATGTCATAGATTGTTCTGCCTATGTTTTCCTCTGAGAGCTTGATAGTGTCTGGCCTTACATTTAGGTCTTTAATCCATTTGGAATTTATTTTTGTGTATGGTGTTAGGGAGTGTTCCAATTTCATTCTTTTACATGTAGCTGTCCAGTTGGAAAGGAACAGTTTTGACTGAACAACGAAGCAGTTGGTGGCTACTTTGAGAGATTAGTGTGGTCATTCCAGCCCCTACCTAGAATATTTTAGGCATTTAGTAAGTATTTGTCAAATGACTAAGTGATGGCTTCTATTTGGGCTGGAGATAGTAACTGAGGCAGTCTGGTAGTGAAGGGAGAGGTGAATGTGATAGGAATTTGATTCAGATTTTAAATGGATTGTGTATAAATTACTTGTGTTTTATTATAAAGAAAAAGAAAAGGTCCTGTTGTCTGAAAGCTTATTTTTACGTTTAAATGGAGTCATAATGATGGCCACCTGTTTGGGGCCCAGCAGGCATACTATTATTTTTGGTTTGGTTTTCACGAGTTTTTCTTGGGGGGTGGGGTGGTAGGGGGGAGAGGGGAAGGGTTGGTGATTAGTGTCCAAAGATATTGAAGTCATTGAAACTGAAGAAAATTTTGACCTCTCATTGAAAGTCTGAGGATGTATATTATTCACAGGGCACAGACAGAATGCGTCTTGAACATGACCAGAGTTTTCGTAAGGCTTAAACTTCAAGGTATCCATTTATATGTTGCTGCCATTAGGTGATTTTAATAAACATCCCACTGATGTAAGATATTCATTTGGCACTATTCTTTCTTCTGAACATCTGTGAAAGCATAACAAACCAGTTCTTTTTCTTTTCGAAGTATAGTTCATTTACAATGTTGTGTTAGTTTCTGGTGTACAACAAAGTGATTCAGTTATACGTATATACATATTCTTTTTCATATTCTTTTTCATTATGGTTGATTACAGGATATTGAATATAGTTCCCTGTGCTACACTGTAGGTCCTTGTTGTTTATTTTATATATAATAGTTTGTATCTGCTAACCCCAATTTATCTCTCCCCCATCCCCTTTCCCCTTTGGTACTCATAAGTTTGTTATTTTGTCTACAAACCAGTTCTACTGTTATTTGAGTCACAGTGACAAATACTTGTCCACAGTTTAGTTGTACAAAAAAAATTAGTCTTAATAATTCAGCTTAGTGATCTTTTTCTGGTACCAAAATGAAGCACAGTTGACCCTTGAGCAACCAAGGGTTAGAGGCGCCCACCCTCCGTGCAGTCAAAAGTCCCCGTGTAACTTATAGCAGGCCCTCCGTGGCCACCCATATTCCTCAGTATCTGCAGTTCCATATCCATGGATTCAACCAACCACAGATTGAATAGTACTGTAGTACTTGCTGCTGACAAAAATCCATGTTTAAGTGGACCCACGCAGTTCAAACCAGTGTTTTTCAAGGGTCAACTGTCCTTCCTCCCATACTGGGGAAGACAGAATCTGTCTCTGGCAGCTGTGATTGATGTGGAAGGATGAGGCTAATGAGTGGATGGGCTTGGCATTTGGGGTTTTCTTTGTTTTGTTATTTGTTTTTGTCTTTTTTTTAAATTGAAATATAGTTGATTTACAATGTTGTTTAATTTCTGCTGTACAGCAAAGTGACTCAGTTACACACATATATACATTCTTTTTTATATTCTTTTCCATTATGGTTTATGGATATAGACTGGATATAGTTCCCTGTGCTGTACAGTAGGACCTTGTTGTGTATCTTTTCTGTATATAATAGTTTGCATCTACTAACCCCAAACTCCCAGTCCATCCCTCCCCCACCCCCTCTTCCCCTTGGCAACCACAAGTCTGTTCTCTATGTCTGTGAGTCTGTTTCTGTTTCATAGATAGGTTCATTTGTGTCATGTTTTAGCTTCCACATATAAGTGATATCATACGGTATTTGTCTTTCTCTTTCTGACTTCACTTAGTATGATAATCTCTAGTTGCATCCATGTTGCTGCAAATGGCATTATTTCATTCTTTTTTATGGCTGAGTAATATTCCATTGTATATACGTACCACATCTTCTTTATCCATTCATCTGTCAGTGGACATTTAGATTGCTTCCGTATCTTGGCTATTGTGAATAGTGCTGCTCTGAACATAGGGGTGCATGTAACTTTTTGAATTACAGTTTTGTCCCGATACAGGCTTGGCATTTGTTTTAATTTGAGGATCTTCCCAGAGTGACAGCCACTGACAGCATGGTCACAACCTGGCTGTACCAAACCTGAGGTGAACCATTTTCTTTCTTTCAAGACTCAGATGATCTTTTCCTGTATGAAACCTTCCACCAAAGCTTCCAAACTGAGTTAGACCTTCCATTCAATAAACAGTTGTCTGCATCTGTCAGGCGCTGTGCTCAGGACAAAGGTATAAGGTCATAGTTCCTGTCCTTATGATCCCCTATTTTCAACAGACATCAAGAGACAACTCTATGTAAGGTTCCATTCTAGGCCCCCCAAGTGGTTTGATATCTAGTGGAGAAAAGAGATAAGCTATCAAGCAGTTATAATACAAGGTCATAAGTTTTACAGGAGGAATTTAAAGGAGAGACATCTAGCCTTGCCTAAGGTGGTCAGCAAAGACTTCTGGAGGAAATGATATCCATAGCCAAACTTAAAGGACTGGGTACAGCTAGATAAGTAAAGGATAAGGGGGTTGGGGGGAAATGGGAATCATGTTGTGAACAGAGGGGAATGGTTTGTGTGCAGAGTCCCGGGGCAGGGTTGAGCATGGTGATTTGGGGGTACTACAAGTTTTTCAGTATGGCTGAGCCAGGTGCCCATGAGACATGGGGAAACAGAGGGGTTACAAATGGCATTACCATATGAACTTTATCCTCATGGTGATGAGGATCCATTAGCTGATATTTTTCTATGTTGGAGGTGGGGGGAACCACATCAAGTTTAAGCTTTGAAAGATGTACCTGGCTGCCTACCTATGGAGCATGACTTGGAGGGAGATGAGATTAGAAGTGGTGAGAACAGTCAGCAGACAGAAGTAATCCAGGAGGGAGATGCTGGTGACCTGAACTGAGTGAGTGGTGGAGTAGGAGGAGAGTAGAGATTCAGAAGTGAGGTTCTGGAACTGATAACCCTTGTGGTTGGATGGAGAAGGTGAAGGAGTCAAGGAACAGACCTAATGTGCTGTAAGTTCTCATGCCTGCTTTTGTTCTAACAGCACATGTCTCATTGTATTTGAAGTGTTTGTTTCTTAGATTCCCAAGTTTGACTCTAATTTACTCAAGGATTCACCATTGTATCCATGATGCCCAATATAGGAGTGCAACAGGAACATGCATGGGAAATCAAGTTATGAGATGTGTGGATGTGGCCCACAAGAAGGGACCCCTGAGCAGAGGACTGAGCATGTGGTGGTGCTTTCTATCCTCAGCTCTGTTGTCCTTTGCAGGCTTTGAAAGCAGGCCCAAGGGAATTGGGGGGGGGGTGGGGATGCAGTTGGACCTCGGCCAAAGGCCTTTCAGGACTGAAGCAGGAGCTGCTTGGTGTGTGGCTTTGGGCTTTTGTGCATTCACACCACTGTGCGTGGCCTTGTATTTAAAGTCTGGAGTGTGGAGACCGGGTGGGAAGAGGGACACAGGAGAGACAATAGCACTGCAAAAAACCACCAGTCTGACAAATTCTGACTTGGCTGCCTGCGTCCCTTGTGCTGTGTTCTGTGCCTCAGAAATGAGGTGGACTTAGGAAGTGGGGGGAAAAAAAATAAATGATGCACCCTGCAGGGAAATACTTTAGCATTCCAGAGGACTTGAGGATTAGCTGGTGTGTCCTTTTCCGGACAGAGTAGCTCTTTACAGAACTGTGAGTGATGGGATAACAAAGGGGAGTTGCTGGCTCTGTGAGTGTGTATGAAAGAGCACACGCGTCAGGAATTAGAAATCGACCATACATTTGAGTTAGGCAGCTTCAGAACACGGTTATCCGTCCCACCCTCTCTCTTTCCTGAAAAGGACCTCAGCTTGCATTCCCTCTCTTATCGGACGTGCTTTGACACGAGGCTGTCAAGTCCCTGGGCAGCTAGTTGGGTACGAGCCAGCCTTCCATCATTAGGCTCCATGCAGTCTTCAGGCTACGTTATTGTTCTCCTTTTATAACTGTATATTTTTATTAGGACATTGCTTGCTATGAACTGCCTGAAGGGTCGTGGCAGTTATGAGCACTTACTGAAAGCCATGAATATTGTGAAACCAGAAGCCTTTACATTTCACACGGCTTCTACAAAGCATTTCGTTCTCTCTCCCTTCCAAGCCTCCTTGGTTCTGTGTAACTCTTAGGGTAGTGTTCGCATTCTGTTTCATATTTTAATACCTCATGGAATATCTTATTAGCTCACTTATTTAGCTCCTTGAGGACTGTGATTATTTTCATGTTTATTCCTAGTTCCCTGAGTTAGGGAGGTATGGGGCTGTCAGTAAGTTACAGAGACCCTAGAAAAAGTGGCAAATTTCAACAGCAATGCCCCAGCACATGATAGCAGCAGTTTCAGTTATCATAATCTCGTAGAAACAGTCTTGGTTAGATTATCCTAAAATACAGGTCAAGGAACATTTTCACTGGAAAGCAAGTCGAATTTTAAAATGCCAGAAAAACAAGTACACTTCAGAAGAAAGAAGGAACACTACAAACAGAGAAGCCGTGTTTGGGAGGAATTAAAGAGTAAAACAAAGTAAATCAAAGGTAAAGAGAACTCAGAATTGGATGGGAAAGGGAAGCACTAGTAAAAGGGAGAGTAGATTAGCAATGGAACAAGGTGGGTTTTGTTTTTGCCCTTTTTTTTTAAAAGCAGCAATTAGAGGAGGACAGACACCTTAGAAACTGTGCAGTCTACAAAAGTGCGAGAATGTCTCCCCTTGAGCTCCTTGTGGGCAGGAACTGATTTTGTCGTTCTGTGTTCTGTGCTTGGCACGGTGTCTTGGCATACAATCAGTGTTGGTACATGAATAGTAGGAGGAACAGTCTTTCGCATCTTTGGAGTAAGGGGCTGGGAGTTGAGAGAATGAAATTGCAGGCAGTGATCACTGTTGCCTGAAAGGGTGGAGATTTGGGGTTTGAATATTGGCATTGTAAAATAAAGGTGGTTATATTTAGAGGCTTACATCTTTGTTGTGCTTGCATGCATGTGTGTAACAACTGAGAATGCTAACGTTATAGTGACACTGTCTGCAGTGTGGGATTTTTTTGGTTTTAAAAGATCAGGCTGCATGTGGCAGTTGAATGCTTTCTAAGAATGGTATGAAGCCTTTTCTGTGGCCTTCCCTGGAGTGGAGTCAGGTCATAAAGCTTTGTCTGACGGTGGCTGTCAGCAACAAATGTTCATGTTCAAAATATCTAGGGATTTAAGATTAGCGAGAAGGAAATGTGTAGCATGCTGCTTGGCAGAGAAAGGGGAATTGGCTTTTTCTTGCCTTTTAGCATTGGATAGGTGTGTGTTGTCTGTAAGTGAATTGATAAAGACTGGTTATATATATATAATTTATACATCAACATAGTTTTATGTACTGATGTGTTCTTATTGAAAGATCTAATGGGATCCTAACTATCAAATATCCATCAGGTTTTAAATGCCAGACCTTAGTGCACTTTATTAAGCTGCAAATAGGTACTTTTTCTATAATCATTTGTAATCTTACAGCATAATAGGGACATCCTCAGAGAGAAACCATGTATTGTATGAGTTTAAAAATTGTAGATGCTTGAGACTTCCCTGGTGGTACAGGGGTTAAGACTCCGTGCTCCCAATGCAGGGGGCCTGGGTTCGATCCTCGGTCAGGGAACTGGATCCCCCATGCATGCCGCAACTAAGAGTTAACATGCCACAACTAAGGAGCCTGCCTGCCACAGCTAAAGACCCAGCGCAACCAAATAAATAAATAAACAAATATATTTTTTAAGTTAAAAAAATGTAGATGCTTGACTTTTTAGGTTAGCATGTTTAGGTTATGATTTTAATGAAAATCCATGTAGTTTTCAGTTTCAGTTGTTCAGGCATGTTTCACACATCACTCCTCACATTTTTTATGCTTCTGAAAATGTTAGTTGTTATGATATGTTTGTTTCAAATAAAACATCTCCATTCAAGTGTGCTACAAACTGACCTCTAAGCCAATTTGCTTGTTTAATTAAGTGGGGTTTGGGGTTGGTATCGACAACCACCATCAGTTGAGGTGGAAGAGGGATGTGTCTTCTCCCTCAATCATGTCTCAGATATGAGAGCCGACTCCTACAAACCCGGCTATATATGCGAACACTTCATTCCATTAGTAGGCAGGAAACAGTCACCGAGTCTGTTCTCTGAACTTGTAGATGCTCTGACAATACCTTACATGAAAAATTGTTTTGAAGCAAATGTGACATTTGTGAGGTGGGATCTCGCTAACCTAGTGAGGATCAGGTGACAGGAAACCTGCAAGCCAGTGGCTGCACACGGGATTGTTGCAGAACGGGGCTGTGGGCACCATTGCACAGGGTGAGGTTGGGCTCCTCAGATTCTCTGAGCTTGTTCATCCTTGGGTGGAGTGCCTAGTCCACATTTCTAGCCGGTCCTCAGACCTTAAACACCATGGATTTACCAGTGAGAAATCTTGGCCAACCTCCATTGAACTAATTTACAAAGGATTTAGTGTTGAGAAGAGGGAGGTGAAGAGTCTGAAGTAGCTGCCTCTTGAGTGATGAGCATCTTTCAAATGCTGGCCAAACGCTTGCAGAGTAGGTGTGCCTGCTTCGGGTAGATCACGACACCTGGAGGGTAGATTAACACCCCTGTCCTATTTTCTGCGCTTGACTATTTTAAAGTAAATTATGTTCATATGACCCTTACTGGGAAGTAATTTCCTCACTTAGGGAGCTTCCCTGGTACCAGTCAACCTTGGTTTCTTCTCCTTCCTATGCTCACTCACATCAAGTTCTTCTTTTTGCCTGGGTACATATGTTCATGGCCTGTCCGCCCCCCCGGCCCCCCCCCCCGTCCCAGCACGCGCGCGCACGCACACACACACACACACACACACACACGCACCCTCTTTCACCTTCGCAAATTCCATCTTCAAATTCCTCACCACACTGTACTTCCAAATTCCCAGCCCCTTTCTGCATCCCAACCACACTGAGTCTGGGGGCATATATTCATCAGATACACTGGCTGACTCATACTCGATATTGGTTTTACGTGTGTGTTGAATGAGGGAGGTGGGATGGTAGTCTTATATTCTTTATGTTCCAGACTAAAATATAGAGTTTAAGATAAGGACCTTGTATGCATTTTCTAAACTACCCTCACCCTCAGTTTAGCAGAGCACAAAACTCATATTAAACACAATAAATATTTAAGAGAGAGAATATGGGCAAATTATGGGAAGGTATATTTAGATGCCTTTTAATTCCTGGTCAGTCACTTGTCTGGGGGGGAAAAAAAAAGTCCTATTATACTGTTGAGGGCTTAACGCTTCACTGTTGCCAGCCACAGTCTTGTCACCACATTCCCTGCCCTATTTTCTCCCTCTGTTAATGCTAAAATATGTGCTACAAGAGCCTAATAAATGGAATAGGGTGGATCAAATTGTGGTGGCTACATAAAAAGGAAACACAACACTCAACCATATGTCCATTAAGTCAGGTGGAGACTGTATCTTGTCACTGCTGACACAGATGGCTCTAAGCATGGACACCATTTTTATTAGTAAAAAATGCAAGAACACCCTAGACACAGATATTTATAAATTTAATGAAAACACTCTCCATTCCTCCCCACCCCCACTTTTTTTTTTTTTTTTTTGTCCAGTCTTGGTGTTTCTTTTTTACGAAGAGTAGGTAAGATACATGTGGGACCTGACCAAAGTGTGATGATCCAGGAAGTAGATGATTCCCTGTAGAAATGGCCACAGAAGAAGGAGAGTGTCCAGGATCAGCTCACACCAGGAGCTACAGTCCAGTGTTTGAAAGCAGCTACTTTCCTGTTCTGAGTGCAATGGTGTCCTTGAATGGGAAAAAACATGACTTGCTTTTTCCTTGACAACTTAATATAAAACTCTTTTCCAGAAGAAATGTCTGTACCCGGTCTTTACAATAAAAATTACTGCATCCATAAAGGTAGTCATGTACCCAAAGCCTAAGGGAAATCAGGATAGGTCTCAAATAAAGTGTATATATTCTGTCGTCTTTCTCTTTCCTTTGTAGTCTTTATGGGCTCTGTTTGGAGGAGCCCCGTGGAATTGCCATAGGTACAGGCTGATGTTTTACGCGTTGCTTACACAGAGCATGACTGATTGGGCACTGTTGATAAATGACAATTGGGAGCAATAACATTTGGGCATGAAAATATATATATATTTTTTTAAAGAAATTCACGTTCTTTTATTTATTTATTTATTTATTTATTTATTTATGACTGTGTTGAGTCTTCGTCTCTGTGCGAGGGCTTTCTCTAGTTGCGGCAAGTGGGGACCACTCTTCATCGCGGTGCGCGGGCCTCTCACCATCGCGGCCTCTCTTGTTGCGGAGCACAGGCTCCAGACGCGCAGGCTCAGTAATTGTGGCTCACGGGCCCAGTTGCTCCGTGGCATGTGGGATCTTCCCAGACCAGGGCTTGAACCCGTGTCCCCTGCATTGGCAGGCAGATTCTCAACCACTGCGCCACCAGGGAAGCCCGAAAATAATTTTTGAAGCCTTACTTTCTCTACTTCTGAAGCATTTTAATAAGTCTGTTCTTTATGACTTTAGGTAAACATGTCAAGTAATCCCTAAAATCTGAATGAGTTTTGTATGTGTGGAGTAATGAATTGCTTAGAACGTCAATCTTGGAACATAAGAGCCTGTCAGGATACCTAGACTCTAGATACAGAAATCTTGCTCTGTTGGGTATACAGCTCCTATAAAAACCCTGGTTGTAAGAGATGTTATTTCATGATGGCAACTGAAGAGGCAGTCTGTATCAATCCACTTCTTTTGAAGTATTTTAGGATCTGTCCTTGGATAAAATTAGACCACTGTAGGAAATTAGACCACTATAGGATGTTGATGTGTTCTGCATCCCTTAACCCCTCACAGAGTGTCTTCAGGATCTGACCTCAGTGTTAGGCCCCTGAATTTTGTAGTGAGTTGTAATATACATTTCCATGTGTGGATTTTGTGACCATGTTCTTGGTGACATTGCCTTTGGGTAATGTCATGGGGACTTCTGTAATTCTTGAGCTGAGAGATGTCTCTTGAAAGAACTGAATCTTTCCAGAAAAGGAGGTGTTTTTGCTTTTTTACGTGGTATTCTTGTTAGCTAAAACATCTGTGACTTCCTCTTAGTCTAGTTTGTAGTAAACTTAAAAGGTTAGTGTTACCTTCTTATAGCAATTGTACTTGTCTCTTATGGTTGGAAGACTTGCTTTTTTTCAGTTTTTCTTCACCTCACATTTCAGATGAAAATGAAAATCTCATCCTATCTCAAAGAACTTAGTGAAAAAAGTAGTAAAGATCATTATCCAGAGGGTTTGGTCCTTTGTTTTTCTTTTTTTTAACACGAGGCAGCAGCCTGAGGCAGGTGAGAAACGTTCAAGAGGCCAGCTATAAATAGCTACTGGGTGTTCTTGAAGGATTGTAGTTTTCCTTCCGCATAAGATTAAGAAACTTTGTAGAAAGGAATTGGTCTTGTCCATCAAAAGGTAAAGGACAGCTAGATGCCAACTTCCTTCTCATAAAGTCATTTTGTTGAGGTTCTTTTCATAGATGCATTTCTATTAAGCTATTTATTACCACTGGCTAGGGTCAAAATGGAGCACGGATTTGCCCCATTTCACCCAGTAGGTGTCACTCTGAAAAGTCATGTGAGTATAACTCATAAATGAGCTCATATTTTAAGCACTCTAGGAAAACCCCTTATTTAAGGGAGCCCTGCTGAGAATCATTTTCTAAAGTGCTGTGCTCACAGTAGGCACTGGATAACTACATGGATGGATGGATGAAAAGAAGGATCCTTTTATATGAACAACCCCTTTATTAAAGGCATTCTCTAAGATTCAATTCCTCCAAAAACACTGTCTCCCAAAGTTGGGTGGGTGTCGCTGGACCCTGCTCCAGTAATGGCCTTCCTGTGTCTCTATCATTGCACTGTGTTAATGTTCATTAAAACAGGTAATACTTAGTGAGTGCTTACCATGAACCAGGCCCTGTACCAGACATCTTTAATCTGTTATCTCATTTAATTCTCGAGGCAATCCTATGAGCTGAGGAGAGTGCAGTTTAAAGAGGCTTGCCCACAGCTTGCCATACTCACATAACTAGTAAACAGTACGGTCTAGTCACAAATGTGAGTCTGTCTGATTCCAAAGCTTCTAACCCCTGAATTCATGTCTTTATGATGTGTGTTTGTCTCGCCACTAGATGCCAGCTCCCTGAAAAATTGACCCCGTTTTTGTTTTTGTTTTTGGGGGGTTTTTGTTTTTGTTTTTTTGTTGCACCGGACGGCTTGCGGGATCTCAGTTCCCTGACCAGGGATTGAACCCAGGGCACAGCAGTGAAAGCCCGGAATCCTAACCACTAGGCCACCAGGGAACTCCCATTGAGCTCTGTTTTATACGTCTTTGTCTCCTCAGTTTCAACCACCATTCCTGGTATATAAAAGGCCCTTAATTTGAATGAATGGCGAAGGAAGACCTGGGTTCCACTATAGTGCTGGCACCAGGTAAATCATTGAACCTCCCTAGAGTGGCACATAAATTGGGAAGTAATCCTTGCCCTGGCTATATCACAGAGCTGTTGTGAGGATCAAATGAGAAAGATCTTATGGAAACCATAAGGAGCTGTGTAAATGTTAAGAAGGATTCATATACCAATTACCTGATTTACCCATTTTGTACATTCAAAATGGTTCAAGGCTAGGGTTCCTCAGAGCACCTGAAATATTTAAATATTTGGAGAATAATTGGCCTAAGGAAAGATAGGGAACAAAGATTTTTATCAAGCCAGGAGGAGAAAACGCTCCAAGATAAATTTAAAGTCTTACGGTGTTCATGCACATAACTGACAGATGGGCAAAAAATAGGGATTCCAGTTAGATGAAAAATATCCCCCCAGGCTAGTGGAATGTACACTGGGTGAGGAGTTCATTCAGGGACCAGGGTGCTTAGCAAGGCTTGGGTGCTGCCTTTCTTGGGGAAGTGCCTTCATCTTGTTGCCAGGCCTCAGGTTTCCCTATCTGTAAACGAGATACCCAGACTGAATGACTCCAGTGACCTATCATTCTAAACCTGTGTGTTTGGGGCAGTCCTGCAGGACTGAGGTGCATAGCTGTTCACTGGGGATGCCGGCACAGAGTTGGCTGCCAGCTTTGGGCTTTTCACGTGCTGGCAGAGGGCTGGGCAGACCCTCCTAGGCTGAGGCAACAGAGAGGACCCATCCTGTGTTGTGCCTTCAGGTACCTTATAGATGCTGGATCCCAAAGCTGGTCTGTGCCCTGCATCAACTCCTCATTCACGCCTGTAGCGCTGGTTTCAGTAGTCTTATTTGGGAGAATGTTCTGTTTCCCCCTCGTGCCACCCCTCATCGTTTCTTTACCATCTCACCTCTAATCCATTGTTTCAGAACTGTTAGATTTCCTGTATTTAAAGCAAATAAGAGATTTTCCTACTGTACAATAGAAAGATGTTCTTTAAGACTTTCTTTCAACCTTGGAACTATTTATACTTTCCCAACTTAGTCTTTGGATAGAAAGCCCTTTGAGACTGATAAGAATGTGTCCTCTGATAACATCCTGTGTTTTGTAATGTTTGTTTTCGAGTACATTGTTTAAGCGTCATGTTGACACTAGCAGGTACACAGAGCAGGAATGACTACCCACATTTTACAAATGAGCCTAAAAAGGGAAGGAAGGCACACAAGGGACATGGCAGCGCTGGGCTCAGATTTTGTTCTCGCCATCATATTGTGTCCACCTTCTCAACAGTACAAAGCCACTTTCACCTACCTGGCCATGCAGGCACCAGCTCGGTCCTGTTGAGGATGCAAGCAAGGCAGTGATAATACTGTCCTTACAGCTGAGGAGATCGAGCCTCAGATGCTGACCTCCTGCTCACGGGCCTGTGGCTGTCAGACCTCTAATCTGCCTCCGCTGCCTCCTGGGCCTCCTCTGTTCACCTTATGGGTAGATTTTCATTTCAGCACATTCTGTGAAAGCTTCAGGCAAGGCCCTCATCTCACCAACATAAAAGACATCATGTTTCAGGAACTCACTGGGGAACACGCTAGTAAGGCAGGGTCAGGAGATGGGGAGAGGGGGAAGGCGAAGACCAGCATTTGGATTGCCCGCCTCCGTAACCCAGAGCAGGAAGCAGCCCTCAGTGATGGAATTCTCTGCCGCTCTGTCTGTAAAAACCATAAACCAGCTCCATACTCCCTGCTTCAGCCCTGTCATGGGTTTAGGGGAAAGTTACAGACAGTTCCCCTTTTAATTCTAAGTACTTGTCTATGTCCTCTATTATTGCCTACTTGCATTTATTAGTTGTTGCATGTAAAACTAAGACTTCAAAATGGATTCAATTTAATTTTCCAAATTAATCCACCTTGGATTTGAGGTCTAATATCTGACAAATTGCAAAAGGTATTAGGATCAGAAAGTACTTGGAATTACCCTCCTCTCTGGTAATAATTAGAATTCTGGGACAGAGAGCAAGCAACTTGGGAAGGAATCCCCACCCTTACTGAATTTCTCCTGGGTCCTTGATGTCCATGCTTTCGCCTCATGTTTTTCTACCTGGAAGCTGGTCCCTGCGGCCCACAGCCTGCTCTCTCTCCCCCACTGCCAACCCCGTGTATCTCTCCTCTGTGATGTTCTCTGCAGCTCCCTCCCATCTGCCCAACTGGTTTGAACAGAGACTTGAATAAGCTTCAAGTATTTTAATACTAAAAGTACATTTTTAGTTGGTGCATTTTTTTTTTCATTTTAATGCATTTCTAAGGAAAAGAGGTTGACTTTTTCAATGGCTGTCATCACAGTTTTAGAACTAAAAACCTTGCTTTTCAAGATCAGTAAGTAGAGCTTTTCTGAGAAGAGAGTTGTGTGCGCAAAGGGCTTCATCTGTTGAGATGGTTTCATAGCTTAACATTTCGTGCTGGAAAAATCCTTTGTGATCATTTTATATATGGCCTAGCATTCTTGTTCTTGCACGTAATGCTGATGAAATTGTTCTTGCAAAACCTCAAGACTGTCTCTCCAGGCATGTATGTCGGCTTCTCTGGGAACACCCAGTTATCTCCTTGACAGTTTGTAGGCTCTGTACTCATTCCTCTTATTTATCTTGTCTGCTCAGAAAGGCTGTAGAGAGAGACCAGGAACAGGGATAAAAATTGCTGGAAAAGATGGGAAAGGGGAGGGAATTGGTCCACTCAGTTTGGTTCCCTGGCACCTTCAAGTTTTGTTTCATTGACTTCTGTTCAGAACCAGTTTAGACTGTTTTGGTTAAGAGCCAGTCTTAGTAATTGTTTCAGCGTTCTTTGAAAACGTATCGCATTTAGTCCAAATTAATCTGAGAATCAGACACCACGTTGCCTTGCCTTGGCTCTATGGCAAAGACATCTAATAGCAAAACCCATACACCTGGTATTTTTGAGCTCATCTTAACCCGTCGTTTAATACGCAGCCTTTATTTGTAATGTTTTGATTTGGTGGCAGTGGTGGTGCATACGGGAACGATACTCTGCCATGGTGGTTGTGTTTCATAGGACACAAGAGTGATTTTTATTGCTGCATCTATGTAAAATCCTCAGCGCCTGGTTGAGTGGTTGAATATTGGATGCCTAGTTGCTTTGTTAAAGCCACAAAGTTTGGAAGTGAAATCATCACACCAAGCGATCCGGCTTATGTCAACTCTTCCATAAATAGTAGGCGCTGGGGGAGTATTCTCTGGCCCCCGGGGAAGGTCAGCAGAGTGGTTGTGAGCCAGAGTAATCTGGTCTGGGTCGTGCTGAAAGCTCTTATTGATATGGGATTAGTCTCAGTGGAGACACCGTGCTGTCACATGGGCATCCCTGCGAGATCGAGAGGAGTGAGAGGGGAGGCCAGTGGGGGGGAGGGGACGCCGCTGAGTCACTGAGTTCATTAAAAGGCTACTACATGGGCGGCCGGCTGGGAAGACCAACCCTGGAGTCTGCACTGCCGCCACACCCACACCTCCAGGTCCTTAAGACTCTGCTCTATGCCTGCCAAGGAGGACGGCAGCACTTGACAAGGTAGGAACCGGAGAAGCTGATCTATGTGACAGTCACACAGCTGCATGCAGTCCCGGTGGTGGCAGAGTGAGGCCCCAGCGGAAATGCGGGTCCACAGCCTCTGGTCCTAAGTGTTGGGTTTCCATACTGATGGGAAGGGGGGGGCTCTTCACCAAAAGAGCTCCTGACCCGGTGGCTCAAAAGTTTGGAAAGGGGGAAGAGGAAGTCATATATGTTTTACTTACATAGCCAGCAGTCAAATACTGTCAAATGTTTTTCCAGTTTGAGCATTATTGAAAGTCACGTTTCAACTTGGCAGTGAGCAGGCATTGTTGATGTAGGTGGAAAAACAGGGTTGAGAATTTGTTAAGCCTCTGTTCTTCCTTAGTCTGAAGCTTCTATACCACTAGAAAAAGTACAAATATGGCAAACTTTTGTCTGCATTGGGGCTAGGGAAGGAAAGTAGAAGGTATTTGGGGAGGGGACAGTTGGGGCAGAAGTCATAAAGTCCAATAAATGGTCTCACTTCTCTAAGTAAAGAGAGTAGTTGTGTGGTCTTTGCCTTAAGTTTTGTTCCCAGCCTTAGACACCTAGTCCTTCTTCTGTGTATGAGTGTGTGCTGCGTGCTGGATGGAGGTGGCGTGTGTATTCTTGTGTCCTCACCACATACACCGGAGACATAGCTGAGTGACTGTTAATACATGAACATGTCCAAAGAAAGAACTACAGAGATGGGTCTAGACAAATTGTATATGCGTGTGTGTTGTCAAAAAAGATTGAAAATTGGTGGCAGTGCCTGCAGAAAACCTTTTAAAGTAACCTCTAACTGATGGAGGAGCTCCCCCAGTGTAGGTTATTAGTTCTGGAGAATTGATTTTGGCAAAGTGACTGCTTGGACTATGTAAGTCTTTTTTTTTTTTTTTTAAGAAACGACTAAGGAGTCATTTCTCCTTGACGTTCTCCGAGCATTCAGGCAGAACACAGGGTTGCTTTATTTTTTGAACTTCTTCCTCCATCCCTCCCTTTTTTTCCCCCTTTGCCAAACTGAACACTGAATTCTGTTCATCTCAATTGGTTCGGAGGTGTCTAAGGCAAGGAAAGCAGACAGTGGATGTTTGGTGGCTTCGGGGAAAGGGGGGATTAGTAATGGAGGATAGAGGTTGCACAGGGTCATGGAAGAAGGAAAGCCTGTTTGGTGCAAGAAATGTTTGCTGTTTAATTGGTTGTGTTGGCAGCCAGTAAGGCCTGGGAGGGAGGGAGAGGAAAGATGAAGAGAATGGGGTGGGGAGGGTCATTTCTTGCTGCTGTCAACCTCTTTTCTGGCTAGCATGAGTGGAGCCTGTCGGATAACATGTTGCTTGGATGGCCATCAGAAAACTACTTCTTTCCTGGCTCCCCTGGTCTCAATTAGCTGTAAAAACTTGCTTGGTTTAATATGTCCCTCTAGCAGAATAAGAGTTTCCCCTTTTAAAGAAAAAGGAATGTGTGTCTTGGGCATTAATGAACCTTTGCTAAACTAACCTTCCTGAATAATTCAATTACTTACTTTGAACTAAAAAAGCACCTAAAAAATTAAGAGTTGGAGTATGACCCAGAATATGGTTTAAATATTTCTTTCAAATTTTAAGTAAAGTTCGAAAAATGAGAATGTCAAAAGAATCAACTCTGAAATGCAAGAAGTTTGTTTAGCAACACTCATAACGGGGGAGAAAAACAAAAGCTATTTGGTTCTTGGGTTTGTAAGTTACCAGAAAGGAGCCGTGGATCAGGGCTTCGTCTAACCTAGGGCCCTAGATTATGGAGGGGTGGGAAGGCTAGATTACAGTGGGCCAGTCGTTGCTAACTCCCGATCCAAGCGTACTTGGTGGCAACTCAATTTTAGGGGAATAGATCGGAATCTTTTTTCCCGCGTGTAATGGTTCAATGTAAGAATTTAAATGTTTGATGTTAAATAAACTGCCATGCTCCAAATAATCTGCAGATTATCCAGTGTAGAATGTTAGCCCTTTGTCTGCTGCATGGTCAAGTTAATTTTTGTTCAAGAAATGTGAATACACTTACAGGTACAGCCTGACACAAAGTCCAGCTAAGGGGTCTTCTGGCCTCCCTCCTGGTCTCACCTAGATAGCTCTGGGGGTACTGTCTAGCTTCAAACCCCCTCATTGCTCTAATTTTGAAATTTCTCTTTGTTTTGGGGTATTGATATTTTTGCTTCTGAGATTAGCTGGATTTGTTTTTTAAATTTCTTAAGTTTTATCCAACATTTCTATATATTTGCAATGAGTAAAAGTAATCCTGTATCAGCTCAGTCTGCTATACAGACCCAAGCTGTAGCATAACTAAATGGAACTGGGCAGTTCAATACTTGAGAACATTTCTTCAAGTTGAACCAGAACGTCTTGGGGTGGAAGGAACCCTGCCGCAGCCCTCCTTCGTATAGCCTTCTGCCTTCTAACGGGGAGGCGGTCTGTGCAGGCAGGCAGGCAGTGATGTATTCTTACAGCCACTCGTGGTTCCACTCTGAAGCTGTCATCTTGACACGCAGCTGCTCTCCTGTACCCTCCTCTGGCTGGCTTTCACTGAACAAGACACACCTTCCTCTTGCTCTGTCCCTTCCACCATAATTGTATGAGATCGCCTTTCCTTTCCTTGGGAAGTTCAGGTTCGTGCTGTTTACCACCCATAGTCTGTGTGTTTATGATGATATTCCAGTTCCCTTTTATTTTTTCCTGTTAGGTTTGAAACCCCTTCTCTGCTAAGTTATCATATTTATTGCCTTCCACTGTAGCTGGGTGTTAAGTTTTACCTAAGTGTCTTTCTCCACTTCCCAAATTGTACATTAAAACTTGTTCACCTTGTCAATTTCTTGACTGCAGAATTTCTTTTCACTTGTAGTCAAGAGGTGTTCTTTCTCCCGTTAGGAGTCATCATTCTAGCACCTTATACACGTACCTAAAAAAATAACAATAATAAATACAAATCCTGTTTTCCATCATCATGTATGTTGCTATAATCCCGGTCCACCTTTATCTTTAAAAATCAATGACCTTCACCTGAAAGAAACCAGGAAAACACCTCCCTTGGGTTTCAGGACTGTCCTCAGAAAGTCCAGGATGTGTTAATGGGGTCACTTGTTCCTGTGTAAATTAGCAGATGGGAGAGGAGAGGGCGGGGTCAGCCTTGGCTAGCTGTCGCTTCTTTCCCCTGTTTGTCATTTTCTTCAGGAAGTCTGCAACCACTGGGGAGTAATGATCTCATCCCCGTGGGACCCCAACAGGTTTCGCACCCTCACCATCTCCTGGAGCATCCCAGGGCTTGGTTCCGTAGCCCAGGACATTGGGTGCCTGCTGCCGCAGTGCTGCTGCTTCACTTCCTGCCCCTTCTAGCCCTAGGCTTATCTCTTTTTAGATAAGGAATCCTTCCAAGAATCTGAAAACTGCAACGCTTCCTTCTGGAGAAAACATACACACATTCAAGTCTACTCTCAGGGGATTCCGCCGTTCCTAATCAAGGGGGAGGAACCCAGGTTAAAGACCCCTGGCATGAATCATACACAGGTTGCTTTGAAACTGGGCAGTTTATCTTATTGTAGTCTATATTTTGGATTGTTTGTTCTCTATATCGTGTGACTCCATTTATTATTTACTTCTGGAATTCAGGTGCCCAGAAATGGGTTAGTCACAGTCTTCGGTTTATATCATGCTCATCTCTGGTCTATGCAGAAATCACTTTTATTTCTGTGTAACAACACTTGTAAGTCCACCCCCAACACAGAAACTAGAATGTGACACTATTCACCTCAGCCTGTGCAGTCCTGCCTACAACCCAGCGTGAGACCCCTTGGGTCTCGGACCCATTGCTTCTTTGCTGTCTTCAGAAATAATTTTGTCACATTTACACATTTCTAAAAGGTTAGCTGGGGTGTGGTTTTGTTCTTAAATCCTCTCTAGAAATATAGAAATTGTCCAAGCTTCATTTATTTTAAAACGCCTGAGCACCTACTAGGTGGCAGGAGAAGATGGGAACAGAATGATAGCGCCTGCTGTCTCGCCGCTCAAGAAGATGCAGTAACCCTTTAAGCTCAAATATTTACATCAGCAGAGACACAAACAAGTGGAACCACCTTCTGTGGGTGATGCCATGTCTCTACATGGAAGGAGGCCGGTTTTATGCCAGACTAATAAACATGAGGAGGGGTGGAACCCTGCAGCGCACCCACTCTCCTCGTACCTGAAGCTGTGTCTCTCCTTGCACGCCAGCAGCCCATCTCCCACCTGTCACATCTGCACAGCCCTATCCGTGCACCTTGGCCATGTTGAGACGCTCAGACTCAGGTGACACGCCTTCACTGCCCTCCTCACATGCCTCCCCTTCACCTCTCCTCCTGCCTAGGTTTTTGGAGGGCAGCCTAGCACGGTACAGAGAACACAGGCTGTGGTGTCTGCAGCTTTGGGTTCAAGGCCTGGCTCCACAGTTGTTCTGTGACCTTGAGTGGGTTACTTAACACCCTCCCTCTTCTTTCCTCAACTATAAAGTGATGAAAGTAATACTCCCTCATAAGGTTGCTGCGAGGATTGAATGAAATAGTGTGCTTTATTTAATTTATCTCTGAAATCAATGAAATAAAGTGCTTAATATGTAGTGCCCTGTACGAAGTAGGTCCTCGATATTTGATGCCGTCACTAATTGTTGTTTTGGCCTGCTATGGCCTGAGAAATAGTAGGAGGTGAAATTAAAGAAATTGGCTTTGTCCCTTGCAGTCTGAGGCATCAGACATCCTGTGTACGAGGGGTCATATTGAGAACTTCTTTTAAGAAGAAAGAAGCCTGTCACAGTGACCACCTGGCCCACGGCAACCCTTCTCACTTCAAAAGGTCTAAAGTCCTACTTCTGCAATATTAGCACATGCTGCCATTTCTTGCTCATGTTACCACAGTTTTGTTCCATGTCCAGAACTAGGGTTCAGACTCTCTGAGGGCAGAGGCTCTCTTTTATTTTCACTGTTACATGCAGGACAACACCCTTAATAAAGAGTCGCCAAGAACATCAGCGGAGGTTCTAGATCACAGGCGCCAGACTCACACCTGTAACCCACAGATGTGCTTCTATTTACCCACACAGTATTTTTTTAAAAATTAGTAAGTGGCCCTTGCACATCAAGATATTTCACTTGAAAATCTAGATATTTGGATTTCTTTTTCCTTGCAGAATTATCTAGCAACATGGAACCCACATTCCCACCTGGCAACAGATGCTGGAGTTGAGAAGCAGACACCCAGTGGTAAACGGGGCCCGCGCTCTCCAGTGTACGATAGGCCCCGCCGCTCCCTGATGCTCAGCCAGCACTGTCCCCTCGTGTTGCACCCACCTGACCTCCTGGAGTTTGTACAGGGCACTACATATTAAGCACTTTATTTCCTAGGTTTCACTGGCGTTGGGGGCCCAATCCCCGTTATGGTCTGAGAGCCGGAGACCAGAAGGGGAGTACTCACTCATGTAGTGCGTCTTCTAAGACCTGGCACTGGGTGCTGAGGGAGGGCAAGGGAGGCAGAGATGGAGCCCGGGACCAGCTCATGTGTGTCACCAGTAGGTTCAGGGATGACGGTGGTGAACGCCTGTATCTGCCAAATGAACGGTGCAAATAAAGAACTGAAAGAAGGAGTCCCTGCCTCTGCCCGAGCTGCTCATGGGGGTCCCCTGAGTGAGACCCAGCTCTTTAAGGATGATAGGGTTTCAATATCTGGAGGAGAAAGCGGCCTTCTCCCCAGAGAGCATGACATATGCAGGAAAAGGCAGCTGTGACTTGACCAGTTTGACCCATACGGGAAGGAGCAGAGGGAACTGAAAAGAGGGGGTGATGACAGACACGGGGCCTTCAAGGCCAAATAGCGGCATTTGGAGCATAGGCAGTGGGGAGCTGCCAGAGACTTTTGAGAAGATGGCAATCAAAGGAGCTTGAGAAATGAACATTTTTTTCAATTGTCAGCAAACATCCCAAAGGTAGAAATGACTGTGGACATGTTTGCTTGGATGTCCCCTGCACCCTCCATCCTGCTGCTGCTTGAAGCTGCTTCTTCCAAGGGTGCTCTGATGAGGTGGGAAAGATCCCCTTTCCTTCTTAGGCCTGTGGCTTCTGTCAGGTTGGCAGGGTCCCAACACTGTCAGGCCCAGAGCCCGTAGACAGGTGATCAATTTCACATGCAATTTGAAGTGCATTAAAGGGGTGTGGTGACACTTAAAGAGGAGCTTAACCTGCCTGTCAGATACAGAGATGGAAAGTGTATCTTGGGCTGCTCTAAATTATTTCAAACTAATTCGGACAGTTTGTGTCTGGCTCCAACCAGATTGTAAGTCTGATTATCTAAGTGAGACTCACTAGGTTCTGACAGTTGTTAATTTGCTGCCCGCCGGTGAACGCTGGCAGAGACACTGCCTTCCTGGTGTTCGGTGCCGAGGTCTGGGTGATGGTGAGAAACACTGCTGTCCCCTGCGGAGCACATTCTACTAAGAATACTGCTGCTACTGCTGAATAATTACTGCTTGATGCCTTCACGAAGTCTGCCTCTGTCCTCACCGAGTGTGATCTACATGCTCTCTTGGAGCTGGCTTCCTTTGCTGCTCTGTTCAGTGAACGCTCTGATGTGTCTAGTCTGCACTGTGCCCTCGGAGAGCCTGTGGCATAATCACCATCAGAAAGGGTACAGATGCTTCTTAGCTGGGATGACCTGGTTTCACTCACAGTTAAACATCCCTGCTCCCAGCGACGGAACCGCCAGCCTGGCTGTGATGTTGCCACAGAAAGCAGAGAAGTGAGATCCGCCCCTGGAGCTGCAGGGATGTTTATTCCTTTATCTGTTTTGTGGTTGTTTTAGGTCTGGTTTATTTCATTTGCTTTTTGCACTGCATCTAGATATGTTTTCGCAATGGGTCCTCAAGAAATGACTGTTGATAAAGGAATTCAAGACTGCAGAAGCCTTGAATAGAGTGGAGTGGTCATCACATAGCAGCCACATGGCATCAGGAGGCCTTTCAAATAGCCTTATGTCATTTTCTATGGGGCAGTGCTGGACTTCTTTTCCCCATTCACTCAACAGAAATTTCTCAGTCCTGTTTTGTGTGCACTAAGTGTTCCTCAAAGCCCTGGAGAAGTGAGTGACAGATAAGTGACCATTGTGCACACCTGCTGGATTCCTGGACTTCTTTGTGACAAATTCAAGGCAGAATCATTCACTTGTCAAATAGAACCATTTTTCTTTTTCCCCAACCATAAAACCAGAAATGTGATGTTTATGTCCCTTAATGGACTTGGGTTTAAAGAGTGAGTCCTCTGGAAGCAGGTTAATTTTACCCGAGTGTTATTTCTGCAGTTTGTGCAACAGTTGCCAGGTGAATGGTGGTACCTGCGGACATGAAGTAGAATGGGCAGCGGGCTTATCCCCAGGTGTGAGTAACTGGGAAAAAAACCAGGAATAGCCCACAGAACGTGCTTTCATAGAACAGTAACACCTATTACGTAGGTAGTGCTTTGGTTAATCATTCTTCAGAAAAGAAACATGTTAGAGGAGGAGTTCCGAGGTGTATAGCATTCAGGTGTAAAGGAACTCCCAGATGGACTAGAGACTTAAGTGTGCAAATTGGCCCGATAAGCAAATGGAAATGCACGTGTGTGCGTGAATGAGGAGCATCAACTCTGGGAGAGTGGATCCCAAGCTATGAAGTGGTTTCCTATGTGAAGCAGAATTTACTCTTACTTTATGTGTTTCTGTATGTTTTTGGATTTGTAACAATGAGTCAGATACACACAGATACATGCACATGTACACATATATGAACCTGACTGGATATGGAAGGAATTCCTAGGCTTAAAATTAGTGGGAGAGGGCTTCCCTGGTGGCGCAGTGGTTAAGAATCCGTCTGCCAATGCAGGGGACACGGGTTCAAGCCCCGGTCCGGGAAGATCCCACATGCCATGGAGCAGCTAAGCCCGTGCGCCACAACTACTGAGCCTGAGCTCCAGAGCCCATGTGCCACAACTACTGAAGCTCCCGCGCCTAGAGCCCGTGCTCAGCAACAAGAGAAGCCACCACAACGAGAAGCCCGTGCACCACAATGAAGAGCAGCTCCCGCTCGCCGCAACTAGAGAAAACCCATGCGTAGCAACGAAGACCCAACACAGCCAAAAATACATAAATAAAAATAATTTATATATAAAAAAAAAAATTAGTGGGAGAAGTAACCAAAGAGTAGATCAGTCGGATTTGATGACAGCTATGTTACTTTTATGGGATGAATTTAGACAAACTGGAGAAAAATATTTCCAATGTATTCATGTTACCATCCTCAAATAGCATAGTCTATACTAAGAGCATCTGGTAGGTTGAATAACTGCACCCTCCTAATCCCTAGAATTTATGAATATGTTACCTTACAAGATAAAAGGGACTTTGCATATGCGATTAAGTTACTTTTGAGATGGAAATGTTATCCTGGATTACCAGGTGGCTCCAATATAATCAAAAGGGTCTTTATAAGAGGGAGGCAGGAAGATGAAAGTCAGAAGAAAGAGATGTGATGACAGAAACAGAGGGTCAGAGTCTGAGAGAGATTTGAAGAGCAAGGCTGTGGCTTTGAAGACGGAGGAAGAGGCCTGAAGCCAAGGGAGTGCCAGCAGCCACCAGGAGCCAGAAGAGGAGACGAATTCTCCCCTGGAGCCTCCGTGAGTCTTAATGTTGGCGTAAGTGAAACTACCTTAGACCCTGACCTCCAGAACCATAAGATAATAAATGTGTGTTGTTTTAAGTCACTGAGTTTGTGGTAGTTTGTTTCAGCAGCAATAGGAAACTAACACAGAGCCCAGATAAATGAGAAACTTTCCTAGTGATGAGGTCTTGCTGTCACTTAGCAAGTGCTTCCGTGTCTGGACTGAATTGTGTGCTTTGCCTGTGTCATCTCTCTTAACCCTCTCAAATCTATGGGGAAGGTGGTATAACTCTCGTTTTTTGCAAATAAGTAAAGTAAAAGGCTTAAGTTGTTAAACTGTACATCACACCGTTAGTGTCAGAGCTAGGAGTCTATCTGCCCACATGACCCCAAACCCCATACGTATGTGTCTTTATGTGTGTGTCACTTACGAGTACATGCAAAGGGTATATGCTAACCTGTAAATAGTGGGTGGGGTTATAAGTGATATTTTCCTCTTATGGTTTTTTTTTATTTACAAATTTTCTACAGTGAGTATATTATCTTAAGTTCAGGAGAAGGGGGAAAAGTTTTTAGTGAAAGACTGGTACCTTGCCTCTCATGGTTTATTGTCATTGAGAACAAAGTCTCCCAGAGAATGTTCTTTTCTGAATCAGAAGCCCTCTAGAAAGCACTCTCGAAGGTGGTTGTCAAAGGGTGCCTTGACCTAATAGTTGGCCTTATCAAAACATCTCCAGGTATTGTCCTTGGTTACTCTCAGGTGGGGGCACGTGTTCTGGGCCGGGGGTGGGGGGGCGGGCGGGGTTCTGTGGTGAAGGGAGGGCCAGAGGTGGTGGGACATGTGGCCCTGAGACCAGCAGAATGTGGAAGGTGCAGTCCTGGGGACTGATGGCCTACCAGCAGGCTGCTTGTTTTGGCCGCTTTTCTATAATCGATTGTGTCACCTTCACCATCACATAAAAAAGAAACTCAAAAATGATGGCACCACCCTTAGCCCCGTGACCTTGCTTCCTTTCTGTTCCCCTTCATGTGCACAGAGGTGTGGCTCAAGAAGTAGTGCTGCCAGAGGTAAGGAGGGAATCTCTGCCTGCATCACTGTGAGATCAGGGAACCCCTACAGCTGTCATCTTTGTTTCCCTTGCGCCCCTCTTTCTTCCATCTGCCCGTCCTTCCTTTGCTCCAGCTGAAGGCCGCAGCCTGGCTGTGGGAGAACATGGTCCAGCGGGAGGGCCTGGGCGCCCTCTGGATTCTGTCACGTCATGCTCAGGACAAGCCCTGTTTCCCCACGTGAAACTTTGTTTCACCAGGACCACCGATGCTCCTGCATGAGCCAGGGCCAGAAAGGGCCATGTTGAAAAGGAGAAGAGACCCCCCTTCCTCGTTCCTCTGAAGGGATAGAGGAGAGGAGAGTGGCAGCAGCAGAGGCCAGGGCTGACCTGAAATGAGAGGTGTAGACAGCTGACTGGGAGGCTGGGTGAATTGAGAACAGAGTAGACACTTGCAAAGAATTCTCAAACCCTGTTCGGAAAAATGTGTGGAAAGCTGCTGTGGAGACCGATGGGGGCAGACCACCCTTCCCACCCCTTCCCACCTCTGCCGTTTGTCGTGACGGGATGGGAAGAAATCAGGAGCATGGACGGGTAAACAGTCTCCACCTTCTCCACGGTGGCATTTGGAAACTTACATGCAGTGTGATGGATTACGCCAAAAGGAGGTGATGGAATGTTTGCATTTGATGATTGCTGCACCTTTAAAACTATTCATGTAATCCAGAGAGGACCAGCCGTCCTGATCACGCCTGCTGTGAGTGGGCACCGAGCTCTGGCCTCCACTTCATCCCCCTCTCCCACCTCAGGGTCCTTTCGTTTGGCCCTAAAGACGGGTGTAGTTGTGGTAATGGGCTTGTTTTCAAGAGACGTTTCCATTCTGAAACTTGAGGGGCATCCATTGGTTTTCTTTGCCTCTCAGAATGAGGCAGGTCCCCAGGGAAAGGAATCAGCTTGGTGGGTATCTTCATGCCCTTCCCTTCACCCCTGCCCAGGCTTCGTGGGCAGAGCCCTTTTGCATCTCTAGATGCTTTAATTCTTGAACCATTAAGATATTTCTGTACTACTCTTTACCAGCTCCTGGTGGATATTATTGTAGCAGCTTCTGCGTTTCACTCTACTCCACCCCACCCTAATTTTTGTGATTGTTTTGTCTGTGCATTTAGTTTTACCAGCAGAAGGGAGCGTAATACCGACTGGCTCTCCCTTCTTTAGCTGTGACTCAGGAACAAGTTTTCCTCCCTAGATTTGGAGCTTTGCTTTGTTTTGATCCAGAGCCATTTGTTTTCTGTGTTCCAAGCCCCTCCTTTTCCTGTGGAGTATGTCATTTAAAGTTTTCTAACATTGGAGAGTTCTTCTAAGAGCCCTTCCCTGCTGAACTGCACATGGAAATGGAGACCAAGTGGCCTGTCAAAGCCTTCATGACTTGGAACAGACTTGCAAATTCAAGCAAAAGACGACTAGCTAGTTCTTTCACATCTGGTCACCTGACCTGTAAGCTGTGCAGTTTGCTCACTTTACAACAGCAAGACTGAGCAAGATTGTCATAGCAGCTCTCCAGGGAGGAAATACAGGGACCTCATGGGCACTTTAACACCTGATTGGATGCTGATAGAAGAGCCCGGGTGGAGGGGTGGCGGGCTGCAGGTGGCTTGGCTGGGTTGACAGGCTGTCTCTGGCCCTTGACAGGCCCTTTAGGCCAGGACCTGGGGAGGCAAATGCAGCTGTAGTAACCCCTAGCTAGGGAGGGATCCTGCGGCTCCTCCTGCAGGAACATCACACAGCTGGGTCGGTGGTGGTTATGGGCTGCCTCTTTATGGGTGACTGTTTAATTAAGACTGTGGCTAATAAAAAGTAAGCAGCCAGCCTCTTAAAATTAAATGTGGTAGTACCCACCCATGTCCTTGATCACAAAGTACATCTCTTTCCAAGCTTAAATCATGATTTGACCATATTCTGGTCATTCCCACAGCACTCGGAGCCTCTTGGTTGCTTAGCTGATTTGCATTCACTTTGATTTATTCTCTGTTGTGCAGCTTGTTGTGCAGAGGGATACGTGAGGCATGGCAGCATGGTGATAGGTAGACTGTGGGGCTTGGAGTCCCCTGAGTCCCCTGCTCTGCTTTAGCAAGTCAGAGTGATCCCGGAGGGTCCATCCGGTTAACTTCTCAGGCTCAGTTTCACCACCTGTAAAATGGGCTTACACCTAAAGGGCAGGCTTTTACCTTGAGACTGTTTTTTGCTGATGAGGAGGAGGATGATAGCAACTAACATTTACTGAGCACTTGCTATGGGCCAGACACGTTACATTGATATTAGGTGCTTTAAGCACATTATTTAATCATAATAATGCCTCTAGGAAGATGCTATTCTTATACCCACTATTTTACATACATGATAACCAAAGTTTAATGAGGCCAAGGAACTTTACCAGTGTTACATGAACTACAGATTACAGAGCCAGGATTCTGATTCAAAAGCTCAAATTCCGGGGCTTCCCTGGTGGCGCAGTGGTTGAGAATCTGCCTGCCAATGCAGGGGACACGGGTTCGAGCCCTGGTCTGGGAAGATCCCACATGCCGTGGAGCAACTAAGCCCATGAGCCACAACTACTGAGCCTGTGCTCTAGAGCCCACGAGCCACAACCACTGAACCCGCGAGCCACAACTACTGAAGCCTGCGTGCCTGGAGCCTGTGCTCCGCAACAAGAGAAGCCACCGCAGTGAGAAGCCCACGCGCCGCAACGAAGAGTAGCCCCTGCTCGCCGCAACTAGAGAAAACCCTCGCACAGAAACGAAGACCCAACACAGCCAAAAAATAATAATAATAATAATAAAAATAAATTTTAAAAAATTAAAAAAAAACTTCCGCCATTAAAAAAAAAAAAGCTCAAATTCCTCATCACATTGAAATGTGAATAGAAATAAATATTAAAGGAAGATGTTCACACCCATTCATTTATCAAAAATTAAACTCTGTACGATTTATATTAGGATGAGAAGCAATAGCCATTCTCATACGATGCTGGTGGGAGTGTAAATTGGTATCACCATTTAGAAAAGTATATGGGCAGCTTCCTGGAAGACTGAAGGTAGTCTAGCAATTCCACTTCTAGGTATGTCCCGGAGATGCTCCTCCACACGTACAGGGAGACAAATAGAGGACTTGACATCACAGCGTTGGTTATAGTAGTAAATAAATGAAGGGCAGCTGAAACTTCCTGCGATAAGTGAATTGACAAACTGTGGAATCGTCAGACGATGGAATACTACACAGCAGTTAAAATGAACACTTCTTAAAGATTGTGAAAAAGAAGCAGTTAAAATTAATACTTCATTAATATTGCTGTATCAATATAGATAATCTTGTAATGGTGAATGGAGTGGGAGGGAAGCAACATATCAAAGGCAGTGTAGAAGAGAACACTTAGAATTTAAGAAAGATGAACAGTTTTACACGTGTATGGGAGGTTATATTGTACAGAAACCTGGCAGGGCAGGTTCATAGCAGCTTCAGTGGAGTGGCTGTCTGTGAGGAAGAGAATGGGGTCAAGGATGGATACAAAAGGGGGCTTCAAGGATAGCTGTAGCATGATATTTCCTTTCAAAAAATCTGGAAGCAACTATGACCAAAGGTTGACATTCATTAAATCGAGGTAGACAATACACAGTACAATTCTCTAGTCGTCTGTGAGTTCTAAATCTTTTCTGATAAAAGGGGAGGAAACACAGAGATGACTTTTGGGGGAGCTCTCCATTGGGAATTCCTTGCAAAGATTGCTGCACATTCTTGTGACCTTTTCTCAGTAGCCACAAATCTTCATCCTTTGGAGGCAAATTGGATTTTTTTAAAAATAAAAGGCCGTTGCATTGAATCTGCGTGAGGTAGATAATAGATCAGGAGAGTGCTGGTTTTTAACTAGGATTTGACGTGGCAGTCAGAGACAGCGAATGGTTGAGTGGCGGTAGCACTGTGGAAGCCAGTGCCTGTCCCCCCGAGCCGACCTCTCAGGAGGTCAGGATGCATCCACGTGAATGTGTAAGTTGGGTCTGCTTGTTAGTAGGTTACCCTTGCTGTTGACCTGCCTCATAACCATGCTGAATGTCTTCCGACAGACCTGCACGTGCCATCTCTGCTGCAGTCATCTGGTCCTTCAAACACCGTTCTCTTCTGTTTACGTGAAAAATTAGGCTAAAACTTCAAAGTTTCTTTTTCCTGTCCTGTGAAATCAGGGGATGGTCTATAGTGAGTCCCTCCACCAGCACCGCAGCTGAGAGCCTCACGCACAGGTGACAGCTGACTGTTAGTCACAATCTAGGACATCAGCCTCTTCCAGAGAGGATGGCAGAGCAAAGTGAGGGCCCCCGCTCGGACTGCACACGCTGGATTGCTTCATGAATACTGGTAGAAGCCTTTGGAAGCCGTGGGCAGTCTCAGGTGATAAAGAGTCTGCTCAGGTGCTTCTTTCGGGCCCCTGGATACTCTGCACTGTGATTGCTCTTCTCAGGACTCAGTGGCCGCCTGCCTTCTCCAAGGAGAAGCTCCCTCTGGGCTCTGCATGCAGAAAATCTGTTGTGAAAAGTTCAACTTTGTCCCATGGAGGAACGAGCATTTCTCTTCTCCCATATACTTTTCCTTGTTTCGTATCCTCTTCTCATTTACGCTGTCTAATGCTGGCTTTCAGGGTTCTTTGCTCTGTTATTATCGTTCACAGAGCTCAGCGTTTACCTAAGTAAAAGGCAGGGACTTGGAGTCAGGCAAACATTTTTGATTCCTGGCTCTGCCTCTGCCTGACCAGCTGTGTTTCTTGGGCACATCATTCCGTCTCTGAGACTCAGTCACCTCACACTCAGATGAGAAGATCAACAGCACCTTCCATGAAGGGCTGTTGTTATGATTAAATGAGGCGATGTGTGTATAGGACCTTGCCTTTGACTTTCAGGTTAAATGTGGGTTGGCATCTGCATACCATACCCTCTGAGAAGTGTGTGCAACCTCAGTCTTGATTTCCCTCTTCTCTCTGCTGTTGTGTTTTACGTAATACATCTTTACTTAATGATTATGAAAGCATAAAGCCTTCAGCCTCTTGATCACATTTACTTACTAAATAATATAAACTTAGCAGCCATACCCCTGCAGTCACGGTGGCTGTCCTTTGAAACTAAATTCGGACCGTATGGTATTCTGTGGCAGAGCACGTGAATCTCTGTTTCTTGGTTACCTGTTTCATGATGGTGCTAGAATAATTAGAATCTTTTTGACCTCCTTTTGATAAATAATGAGATGAATTTAGTTTGTCAGCCGGGTCTCCTCTTTACATGAAGCTTGACAGTATCCAATCTTGGCTGTGATGAACTTATAAATGAAAATGGGGGCATCCAGGAACAAGGACGGGCTTGCATGTAATCTGGACAAACTGGCTCTGATATAAGCTATATCTGTTATTTCAATTCCCATGTGAGGTCGCCACATCCGTAACTCGAAATAATGCATGGCCGCCTTCACATGCCCTTTGCAAAACCCTGGGAGTGAAAGAGGCTCCTTGATGGCTTGGTTTACTTGCTCCTCCTTTCCCATCTCTAGAATGATAACGGGATCATGCTCGAGCGGGGCGCACACCAGATCTGATCTGTTTATACCCCCGTTGTTCTGCGTATGCAATACGGCTGTAAGGAGGCTGGCTTGTAACGTGGGTTCCACCTAACCTGGTGGGGCTCACGTTTGTGATAACTTACCTCTTTGGGAGAGTCCGTCTGGTTTTTCTCTTTTGGTCATGGGTGCACATACTTTTGTTGGTGTGTTTTATTACAACATTCTCTGCTGGACTAAATGATACTTACAGGGTGTTTGGGAGCTTGCTGAGCATTCGTTACCACCCGGGAGACAAGGTCTACGCAACCAGCTTCGACTCTAAATGATGGTAGTCCCGGAATGGTATTCAGGAGTCGCAGTAAAACGTGGAGACCTATTTTAAGAATTCTACAGCAGGCACACAAATGGAACCAGGCTCTTGGCTGTGGACGTAGGTGGGTGGGTATTTAATCTCTATTTTAGGAGCAGGCACTCTCTCAGTGCCTTCTTGGATCCTCAAAGAATCCCAACTTGGGGTCAGGTGGCACCGTTTCTGGGGAACACAGGGTGTGTCTCAAGCCGGTGCTGTCTCCCTCCCTGCGCAAACGGGATTCCTACAGGAAGCCCCAGTATCGCTGTGGGATTTGGAGTGAACCTTCCCTGAGGGTATCCCCAGACCGCCAAAGACTCCCTTGTCTACGTTCTGATGTCATGACAACTTAGCCCCCTGAGGGTTCTCTCATCCGTTTTTCATAAAGAGGAAGTGAAGAAACTAGCCCATGACCAGGGAGCCAATGAGAGACGGTGCAGAAGCCCAAGTCCTCGTGCACCTGAGTGCAGAGCCCGGGCTTTTAACCACCTCACAAATACGTGCTCTCGTTGCCTTTCAGACAGCAACGCTGTGAGTTCTAAATGAGGTGGTATAAATACAGTCAAATTGAATGACACAAAACAGAGGTTGTCACATTTGTGATGTTATCAAGGTGGTGTTTTGTTTTGTTGTTGTTGTTTTAATTTTTAAAATATGAGAACGCAGAAGGAAGCAATCTCATGTTGGCCAGGAGTCCGTGGGGTCAGATTCTGGGAGAAGGTAATATTGAGGGTGAACTTGAGAGATAAGTAGGGATGGAAGGGTGTGGTGTTAATACATTCAGGACGGGGCCAAGTTGAGCGTGTTAAGGGTAGAAGGAAGACCAGTAGTGCCGGGACAGGCGAGGAGGGGAGGGGAGGGGACAAGTCAGGGAAGCTGAGATGCGTTCGGGACGGCTGGTTAGGGCTGGATGTTGAGGAGCCTCAAAATATCCTAAATCCTACAGGCCAGCACTTCTCAAACATCCCCCTAAAGCAGGGTGTCTCGGCCTCAGCATCTCTGGCCAGGCACTTCTTTGTCATGAGGGCTGTCCTGTGCGGTGTAGGTGCTCCGGGGTGTCCCTGGCCTCCACCCACTAGATGCTAATAGCACCCCCGACCGCCAAAAATTTCTCCAGATATTGCCTGGGAACAAAATCGGCCCTGGTTGAGAACCACTGCCCTGAAACACAGCAGGATGAGAAACTGACCCCCCTCGGGAAGCAGAGCACAGCCCATGGTGACCCTTGAAAGAGTCCATAGCTTGGAAGTTCTTCACCACCTCAGGGCTAGTAGAGGTTTTCTCTTAAAAGTGCCCATGTGTTTTACTTTGCTCTGGGATATATCCATGTCAGTCTTCAATACAGAAATATCTTGTTGACGTTTAAATCAAGTCAAGTGTTGCTCTAGGGCAGGCTTCACAAACTCAAATGCCAGGCAGGGTAGGTTACGTCAATGAAGTGGGCTAGGAGGTGTATTTGTTTTTGTTTAAGAGGAGGCGGTGTGAATTGTGGAAGGTAGCAGCCGAGGCGGGGAGGCTGCCCCCCCTTCTAGACCACTGTCACCATGCCCGCTGCAGGTGGTTTCAGGAAATCCGGAAATATATTTGCCTGTTAAATGCATTCACATTTAAAATAGACTCAAAGGAGGGAGACTGTGCAAACCACAGACAGGATGTCTGAATGCCAGTCTGTAAAGCTCCCACCCCACCTGCACCAGAGCCACGCACGTTGTGGCTTCACGTGCCCACTGGCGCACACACCGTCTCCACACTCCGGGTTCCCCTAGTTTGAGAAGAAGGGCCTCTGAGCCGGCGACACCGTGCAGATGTGGTCAGACCCCTGGTAACGTTGCGAGCATCATTTGCAGCACAGGTGAATGTCCTCCCCCGAGAATCCCAGGAGCCCCCAACCCCTACCCCGTTTCAGCTGCAGCGGCTCCCACTCAGTCCTTCACAGTGGGTTTATGCGCCCTGCTCCCCAGACCCCCAAATCATCCCTCCACCTCAAAGCAACAGCAACGGCACAACATCTCTCTCTCAGATTACTCATTTTCAGATCTCGGGGTCCTAGCACCTCTCGTCTGAATGCACACTTATTTTTTGTTCTCAGAACAAGGAGTCCAGAAATGGACGGATCTGACCAGTGTGGGGTTGGGAGGCTCCCCATGCAGCCTGTGTTACTGTGTCCTAAGACTGCAGAGCTCCTAGGTGGCCCCGGGCACGCTTAATTCTCCATGAACTTCGTGCGAACTAGACTTCCTAAATCTCTTTTATATGTTCTGCTACCAAGCCATATTTCTCTCCTATACTTGTAATAAATTATTTTAGCATGCTCAGGGATGGTAATGACTCAAGAGCGACTGAAGTTTGTAAAGCCCGTTGTCCCTCTCGGTTGCCCCAGGCTGCGGCTGAGTTTTTAAATGGGTTGGCTTTTTAAAATAATCTTCTTTCTTACCTTTCTGTCAGCTGTCAGTTCTTGCTGTTATCTGTGTAGCTGTGTCTAGCTTTTTAATTTGCTGCTTCTCGTCTCCTATGAGTTGGGCAGTTGTGTGTCCGGGAATGTTAGAATCGTGTAACCAGAATTTTTAGAACAAGATAGACGGTCTGTGTGTGGTGGACCCTTCTTGTGGGTCAAGGTTGTAAGCTCAGGTTGGACATGACGTCTCCTTCGCTGGTCAGAGCCATTTATTTACTTACTTATTTATTTTAAAAAATTTTAATTTATGTTAGAGTATAGTTGATTTACAATGTTGTGTTAGTTTCAGGTGTACAGCAAAGTGATACAGTTATACATATACATTCTTTGTCAGATTCTTTTCCCATATAGGTTATTACAGAATATTGAGTAGAGTTCCCTGTGCTATACAGTAGGTCCTTGCTGATTATCTGTTTTATATATAGTAGTGTGTCTATGTTAATCCCAAACTCCCAATTTATCCCTCCCCGCCCCCAATCTTTCCCCTTTGGTAACCATAAGTTTGTTTTCTATGTCTGTGAGTCTGTTTCTGTTTTGTAAAGAAGTTCATTTGTCTCATTATTTTTAGATTCCACATATAAGTGATATCATGATATTTGTCTTTCTCTGACTTACTTAGTATGATAATTTCTAGGTCCATCCATGTTGCTGCAAATGGTATTATTTCATTCTTTTTATGGCTGAGTACTATTCCATTGTATATACGTACCGCATCTTCTTTATCCATTCCTCTTTCAATGAACATTTAGGTTGCTTCCATGTATTAGCGCCATTTATTTTTCCTCGTGGTTTTCAGGTCTGTAGAGGAGTTGTTCCCTCCAGGACTTCTATCTCGTTAAGTGAGACTTGCCTGCCAGAGTGAACCCGCTCCATTCATACAGCCACCCTTCCTCACCCTCTCCTCACCCCTGACGGCCTGAGAATTGGGACCTCATCTTGGAGACAGCTTAGGCAGTCAGAATCCATACTGGGAGGAATTCAACCCCTCATGCCCACTCTCTTCTCACAAAGGTGACATTTCAACCATTGTGGAAAGGCTCTTTACACATGGAATGGTTAACAGCCTTCTGTGGCCTGACATTTATTCCATGTTTTTAGACCTGCATTAATGTAGTAGATGTGATTGTATGTTGTCGTTAGACACCCTTGGGCTCCCCTGGGTGACTTTGCCATCCTTCTCTTTTATCCCTTTCACTTAAAAGGTGGAGGAGATGAGATTTGGGTTTGGAGACAGACAGAGGTTCTCAGAATAACTTTTTCTTTCTTTCTCTCACTACAGTGTATGTCACTGGGTCCTGTATATAATAAAGTTTAGGTTGTCTGTCTGTCTATTTCAGAGTATAATTCTAGAATTGGAGCTGTGAGTTTGAAGAGCTCAGCTATCTAGTACACCTCTGTCAGTGGAATGTAAAGATTTTACACAGAGATTATGTGTTCTGCAGTTGCAGACTTATCTGTTTGACTTATACCTGTCCGTTTCTTCTTTTGATATTTTTTAATAAAAGCAAGCCTGGTTGACCTCAGTTCCTATAGGATTATAGAAACTGAACTGCTATAGAGGAAAGCCATGTGCTATTCCACAAATTAGCAAAATAAAGTTTTACAAGTTGGTCTGATTTTCCTTCCAACATCTTTCTAACCAGTCCAAACAAAGAAGTTAAATTATACCTAGTAGTTAAGGAAAATTAATTGTGTTGGTGGGAGAGTGGGTGGCAGAGAATTAGAAGCTGTTGTTGTAGCTTTTTTAGACTGTCTTAACTTGAAACAGAGCTTTGGGTTAAGGACCTGAACTATCCTATTATGTTCTTCCAAAGTATTGATATTATCCCGTTCATCTCAACAAATACATGGTGCTAATAAGTGGGAAACCACTCTTATAAGAGCAAACTCTAATGTTAAGAGGTGACTGGTCTTTGGAATATCACTGAAAATTAAGTGCCAGCTGTCTCCTCTCCTGAGCTTTGGGGGGGGTGGGAGGTGGCATCAGACATTCATTCTGCTAACCAGCTTTGTGAATTTGGATAGTCACTGTAACCTCCGTGGGCTTCAGTTTGCACAACTGAAAAATAGAATCGGGAATTGTGAGATGGGGGTGAAGGAGGGGGTGACAGAGGAGGGAGCAGGTGGAAGGAACAAAATGATGGTAGTTCTTTACCTCCCACCCCTTCTCCCCAAGTTGTTCTTCAGACAGAACCTCAGAGAATCCCGACAGTCATTCCTCACTAGTCATAGTTTCCAGATAGTTCCCGTCCGTCTGGATGGCCCGGCTTCCCCGTGGCGCTCTTAGGATGGGGCTTTTGCATCAGCACATTCCTCCAGATGCCTGACTGGCTGTGGGTACGCTTAGACTCCCGCCCTTCTCTGTGCTGGATGCAGTACTCCTGTCGGTGCAGGGGAGGTTGGACTGTCGTTTGGGACACTAATGCAGTGTCCCCTCCAGGCTTATTTGGAAGTGAAGCCAGGCCCGTCCTGAGGAAAGAGGTATGGGTGGGTGCGGCGGGGAGGTTGCTTAGTCAGGGGCCGAACAGCAGTGGTACACTCTTCTTTCTTCTGAGGTAAGTAAGGAAAGAATGTTTTTAAGAGTCGTTTTATAGGAAGGAAGAAAGAAAAGATAGATTTGAAGAGTCATATATTGAAAACATTGAAATTTAGAGAAGCTTACTATACTATAAAGGAAAAATCTCTCTCTCTCTCTCTCTCATACACACACACACACACACACACACACACACACACACACACACACACACAGAGAGCTTAAACTTTTCAAATCTCTCTCTAGTTTGAGTCAGAGCCTTTCTCTCAGGAGTGTAGGGAACCTGCCTTTTGGCTACTAGAGCAGCTTCTAACCTTTTAAATCAGTAACAGTCAGGAGCAGATGGGGCCACTGGGAGATCTAGAGCCCCAGCTGCATAAAGCCTATGTCCTGGTAGCTCTGTACCCATTGTAAATGATATGATGCTTTCACTTCAGCCGTTCTGCCCACCTGGACACTCCCTCCCCCCGAACTTTCATTTTTCATGCCTGTTGAAATCCTACTTCCAGGCTTAGGGCAAATGCCCATTCTCCAGTAAGATCCTCTAAACCATCTCAAGTGGGAACTGCATGGAACTGTCTTCTGTCTTGTGATAAATTATTGGAACTTCCACTGTGGCCTTTAACACAAGCTTCCTGTGGCAGCACGGTTATTCAGTATGCACCTCTCTGTTATCTGGTTTGTCAGCTCCTCGCGGGCTAAGCATGCACGGAGTTCCAACTGTGTGTCAGGTATCGTGCTAGGAACTGGAAATAGGTAAATCTAGGAGCTCATCACCACCTATGGAGACCGGCATGTAAATATAAACTTCAAGACTTCCCTGGTGGTCCAGTGGAAGACTCTGCGCTCCCACTGCAGGGGGCACAGGTTTGATCCCTGGTGGGGGAAGTAAGATCCTGCATGGCCAAAAAAAAAAAAAAAGGTTCACCATGATGGATGTTGTATAGTGAAAGGAGATATCAGGTGCTTTAATATTTTCATGTGAGTGTCTCTGTGTAGCTTTCTGAGGCCTTACCTTTTGAAGCTGAAGAGCGTATTAGCAATCTTTTACTTCCATTCTTAACAGAATGCCTAGCACCTAGGAGGTACCTGATAGGTGCGTATTGAATGAATCACTTACCATCTAGTTAGAAAAAGGATGTGTGTCCAGTTCACCACACTGGAACACTGGGTCTGGCTTGAGCACTCTGGTGGAAGAATAGACACGAAGCTGTGGAAGGCCAGAACACCTTTCATGGAAACCATCCGGTAAATGCTAACAGAACAAAGAAATTCTGCATAGTGTGTAAGGCAGTTTCATCCTTTCTCTCCTATAAAGACCTCCTTAAAAGCATTTCAGCCATGGGGAGCTCCCCTAGTGTAGAAACTAAACTGACAGGGAAGGAGTAACCCTAGGTGAGGAAGAGCGCTGTGGCTGTGCCCTGGGAAACGCTCGAGGACGCTTGAGCTGACCCGGAGCACAGGGCCGTTCTGCCCTGGAGCTGCAGAGAGGCTCTGGCTGGGTTGTTAGGAAAGAACAGAGGACGCTGATGAGCCACGGCTGGTGGGGAGAGTGCCCTACCGCTTGGTGACTGTTACAGGCAGGCGCAGGGCAGGGAGCTGCTGGCGGGGCTGCAGTCACGGCTAACAGAACTCGCTCTTCCTCGGCACAGGGACCAGTGCCACTGTCGTCTTGTTTCTCAGAGAGGTGTAATTGATGTGTAATATTACATAAGCTTCAGGTGTGCAATATAGTGATTCACGATTGTAAAAGATTGTACTCCATGTATAGTTATTATAAAATATTGGCCGTATTCCCTGTGTTGTACAATATATCCTTGTAGTTTATTTTATGCCTAATAGTTTGTACCTCTTATTCCCCTCCATCTATCTTGCCCCTCCCCCTTCCCTCTCCTCACTGCTAACCACTAGTTTGTTCTCTATATCTGTGAATCAGCTTCTTTTTGTTATATTCACTAGTTTGTTCTGCTTTTTAGATTCCACATATAAATGATATCATACACTATTTGTCTTTCTCTGTCTGACTTATTTCACTTAGCATAATAACCTCCCAAGTCCATCCATGTTGTTGCAAAGGGCAAAATTTCATTCTTTTTTATGTCTGGGTAGTATTCTATTGTGTATATACACCATGTCTTCTTCATCCATTCATCTGTTGTTGGATACTTAGGTTGTTTCCATATCTTGGCTATTGTCAATAATGCTGCTATGAACATTGGGGTGCGTGTATCTTTTCAAATTAGTGTTTTCATTTTCTTCAAGTATATACCCAGGAGTGGAATTTCTGAGTCATTTGGTAGTTCTGTTTTTAGGGTTTTTGTTATTTTTTTTTTTTGAGAAATCTTCGTATTGTTTTCCACAGTGGCTGCACTAATTCACATCCCACCAACAGTGTACTAGGGTTCTTTTTTCTCCACGTCCTTGCCAACATTTATTATTTGTGTTCTTTTTGATGGTAGCCATTCTGACTACCATCAAAAAGATGGTAGGTGTGAGGTGATATCTCCCTTGTTGTTTGTTTTTAATGCACTTTTGTTTTTGGAACTGTGACTTTTACATGAGGAGAAAGGAACTATCCAGGCAGATGATCTTCATTTTGGTTTCAGGTTTGCCTTTGGGGATGAATACTGTAAGCCCAACCCCTTACATTTGTGACTCTTATTATTTCCATTCCTTCATATGCACCCTCTCACCGCATCATCTCCAGGGGACTGGTTATCCCATTATGTAGCTGAGAAAACTGAGGCCCTGAGAGTAAAGTCAGATTTGACTCCACTCTCCAACAGCAGTGCACAGTCAGAAGGTAGCTAAGGCCAGTGCATCCTCTCATTTATTTTCCTGTTCATAGTCAGAGATTCAAGGTATTTTCACTGAATGTTATCAGTTTAGTCTTTGGAGTACATACGTTCTCTTTTAGTTTCTTAAATATTGACTTCAACTATTACAAACCACAGAACATCCAAGGTAAATTCTTTGAGTCTCAGTAAAAATGTAGCTCACCAGAATCCATTTCTAAATTCTAATCAGGACATACCAAGACTGGTCATGGTATTCTGACAAGTAGTGCTGGTCTACAGTTTGCCCAAGAGGGCCTTACAGAAGCCTGTGCACATCCAACCTTATTTTGTTAGCAGCAGAACCAGGAAAAGTGCTTCTTGGGAATCAAAGCTTCCATTAAAATCCATCTTTAGGAATTATCTAAATTTGGCAACTGTCTAAATTGTCTGTGTCTGGTGATTTAAACAGAGTTGTTCTTAATGGGTGTCATCAGTTCATGTAGACATTTACTGGTCTCAGTATTAAACTTGGAGCTCAGAAGAATATATGTAGGTTTTAAGGCACTACTACATTAATATAATTTAATCAATTTGGCAAGTCGAAGCTTTTGCTCTGCAAAATTGCAAGTGGCTACTCAGGATCATTTTAGATTAAGTTGTAAAGAGGCTTAATGAGGGCATGCAGAATAGGGTGCTGAATGGGGATGGTCAGGCCATAAATGACTTTACATAATTAGAATTTTTCTGATTAGAAAAGTAATTCTACTCATCATGTAACATACAGAAAATCAGAAAAATGCTAAAACCAAAATAACCTAAAATCCCGCATCCAGATATATTTACCATTTACGTTTTAATATTTTCTATTATATAGAGAAAAGGATTTTTTTTATACTGTTGAGATCCTAATGTATGTGCAAATGTATAAATATATTTGTTTGGGTAAGAAGGAGTCACATTACTCACAGACATAGAAAACAAACTTACGGTTACCAAAGGGGATAGTGGGGGTGGGTGGGTAATAAATTAGGAGTTTGGGATGAACATATACGCACTACTATGTATAAAACAGGTAAACAACAAGGACCTACTGTATAGCACAGGGAACTATATTCAATATCTTATAATAACCTGTAATAGAAAAGAATCTGAAAAAGAGTAGATTACATATATATGTGCATAACTGAATCACTTTGCTGTACACCTGAAACTAACACAACATTGTAAATCAACTATACTTCAATTTGAAAAATGGTTTTTAAAAAAAAAAAAGGAGTCACATTATAGCATAAGCGTTTCTCATGTCTGTAATAGGGCTTTTTGTTAAGCAGCTGACCATGGGCCACCCCTTACCTGGAAGCTGAAAGAGAAAGAGCCCAAATCTAGAAGAATATTCTCCTCTCTGTTCACTTTCTTCTTACCATTGTAGGCTGAGCAGGGTTGAAAGCAGAGGGGTGAGGGGAAGGAGGAAGAAATCATTAGTCCTGCCTGTGTGGGGGTAATAAGTGAGTTTTGCGGATGGGTTCTCTCTGTTCTACATCCCATAAATCTGAGTCGTACCATATTTATTTTTGTTCACTGGATTTCTGAACTGAAAACACTGTACTGAAAACTTGAAATGTGTAACGTTATTAACTGGAAAGCACAGGAGACAGGATGGAATTGAAGTGGAAATAGAAATAAGGCCAATAGACAGAGGAATTAGGAATGAGAAAGTGGCAAATTCAAAACCACATGGGGAATAAGCAGTGGAGATGGGCCAGTGGAGTCCAGATGCCAGTGAGGAAACAGTGCTCAGGGAGGACAGGGTAACCAGCTACATCTGTCCTAAAATTGGAGAAGGAGGGTGTCAGGTCACTGTATTCATTCTCTGTACAAGTCCTCCCTGATGTACTTCTGGGGTGGGAGTAGAAATATCTAGGAAATATTTAGCACAGCATATGAAGCTACTTTTTCAGGTAATTAAAACCAGGATTTAGGTACACATAACAGTACCTTAAGGGGACATACCCAAAGCCCTCGGCTGGGGAACAGTATCCAGCTGCGTGTTAAATGTGCTAAGTTATTCGATACTCGCTATATCCATGGTGGCTGGGTGTGGAGGTGACAGATGGTGGAGCTGGGATCTGAACCCAGGTGTGCCTGTAGTTAAGGCCCATCCTCTTGTAAACACTGGCAGGCCTTGGTTCTGATGCTCCCCAGTGTGACCTGTAAGCAGGTGGCATACCCTTGCAAAATGCTCACGGTTCCTAATTGGATTGTCGAATTTTATAGCAAAATCCGATGAAATTCCGCTGTATCCTTTTGTCTTTTAAAGAACTTGCATATGACTAATTGGTAAATGAGAAGACACTCTAACAATTGAAAAGAAATCAATAGAAATCAATATAATTTGTCTTAATTTAATAAAATCCTGCTAGCTACTGTTTTTAAAGGATCAAAACACAACCACAGTGGCCACCAAAAGACCTTAAACCAGTTTGGGGACGCATTTCCCTTTGCTTCCCTCTCTAAGGACTGTCGAGTCAGTCACTTAAGAGTACAGAGGAGTCAGTCACTTAAGAGTACAGAGCGTTGCCCTGAAGTAGCTCTCATGTCCCCCACAGCCAGTGTACTTGCCTCTAACAGCATTTGAGAAGATAAACGTACCCAGTGCTAGGCTGCAAATGGATTAAAGCAGGGTTGATCCTCATCTGTCAGAACAATTAACGTGAGTAAAATACTTGCCCTACTTAGAGCAGATGGAGGGAGGGGAGGGGAGGCAGAGGGGAGGGTGCTCCGTGGTACTGATCGTAAGATTAATGTTGCTGTACGGGCAGCAGAGAGCACTGGATTTATTTCCTGAACATTACATGGATTTACAGGGATGTCAGTTATTGCTGAAAGCACAGGCTGTGTTTTTAAAGGGTCTCCGTAGGGTATTGAACGAGGCACGGAAGAGGCATGGGGATGGGGGATGGTGCAGGAGATAGACGGCATTTCTAACAGGAAAGTATGACTTGTTGACCAGTTTTTTCCTCTGGTTTTTAAGCTCTGCTGAATTCAAGGCTTCCCAGCAACCTGGCTTCTTAGAGGATGTGTGAACGTTAAGATTTTTTGATAAGGTAAATGGAATAGGTAGAAATAGAACTGTAATGACCTGAGACTACAGCTCTGTGTTCGCAGGGAGACTTCAGGTCCCCTTTGCCTTCCACTGGAGCTGGATTTGTGCTTCTAGGACGGGAGGAAAAGAAAACAGCATGTTAATTAAGAATGAGCTACCAAGGAGGATTTTATTATTCTTTGACAGTGAAAGTGGAATGAGGAAATTGTTGAGGTTAGCACAAGAACCACAGAAGGTGAGAGTTGTGTGAGAAATGACATTTATTTGAGTGCTGAACCCAATTTTCATGATAGGAAGCTGAGGGAGGAACCAGGCTGTCAGCAGAAGTTGAACTGTCCCTGCAAGGTCTGGACTTGGGGGCAAGGAGGTGGCATTGAGTGACCCATGTTCATGGCCGAGTAGGTTGAGATTCTACTCTTCCTTCAGATATGCTCCCCGAAGTGTCCCTCCTAAATAAATTTTCTGCCCTGGCAGCCACTTTCCCCTTGTTTGCTCTTCCTCTTCTTGCCTTCTCATCCCCCAGGTGTTAGAAAAAGGTCAGAATCCTCTGCTGTCAGTCATGGCTTTCATGTTTATATGGGATACCTAGCACTTGCTGGAAAAGCTGCTGTGCTCTGAGATGTCAAATGGTCCACTCACCCCTGGGATGTCCTGTTTCTGAGCAAGGACAGCTGCAGGGTAGAGTCTTAGTTAACTGTCTGAGAACCGAGCGTGACTCTAGAATTGCTTCTCTCTGGCCCTTCAGGAACATGTTCCACTTGGACCTTGCCTGTCTGAATTCCTGCTTATCCTGTATTTCAGCAACATCTCTTTCCTCCTTCTGTCTTCTCCATCACCACTTACAGCTTCCTTTCTTGCTCATTCCTCTACCAGGCGTGTGTTTTGATCTGCAAGCCCTTTCTTCCATAATTACACTAGCCACTACTTTTAATACTGTTCATGTGGACAGTGTCCCAAGCATGCATTCTTTTCAGGTTCTTTCCAGTGGCAAAGGAATCCTCTAAAATGAGGGGGGAAAAATCGTGTCCTAATTAGAAAAAAAATTTATATATTTGTTTTATGGATCTGTTACAGCATGATTTAAACTAGTAAAGATTAGAAACTACCTAAATATGATTAAGAAAATCATAATGTGTTTACTTGATGGCATTTATTCTGTGATTAATATTATGAATATGAAGACTGTGTACCCACTTGGGAAAAACTATACAGAATAGCACTAAATTAGCAAGCTACATATGCTATGATTACAGCTATTTAACAAGAAACACAAACATACGGATTAAAAAATGGAAAGGCCAGGGAGAAATCTAATAGCTATTACAATTGTGATTTTTTTGGTATAATTTCTTTATGTAAAGTAAAACCAGGTTTTAAAGGTAAAATACACTTAATGTTGATATTGTTTATAATCATAAACAGACCTACATAATTGACTTGAACACTCTTTTGTTTTTAGACTGTGTAGCAGAGGGTCATTGGATGACCTTCCAGCTCTAGGTTTTCCATCCTTCTGCACCTCAGAGGTTTATGGTTTCCTAATCACTGCTGGAAGTCCACATTGTGCAATTGTGCAAATCAGCAGTGACCTCCAATGCCTGGTTTGGCTTTTCCATGGTTCCCATTGCCGCAGACGGAGGAACTGATTCATGTTCATCTTTAACGTGTATGTAGTCAGCATTTGCTTTGTGCCAGGCACAGTGCTGGGTGTTGTAAACCAGTCGGACACAGTCCCACTCGTCAAGGAATTCACAGGCCCGGTGGAGGAGACCCAAGCAGCGGAGCTGTTGAGTGGTGTGATAGATGCTGTGAGCGTAGTGAGGAGGCACAGGTGCGCTGTGCCCACCAGGGTCCAAGAAGTCTCTCCAGAGGCCACCTGCGTGTGATGTGGAGATGAGTGGCAGGGGTGGGGATGCAGGGTTAGCTTATCTGGAGAACTGCAGTGTGTTCTAAATGGCAAGAGAAGATAGCTTGCGGGCAGGGGGGTTATTAGGCCACATTGAGATATTTGGACTCTACCTGAGGGCAAAGAACAGCCATTGAAGGGCTGTGGTTATTTATATTTATCTTTTAGCAAGAGAAGTGATACACTCATTATAGCATTTTTTTTAACATCTTTATTGGAGTATAATTGCTTTACAATGGTGTGTTAGTTTCTGCTTTATAACAAACATTATTGTATTTTGAGATTGCGTTTGGCTCTGGTTTTGGAGAACGGTTTGGAGAGAAAGCAGGAGAACTGGTGACAGCACTGTTGCTGTAATCCAGGTGAACAGCAGTATCCTGAGCTAGAATGATGATAGGAGGCATGGGGAGGAGTGAACACTTTCTAGAAAGTTGTGTGAGGTAAGATCCACCGAAACTGATGATAAGAGAGAGGGAAGAATTCAGAAAGGATGCCTGAGTCTCTGGCTTTAGGTAAATGGGCATGAAGAACCTCCTGGCACTTATTCATCTAGTTGAAGCATCCCACAGGGCAGCATGGTGGATGTGTGTGGTGGGTTGGCTTGTAAAGGAAGAAGACAGGTTGAGTTTGGAATATATTGAGTTGCATCCCTCTGGGTACAGAGGTCTGTTATGCAGCTGGATGTACAGGTCTGGGGTACAAGGGAGCTGTCACCCATGGCCATCGGATTTGTGATCAGTGTTTTACTTCTGAGAGTGAGGCACATGCTGGAGCTTCACAAGTAAAGGTCATTTACCCTGAGGATTCTGCTGGCAGCAGTAGTCTTCGGAGTTCCAAGTGCCAGCAGCCCAGCTGAAGAAGTAACATTTCAGATTGGAGGGTTTACTACCGTTGCGTACAGTTACTACAGGCCCTCCCCGTTCTACAGCTTCTGATGCTGGGCCGTGAGTGCAGTCCTTAGGAACCTAGCCAGATCCCAGCATTATAACTTTATTATTGTAATCTCCCTTATTTTTATGTGACATTTTAATATACAAGAGAAGGGAATTTACAAATTTTTTCTCAGGGAGAAGTCCAAAGGCAAAGCCTCTTACCCATTATAACACACACTTTGCTGAGAGGTGGAGAAAATAGAATTCTCTCTTGCATTTTCTAATGGATATTTTAACCTTTTTTTTTTTAATGGAAAAATTAACTCCTTGAAAATCAGCACAGGATGTGGCCATACAGACTTGAGAGAAGGTGTTTTGCTCCTGCTGGTTGGAAGTAGGAAATGTACGGTTGGGGGCAGGAAAAAAAAGGGGGGGAGTATTTAAGGCAGTGGTTTTTAAACTTTTTTTTCTCATCTAGACCCATACTGATCACAACACACTAAATTTATTTCTAGACTCCTTCATGGGTCATGACCCACAGATTGAAAACATTCATGAAAAGTACTCTAGGGATGGTTGACTGAGGACTATTTTAGCTCTTCCTTAGAGTTGACTATGTTTTAGAGTGTATGATAAGGAATATCATGTGGTTGACCTTTAATTTATCCTCTAGGGGCTCCACAGCAAATTTGCCATCTCATGCAAAATCTCATACAGCCTCCTAAACATTTTCCCAAGCAAGTCAAACGAGGCTTTCAGAAGTCAAATAAATTACAGCAGCTGCAGCATCCTCTCTACCTACCTGTCACTGCTTCTCCTCCAGTTTGAGTGGCTAATCAAACATTAACTGCAGTTATCTGATTTGCATTTTCCCTGTCAAATGTGCCACTCTATGAATAGCTAAATTAACTTAGCCTTCCTGGAATATGCCCAAATGTTGAGAACCATTTAGGACCTTTCAAAACCATTTGGTTTATTAGCTCTGTCTTGAGGTAAGCAGAATAAATGTCCCTGAAATCAAAGGAAAACTAATTGTAGTACCTCTTTCCAGCTTTGAGTCATCAAAGCTTGACTATCTCAAGTATGTTCTAATGGGGTTCATTATTTTGTTTGTTCTACATTTGATAATTCTGAGATAATTTTACATTTGCATTGTTAATATCCATTTTTGGAAAAAATTTTGACATGTCTATTTATTTTGGAGAATAATAATATATTAGCTTTTCCTTTCAAGACACAGAAGCAATGCACGCCCATTGTAACAAATCGAATGACAAAGAAGTATACAGTTGTGCCTCGGTATCCCGGGGGGGATTGGTTCGAGGGTGCTTGTGGATACCAAAATCTGTGACTGTTCAAGTCCCTTATGTAAAATAGCATAGTACAGTGGGCCCTCCGTATCCACGGGTTCTTCATTCCAGAATACAGAGGGCCGAGTGTACCATGCAAAAGCCAACTCAGCCCCTTTTCCTCCATATATTCCATCTCCCTCCTTAACCCATGTTACCAACTTGGTATTTATTCTTCAACACCCATCTGTGCTCACATACAATATACAAGTACTTATATATGTGGTGAACATTTTTATAAAAATAGATCAGACTATATATACATCCTTGTCTTCTTTTTTTTAAAACTTAACAATATATCATGGTTTTCTAAAATCTCCAATAGATCTTTATTTTTCACAGCCACAGAATGTGGATATGGACAGTTTGTTCATTCACTCCCCTATAGATGAGCATTTATGTATTGCAGTTGTTTAGTTTTTGTCATTATTATTGTGCTGTAATCTTTGTAAATATATCTAGTAAGTTGTTAGATCAAAAGAGGCATTCTGTAGATGTCATGAGTAATGCAGGTGATCCTTATCAGTAATCTGGGTGCGATTCACCATCATTCCTTCCAGCCTCTATCAGCTGGCTGATTTTTATTAGTTGAGTCTCTTCAGCAAGGCGTTGGGAAGGAGACAGGTCAGAAGCACTAATTCAGGCCATCTTTTTGACCTAGGACACTTCCCTCTCTACCTACCCTTGTCCTGGGCCATCGCTCTTTAAATGTCCGAAATCTCTCTTAGCACTGGGTCTAGGACTTTTAAAAAATAGTTAGCTGATCTCTACTCCTCCATGGCAATGATATGAAAAGGACCTCACTCTAGTAAAGTTCCTGCAGTTCTCAAGCATGAATTCCTAATCTGTTGATTTTAGTTCATCTTTGCGGCAGTGTTACCCTCCTCTTTCTTTTGCCCATTGTGGTAATTTAGGAAGGACACCATCTTTGAAGCTGTTATTCCATTGGCCAGGTTTGGGTACCGTAGCCTATAAATCCCTTGTACACCTTTGCTCAGTTTACACACACCAGGTGCATTCACAGTTACGTTGCTGGTTTAGCTATTTTGAGTTAAGAGATGCTAAAGGAGATGCTCAAGACAAAAACAGTTCTAGGTTGCTTTGATTTCATTCAGTAATTGTATGTGTGCTTGCGCTGTACTAGGTGCTAGGAATGGAACACACTGAGGAGCAAAGCAGACATTGTGTTTGTCCTCAAGGAATTTGTGTCTCGGTTAAGGAGAGCCACTACAATGAAAATTACAGTTGATAGATGGACTGTCCATGTTATTAGATGGAATTCAGTTTTATACATGACCACATTGACTTGGGGGGGAGAGTGGAAGTTTAATGTTGTTCTGATCCAAAGCCCTGTGAGATTTTTTAAATCTTCAGAGTAATTTCATCTGGAAGAATAAACAAATAGCTAAAATATTCTTGAAAAGCAATAAAAAGGGGATATTGTACATTAATGAAACATTAAACATTGTAATACTATAATTTAAAATAATATAAAAAGGATTTAGCTATATCATAATGGCTGCAATAAGTAGAAAAGGTTTAATTATTCAGTAATGCTGGAATAAATACAAATATAAACAAAAAGTTTAGATTTGTAATATATGTATACAATGAAATTCCACATGGAATAAAGTTTTTTAAAAAATGACTGACCAGGGACTTCCCTGGTGGCACAGTGGTTAAGAATCTGCCTGCCAGCGCAGGAGACACGGGTTCGAGCCCTAGTCCGGGAAGATCCCACATGCCACGGAGCAACTAAGCCCGTGCGCCACAACTACTGAGCCTGTGCTCTAGAGCCCGCGAGCCACAACTGCTGAGCCCACGTGCCACAACTACTGAAGCCCGTGCGCCTGGAGCCCGTGCTCCACAACAAGAGAAGCCACCGCAATGAGAAGCCTGCGCACCGCAACGAAGAGTAGCCCCCGCTCACCACAACTAGAGAAAGCCCACGGGCAGCAACGAAGACCCAACGCAGCCAAAAATAAATAAATAAATAAATAATTTTTTATAAAAAATGACTGACCACATTTAAAAAAATCACAATAAAGAAAATGTAGGTAACTATCTGAACAGAGTGGAGAAGGACTTTCTAAACAAAAAGCCGAGGGAAAAATCTGTAAAGGAAAAGATTTATGGAGGCAACATAAAAATATCAAACATACAGATGTCAAAATGCTATGTAAATTATAAGGTGAATAGACAACTGGGAAAGAAGATTTGCAATACATATGGTGAAAGGTTAATATTTGTAATACGTATCAAACTCTAAGAAGTCAACATTGTGTCAAAATGGGCAAAGTATGTGAACAGGCCATTAAAAAACAAAGCCACGTGTCCAGTAGATTTAGGGGAAAAGTTTAAATTTAATCAAGGAAATGAAGACTAAAAGTCATCTTGGAACCATATTGGTAAAAAATACATATTTAAGTGATATATTTAGGGCTGTTGGGAGTAAAGCAAAATAGATAGAGCTGGCAGAAGTATATCTTGCAATAGCTTTTGTGGGGGAGGCAGTTTCACACTCAGAAGCTTTGTCCAAATGCTAATTTCATTTCTAAGAATTTGTCCTAATGTTCTTCATTGCAGCATTATTCAACAAGGAAAACTGGTTACACGTACAATAATGGGTTGATGGTTAAATTATGGTACCTCCAGCATGTAGGTAATTATGTTAAGATGGACAGATGGCCATAGCTGGGGGTCTTCTTTCTTGTAGCCTGGTTTGTTCTGGGTTCTGTCAGTGCTTAAAAGGTGTGGGGAAAGAGTAATGGTATACTTGCGACCCCATCCCTTTTTATTCAGACAGGGTTTTGTACAAAGGGGAAGAGATGTACGTGCAAAGGAAAGATGTCTCAGCTATAAAGCTGTAAGAAGTAGGTAACCACATATAGTGTGAAACGGAAATGGAGCGTATTCTGTATCCAAATGAATTGCTGAAGAAGCTAAGTAGCTGTAATAACCTCCAAAATCTTACCTTGGCTGTTAAATAACTTTCAAGAGGTGATTTGACACCTAAAGATGCTTACTTGCATTGTTCCGTGGTCACATGGACCGAAGCTGTGACAGTCTCATTTTTAAGCAGGATTTGGTCATCAGTATGAAGTCAGGTACCTGGATTGTTTGAGCTGAATTATATTCATTTGGTCTGTACTGTCCTTGGTATGTGTTGCTACTGTCTTCCACTCCTTGAGTGGAAAAAAGTGCCTTATATGTTCTCACACACAATCCTTTCCTTAAGTAATAATCCTCTTCTTTCCCAGGGTTCCCACAGTGCCTGAAGACGGCCAACCACAATTGGATAGCTTTCCATTTTACCTTTTCTAAGTCAAAAAGTTCGGCTCTTGGTAGATGGATTATAGGGACAGGGAAGGACGAGCCTTTCTTTGAGGGGGCTTCCTGCAACAGTGTCAATTACTGACGAGCTCCAGGACTTCCTGGTTGACAAGCAGACATCTCTGAAACTTTCTGTGCCTTGAAAGTTCACAATTTCTGGAGAATTTCTTTGCCATAGCTGCTTCTTTTGTTGGAGGCTGTCCAATAACCACTGTGAAATGATACGGGATGCAGAGCCACCAGTGAGGTTTCCTGGGTTAAAGGGGTTTCCACCTTCTGCTTGTCTGTGCATTTTTGCCCTTGTCAGCTAATTGCCAGACAGGAGCTTAATACGTTTTGGTGCAGAAATGCAGGCTAATCTGTACCAGAGTGATGAGAAAGCTCTATTGTCTGTGCTTCATCTGTTAGTCTTTAGAGTCAAGAAAATGGCTCCCTTCTGCTGGGAAACGATCTTGTAGCATGCTGTGGTTGTGCTCTGCAGAATTTGTCTCAGAACTTCCTTGTGGATGTATGCGTTTGTGATTAGATGGTTTTTGTGCTGAGGGAAGACATTTGAGTAAACTTCCAGGAACTTTCTGTGATTTGATAAGGGCATGGCCAAACACCCCTACAAAACAGAAATGGTTCTCAAGAACACCCAGCATATCTGAAGCCAAAGCTTTAGGAACGCTCATCCCCAGCGCTTCAGTGAAGTCTCAGTTCAGGATGAAATAATCCCAGTATGGGAACCAAATACCCATCCTTTACTTTAGGAGACTCCTATTAGTGTAATGATATTGAAAGTGATTTGGCAGTATATGGGTCCTGACCCTCAAATTTCAAGTCTTGTCCTTAGAGATCAGTGCTCCTTAAGGCTCCTTTGTGGGAGCAGGACATGTCAGAGGTGATTGCTTATGCTGTAACTACTGACTCTATTAGCAGAGAGCCTGTAGACCATGACGTGACTTCTTGTCAAACTTTATAAAGTGTGTTGGAGATGAATTTTAAGGACCCAAGTAAGGGGAGTTACATATAAAGGTCAGTAAATAACATTTTGAACTGTATCATATATCATAACTAACATTTTAATAGTGCGTACAACATACAACACTTACATAAACATTTCCGCTTTTCCCAGTATCCCTGGGAAGTGGGTAGGGTAGGTATTAGCTTCCACAGAACAGATAAGAGAACAGGAGTGGGTGAGGGTAGACGAGGTTGGGCCCTGAGATACTTTAATTATAGGCGCAGAGGCGCGTGCGTGGGTACCCATGTGCGCCCACATGCAAGGCACCATTCATACAGTTGTGGTTTGTCAGAAGTTTTCAGAAATGTAACTTCCTGCCTAAGAGATGGGAAAACGATATATGATATATTGCCCAGTTCTACAAGAGAAGGTTGGTTTCTGCCATGGGGTAGAAATAAAGTCCATTGAAGAAAAGGAGAAAAAAGATGAAAGAAATAATCCTATGACTCCACATGCCCTTGTTTAAAAGAAGTAGTTGCTGTAAAGAAAGAAAGAAAAAATTTAATTTAGACACCGTTAATTACTTCTTTCCATGAAGACCAGACCTGCTAATGATCTTGTCCTTTTAAAAATATACACGTGTGCATCTTATAAAAAATCCTAAGAATTTTACATCGGAGTTGATGTATGTGGGGTAGATCCATCTTATTCTATTATAGTAGCTATGGCCATAGTATCACGTACTTGCCGTCTCCAGAAGAAAGTACTTTATTTAACTAAAGTGAAATTGTGCAGTGCATAAATGCTGGAGCAGAATAGAAATGTATCATTTATGCCGATTTCTCAATCATTGTGCTTTGCTGGCCATTTCTGAATTGCCTCTTGCTACCTGAATAGCTACTATTAAAGAAATGAGGCATTTTGTTTTCTAGACAGCCCTCTGATTGTTCCCTACATTCTCACAGGAGTGCTTGGCTCCAAAGCTTTCTATTTTTCTCCCAGGTCATCCCCCAGTAGTTCAAAAGGTGACCTGTCATGGGGAAGACGGCAAGTCGACGCATTTTAAGAAACCCGCCCTTGTGTCTCCGCAGGGCCAGAATATGACCCGTACAGAGTTTCTGAACTTGAACATTAACCCCTTGGCTCTGCACCTAAGCAGTTTGACCGGATCTGAATGAGAGAGTTCTTTTTTTGAGAACAAAAGAGCTGATTGAGCTGATTTTCGGTCCACTCCACCCAGTTACCTGAGCATGCAAGCTCCTCCTTGGAATGCTGGCTGGGAGTTTGTGGGGATGGCATTACAGGTGGTGATGCAAGATGAAGGCTTGTCACATTTAGGTGCAGGAATTGTCTTGCAGAAAGAAGTCTTTCGAATGGCCTTTTTTCAAAAAAAAAAATTGAGGTATAATGGACGTACAAGAGTATTTTAGTTTTAAGTGTATGATATGATAATTCAACATTTGTATATATTAAGAAATGATCACCACAATGAGTATAGTTAATATCCGTCACCACACAGTTACAGAATTTTTTTTCTTGTGATGATAACTTTTAAGATCTCTTCTCTTTGCAACGTTCAAATATGCAGGACAGTATTATTAACTATAGGCACCATGCTATGCATTACATCTCCAGGACATACTTATTTTATAACTGGAAGTTTGTACCTTTTGACCCCCTTCACCCATTTTACCCACACCCCACCTCTGACAACCACCAGCTTGTTCTCTGTATCTATGAGCTTGGGTTTTTTTTTTTTTCCCCAACAGGCCCATTTTTTTAAACCTATCATGCTAATTCCTGTAATTATTTTCTCATATTTTCCTTTCTCCTTCTGGGTTTCTTGGCTTCCTTAAGAATTAGTGGCCGCCTCCATGTGTATGGCATACCCATTCTATTTCCCCTTTCCCCCTGCCCTTTGGATTGAATTCCTTCCCCTTTATCCTTTCCCTTTTCCTGCTTCCCCACAAAACAGCAAGAGGGATGCAAATCAGTGTCTTCCCTTTCCCCTCTCCCGTGGCAGAGTAGTGTGGACTGTGGCAGTTGCAGAATTTCTATACAGAACGCTCTGGGGCAAGGGATTGGGGGAGGCGGGGGGGGGGGCACAGGGAGCTTGTCTTAAAGCTCTGTTTTCTTAGCCAACACCATCTTTACATGATTGTTTCTATTGGGTGCCTGCAGGAGAGCTGTGGATATGATGGGGGCTGAAGCCTGCCTAAGCTGTTGCTACTGGTCTAGCCCCAATTCAGGGGGTCTTTGCTATACTGACTTTAAGGGGTGAAAGGCAGTGCATGGTATTAGCCTTGCCAAATCTTTGTCCCTGCCTTGCTCACCCCTCCCACCTCCAATCTGTTTGCCTTCTTCTCTGCTTCCCCCACCCCACTTGCTGGAAAGGCTTAATATATTAAAAAAAAAAAAAAAAAAAAGACTTCAGGAAAGCTGTGGCCTGCACCCACTATTCAAACTTGGAGATTCAGAATTCCATAAACCACAAGAGTTTTGTGCATATGATATATTCTGGAATTTGAACTCACCATAGGCGAGGTCTGCTTTCTATTATCATCTTTCATAGCATAGATTTATCATTCCATATACTCCATTAATGTATTTCTGTGGAAATCGTTTAACTTATGGGGAATAACTAATTTTTTTAAGTTTTTTTTTTTTTTGAAGTACATGAATAACTGCCTTTTTGTCCATAAAATGCAGTGGGAGAAAGAAACGCAATTACATTTTTTCAGAAGGTTTTAAAGAACAGATTATGTAAAGAACTGGTCTCTAGATGGATAGCTACTCTTAACATCTGGAATTTATTAAGAAAAAAAGAGCACCTTTTCAGCCAAATTCTGACACTCCTCATTTGAGTTATCAGTTCCTTAAGGCTGTCTAGTTGCCACGTTGAGCATGTACAGTGCAGGAGCTCCAAGTCGGCTTGCTGTGGCGAGCCCGTGGTTTATACTGCACTAGGTATGTGGAGTAACTGAAGAAAAGTCAACTTAACCTTGCTTTGTAAGCAGACTCTCAGGCTCTTTGTTTCCCCAGGAAATGATTTGATAGGTTCCCACTTTTTCTTCGTGAACATAAATCTGTTGCCCAAAAGAATGTAATATCTGGAATGAGATGAGATAAATTTCTAATTTTTAAAATCTTGAGATAGTAGGCAACTTTTGAATAATTTTACTTTCTTTTAAGTTGGCCAATGAAAGGGCAGGTTGGTAGCTGTAGATTAGGTGTCTCTGCCCCAGGAAAGATTGTTTTAAAGGTCAAAAGGGAGTTGAGACCTGTTCCATTGCAAATTTAAGGTGGTGGTTTTTACCTTTTCTCTCTAGCCCATTATATGGGGGGAAGTGGAGCTAATCCTTTATGTATCAGTCACTTTAAATAAACATCCAGTTCCACTGCAGTCATTTTCCTGGGTAGCCCTGGCCCTGAAGGTATGTAAATGCCACAGCTCTCGGCGCCACAGTGCAGCAAGGAATGAAGTGCTCCGATCGTGTGCTTCTGTAAATGTTGCTCTGTTAGCCAGAGCATGATTGCCAGGATTTTAAAAAGCCAAGAAAACAAGTCAAAAAAGCTTACTCTGTGGTGCCCTTGCCTCCCTTGAAATAACCTCTGTTTTCCTTTGCCACATGAAAAGAAACGTCCTCCATAATCTGTGTGTTGACTCACCTTTTTCGCCCGGCACATCTATTGGTGTAAAATGAGGGAATCATCAGACTGGAATGAATTTTGAGAGGCAGTAGACTAAATTCCCAGGCAGGACTGTACCCACATCAGCCCGGAGAGAGGAAACTGGCCCCTGTCTTGAAAGGTTTTCCCGGAGAGAAATTCCATAGCATTACTGCACCTTTGAAGACACAACAAGCTCCACTGTCAGGAGAGGTGTTGAGAGCAAACCTGAATCCTCAAGCTGAAATGTAAACTCATTGTCTTGGACTGGGTACACTGGTGACTGCCCTCAGTGTAAGAGCTCGTCATTTGCCTATCGGCTAGTGCTAATTTGCCTTCATCCTTCTTGCCTTGGAGCTAAATAATCCTGCTTCACATTTGTGATATTTTTCTGGGAGCCCAAAGCTAAGCTCAATTTTTTTTTTTTTTTTTAATAAATGATGGCCTGGATTAAGATTGGCAGGAAGACTATCTAACAGAGTCTTTGGATTTTGTCATCCTTGTTTACTCATCTCAGAGTGGTGTTTGCGTTTAAAGTATAACATGACCCACACTAGCATTCAGAATCTTGACAACAGGGCAAATGAACAGGGCGACTCACTCAGGCCTCTGAGGAGAAGGCTTCTGAATATCAGCCAAACGCTTGCTCACCGTTTTTCCAGCCCTGTGTTTAGTCCTGTGCCTAGTGATTGACAGTGTCAACTTCTTTAGCAGCGAAGCTTAGCTTTAATAGTTTGAGTAAATTTTGGTTTTGTGTTGTTGAAACGGCAGTATTTCTAGTCACTGCCAGATTTAGGATTTCCTTTGATATTTTTATGTAGGTTAGAAATGTTTAATTCTTAAACAGCCTAGGAGTCTTTAATATTTTCTCTGTACACTGCCTTTCTGCTTACAGGAAACAAAATTGGGCAGCTTTAGGGAATTTCCTGTTTGCATTCTAGTGCCATGTCTCTAAGGAGGTAAGAGGGAGGGGGTGCTGGGGAGAGCATAGACAGTACAGGAAACTCCAGGATTAGGTGTCACCTCTTTTTCTCTGGTGTGTTGGATCTAATGATTAAGGTTGCACTTTGTGAGCTTGGGAAAATATGTAGTTCCTCCCTTGCAAGCACAGGAAGAGTTTAGTTTGCACATGAACCGAGATGATGGGAAGAAAGCAGTGCCACATCCAAAATGTGTGATGAGAGAACCTCTTCCTTCTAGGAGAGTGTGTGCTGTTTGGTTGCCCCAAAGCTCCCCACCTTCCTGAGCAACCAGCGTGTCTGTCTCTGCCGCCATCCTTCAGTGAGGTCAGACTGTGCTTGGCTTTGTTGGGGGCTGTGCACTAGAGGCTCAAAGACAGTGTCTCCCCACTGGGGGCTCCTTCCATTTAGAGAAAGTCAGAAGCGACGGATACTATCTGCACCCAAAGGAATTTGTTTCATCAGCCATCTGGCGTGGCCTCCCCTGTATCCTTTCTGCTGCTTCTCTTCCAGCAGGCCCACGACAGCGGCGGGGTGGAGGTGAGCACGCATGCAGGAGACCTCACGTTGTCCTCAGCGTCCCCGTCTGCAGTGAGCTCTGCCACACCCTCCACTGTACTTAAGCATTTCAGAGTTTGCCTGGCGAAATGGAGGGAGCAGGAAAGAGGAATCAATCAATTTGTAAGAGAGAAAGTTGTCAAGGCATATGTGATAAAACGTGTTCTTTGTAGGTAGAGGGGGAAGAAAGGGAGGCTTTGTTTATTAAAATAATGCTGAGCTGTCAGGTGCCTTTTGAATTCGTATTGCGTTGTGGTTTCTAGAGGCCAAGTGGGAGGGTAGGGTGCCTTCGCCCTCAAAGCAGCTCCTTACAGGAAAGGAGCCGGAATGCTGTCAAGCTGGACCCAAACCACAGTGTTTTGTTCTAGTCTGTGGCTCACTTGCTCGCGTTACATCTTTCATCTGCAGTTCTGACATCTTCGTGATTTGGCAAGGGATTGTGAAACACTCCCCAGGCGCTGGCCAGGCCGGCACTGGCAGATGGGTGGGGGGCACACCTGCTTGGGTGGGTTAATGGCTCACTTACAGGAACGGGGTCTTTCTGGGTTTGTCTGGTCACAGAGTACTCCCTGCCCTTCACCTGCACCGTGCTTTTTGCCTCCAGCGCTGGGCACTGACGAAGCAAGTACAGGGGATCTCACCGCAACTCCCTTCTGGTGCCAGTGGTGTTTCCAGTTTGTGCGACACTGCTAGAAACCATCTGGTGCTGGGCGCCATCCAGGTCCGCAGTCTTGGCTCCTCAGATTCTCTCCCTGGGCCACGTCAGATCATGTGATCTAAAACATTTGACCCTGGATACCCATGGTAAATGAGATGCAGTATTGATGAATACGGTAGGTCAGCTGGAGAGGTTCTGGTTTTAAGTACTAGAAAAACTTACTGTGCCTCAGTTTCTGATCTGCAGAATGAAGTAATAATTACTTCTATCTTGTTGAGTGAGAATTCAGTGAAAATCCATATAAGGCAATTGGCATGGTCCCTGGCACATAGAAGTGTGCTGGCCAGAATTCATCTGGAGTATTGTGCTTGGTCCTAGGTACCATGTAGCAAAAAAAAAAACCCCAAAACACTGACATCCTGGAGGGACCACTGGGGGAATGGAGAACTGCTGTAGCCGTTTGGTGACCTAGAGGGGATATTAACGATACAGTGAATTATTCAGAGAGTTTGAAGTATGGAAGACAGTACTACATTAGACATTGTTTCACCTAAGTTATTTTTACTTTATTTTATAAGCTACTTCTATTTACGCATAGAAAAATATTTGACAGATATCTCTAGGTGGTAGGGGTAAGGATAATGTAAGTTCTTTTATCTGTATCTTCTAATTTTCTAAATTTATCCATTCAACAAATCTGTCTGAAGTCCTCCCACGTACCAGGCACAGTTCATCTTGTTCGTTGGCTATTTCCCTAGTTCCGTGACATGTCTGCCTTCTTGGAACTTACAGCCTCATGGGGGAATGACTCAACAAAAAACTCGTATGATATATTGTCAGGGAGTAATAAGTGTTATGAAAGATAAAGAGGAGTGAAAGGCTAGAGGCGCAGTAGGGGAGAAGGAAAACTTGTTCCAGGTGGTTGGTGGGGACAGGTGGAAGGCAGCCGGAATGAATTGACTCAGCATCCATATGGGAAGTTATGATTACCATGTTAATTATATATTTCTCTGTTTTGTTGGCAACATAGTATATTATGCATATCATGCAATTTATTCAACCACTATTTTTCCTTTTTCTTTTCTTTTTTTTTTTTTTTACTGTCATGAACAGGTCTTTGTGCATATCCTTGCTTACACTAAGCTCTTCTGTCTTCAGATACATTTTTATGGAAGTTCATTTTGGGGTCACTGTATATGTCCCACTTGGTTCCTGACCCTCTCTTACCTTGGGCTATGAGGAGCCAGGAGGTGGGGAGTATAGACTGGGAGTAAGGCTCCTCCAGTTTCCAGGCTGTTGAGGATAAATGTGTTTGCCGGCTTCCCTGCAGGCCCAGCCAGGATGTAGGGAGCTGCTCATCCAATTGCACATGTTGAAAGGCAGGCAAAGTGTAGATCACTCTGACTAATGTGAGCTGGGCCTCAAGGTAATGATGAGTCATTCTGATTGCTTAATCAGGGTTTGTGTAAACAAGGAGATAGGAAAGTAGCCCATCAGCACTTTTAAGGCCCAAAGTTATCTTGATACCTTTTAGCAAGCACAAAGGCATGGCATGATGATCATGATAATTAAGATGACAACATTCATTGTGGCTACCTTTCTGCCAGGCAGCATTGTGTTCAAGTGAGCTACCTGTAGTATGTTCGTTTAATTTTTACAATTCTGTATGGTTGGCTGTCATTACAGGGTGAGTAAACTGAGGCTTGGAAATTTTTCACAACTTAACCAAGCTTGAACTAGTACTCAGGTCTGGGGTTTTAATTTGTTTTTGTTCTGTTATAACGCCTATGTCCTTAACCACTGAACTATGTTTTCCCCATCATTTTCTCTCTTCTTCCTCTCTCATTTTCTTCCTTTTCAGGGAACAAGTCCTGGTTGGGACTAGTATTGACTGGGTTAGGTGATTTGGAAAGGAGAGAAGATTCAGACCTTTTCTCCTCTCTAAGCACACTGTTCTCTGAAGCAGTCAGCAGGGCCCCTGATGGGAGAGAACACTGAGCAGATTTGAAATGTGTCTTCTACCCTTTCCTGGTGCTTTGGATTAGATGCAGCAGTGAGTGGTGAAATGGCCCATCAGTCAGCAGCCCCATGGTGAGGAAGGAGAAGCCAGGGCCCACCTGAGACTTCCCTGAAATGGGAGCTTGTTTATGGCATCAAGCATTTTAAAGGGATTTTCTTTACGGGAAATAGTGCATGTGAAAATCTCTCTCAAATGTTGGGAATACATTTGAATGTGATTGTACTGAATATCTCAATAGTCAACATCTTGGCTGTCTCCTGTGCTTAGATAAAAAGACTGAGATCATGTGCCTTGAGTTTTGTATACATAGAAAGTCCATATGTATATATGTGTGTGTTAATATATGTATGTGTGTATAAGTATGTATCTGTATATGTATACACACACACACACTCAAATCTAAATCTTCACTTGTTTTCCCAAAGAAAAAAACATTTTCTTCAATCCAGTAAAAAATAGGGAACTTCCAAAGCACTCAACTATTGCTATTACAGTAGCTTGGTTTTTCCTGATCTGCAGAGTTTATTGAGTGTTTCACCATTAAAGGTACTTGGTTTCTTTAGAATGGGGTATTCAATACTTACTAAAGTGGATCAATATAAAAATTTATGAACAATGCAGACCTTGCCAGGGAAGTCTTTCACTCCTGTTCATATAATTCTCTGTGGGACTTGCTGCCTCAGGGATCACATCAGTATTTAGTACACACTGAAATGTTCATGTCTTCTGATTAACAGGATTTAATTGTTACGTCTCGACCTCCTTCTTGATGTGTCATTAGGATGCAACCCACCTTGAAATTTAAGCAGGTGCTGACAGGTTATTGCTGTGTCTTTATTTTGTTTGTGTTTCTTTCCAAATATCCTTGTATTGCATGTAATTTTGGTTTCCCTTGAAAATAACACCACAAAAAGTAAGAATTTATTAGTGGAAAATGCTGTGACTTGTTTTTACCAGCAACTATTGTATAGTAAATTTTAAAGTGTGTGTGTATGTGTATGTGTGTGTATATATATATATATATATATATATATATATATATATATATATATATGTATATATGTGTGTGTATATATATATGTATATATGTGTGTATATATATGTGTGTGTATATATATATATATAAAATATTCTGTTTAGATTTTTAATTTTTTAAGATCTATCAGTTAAGATAACCTTTCCTCCCATGTACTGTTTAGTTAGAGCCTTTTCACCTACACTTCAATATTTCCCTTGTTAACTTTCCCTCATCGATCGGGTATGGACATATCCGGAGATTAATTTTTCTCTGCTTTCCTGGGTCTGATATCAGCTTAATGGTCTTGTGTTTCTCAAAATGTTGGAAGTTTTAAAGAATTAATACCTTTTCCCTCATGCTAATTTTGCAGTTCTGCTTTCTCTCCTCTTATAAAAAGAACTCTCTGTCTGAGACCTTATCTTCTCAGTAGTTTCATGAAAGGATCTCAGAAGTGCTAGGATATTCTGTTGCAAAGCATGAGGCATGATGGTTGTGAACCAGGCTCTGGGGTTAGACTGACAAGGGTTTTCATTCTAGCTCTGCCGCTTACTAGTTTGGCAAGTTACTGAACTTCTAAGCCTCAATTCCTACCTCTTTAAATTGGGGTTAACAACAGTACCAAAGACTATGTTAAAGAATAATTAAGAAAGTGCATGCATGTTACATGCTTTAAATATAGCAATAGCACATAGCACACGTCCACATGTTAGCTAATATCATTTCCAGTAAAAATTATGTGACATTTTTATTTTTTATTGAAGTATAATTGATGCATAATATTATATAAGTTATAGGTATATAATACAGTGATTCACAATTTTTAAAGGTCATACTCCATTTGTAGTTATTATAAAATATTGGCTTTATTCCCTGTGTTGTACAGTATATCCTTGTAGCTTATTTTATACTTAATAGTTTGGACCGCTTAATCCTCTACCCCTATATTTCCCCTACACCCTTTCCTCTCCCCACTGGTAACCACTAGTTTGTTCTCTGTATCTGTGAGTCTGCTGCTTTTTTGTTATATTCACTAGTTTGTTTTATTTTTTGGGTTCCACATATTAGTCATATCATACGGTATTTGTCTTTCTCTGTTGGACTTATTTCACTTAGCATAATGCCCCCTAAGTCCACCCATGTTGCTGCAAATGACAAAATTCCATTCTTTTTTATGGCTGAGTAGTATTCCATTGTATATATATACCACATCTTCTTTATTCATCTGTTTATGGACACTTAGGTTGCTTCCATATCTTGGCAAGAATAAATAATGCTGCTATGAACATTGAAGTGCATGTATCATTTCGAATTAGTGTTTGTGGTTTTTTCAGATATATACCCAGGAATGGAAATGCTGTGTCCTTTGGTAGTTCTATTTTTACTTTTTTGAGAAACCTTCAAACAGTTTTTCACAGTGGCTGCACCAATTTACACTCCCACCGACAGTGTACAAGGGTTCCCTTTTCTCCACATCCTTGCCGACATTAGTGTTCTTTTTGATGAAAGCCATTCTGACAAGTGTGAGATGATATCTCATTATGGTTTTGATTTGCATTTCCCTGATGATTAGCAATGTTGAGTATGTTTTCACGTGCCTGTTGGCCATCTGCATTTCTCTTTGGAAAAATGTCTGTTCAGTTCTTATTGGGTTGTTTGTTTTTCTGATGTTGAGTTGCATGGGCTGTTTATATATGTTGGATATTAACCCTTTATTGGTCATATCATTTGCAAATGTTTTCTCCCATTCAGTAGGTTGTCTTTTTGTTTTGTCAGTGGTTTCCTTTGCTGTGAAAAAGGTTTTAAGTTTAATTAGGTCCTGTTTGTTTATTTTTGCTTTTATTTCCTTTGTTTTAGGAGAGGGATCAAAAAAAATATTGCTTATGACTTTTGTCAAAGAGTGTTCTGCCTGTGTTTTCCTCTAAGAGTTTTGTGGTATCCAGTCTTTAATCCATTTTGAGTTTATTTTTGTATATGGCATTAGAGAATTTTCTAATTTCATTCTTTTACATGTAGCTGTCCAGTTTTCCTAGCACCACTTACTGAAAGGACTGTCTTTTCTCCATTGTATATTCTTGCCTCCTTCGTCATAAATTAATTGATCATAAGTACGTGGGTTTATTTCTGGGCTCTCTATTCTCTTCCCTTGATCTGTGTGTCTCTTTTTGTGCCAGTGCACCATACTGTTTTGATTACTGTAGCTTTGTAGTGTAGTCTAAAGTTAGGGAGTATGATTCCTTTAGTTCTGTTATTCTTTCTCAAGATTGTTTTGGCTATTTGGGGTCTTTTGTGTTTCCATACAAATTTTTTAAATATTTGTTCTAGTTCATATGCAAGGATTTTTTTCAATATCTGCAAATCAATCAATGTGATACACCACATTAACAAATTGAAGAATAAAAATCATATGATGATCTCAGTAGATGCAGAAAAAGCCTTGGACAAAATTCAATATTCATTTATGATAAAAACTCTTCAGAAAGTGGGCTTAGAGGGAGCGTACCTCAACATAATAAAGGCCATATATGACAAACCCACAGCTAACATCATACTCAATGGTGCTAAGCTGAAAGCATTTCCTCTAAGATCAGGAACAAGACAAGGATGTTCAGTGTCACCACTTTTATTCAACATAGTTTTGGAAGTCCTAGCCATAACAATCAGAGAAGAAAAATAAAGACAAGGAATCCAAACTGGAAGGGAAGAAGTAAAACTGTCACTGTTTGCAGATGATGTGATACTATACATAGCAAACCCTAAAGATGCCACCAGAAAACTACTAGAGCTCATCAATGAATTCAGTAAAGTTGCAGGATACAAAATTAATGCACAGAAATCTCTTGCATTCTTATACACTAACAACGAATGATCAGAAAGAGAAACTAAGGAAACAATCCCTTTTACCATCGCATCAAAGAGAATAAAATACCTAGGAATAAACCTACCTAAGGAGACAAAAGACCTGTACTCTGAAAACTATAAGATGATGAAAGAAATTGAAGACTACACAAACAGATGGAAAGATATACATTGTTCTTGGATTAGAAGGATTAATACTGATAAAATGACCATACTACTCAAGACAATGTACAAATTCAATGTGGCTTATTTTTAGAGGAGCATATTTTTGCAGATGGAGTGGGATTGAGGGTTATCTTCAAAGTTGGGAGGATCAGTCTTGGACACCTCCCCTCCTAGAGAGCCGTCTCCCAGCCATTTGCCTTAGGTGGGTGCTAGAGATGATGGTGTTGCTGTTTTCACAGTTGGTACCTGGGTCCTGCTTTGTGATTTGGCACGATCACCTACATCAGGCACTCTTGGACAGGATCAATTTGTCTATTGGAAGGTATTTTAGTGCTACCATGTTGAAGGGGATTTAGAGTGCTGTTTTCGACAACTGAACTTCAATGGAGGTTTAAAAAGTAACTCAGGGACCACTGACCAAGGAAATCATCAGATAAAATGAAAGACAAAAAGCTCCTGTTTCTGAGTTGGTCTGGGTCAGCAAAAAGTGATTAGCATGCAGGGGGGCAATCTTGTAGATGGTGTTTAATGAGTTTTTACGTTTCAAGGCTATGAGCATCCTTTCTTGAAATATTACACAGTAGGTGCCCCTAGCTGGAATTCTAGCTGTGAATAGGAATGTTCCAGTCCTGGAAGCCACTGAACAGGCCTGATTGTGTCCATCTGGCAAGGAACATTCCCCTTTTGCCAGCGATTTTGTTCTTTATGTATCTGAATTAGAGCACCCGGCATGTGGGGAGTCTTGCAGGGGAAGCTGAATGAGGCTGCTTTCTCGTGTACAGATGTCTCCTGCTATTTCGAAGGATGGGGCTGGATATAGACATTTATTCACTACCCAGGAGCTCCTGGATTGCCATATGGGAGAGCAGGAAGCCTCTGGATAGGGAATGAGGAAATCTGAATTTGATGAACCTTGTTTTTCTGAGTCTGTTTAATGCCTTTACAATGAAGGAATTGAACTAGCTGTTCTTGAATTCCCTCGCCAGCCGTAAGGTTATGTGTGATTCTGAGCACTTTTTAAATTTCTAGGGGAAAGATTGTTGCTGGTCAGTTCTGTATATAAATGAAGCTTCCGTGGGAAATGAGCTTCAGCAAATCCATTCTGGGACCAGTGGGCAAATAAAGTATGCAGAGCCCCAAGCACAGAACTCAGGGTGGGGCCATCTGGTACAGACCCTTCTCAAAAAGATGAAAAAGCACAGAAAGTTAAAGAGTCTCCAAATTGACACTGAGCTGAGCTGACCGCCAGCCCCGAGCTTCATCATTGTCACTAGAGGGCTCGCCCTGCCATCTCCCGCTGCGCCCTGCTTCACCCCCGGTCCCTGCCTCTGCCAGTGTGCACATCTGACCTCCCACTCCACATCCTCCCACCCATCCACATACATGCACACACATGCACACATGTGTATTCTGCAAGCCAGGAGGGCAGTGGCATGTTGAGTTGGAAGTACCAGCAAAGCACATAGCAGAGACGATTAGAGCATGGAGTGTCTGTGTGTTAATATGTCTTCTACTGTTTATCAGTTCCCTGCCCTTGGGCTGATTTCCTATCCCTCCTCTGTGCCTTGATTCCTCATTTGTCAGAAGGAGGTGATAATACCTGTCTCATAGCATTGCGGTGAGGGTTAAATGAGGTACTGCATGAAATGTGCTTAGCCCAAGTGCCTGGTACCCGTTAAACATTCAGCAAATGGTAACTATTAATGTTATGACTTACTACTATCGAGTTGCCTGGAATTCTTAAAATATTCCCAAAGTTTGGCACTGGGGTTGTGTCCTTTCTTCTGCGGGACTCTGTAGCTGATTGAATTAGGTAACGTGTAGAAAGCACTTAGTGCAGAACCTGTCAAGAGTGTGTGTTCAGCATATAGTGGGTTAATTAATGTTATTTTTAAATAAATATTTTTAAGTCTCTAAAAAGAAAAGAATATGTGTTCAGTAAAGGTTAGTTGCCCTTATTTCTTCCCCTTTAAGGAAGAGAACAGTTCACTAAGTGGAAGAAGTTGGCACTACCCATTGTCTCACTCAAATATGAGCAAGAACTATGTTGTATACCTTGCATCTGGAGGGCAAGTGGCCCACTTAGAAGGACAGGATGGGCATTCCCATCATCACTGGTGGGAGGGAAATAGAGGTACCCTGGCAGTGAATGGCCTACAGGAGCATCTCAGGTAGCCAGACCAAGTAAAGAGAGAGAAAGAACAAGCACAGTTTGCTCTGAGTGAGCTTACCTGCCAACAAAGCGGAAAAGGCCAGCTCAGCCATCTCACCATGGTCTCATCTCTCTATGGTCTCTGGATGGAGACTTGGGGATGAACTCATTCCTCTGTTTCAGGTGTGGCTGTGGAAGCCTTTGGTCCCTTTGAAGGCAGTGCTGTAAAAGAGCAGACCCAAGTCCCAGAAAGATGAGTAAAATGGTGGGCCTAGAATTTGGCAGCCTCGATTCTGGTTCTGGACCCCTTCAACAGCTGTGGCCCTTGGGAAGAGTACTTGTTCCTCAGCACACTGGGAATCATAGCCTCCCTGTAGGGCACGGAGGTGTGGTGTGATGGAGACCCAGTGGGATAATGCATAGGAGGATGCCAAGTGATCAGGAAAGCACCAGCATCTGTTCCATTGTTTTTATTGCCAGTAGTAACAAGATAAAGAAGCATCTTATAACCGTAAGTACACAGTGGTGCTCCTGGGGGCTCATTAGAGTCATTGGGCTGCTGGCTTAAAAGGGCATCCTAAGAAGTGTGAAGCCCTTTGTCTCATGGCTAATGGGTAACAGGAAGCACATCTATCCACATAGCCCAGGAGCCAACCACCAGGAGAGACCGTCACAAAGGCACTGCTTGCTCCTCACCCGGGCTCCCGGCAGCTGGACACCTTATCTCTCAGAGGCTTCGCAAGCTTGTCTTTACAGCCAGCTGAACTGTGAAATATTAGTCAAGTAATGTTTCATCCAAAAATAACCACCATTTTGACAGTTGTCTTGAAGCCAAATTTCCAGGTGGTTTACTTTCCTTTGGATACGCACTGTAAAATGAATGTGAAGCCGGGCTCAAAACAGCCTAGGGAATTAGTATCTTTTATCTCCAGAAATATGAGGTATGCATGGATTTATATCCTTCATGTGCTAGGCCCAAAGTTGTATTAGGAAGTGTCATGGTCCCATCCCAACATTGCTGAGGCCTTGGGTTAAAATTTCACAGAGAATTAAGAGCCCTGACAGTGAGCTCCTTAAGCCTTGGGACTTCTGCTGAAGTCCCAAGGCTTAAGGCCTCTCATTCCTGTGCTGTTAACCACCAGGAAGTGTGCTGCTCCAAGACAGGACTGTGTTACTTCCTCATCTGAATGTACCTCTCACTACCTGTAGTGAGGCTTCATCTGAGAAGGTTGTTGACTTGAAACTTGCTGACTTAAAACCTGGCTGGGAAAGAGGAAATGCACATTGTTGAATGCTTACTTGGTTTCAGACACTATGCTGGTCATTTTATGGATGGCCATCTCATTTTGCCTTTATGACAGCAAAAAAACCCATTTATAAAAATACCAGTTAAATCAACTATCCAAAGACAAATCCCTAACAAGTATCATAAATGAGATATGAACCCAGGTTTATCTGATTCTTTATAAATTAGGCTTAGATCAACTTCATTTGCCAGAGTATCACAACATAATAGTGGTCTATACAGCGGAGGTCTGTTCTTGCTATTCTATTACAGAAGTCTGGAGTTAGGCAGTCCAAAGCTAGTAGGGTGGCTCTACAGAGTTGTTAGGAATTCAGGCACCTTCCACTCCCTACAGTGTGGACCTCATCTTTCTGAAGCAAGATAGCTGCTGGAGCTCCATCCATCACATTAATATACCAAGCAGCAAGGCTGGAGGAAGAGAAAAACAGCATGACCTCCCTCAAAAAGATTTTCCCAGAACTTCCACATATTTTTGCTTCTGTCTCCTTGGCTAGAACTTTGTCACATGGCTACACCTAGCTCCAGCTGCAAGGGAGGCTGGGAACTGGGATATTTCAGCTGAGCAGTAGTCTGACCAACGAAAAATCGAGGTCTTGTTCCTGAGCATGAAGAGAAAAGTGTGTTTGGGAAGAGACCAGCACAGACTGCAAACGTCATATATTTTCTTTCTCTTTGGTTAGTGAAACATCTTTTAATGGTACTTTGAGGTTCATGTGTCTGAAGCTCTGACTCAAGGTAGAGGCCATTTCAGAAGCCAGAATATAAGTAAAGAGATCCTGAAAAATGATGCAAATATAATTTTTCTATTATAGATAGTTGACAGTTTTGGTTGCTGTGGTAAATTTTTCTTTCCAGTATTTAAACCCACTGTCACTCCTTTTAAAAATTACCTGGGGGGCTTCCCTGGTGGCGCAGTGGTTGAGAATCTGCCTGCTAATGCAGGGGACACGGGTTCGAGCCCTGGTCTGGGAAGATCCCACATGCCGCAGAGCAATTAGGCCCGTGAGCCACAACTACTGAGCCTGTGCGTCTGGAGCCTGTGCTCCGCAACAAGAGAGGCCACGATAGTGAAGAGGCCCGCGCACCGCAATGAAGAGTGGCTCCCACTTGCCGCAACTAGAGAAAGCCCTCGCACAGAAACGAAGACCCAACATGGCAATCAATCAATCAATCAATAAATCTTTAAAAAAAAAAAAAATTACCCGGAAAGACCTGTATTCTCTTATTTTTTTAATGCTGGGCTTGACACAGGTCTACACAGTTTCTGTCATAATACTTGTAGCATTGCTCGAAAACTCTCTAGCTATTGAATTTGCAGGGATACCACCAGGTCTGCCAGAATGAGGGGGGTGAAACCCCAAAAGAAGGAGATCCAGTCAGCTCTTGAGTACTGGGTGATTGACAAGGTGGAACAGGGGAGCTCTGGAGCTGAAGCTGGCAAGGAGTGTCCACTCTTCCTTGCGGTGAGAACAGGACTCATCCCGTGCTCAGTTGTGGGGATGAGAGAGGGGTCGGTCAGCCACATTCTCAGCAACACATCTTGCAACTTGTGGGCAAACTTCTTTCCACACTGCACCTCCCAACCTCTGTAGTTAGCTTCTGCTGAGTACTTGTCAGTGACACTAAGGAACAAGTGTATACTGCACCTGGTTTTTAAAGTTTTACCTTCTATCAGAATTGCTGGTGGACAGGGAAAGAAGATGCAGCAGGGAAAGATAATAACCGTTTACGGTTTTTATGCTACAGCCTTCACCTGCAGAAAACACTATGACAACTCTTGTTTCTTTAATACAAAAGCCTCTTTCTCTTTAAAAAAAAAAAAAAAAAGTATTAAACAGGAAAGTATCCCAGAAGAGTTTGAAACCACCCAAAGGCCACCACCAAAAAGTTAGCATGCCAACTTTCCAGTTTATTTTTCTGTTACATATTCATTATTTTTATAATCAGAGGCAAACATTTTAAGTAAAGTTTTCATCCACAGGAAAAAAACCCCTGAAAATCACTGTCACATACAACACTGCATAGTGAGGAAGGGGCATGGTGGCCTTGGTTCTGATGCTAGGCTCTCCTTGGGACCTGGAGTGAGCAGGTCAATCTCCGGGTTTCAGTCCTCACTCGCAGATGTGGAAGTGGGAGATGCCACATGCCGAGGGCCTTTCCTCCACTCAGACATCTGTGGTTATGACACTTGACACCGTCTGCAAAACTTGGGGGCATCACAGAGCTGGCGTCTAGTCCAGATGGTTCTTAGTTTGGAGTTCATAGATAGATTCCGGGGTGTGTCATCATCTTAATTAGGCGGAACACATGCGTAAGCACCAAGTTTATACTCTCCTCTAGGAGAAGGGCCCATCACATTCATGAGATTCTTAAGGAATCTTCAAATTAAGAACAACTGAGAGGCTTCCCTGGTGGCGCAGTGGTTAAGAATCCGCCTGCCAATGCAGGGGACACGAGTTCGAGCCCTGGTCCAGGAAGATCCCACATGCCGTGGATCAACTAAGCCCATGAGCCACACCTACTGAGCCTGTGCTCTAGAGCCCACGAGCCACAACCACTGAGCCCGCAAGCCACAACTACTGAAGCCTGCGCGCCTGGAGCCTGTGCTCTGCAGCAAGAGAAGCCACTGCAGTGAGAAGCCCATGCGCCGCAACAAAGAGTAGCCCCCGCTCGCCGCAACTAGAGAAAGCCCACGCGCAGCAGCGAAGACCCAACACAGCCAAAAATAAATAAAATTAATTTAAAAAAAAAAAGAAAAACTGATCAATTCTTATTTGATAGATAGGCATCTTCCATCCAGAGAAGCGAAGGGACTTGCCCCACAAGCACATCTGATGGATCCTTTGGCAATCCGGAGTGCTGGTGTTATCGTCTCTCAGCCCAGGGCTGTCCTCCATAGGATGTGACCCAGCCTGGACCCCTCTGCCCTGTACTGTGATGGAAATAACCACTCTGTGTGTCTCCCCATCTGGCCCAGTTCATGAGGTCAGTATGGAGTATATAGTCTCCTCTGTCAGCTTTTCCCCCGAATTCTCCCCCAACCCCTGCAGGCAGCCCTTTCCCCCAGAAGTAGGAGGGGAGATGGATGAGAGAGGAAGCAAATCTAGGCTCTCATAGTTGGGATCCTTGTTTCTGCTCCTATATATCTTAAAGAACATGTCTGCTCTCCATGTATTTCATCCTTCCTGTCAGAGGTGAGGTGGTGGGTCTTCTCCCAAGACCACACATAATAGCGTAGCAGACCACAGTGTCTGTCGCTAAAGGAGCATTCTCAGATTGACAGTTCAGAGGCAGAAGGGCCAACCCAGCTATGTAAGGGAGTGAATTTGTGTCCCTCTCCCCACACTGGGAGCAAAACTGCCTCCAAAAAATTGTACAATGGAAACACTGTGGTATTTGTGCTGAGAATTCATCACAGAAACCCTGTATCTGAAACCCAAAGTGACCTTTTCTGAGTGGCCCTAGCCCTACATGAGAAGGCAAATACCACCAGATTGCCTGACATTTCCTTTTTTAAATTTCAAGCATTCCTGATTTCAAATCATCTATTGATCTGTTGGTTTGCAGCCCCGATGCAGTTAAGTGAAGTCACAGTCACTGCTGTGATAGTCTCACAAACAACCACTTTGAAACCCTAGCCCCTGCCCTATGTCTCCTTCTTGCCTACTCACCCTCCCCCAAGCCTCCCAGCCTCCATGCAGCGTGGAGGGGCAGGTTGCAGAAAAGAGCATCTTTCTAAACCTGAAATTAAAATCTTCAAAGTGGAGTTGTGTGCTGCTGCACTGTGTCCATCTTGAAAGATCAAATTTATTTACTCCTTACTTTACATCCTCTTGGCAGAAGCTATACAGAAACCCTATAAAGAGGGAGGGTTTGCTCTGATTCGCATCACTCACCCAGGTGTCATGTGGAATTCAGCTCAGGGATGGGCTGAGCTCCACCTGGGACTGACAGTGAAGACAGCGAAGTAGTGACTCAGAGGGCAAGGAAGGCTGGAAGATGCTGCTCCAGGAGCCGTGGTTGAACAGATGTTAAGGATGGTCCCAGCCATCCACCTGCAAAGCCACAGCGGACACATGTGTGGTAGGCATGTGTGCATCCCAGGCTCCATGTGCAGAACCTGAAAGCTGAGCGGGTTGAGATCCTGGAAGTGCGTGATGCGCTTGTTAATCTGCTGAAGAACGTTCTTTCTTGCTCCGCTTACCCTGAGAGAGTTGGCTGGGGAAAGGTAGAGCGATGGATTCTTGGTTTCTCTCGCCATAGCATAATTTATCAGAGTCCCGGTTCTGCTTCTGAGAGGCCTGCTTGCACAGAAGCATCATCTGGTCGATCTAGTCTGTCTGGCGAACAATGAAGAAGGAGGAGCTGGCAAGAAAATTAATGCGTCAACTTGGGGAGGAGAACGTCGGAAACAATGAGCTCTCCCATTTTTTTTTTCTTAACACTCAGCCCTTTGGTCTGTCTGGACATGTGGTAGTATGGGTGATTGAATTGAAAAAAATTGAATTGCCCCATTCAACTCACGTATTTTCCCAAAGGTAAAAGCTAATTTGGTCCTGCCTTTTCCTTGCTTCTTGAGAATCAGGCAGTCCACACCAGCTCTTAATCTCCTCCTTGTTGAGTAACTTGGAGAAAGCCCTTAGAATGAGCAGCTTTCCTCTCTATTTTTATTAGACCATCCAAAATTAGGTCCTACTGCCCACACATAATAGTGTTCTCCCTGTTACATTTAGGGTGACCAGATAATCCAGCTTGCCTGTGACACACCTGATTTCTGTCCATTGTCCCCTGAGATTAATATCACCCAAGGTGTCCCATTGTAGATGATACCTATTTTTATGTGATCACACTAATTACCGGAAATGAAGGGAAGGAAATGAGTTTCTGCCGAAGGGTCTAACCTTGTGCTCCTTTCTTCCCGTCACTGCAGCTTCACTTGGCAGCCCTGGCATCACTCAAGGGAGATATAGTGGAGCTTAATAAACGTCTGCAGCAAACGGAGCGGGAACGGGACCTTCTGGAGAAGAAATTGGCCAAGGCACAGGTAAGGGATCTGGAAAGGTTTTTTTTTTACTTTATTTTTTAAGGTGAAACAGATATAGAAATCTCCACAAAACAGATGACGGTTTGATGAGCAGACCTCCTCATGACCACTGTCTAGGTCAAGAATTAGAACCTGACAGTCATCCCAGAAGTCCCTCCTTATGTCCCATCCCAATCCCACTTTTCCTCCCCACATGACTTTTTTTTTTTAATATTTTTTATTTATTTATTTATTTATTTTAATATTTATTTTTGGCTGTGTTGGGTCTTCGTTTCTGTGCCAGGGCTTTAGTTGCGGCCAGCGGGGGCCACTCTTCATCGCGGTGCGCGGGCCTCTTCACTATCGCGGCCTCTCTTGTTGTGGAGCACAGGCTCCAGACGCGCAGGCTCAGTAGTTGTGGCTCACGGGGCCTGGTTGCTCTGCGGCATGTGGGATCTTCCCAGACCAGGGCTTGAACCCGTGTCCCCTGCATTAGCAGGCAGATTCTCAACCACTGAGCCACCAGGGAAGCCCCCCACATGACTTTTATAGTCATCTTCCTGTTTCTTTATGGTTTATCGCTGGAGTTTGTATGTCCCTAGACAGTGGAGTTTTGTCTTGCCTGTTTAAAAAGTACGTGTTTCCTTTGAATCTCTTAATCCACAGGTTTTCCCTCCGTTCTTTATTGGCTTTATACTTAGTCTTTTAAAAGCTGGCCATTTGACCTATGGAGTTTCCCACAGTCCAGATGTTTCTGATTGTTCACCCAATGTGCAGTTCAGCATGTTCCTCTGTCCCCTGTATTTCCTGCAGAATGGCCCTGGATCCAGAGGACCAGTCAGATTCATGGCCAGTCCCTCTGGCAAGACTGTAGAGGGTATTTGTTTTTCCACTGGGAAGCACATAGTATCTGGTTGTCTTGCCTTCTGAGATGTTAGCAGCTATCTTGTTGCTCAATGCCCAAGTTCACTGATTCATCAAGACTTTACAAAATCATGATATTTTAGTTCTACCATTTCTTTCTCAGTTATTAATTGAAGTGCTTTTATAGAGACATTTCCCATCATCTATGATTTATTGAAACAATGGTATAATTCACAGAGGAAAAGCAGAATCATTGCTTCATTCTTTTGATTTATTTAACATTTTTCAAGGTAATGAATTATTTATGATCCTCTGAAAGTGCCCAATTATTTTTAAAAATATTATGAACTTAGGGATTTAAACATATTTGGGTTTCAGTCCTTTGTAATTATTTTCCTTGTAGAAACTCAAAGTATTCTATCTTCGGCCAGTAAGAACCTCTTCAAGTTGGCTCCTGAGTCTTTTGACATGAGCCTAGTACTTACTCCAGGCTCATCTAGTACATTTCTCACTCCAAACCTGGAATTAAGCATTCTCCATGTAGCCTTGGTTTTTCTCTGTAGAAAATGGTATTTCAAGACTGCAATCTGGGTGCTAAGGGTGCTAAGGGTGCTTATTGCTTCTAGGTTGGTCATTATTTTTAGGCCTCTTTTATAAACATAGCCAGGAAATTATTTACTTATTTATTTATCTACATATGTATGTATTTATACATTTTAAGATAAAATACCTTAGGAGCTCATAAAAATTTCTCCAATTTAAATTCAGACTACAGGGTTCTTTTACTTAGCTTCTGTATTTTGTTTGTATATCTTTTCTTTCACACTAAAAATCTTGGTTCTGAAGTTTACAGAGGATGATTGGATAAGAATATTCCATAATTACTCGTTTGCTTCATTCCATATTATATACAATCAGTCTCAAAATAATAACATTAATACTATCATAACAAATACAGTTACTGAGAAGAAGTTTTTAAAGTTTTTTTTTCATTATGCTTTCCTCATTCCCCCAGTCTTTTGCAACTGTACTATATCCACACTGCCTGACCCTATGGCCATTACATCTTAGACTTTCTCCTTTTAATCCTCATTTAGTCTTCTACAAGTAAATTGTATATTTCATGTTTACCATGGCCTTTATGTCAATGTCCCTCTGTTTGTTTGTTTAATGCCTGAAGCTATTTTCTAGTAGATTTCCACAGGGAGGACTCATGGGAATAATCTTCACCAGCTTTCTGCTTGTTAATAACAATGTGTCTCTGCCCTTCATACTTGAAAGGCATTCTTGCTGGCTATAAAACCCTTGACTCATCTTTTCTTTACTTGAATATGTTTCTTTATTCTATTTTGGCAAAGAGTGTTGCTCTCAAAGTCTGTTAATAATACAACTTTCTTTCTCTCTCTCTCTCTCTTTCTTTCTTTCTTTCTTCCTCCCTTCTTTCCTTCCTTCCTTCCAGTAATTTTACTAGAGTAACTCTTAATCATTCTGGTTTGATATTCTCATGTTTGCTGTGTTTTCTTTTGATTATATTTTGTAATCTTTTTTTTTTTAATTTCAGAGAAGTTTTTTCTAATTATAGTGTTTAATATTAGTTTTGTTCCCTTGCCTTTTCTTTTTCTTCAAGGATGCTTATTATTTATATCTTAGATCTTCTTTGCCTGTCTTCAGTATCTGTCACTATCTCAAATCCTTTATACCTCTCCCTTTTTACCTTGTTTTTCCTGTTCTCCATCTTCTGTTTTTCTTAGGCCTTATATGTTGTATTTATCCCCTCTTGTGTGCCTTCTGGCTTAGTTATATATTTCTGCATTTTTATTTTATTTCTTTTGTGTGTGTGTGTTCTATTACCTTCTTTCTGAGTTTTTCTAATTTTGAATTATGTTCTTCCATGTTTTATGTCATTTCATCTTTTTAAATCTTTTAGCTTATTTTGAAATAGTAGTCTATTGTTTGGGACTTTTTGTGGGGAGAGAGGTTCTCTATTTTGTGACATGCTTTCATGGTTTATAGGGATGTTATTCCGCTCTTTTTTTCATTCTACTTTCTTGTAACTTTATGTGGGATTTGCCCTCAATACTGTTCTGTTTTTCATTTTTATGTGAAAAATAGTTTCTTTGAACTTTTAGGAGGCAGAGTTGAACATGGCCTTTTTAAGTTCATAGAGCTTCCTTTTTTTCACGAATATGGCAACCTGCTTTCTGACACTTCATGGCTCTGTTCCCCTCACCTGCTTCTATCTCGATCTGGTCTTTCCTTTGTCTCTATTACCCCATCCTGTTCAGTTTTGATCCTACTCCCAGCAGTTTCTCCTCCTGGCCGGGAGTCCTAGGGCCAGTCATAGGGACTAGCTGCCTTAGCCCCTTCAGATCTTACTGTGGGCCCCTTGCTCCCTCACTCTTGGCTCAGGCAAAACCCCTCCCAGCTGGCCCTCCTCACTTTCCTGTGTATACTTACTGGCTGTTCTGGGGTTTTCCAGTTCTCGGGTCCCTCAGCCTTGTTTCTTCCCTCTGCTTCTGGCCACACAGACACCATTTAGGTCTTGTGGATGCTGTTGGTTTGTCCCTACCTGCTTCTGTTTTGTTGTTCAGGAGGATACCTTATCTCTAAGCATTTGGTTTTGATGTGTAGGTTCTCTATATTTGTGTGGGAATTCAGAGAGATTAAAAGAACGAGGCTGCCACAGTCATCGGTCTAGAATGACCTATGGCAGGTTTTGAAAACTCATGTTTCATAATCTTAGACTGTTCGAGTAGAGAGGAAAGACCTTTTGTACTTGAGATCATCTGCTTCCACTTTTGACAGGCAATCCAGAGAGGTTAACTTGCTTACCCAAGGTCAAATGAGCAGCCAGCCCCAGAGCCAAGACAAGGCTACCAGTGTTCTTTCCTCATACAGGATGTTACAGAGACAGAAATTTTCAATTTTTACTTGGATGAGATCTTAATGTTTTCCTTCTGATTATAGAAGTCACAAAAATGTGATAGAAAAAACTGGAAAGACAGCATTATCATATTTATAGTGGACTGGTGAATTAAAACTTTTTTAAATGCTTTGTTGTTGTTTCTTAAGGTGTTTTTTGTTTTTTGAGAAAGTAGTTATTTTTGCATTAAAGACAAAATAGAATGGTGTTAAGCTGGTGTAAAGCCAGCCATTGTTAGTAGTCCTTATTGGTGAGAATTTTTTTGTTTTAGGAAAAAGAAATTGTGAGTGCTTTTAACTGGAAGCTGGCATGTACCCCAGTCTTGGATTTTAAAAGATGACCAGGAAGGTTTTCGTTAAAATTTAAGTCTCAAAGACAGAGCAGCTTGTGCAGAGGATGATAAGAGGGGAATGGGAAACTTTTTGTCTCCTATGTTAGGGATTGATTCAGCTCCCTTTTGACTTAACTTATGGTCAAGATAATCTCATGTAATAGTTTTGTTGGCTGGTTTTACCCCTGATGGTTACATCACAGTACCATTAGTTGACTCTCTTGCTTGTATACTTACAGTAAATATACTTAAAAATTACTCTTCCTTTCACTGGAAATGTCTTCCCAATTCAGATACTGGGACCCAGGAAAGAACATGAAGAAAAAGGTTAGTCTTGCCAGGCTTATTCCTTTTATAAAGATGAGATTTATGCAAGAAAAATTAAGAACAAGGAAGTGTCTGTGCCGTGCTTTCTGTGTTACACGCCTTGGTAAGTGATTCGTGTTTGAGGCTTTACCAGATGGTGGAAGAGCAAGTTTGTGTATAAATGTGTAGTCTGTGGCTTTAGTAAGTTTTACCAGCTCTCTAAATATTACAGAGCTATGATTGAAATGTAAAATATAAATGGTGCTTTTGTTCATCAGAAATAATCAAAGAGAGCTTCATAATCTGTTGAGTAATTATTAATGGTGATACTAGAACTAGTTGAATAAAAGAAGGCTCATTATACATGGGCAAAAGTCGGTGGAGTTTTAATAGTGATGGGAAGGGAAGAGCTAAGTAAAGGACCCCCCAATACCAATGTGATGGGGAAGGCAAAGTGCTTCTGTATTTGTATTCTACTGCTGTGTAACAAGTTGCCCCAAACTTACTGGCTTAAAACAACACACATTTATTACCTCCTGTGCATCAGGATCCCAGGCATGGCTTAACTAGGTCCTCTGCAAGTTTGCAGTCAAGGTGTGGGCAGAGCTGCACGCTCGTCTGGACACTCAACAGGGAGAGAGTTCACCTCCAGGCTCACTCACGTCATTAGCAGAATTTCTCTGTGGTTGTAGAATTCATGGCAGCTTGCTTCCTCAAAGCCAGCAATGGAGAGAAAGATTCTAGAATCAATCTTCTGGCAAGACAGTCTTATATAATGTAATGCAATTATGGGAGAGACATCCCATCACCTTTGCCACATTGTGTTAGTTAAAGGCAGTCACACGTCCCACCCAGATTCAGTGAGATGGTAATCACACAAAGGAGACACAGGGATCATATGGTCACCTTAGAGTCTGTCCATCACAGCTTCCTGGGGGATCTGATTAACAGTGCCTATACCAATAGTGATGATCACCACACTTCTTTAGCTCTGTTTTGTGCCAAGCAGTATAGCAAGCATTCCGCATGCTTTATCTCACTGAGTTCTCATAATGACCTGTGTTGAGAATACCTTAACATTCCCATCTACAAATGAAGAAATTGTGAGGTTTAGGGAATTTGAATATCTTGCCTGAGATTATGGAGCTAGAAAACACCTAAAGTCAGGGTTTGAATCTAGGTTTCCTGGGAATCCATAGCTGTACTAATCCTGTATTGTTTTTTAAGCTGCCCAGGCTGCCCTGGGGATCTCAAAGAGGGTGGGGAATAGGGCACAGGTTAATTTGGTTTAAGTATCTACCCTCCCAAATCAAACAGGTGCTCAGACCCGCACATGCGATTTGCACCAACACTAAACACCTTCTTGGGGAACAGCCTGGTGGGAAAGTGGCAAAGGTTATATACGGTACTGATTTGATGCTTTCAGCATATTTTCTTTGCATTTAATACCAACAATTATTTTCACTAACTGCATTTTTAAAAAGTACTACAGAAGGAGATATATCAAAACAAGCTTCTGAGCCCCTTTGAAATTGGTCAGTAGTAATACAGTACACCTTCTATTTCTAAGCTCTCTATCTTTAGATAGCAAGTGTTCTGACTTTTCTACTGCTTGACTTTTAGGAAGAAGACAAACATAGTTTTCATTAAATGTAATGGAGAGAGTGTTTTCTTTAATCTTTCTCTTGTATGAGATACTTACAGAGGTAGTATGGATGCCTTCTCTTTGCCAGGATCTCCCTCCCCCCATTCCTTCCTTATTTGTTTATACTCTTCGGTACACTGCTCTAGCTGTTTTGTTTTGTCAATGACGTTTCCATTTGTGCTGAGCCTCTGTTTAGTTGGCTTGGTTCCCCACCCTACCCCTCGGGAGAACCTGGGCGAGGACTTTGAATGAGGGTAGAAATATCCTGAGTGGTATTACTTGTGATCAATCCAGTGTGACCCTGAGAAAGTAGCATAACTTCTTAGCGTATTTTAAAAGGGAGTGGTGCCGACCCTCTTCCCACGGTGGTTGAGAGGGTTAACGAATGAATGATGGCATTGCATTTTTCAAGAATGGAGTTTATAATACCCTTAGGTTTGACAGCTGAGACTAATGTGATGATTAAAGATCAGTGGCCTCTGTGGAATAAGATAAAACCCAGTGAAGAACATTAACAAAACCATAAAGCTTCTTAGCGTCACCGCATTACGCAGGGTTTTTCCAACAAGGGCTCAAGTTCTCAGGCCAGTCTGTCTCAAGGCTGACTCACAGCTTTATCCCTGGATTGCACCAGTTGCAGAGATGAGCCTAAAGGGTTTTATTCGTAGTGGTTGTAATGATGATATTGCTTGCTTTTATTAAACATTTTTGCATATAGGCAGTTTCACCCATTTATGTGGCTAGAGACAAGTATTTATATAGATTTTAAATTTGTTTCATCATCATGATAGGAGAGCGGAAACCTAGAGAAAAAGCTCAGGGTATGTATTAAGCTCCAGATGAAATTCAGGAAAAGCAAAATTCCATCCTATCTAATCCCAATCTTTTTTTTTTTTTTTTTTTTCTTTGCCTTTCAAAATGAAAGTCTGTAGTTGCAGGAGAAATCCAGCTTCCTAATGATACTGACCTCCAGAAATTCATGGCAGGCAAGATGCTGCAAGCCTAGGCTTTCTGGCTTTGCTGTACTGTAGGATCAGTCAAAAATGGAATATAGGTTGGAGGACCCTGGGTAAAAGTCTCTGTAATAATAGAAGAAAAAAAAAGCAGTAGCATGTTGTTTAAGACCATTTCTTATTTTTGCTCAGCTGGAATTATGTGAGATGTTTCTATACAGTAAGGAGGCGAAAGTAATCCCTCATCTGCAAGTTTTGCTAGAAGAAGCCACCATTGCTTTCTGTTCAGAAAGTTGTTGCTGAGTAATTGACTTTGGTAGCTAAAGCTGGCTTGATGGGAGCTGGAGGGACGTAGAATTCCCTGCTTTATACCCCCTTATGTCTACTTTTCTATTTCGGTGCTCCCAGGGGCTTGAGCAGAGAGCTATTTGGGTTTCCTAACTCTCCTCTGGTATTGTAAGGCATAATGTTCATGCTTCCTGGAGTTCACCGAGGTGGTTCTGGGTAAGAGACCAAGGGGGCATCACTCTGCTGCCACTTGAGGTCTTTAGGTAAATGGTAAGGAGGAGCTAAGCCCACAGCTCAGGGAGCTGGAAGGGAGTAGAGGCGAGAAGGCTGTGGCTAAAACAGCCTCAACCCCTTGACGCCATACACAGGACTCTGAGGATTTTACAGAGCATTCTGTTTGCTATCTGGGTTTTAATAAATAGTCCCTGTGCATTTGCTCTGTTTTCATCTATAAAGTGGTTGTATCATCAGGATATGCAATGATAACAAATAACCCCAAATGTTCAGTGGCTTAAATTATCAAAGGTTTATTTTTTGGCTTCTTGCTGGGAGCTCACTGGGAGTGGCAGGAAACTCTGCTGCATTGTCCTCACCCAGCCTCCCAAGCTGAGAGCCTCTACCATCTGGAGTGTTGCCCAGGGGAAGAGAATATGGGAAAGCCTGCAGAAGCGCTTAAAGGCTTCTAGGCAAAACTGGTGTATATTCACTCATATCTTGCTGGACAGGCAAGTCACATGGCCTTATTCAGCTTCATGGGGGAGGAGAAATATTCCTGCATGTGCATGGATGGAGGTGAACCAGAGTCTTGGTAAACGCCCCTGCAGGCTGCCACCAGGGTGCTAATGCTTATGTGATGTGCATCCCTTATGGTGGTCCTGGCGGTGCCCCACATACATAAGAAAATACTGGAGAAAAATGAACACCATTTGAAAAAGGATCCCCTTAATGGATTATGAAAAAGTGGATGTCTTTTTATCATTCTTTAAAGTTTTCTATAATGTACTTAAATTTGTAACTTAAAATTGAAAAACTTGTGCAAACGTTACGTAGTAATAGGAGTAATACTCTTTTTCCTGTTTGGTTGTCATTGTTATATTACCTTCTTAAATGAGGCTTTACTGGAATACCTGCCCATAAGTGACTCTCATATGGAGGTGCAGTATACAGCTTGACCTAGCCTGTGTCCTTGTGAAACAGAATACCCGAAATCACATAGCCTCCTGGGTTAAAAAACGCTCTCGGAAACTCGGGTCAGTGAGAGGCATGGGCAGTGTGATACTTGAATTGGGCCTCATTTTAACAGGCCAGGCCTGCTTGTGTGGGAGGCCGCCAGGGCAGGAAGGCACTGATTGCTCACAGAATGGCTTTGTCTGTCCTGGGTGCTCCCCACTCATCTGCCACCTTTAACACACTGAAGTGCCCCATTCCTGGGCTTGGTCTTGTGCAGTTTAATGGGAGCTGTTTAACAAGAGTGTTTTCTTGAGTTCTTTTGGCTCCTGCAGGTAATGACTTGTTTCGTCCTGCACTGTTGCCCTTGTGGGAATTGATGCACTTCTTCCGGCACCACAGCTTGGAAAAGCTCAAGGGATTTTTTCATTCAGCTTGGAGAGCAACGCTTCCACTCATCTTTGGCTGGGCATGATGAGTGTGCAAGGAATGGGTGAAGCGTGTTTAATGAGATACCTCAAGGGGATTTTGATTTGTAACATCAAATCAACTATGAGCTATGTCTTCTCAGTCATTCATTCGTCTGGAGGTTAGGAGTTTCGATAATTATTTTCCAGTATTCTCTTTTCACTGGGAAAAGAATCTCTAGAGCACCATTCTATCATCTCTTCTTCCCCCCCACCCCTCCAATTCCGTCCATGTTTCTTATGCACCAGCAGAGAAGTCTGCTTGGAAGCTGTGACCACATTTCCCTTCAAAGGTAGGTGTCATGGTGACCCTCCCTATGGCACCTAGCACCGTATCATAGTTTAGGAAATCAAGATATATCTATTATTTTAGAGGAAATATTAAATTATAGAGGCTTTCCACCATTGTGAAAAAACATACGTATGGAAAAATATAGGAATGTAACCTTTGCCTTCAGCTGAGAAATTTTTTCCTCTAAAATGTTCTTGTTGCTACTCCCAGATGAACTCCTAAGTTCCAAATAGACGTTATGAATCTTTTTTATCCTTTCAGCTGCAAGCGCTGTTGTGTCTGACTGAATTATCGGGCTTCCTGTTGAGTCTTGTTCATACTCATACCTTCCAGGCGGACTTTCCAGGTAGAGGCAGGGGGAAGATGGTACGACACCAGCTCTCATGCTCTCGTTATCTGGGTACCAACCATCTGATCTCCCTGCAAGCCGGGCAGCCCCACAGGAGCTCACCTCTCAGATAGCTCCTAACAGCCAACAGGGGCTTGGTGGTTATCAGTTGATCCTGTGTCTTTTTCTTGAATAAACACTTACGCATCTTCATTTTTAAGTGGATTTTGCAGTTTCTTGTCTGCCTTGGTGGCGGTGGCGGCCTGTTGACCTGTAAAGACTGAAGGAGGAGGAATAAGTGGGGAATTTCAGGGAGAGTGAGAGCTCGTGGAGTTTGTAAGGGGAAGCGTTTCACAGCAGTTTATAGCCCTAGAGAACTGAATATGGGAAACCCCAGAGCAGGAACCAGCAAGATGACAAAGTAGTAGGAGTCATGGCATCCACAAGATCAAGGTCAGACCGGGCATTATCTCATAACTATTGTAAGATCTGGAACTGGTGACCTTCATGAGAGCGTCAGCTACATACGCACATACAGATACTACACACATGCAGGTGCATGCGTGCACATGTGCACACACACACTCACATACACAATTTGAAGATGGGAAAAAAGACCAGTAATAAAAGCTCACAGATATTCTGAGGGGATGGAGAGAAGCAGTATTCTGCTTATGGAGAGAAATAAGAAGCTTTTTCATTTACTGACAGGTACTATCTGTGAGACACTGTCATTTTGTGGACTTCTGTTGTTCCTCTTAAAGTGTGATGGATCACAGGTGAAAAGGCATAACTTCATGGGAAGAATATTTGTGGCCTGTCAGGGTTTTGTTCTGGTTAGGAAAGCTTCCATGTAGATGGGACTTTCACTTGTCCTTCCTCCTGGCCTCTGGTTCCACTTACTTCCTGTGTGTTGGACCTTGAGTGGAAGTTATTTGACATTTTGGGTTGTCACTGAGAACAGCAGTTCACATCACTGTTTCTCTGAAAGTCACCATCTCACAAAGGTCTGTGGTACAGGTTCCTCTCCAGTCTTATTTCTGGAGCTCTGAGCAGCACCCAGGAAGTTACTACATTCATAGTGACCAAGCTGTTGTTCATAGGTAGGGTCCCTGCCATGATTTATACCAACGTATTTATCATACTTTGCTGAGTACTTCTGTTTCAGGTAGCAGTCTGTTTTGAAGGCTTTGTGTCCCTGCCCAGTAGCTTCTGGGTTACACCATTGGAAGCCTGGCAGATTTTAGGGACGGGGAGGACATTGGACATGGTGGGTGAGAAGTCTTACCTTGCCCGCCTGCCCCCAGCCCTGAAAGTGCAAAGCTGGCAAGTACGTGTGGCTCTTGGCGTTAGGAAAACCTTGCCGAAAATGAAGTTACGATTCCTCTGCTGAACGGGAAATTAATCAGGACTGAACACAGTAGACAGGGGCAGAAGCTCGACTCCTTGTTCTATCACTGACTAGTGTTTATTATTATGTAAATGAGATTAAATGTACAATGACTGGTTGGGGGTTGAGGAGGAGGGAGAGAAATGAAGGAGATGAACAGGTTCCTTAGGATTTAAACTCAAGATACAAAAAATGTTTTTATAGCATCTGCTGCTTCCTAATCCTTCAAATGCTGAGCAAGGGAAGCTCCTCGGTTTCTTGAAACACAGCGATTTATTCATCCCATCGCACGCCTAGGTCACCCACAGTGAACCCGGCTGTGTGCCAGGTGCTAGGGCTAAGTCATGAAAACACCCAGCCCCTGCCTTCCCAGAGTTTATAGTCTAGTAGGAAAGGATATTGGAAAACATTATGTGTGCAGATAACCAGCCAGGTAAGAAATGGTGTCACACAATTTAGGATTATTTGATTGAAAAGTGGCTGAAACATACCCTAGCAAACTTCAGCCAAAAAAGGAATGAATTGGTTAAAAAGGAAAAAATGAGCAGCCATGAAAGAACTTGGGAAGAAAGCTCTGGGGATAGAGGTAGCGGGGACTGGAGGGCAGTCTCATCAGCGTGCAACTTCAGATCCATTCGCTCAAGATTCGGATTCCAAAAAAAAGGCATCTGCCCGCTCTGTGGCTGAGGAAAAACAGGAGGTGTGGATAGTGTGCAATGGCAGAGGGACCTTTCCCCAAAGAGCAAATGAGAGCTAAGAAAGGTAAAGACTCAGATGTCCACCAGGGGCTTTGTAAAGTTCAGCTACTGTTGTGTCTTCTGGGATTCGTGGCCAATGCGCAGGTGTATGTTTATTTGGGGCATGCTCCACATTGAGGTTGTGACAGTTTGAGGCCATAAAACTTAGAATCACTCACCTGTAGGTGTGTCCACTCATTGGCACTTCTGTCTTGTTCTCTCGACGCCAGTGTGAGCAGTCCCACCTCATGAGAGAGCATGAGGACGTCCAGGAGCGAACGACGCTTCGGTACGAGGAACGCATCACCGAACTCCACAGTATCATCGCTGAGCTCAATAAGAAGATAGACCGTTTGCAAGGCACCACCATCAGGTAGTCAGCTCCAAGTCAAGGCTCTCTCTCTGCCCGTCCGGGTGGTGGTAACCTGGGTTTCGGTCTTGAAGTCAGCCCTATGAATTATAACAATGTTTTACTTGTAACTAATATTTTTACAGTTGATAAGTATTTTCTCTTTACTTTGTTAACCACGTGCTTTCCCGTCCATTATTCTGTTCTGACCTTGATCCTCATGGTAACCCTGAAAGGTAGACCAGGGTGGGAGTTGTAATCCTCAGTTGACTGATACGGGGAAGTTGAGTGAGATGCTTTATCAACAGGTTCTAAATGGCGCTTCTTCTGTCTTAGAGACCAGCATCCCTACCAGCCCTTTTATTCACCAGGTCTGTTCTAGATATACAAACTCAGTGCATCCCTTGGGGCCTTTGAGAGATTTATGAATGTGGCTTTTAACTAAACATCACGTATGCTTCTAGATAATCTAAAAAGTTTTTGAGCTCACTTGAAGTTGACTTACCAACATTGACGTAGCCTTGTACAAACTCCTAAGGCGGGCAGTGGAGAGGAGCAAGATTTGATCCATCACATTATTGGTGAAAAAGCTGGGGCTTAAAAATGTTAATGACTACTTTGAAGTTACCCTTAAGAGAGGGCAGACAGAGGTGGAGTTAGAACCCACAATATCTCTGCCTTTACTCAGTTTTCTTTCCATAGAAGTGATTGTTGGGGATTCTGCCTTCCTTGCTCATCAATCAGCTGGCCCCTAAGTCTCCCGCACACAGCACTTAGTTGGTGTGTCTGCCCTGCTGTCCACAAGAGGGGTTTACCTTAAGTGACTTACTGAGCCAAGGAAGAGAACTTTTATCTTCCTGCCCATGCTCAGGGAATAGCCCTCAGGAAAACAAATGGTTGGCATCTACTTTTATGGAGAAAGAGTGCTTTGTGCTCTGCCTGTTTGTATAGGCCTCAATTAAAACAGTTTTAGAGGCAGCTTCTTTAAACTCTCCCTCTGGAAGTCCTGGGTTAGAAGAAACTTTGGAGGCGTTTTGTTCCAACTCTGAGAGTTACAGTAATGATGGGGCTACTTGATGAGAGTACTGGTGGGCCTCTGTTTCAGGGCAAAGTTGTGGAAAAATTTGCAGTGAATTGGAGCCACACAATACATCTCATATTCCAATTTAGAACCTCAAGCCTTTTAAATTGTATCCTGGTCTTCAGAGTGATTGTAGGTTAGAAGAGCAGAGACGAATTTTCAGCCCAAAGAAATGATTATAGCAGACTTTAAGGAGGCTGACAGAGTACACTGGCAAATTTGTAATTTCCATTAAAACATGCTGCACTTTTAAACACTTGAGAAGGTGAGGGCAAATGGACTCAGTGAGTTGTGAAAAAAATGCATCACGCATCACCTAGAAAACTCAATTTCAGGATGTTTAAATTGAATATAATGGCCAAACTGCTTCATGTTAAAATACAGTGAGCTTCTTGAGCATAAACATTTATCGGTGCCTTTTATTTAAAGGGAGATTGCATCTGTACAGATGTCACATTAAATTCTGCCAGTTTTCAGTATGTAAATGCGCTAGCCCCTCCTCGAGGTGGGGACTCCCTGCAAGGCTGGAAGACTAGCAGACATGTGGGCCAGTAAGGCAAGGCTCTTCTTGTCCTCTGAGCTCTAGTAGCTAAGGCATCTCCCAGCCTCCATCACTCCAGGAAATTGGTTTGCTCTCAGGTCCTGAGATGCTATAACAGACCCAGTGCAGGAGGAGCCAAATGCCTTGGACAAACTCTAACTGCCCTGGCATATCCAGGCTGTAGAGAATTGTCATGCTAATCAGGTACATTCCTGACACCTTATAGACTTTTTTGTCACTTCAATCCGGGCCTGAGTTAAGAATTTATTGGAAAAGCTGAAAAATCATCAATCAGGGAATGGTTTATGATATATCCACATTTAAGCCATCCTGAATTACATAAGAAAAAGATATGACAGTCTCATAGTTTAAATTTTTTTTCTCAGGTCACAATCAGAGAACCAGGGACCTTCTGTGACTGCCCTAGAAGACTCTCCCATCTTTTATAGCCACAGGGCTACTGTAATCAAGAATCAGACACTACAGGTTGCTGAATTCCAGCATAAGTTGAATTCAAAGCCACATCCGATCTCTTAGGTTAAAGGTTAAGCACTGATAGGAAAAGATGAAATGGTGAGAATTTAAGTGGACACATTTGGGTAGATTCAAATGAATCAAAATGCCTAGAGCCTGCAAACGCCACTGAATTTCCCCTCCGGCAGAAGCAGTCCCACTCCCGGTCTGATAAAGTTAGTCCTACCGTGCTTGGAGACTCTGTAGCAATCTGATCCCAGGTAGAGGGTACCAGATACATTCATACCTCACCGCTACTCCATTCCTCGCTATCTTTAGGCCTAAAAGTAGCCAAATTCAATCATGCCCCAGGGGGATAAGTAGAAAATCCAACCTTGGAAGATACAGTTAAAATATGTAAGAGATTTATAAGATTTTATTCATTTATATTCACAGAAACTTGAGAAGAATATGTATAGGGTTAGGGCCTAAGTGTTCTAGACCAGGGAGGGAGGAATATAGTGTTAGATTTATGATGAATTTATTGATACAACTGTTCGTATCAGACATTCTGGATTTAGTGTGTTAGCTCCAGCAGTTTGATTAAATGAAAACTAGAGTCATTGGAGGATTACATTAACTAATGTTGAAATGCCAGAACTTCCCTAGTATAACATAGGAGTCTGGAGGCCGTGGGAGTCGGGAATGTTGGGTGGGAGCTGACGTCATTAAAATGGGGTCTTTGATGCCACTTCACTACTGGAGTCAGTGTGGGCTTGGCTGTTGTACTGGTCCACAGGGCTGCAGTAGGAATCAAAATGATTCGACCCGTAGAGATTTTTGATAATGGCTAATTGATCACGGAGTCTCCAGGATGACTAGACTGCATAATTTCTTGCTTTTTTATGTATATATGCCATTTCCTTTTTATTCTCTTACTTTCTCCTGTTATATAAGGTGAGTTGGTATTGGTGAAGCTTAGCATTTAATAGTTAGGCTATGTGATGCCAAGGTGAATTTGTCATTAAACTAGAAGAGGAAGGCTCACCTAACAATGAATATAATTACCCATGGGACTTTGGGTCTCCCATTTTGATGAGAAGGTGAGTACATTTACATTTGAACAAGGGATGGTTACCGAAGCTTGATGTCATTGCTATTGCAATTTGGAAATTTAAGTATGTGTGAGAGGATGTGTATGGTTGTCAAGTAGCCGAAGACAGTAGTATGGATGGATGTTGTAGACAGTACTGTAGACAGCATGATGGATGTTGTCTGGCACCTGGTACCATTCCCGCTCCTTCTCTCTACTCTCCCCCAAATCAAAGAAGATTGACCCTGGGGACTACTTCCCAAACTCCCTTAACAGCTGGGCTCTGGGATACAGTTTTGGTTCTGCCAGTGAGATGCATTCACCTGGATCTGGAAGGCTGAAAGGAGGCGGGAGCCATTGTCCCTCAGGCCATAATGGTGGCAGCTGACATACAGGCTTTGGTGAACATGAGGTCCTGCATTGACTGGCCTGACCCTGGAGCTGTGGGCAGGTGTGAAGGCAGCAGCAATTTCCTTATCCTGGAGGGGACCACAGCTCTGATGGCAAATCTGACAGCCCCGGGTGGCCTCCACCCACCCTTCTCTTCTCCAGTCCTTCTTTCCGATGGTTTTGTAAGCACGAAACTACCTAAATTAAATCCTACTTGAAACACCCAGAAGAGTTTGTTTTCCTAACTGAACCCTGCCTAATGCGTCCTAAATCTCATCTGCTTGGAATAAACACTGAACAGTTTGTATTTATGGCCTTCTAAAAATTTTTTATTCATGAATATTTTAAACAAATTAGATCATATAGGGCACACTGTTTTGTAATATGTGCTTTTTCACTTAACTGTATGTTGTGGCTTTTTTTTGACATTCATCTGACTTGGGGGGATTATATAATGGGATGGGTAAAATGGAAAAATACGTCAGTAGCTCACTTTGGATCTGGGGGAGGAAAAAAGATGTCTAAGCAAATTAAACATGAGATCTTTTGTTTCCCAAGGAGATTATTTTCTTTTCCCAAAAGCTGCTCTCATAACATCAACCTTTCACTGCCAACTCTCATGAGTAGTTCATGATTTCTACTTCATTTCCCATTTGCTTGTTAGCCCACAGCTGTCTGGCTTCTGACCCCAAGTTTGCCAAAGCTCCTTCTGCTATGTACTGAATTGTGCCGCCACCTCCAGTTCATGGTGAACCCCTCGATATGACAGTGTTTAGAGATGGGGCCCTTTGGGAGATCATTCGGTTTAGTCGAGGTCATGCAGATGGAGACCACATGATAGGATTAGTGAGTGTCCTTATAAAAAGAGATGGCAGAGAGCTCACTTGCTCTCCAGCTCTCTCCCTGCCATGTGAGGACGCAGTGAGAAGGCAACCATCTGTAAGCCGGGAAGAGAGCCCTTACCAGAAACCAACCATGCTGGCCCCTTGATTTTGGACTGCCAACCAAAGTCTAAAACTATGAGAAAATAAATTCCTGTTGTTTAAGCTTGTCTATGGTACTTTGTTACAGCAGCATAAGCTAAGACACTTTTTTGAAAATCACCAATGATTTCTTAACCGAAAAATCCGGTGACCTTTTTCTTGTTTCTGGCCCTTTTTTGCAGCATTTAACCCTAAATCCTCCTCCCCAACTGGTGTACTCTTCTCAAACCTCCATGACCCTTTATGTCCTAGGTCTTCTCCTCTGTCCCTAAGATCCATCTTCAGCCTTGGCTCTTACCCTGGGCTCTCCCCCATGCCTTTCACCAGGATAGCTGCAGCCCTAAAGCACTGACCTCTCCTATTTGTGTCACATTGACATTGGCACTTGACCTTTCTGCTTCTTTGTCTGCAAAATGCTCCTCATTTAGTGACTGAGATAGTATCCCAAGCCTCCTTGTACTCTAATATAATCCATTCGCTAAAATCTCGTGCCGATGCTATGCGCCCGACATTTCTCCTGATCTTCAGGCCCACGCTTGGGCCTGTGTGGTACATCTGTCTATCCATCTTCATGTTGCTGCATCTCAAACAGTGTAGCCAAAACCTCTTTCTTTCCCAGTAAAACATGTTGTTCTGATTAACTTCTGGCCTAAAGAGTAGAATATAATGAAACAAAAAATGAAACCCAGAAAGATAAGGTAGCTTTCTCTCTCTCTCTGTCTTCCTATGTGGTACATATTCCAACCTTGTTCACTATTTGAAGTTTTTGAATATGGATCTTACATCAGACCTAGTTAAAACTGGTACTCATTGATGACAAGGATGGATTATTATATACATAGGAGAGCATTTCAGAGTCCCATTTGTTCAGTTATTCACCATAAGATTCCTAGATGAGTCTGAACTTCCTCTGTACTATATGGAAAAATAAGAAGAGGTACTTACTCATCACTTATTTCCTGCTATAGATCCTCTAAGAGAACTGAAAGGAATACCTCTCCTCCTTGTATCTAAAAAAATCTTTGTACTTCAAAAGAATGATGACCATTTCAGGGCAAGTCGGCCTTTAATTGCAAGAGAGACAGAATGTGTTTCAAAAGACAAACCACAAACTCAGGTAGACTGGGTGAGCTGGATATAGCTGACTGACAGTTACCAAGGCAGGCAGATGTTCTTCTGAGTCTTGTTCACCAATCACTCCAATCCAGTGACAAGGCATGAATGTGCACCCCAAAATAAAACAAGTATAGAGACTGCTACTGAAGTAATATTCTTATCAACTGCTGCTGATTCCATAGTACTTCTGCTCAAGATCTGGAAAGCATGATAAGAATTATACTTTCATTGACTTTTTCCTTTTCTAATTAGATCATTTCACCCCTAGCTAATAATGAGAAAGAATCTTTTCTTTAGGCCATCATATTATTGTTTTGTTGGTACTAAATTTAGGAATTAGGCTGTGCTAACTGGTTGTATAGTCTTAGGTAAGTCGCTTAGCCTCTGGAAGCTTCAGTGGTCTTATCTGTAAAGCAAAGGTATTGATCCTGTCTTAGATGATCACCAAGATCCCTTCCAGTCTGCCAGTCTGTGACTTGTCTGCCTCTGCTAGTTACGTAGGTGTGTGTACAATCTAATCCCTGCCCCCTTAGGAGCGTTTTTGGGTTTTTTTGTTGTTAAGCTAGTAACGAGCATTAATCATTGCAACTCTAAACTAAGCAACGTGGAAGCACTTCACAGATGCTTCGAAGTAAATGAAATAATGTACATTTAGAATCCTGTGAGATGATCCTTTATGTTCCAAAGAAAAACACCTCAGAACTTTGTAATTCCATAATTAGGAAACTGCCACAGTAGCATACAATTAGCAACATTTATCAGTTTATCAAAGCTTCTGTTTTTTGACTTAAATTGATCACTTCTTGGACCTTTTCATATTTTCTTCCTTTTCTTCACCAGCATTAGCAGTTAGTGTTCTTGGGGGAGGCATTTTTTTCCCCCAAAGAAATAAGATGTCACTTACCAAGAGTTACCATATACACCATGGAAGGAAGCAAACAATAAAGTCACTTTGAGATGCCGATGCTGTGTCATTTGCTAGACACTTTGACCAGCTAGGTGACGCCCTGCTGCTCAGAGCAGCCTTAAAAACACACCTGAAATTCTTGCCTTTGTAAAACTGCCACGGATCAGCAGGGTGTTTCTGACTTCTTGTTCCATTTCTCTGGATGGACCGATGCTTCTGAATAAAACAGTAGAGAGAGACTCCCCAGCATCAGTCTTCTGCAAATGCTGCAGTCCCAGATTGACTGTCAACTTACAAAGGGCCCGGAGACCACTGGCTTTTGTCACTTTCCAGTCCCAGATTCCAACCTCCTTTCAGGAACCATGCCAATAAGGATGTTCAGGAGGTGACGAAGATATGCAACTCCAAGATTTTTTACCAAGTCAGCTGGAGAAACAGGGTTGCGCAAACTTTCTCATGTTTAGGTTCAGTTTAACCTTTTTTTTTTTTTTTTTTTTAAAGTATTTGTTTTATTTATTTATTTATTTATGGCTGTGTTGGGTCTTCGTTTCTGTGCAAGGGCTTTCTCTAGTTGCGGCGAGCGGGGCCCACTCTTCATCGCAGTGCGCGGGCCTCTCACTGTCGCGGCCTCTCCCATTGCGGAGCACAGGCTCCAGACGCGCAGGCTCAGTAATTGTGGCTCACGGGCCCAGCCGCTCCGCGGCATGTGGGATCTTCCCAGACCAGGGCTCGAACCCGTGTCCCCTGCATTGGCAGGCAGATTTTCAACCACTGCGCCACCAGGGAAGCCCCCAGTTTAACCTTTTAATGCCTCTATTTTGGGGACACAGAAATGCACATGATCTTCTCACAAGGTTGCTTTCTACCTCTAACTACTGTTTACGTTGTTTGCTCGTGTTGTTTTGCATTGTAACCTTCATTATGATTACCATAAGGGGGAACCTTAACCATGGATGGTATGTGCTCACCTCAGCCTCTCCCTGTGACGTCAAAAACAGAGGCCATCTGCACTTCCCTGCTGCTTATTTTATCTGTTTCCATAAAAGTTCTCAGCAATTCTTACTCCTTCCTCTGAATTCCTCAATTTCACATATTTTTTTCCTTTATTTCTGCCATCTAACCCTGATTATTTGCCTCCTTCAATACAGTCAATTCTCCTTCTGATCAAAATTGTCCACTCAGCAAGTGGCCTGAGTGCTCCTCTAGCCTCATGGTTCCATCCTGCACCCCATTTTGGTTTCAGCTATCCTGAACCTCTATCCCAAGCTCCACGTGTCCATGTTCACGTTCACGGGCTCCTCTGAGTCTCTGCGTGTGCCCTTGCACCCTCATGACCTGTCTACAGTCTGCTCACCTTTAGACTCATCTTCAGTGCTTCTCCATCCAGGAAGTCTTCCCTGGTCACTGCGCACCTGCAGCCCCAGATGCTCCTCCTGTGTCCACCCAGAGCATCCTTCTTAGGTTAGAATTTGTTGTGAACATAGTTGACTCCCGGAAGACAGCATCTGTTTGGTTTTTGCCATCCTATCCTTGTTTTGGTGCTCAAATACCTTGAATGAGGATCCTTAGTTTGCATTTCATGACACTGAAAGTCTTCTGCCTAAGGTGACATTTCTAGTGTGGTATCATTCTTCAGTCTGTGCTCTGACCTCAGTAAGGAATGTTTCCCTCAACAGCTTCCTTCTCCCACCCCTTCCCTATTCACTCCTTTATAAAATCCTTCCTAATAAAGTAATTTTTACAAAGCAGGAGATTTGGCAGGCACTATATGTTTTGGGACCTGCCAAGCCAAGAGGTTTGAAGGTGGCTATGAAAGATTTTTCAAATACCGTTTGTACCAGAGATACAGCAGCAGCGTTTATCTGGCTTTTTTGGTTGGAAAACAGTCTCAGCCAAGCTGAAGCTGATTACATTGGCCATGCAACAAAAATAATCTATTCATCATACACAAAATCTCCCCTTAACTAAAATCAGGGTTTTAACTGCTGATTGAAGGGAGAGCTGATGTATCAGGGCACAATTACCCTCTAGACCAAAAAGGTGACTCTTAAGAGTACTTTTTAATTGTTTTCTTTCCTAAACCTAATTATTGTTGACTTTGCAGATGTCTAATAATTAACTTATTCATAGAACGTTAACCTATATTTTTTGCCTTCACCAGTCCCATTCTGATTCATATTTTGACTGTCTGGGGGTTTTATGTCTGTTTAAAGTCTTCCCAGATTTCTGTGTGGCTCTTCTTAGAAATACTTTATAAAGCAGGGGCTCAGCTGAATTCCTTCCCTGAGAGGATGTTGATTTCTTGAGAGAACCAAGAACTCTGGAGAGTTCTTCCCATTTCTCTAATATAGATGTGTCTCCCCAGCTTCAAATGGCAGTTGCCTCTTCCCCAAGTTCCAATGAACACCACTCACCATCTGGGTCCACCCAAAACTGTGGACATTCTGCCTACCCCACCCCCGGTTGTCAGCAACTTGAAGTGAATGCCAGGTTGAGAGAATTTCTTCTCTTCCTTCCTTTCTTCACAGACACCCTCCCCCTGGGGCTGAGCAGACACACCTGTGGACTTTCCAACCTCAGAGTTAAATCCCTTGACAATTTTCTTTTCTGGCTTACTTGCAAAATAAATGCTTCAAAGAGGGCTAATTTTTGCTCTCTCCATTTCTGTATCCAGTGTGTGTGTGGTGTTTGCGGTGGTGTGGAGAGAAGGTCTGCGTGTGCTTTGAAATAGATATTACAATTTTGAGTTTTCTTAGCTTGCCCATAGCTAATTCAGAGACCAGAGGTTGTGAGGGATCCATGAGAGGCTGAGAAGGCGGTGGGGTGTGCTTGTGCAGATGAAACACGGCTGCATTTCAATGTTGTCTTCCTGCTAGCAAATGCACATTGGAGGAAATAGACCATCGTGTGGTATTCTCTCACTCACTGATTCCATTCTTCTCCTCACCCCATCCTCCTTTCCTATCCCCTAACTCCATTTACTTCCTTTAGAGAAACTAAGTGTGATATTTCTCCGACATGCTGACCCATGTACTTCTCGGAGCATTGGTTTTGATCTGCACACATGAGGTTTTCCAGTCGCTGCAGCCTCAGTACTCCTTATGTCCTCTTCCCAGAAGGAAGCCCACCAGTGGGACCCTGCTGGTGACGGTCTGAGCCACTCCTGTTCACCAGACTTTTGATGCTTCCTCTCACCGTGACCTCAGTGCTGGTAGTCTCAGTTCTTTTTCACCTCGGAATTTGAGGGGGTGAAGACATCTAATTTCTTGAGGAAATCTTCGAAAGGGAAGAGTTTCTGGTAGGCTGATAGATGAATCTTGTTTGGTGTATAGGTATGGATGTTGACACAGAAGCAAACTTTCAGTTTCAAACGCTGACCGTAGATGTGCCCATCTATTTGGTCTGAGAGGAATCCTCATCCATGTGGCCCGGAGAGGAGACCTGTCTGTTGTCTTTCTGAGTGTCTTTATCTTGTCCTTAGAAGACATACTCTCTAGGGATTTGTCTTTCGTCTCTGTCAGTGGAGGCTGACTTCCTTTTTCTTCTCAGGGAGGAGGATGAGTACTCAGAACTGCGATCGGAACTCAGCCAGAGCCAGCACGAGGCCAATGAGGACTCCCGCAGCGTGGACCAAGACCAGACCTCTGTCTCCATCCCTGAAAACCAGTCCACCATGGTCACTGCGGACGTGGGTGAGTCTGCCTGCCATTACCACAAAGCCGGAGTTCGGTTTCTGGATTGTAATCGGAACTTCAGAAACATAAGGCAGCCGGAATTAAAATGTAATTAGTCAAGGAGCTTATTGAGTAGATGAAGGCACATCCATTTCAGGTCTTTACATACTCCTTTGTTGGTCAGAATGGAACCAAAGAGCTGAATTCCCTTTCTGCCTTGTGATTCAAATATACGTCACCTTCTGCTTGAAAATTCTGGCAGTAGGGAACTAGTTACAAAGGCTGTGGCAGTGTTCCAAGTTACAGTAAAATCTGAGCTGAGATGGCAGGAATGGAAAGGATGGAGTAAGTAGCGACATGTCGCAGTGGAAGAACCAATAGGTTTCAGCAACTTTGGGGTAAGGAGGAATCCAAAATGACTAACATGTTCATCCTGAATGACTAAGAGAATGATTATGTTCCTTAGTAAGGAAGCTTGGTTGAGAAATGAGTTGGGAAACAGATATATTATGTCTGAGGTTGTAGAGAAATGTCCATGTGGAAATACCTGGCACAGTGTGTTGGTATGGTGTGTTTTAAACTACAGGTTGTGACCCATTAATGGGTCTTGAAATTATATGAAAAAATAAAATATTTTTTAAATGAAATCAAATAGGAAAAAAGTAGAATGACAGTATTGTTTCATGAAACGTATTTGTTGGATGTGTATATGTTGAAAGTTGCCAAGTGAAATGTTCCAACTATGGGTTGCAGTCGAAAGGTTGCAAAACCTCTGGTCTACTTGGAGATGCTTAACTAGATCTCTGCAGAGATTGGGGTTGAGGATAAAGGCTTTGAAGTTATAAGGTAAGGAGATCCCTATGGTTGAAAGGGTGTGGAGTCAAAATGGGGAGAGGCGCTATATCTTAGGAAATGTTCATGCACAGGGGAGTGATGAGAAAAGAACGAGGAGAAGGAAGAGAAAGTATAGTACGATTTACAATAGAACTCAAAATTTCGTTGGGGAGAGAGACTTTAATCAAATATTAAACACTTATGTTTAATTATCAACCTATATACGTGCTGTAACACCAAGAACATAGTACCATGACAGTGTGTCAAAGGGATTCAGTTTAGGATTTCCAGGATAGCTCCTCTAGGAAGTAACATTTGAGCTGAGATCCAGAGGATAAGTAGGAATTGAGTACATAAAAGAGGAAACGGCATTCAGGGGAGAAGGGAGAGGTGTATTCAAGGCGGTGAGAAAAGATCATCCTATGTGGAGGGCACAGAGATGTGAGATGGAGGCTTGGAGAGGTAGGCAGGAGTCAGATCATGCAAGATCTTATAGACCATGTTAGAGAGTCTGACCTTTATTCAAAGACCCACGAGAAACCACTGAATGATTTTAATAATTGGGGGTCGGGGGAATGAAATGGTCGAATTTGCATTTTGAATCAGTTACTCTGTGGTGAAGAGAAAGAATCAGTGGGTCAAGAGTGAATGGGGGAGGCCAGCTAGGAAACTACCGCAAAAGTCTAGGTGGGCAAAATTGTTGCTAGGATTAGGGCGGTGGCAGTTGAGGTGTGGAAAAGCATATGAGTGTAGAAAGTCGGCAGGATCTGCTAAAGGATCAGTAACAGGGTGAAGGAGGAAGTAGGCATGTGGGGATCTCCCATAAGTGTCTCATTTGCACAGTGGATAGACGGTAGGGCCAATCACCAATATGAAAGCAAGGGAAAAGGACCAGGTGGTTTTGCTCTGAATTGTATTTTGTTTTGCTTGGGGGAGGGTCGAGTAGGGTAGAGATCTTGTGTTTTGTTTGGGCATAAGTTTCAGGCATCTGGAGGTGTCTGGGTGGAGATGTTGGGAAGGCAGTAGGTATAAATAAGCCAGTAAAGGTCTGGCTGAAGAAAGCAGCTGGGAGACATCAGGCTGTTTGCAGATAGTTACTGAAGCAATGGAAGTCGATGTGAAGAGCGAGAACTGCAGACCAAGCCTAGGGGGCCACCCGCTGAAGAGGAGACTCAGCAGCAGCTCACGGCAGGGGTGCACCTCTCAGCTCTTCAGTCTCGGTTTAAATGCACCTCCTCCCAAAGCATCTTGTGAGCCCCAGTCTGTGCAGGTCCCTGTGCTGACTCTCGCTGCCCCATTGGTTTCCTTCTTACATCACACTGAAATTTCAAGCAATGTATTTGCATTTCTTTGCTTGGCTGATGCTCCCGCCAAACCCCACTGAGCAGAAGCATGTTTGTTTTATCTACTAGTATCTCTCCAGAGCCCACCACATGGCCTGGCACATAGTATGTGTTCAGAGATACTTGTTTGAATGAAGGAGGGAAGCAGTCACCCAATCCATCAACCAGTCAATCAGCTGAAGCTGTAAGAAGGAAATGAGGAGAGCCCTGCCCACCAGCCAGTGGGGCAGAGAAGGCTCTAATAAGGAAGAAGGGGTCAGCAGGATGGATTGCTGCTAAGGCCGGATAAGATGGATTTAGCTACATCAAAGTCACTGAGAGCTGTATACTGATACCAGCTTGAGCCAGACAGAAATGGGTTGAGGAGTAGGGATACCTCCCAGGCCTGGGGCCTTGGCTTTAGGCTGAAACGGCTTCCCTCACACTAACCTGAACCCAGACCCTGGGCCTTAAGTCACAGCACACCCAAACCCCTGCGATCAGCCCAGCCATGGGCCCAAGTCCAAAGGGCTCAGCTATACCAGCATCATAACCTCTAACCCTAGTGGCCCCGAGCTTCTGGACTCAGCCTTCCAGCCTTAGGCAGTCAGACGAGTGAGAGCAGCCGAGAAGTTTCTGATCACTGCAAAGAGACATTCCTACACGGATCCCTCCATTCATTTCTCTGAAATTGTTTTTTATGAAATGAAGCAAGTGACCCACACTCCAACAAAATTTCTTAATCCAATAAGCTGGGGGAATGGAGGGCAAACCCCAGTCAAGTGGGCGGGGTGTCTTCACTGCGGGGCATCTCAGGGTTCCAGCTGTGAGGGAGCATCTGTAGCCCGGGCTGCCCGCACAGGAGCCAGTGTCTGCTTGTCTGCACTGTGAGCTGGCTTTGTTTCCCCTAATTGTTTATTTTCATCTTTTCCCTCAGTGAAAATACTTGTTCATTATAACTGGCGGTAGTATCATTCCTGACAAGGCTGGGCTCCTGGGGGGAAGGGACCCTCTCTGCCCGATGCCTGTGTAAGTTCTCTGTCCACAGTAGGAGGCCTTCATTCATCTGTGCAGCAGCTCACCAGGAGCTGTGCTGGAGACTGGGCACGTGAGACCCAGAACGTGCCATCGGATCACCCTGCTCCCACGCTCAAATCCCTCACCCCCAGCGTGACATCCCCGCTCCTTACCCTGGCCTGCAGGGCCCCCAGAACCTGGGCATCCCCACCTCAGGCCTCATCCTCCCCAACTCTTCCTTTCTTTTTTTTTTAAATTAATTTTATTTTATTTATTTTTGGCTGTGTTGGGTCTTCGTTGCTGCGCACAGGCTTTCTCTAGTTGTGGCGAGCGGGGGCTACTCTCCGTTGCGGTGCACGGGCTTCTCATTGCCGTGGCTTCTCTTGTGGAGCACAGGCTCTAGGCGCACGGGCTCAGTAGTTGTGACTCACGGGCTGTAGAGCGCAGGCTCAGTAGTTGTGGCGCACGGGCTTAGTTGCTCCGCGGCATGTGGGATCTTCCCGGACCAGGGCTCAAACCTGTGTCCCCTGCATTGACAGGCGGATTCTTAACCACTGCGCCACCAGGGAAGTCCCTCCCCAACTCTCCTTGTTTTCTTCCCAGCTCTGGCCACACCGGCCTTCTTGCTGTCCCTCAGACCTGACCAGCATCTCTGGCCTCAGGGTTTCTGCATCCACACGTGCCTCTCTGATGCATGTCAGTCAGCTGTCCTCTCATCACAGGCCTTCCCCAACCCCCTGGTAGAGTCCTGGCGCTGTCACTCACTCTCACACTGCAGGCACTCCCTTCCCATCCCTGCTTCATTTTTCTTCACAGCACTTAGCACTACCCGATGATACCTCGTGTTTGCATTTATTTCCTTATATATGTATCACCAGTCTTTATCAGTCTCTTGCACTAGAATGCAGGTTCCATGCAGGCAGGGACTTCGGCTCTCCTGTTTACCCAAGTAACAGTGCCCGCTCGTAGGAGGCTCCCAGATATGCGAGTAACGGTGAACACCATCCTGGAGCTCACGGTTCTTTGGAGGATGCAAAGGAAACAGGGAATGACTGACAGCGGGACCACAAAAGGAGGTGGACAGGGGCCCCTAGCGACACCCTCAAGTGGGAGCATCAGAAGACGTGGCCAGAAGCCACATCTAAGCAGAAAGCTGCGGGATAAGTGGGAACGATGCAAGCAAAGAGCAGGGGGCAGGAGGAGAGTGCTGTGGGCACGGCCGGTACCTGCCAGGTCCCCGTGGAGGGCAGGCACCGGGACGGCAAGGAGGAGGAGCTGATTAAGGCCCCAGCTGAGCCCCGCCCCCGCGTGTTCATTGGAGCTGGTTGGCTGCCTCTTCTTACTCCTGTGCCATTTTCCAATTGAATCGCCTCAGTAGGGAAAAAAGCTACCATTTATAAACACCATCGTAGGAAATCATTAAAAAGCAGCCATTTCGTTATGCCTGCTATATTTACAAACTTGCATTAGCAACCCAGAGGTTTTCTTGAGCTGGATTTTATATACAGAGTTCGCTGCAGTATATTTGCCGATCTCCACTTAAGAAAACAGGAGTATTCCCTTCATCAAAACGCACTTTTCTTTTGTTTTCAAACCCCACTCATCACAGCCTGGCTGTCCCCTCGATAAGCTGGCTCCAGGGCACGGTCCTCAGAGCCTGGAGGAGTAAACCAGCAATTTAGAAAATGTTTTGACTTACCTAAGCAGTCATATACAGCAGAAAGGTCCCGGTGGTGTCACACTGCATCTTAAAATAAATTGCGTTACCTCTGTTCAAACCTGGTCACATAATCGTTTGTAAAGTACAGGTAATTAAGTAGACAAAGATAAGGTAGGAATTATGAGTTGGGATTTCTATTTCGTAATTTGGCAGAGAGTTCTAGTTCAAAGGGAGGCTGCATATCGTAACTAACATGCTTTGTTCACTTACTTTGTGTTGAGCATTTACATGCATCCTCATGTTCAATCCTCAGCCTTGAAGGAGGCCCTGTAAATCTCCTCATCTGTAAAACTGGGATGACAGAGTTCAGAGAGGGCAAGTCATTTGTCCAAGACCACAGAGCTAAGCAATTGTCTTTGTTGTTGCCGCCCGTGTTTCTATAGATGGCTTTGCTTTTACACACCCTGCTTAAACGGTGAAGCATGCTTATGGATGGTGTACTCCACTTACTGCCCTCCTTTGAGGTCTCTAGTAATTCTGGTGGCAGAATTTAGGGAGCAGCTGTCTGATTACAGCACCTGGCTTGCTAGCAGAGTATTTGTTGTTCACTGAGATCTTGCAGATCTCCATCTTAGAAACAACACCCTTAGACCAAACCATTCTGGGTGTTGCAGTAGAGCCGAGCACAGATGTGTGAGATGGGCTCAGCGTTGCGTCATGCGTGTTAGCATTTGTGGGGTGCACTCCCTCTAGCAGGCTGTCTTCCCAACTCTGTTTATGGAACAGCAAAGCTGGTCTGGAGCAATTGTCTGTAAACCAAACAAAATCCCTGACCTGATGGACCTTTGCACAGGCTGTGATGGGTTCTGCTCCTGTGTTTTGAGATATTTTCTGGTTTTATGTGAGAAATTCTTATTTTTGTGGAATTTAGCAATGCTGAACTATTAAACCCTTAGCGAGGGCAGGAAGCATATGATACCATGTTTGCTGGTGTGAATCATTTAGATACAGATTTCCTCCTTGTGCGTAGTTTTTGGAGGACAACCAAGGAAGAATTTACACATGAAACCTGGCTATTTGGCATGACTGTGACTATGAAATATGTTTAATGTTGAAGCCAGATTTTCCTGGCTTAATGGCCCATGAGGCTTAATGGCTTCAGGAGAAATGTTCCAAAGTGTCGAGCAGCCCCTCGCAGTGGGGACAAAGGGGGGTCGGGGCAGGGAAAGCAGTCCCGCCTTCTCTAAAAATGATTTCTGCAGAGTGGGAGAGAAGTGTTTACAAAGGCAAGGCAGCCTGTCCAGAGAAAACTGGATTTTTGTTAGGAATGAGGCACTAAGTAGGCAGTTATATTGCAGCAGAGAATTTTTAGAGGAGAATCAGATCATTGGTAACCTGATTCTGAAACTTTGAGAAACCAGTCCCCAGGTTGGAAAAGTTAGACAGGACTGAAACTAGTACCCTGACTTGACGATGGAACAGCCCAAGCCCTGTGTTGCTTTTGCTTTTCTTCTCCTTACTTTAATTGGGCAACTTAATTTATCCCAAGAGGTTCATGATGTTGGTCATCCCTGAGAACCAAGCCCAGGGAAGGCTTAGAAGTTTCGAACATTGACTCACGGGGGGCTCTCTAAGGAGACTGTGTGCTTCCCCCCGGGGATCTGAGCCTGGTCAAACAAGGCCTGTCTGTGAATGTTAGCAGGGCCGAGTGGCCAAGGAGGCCACCTAATATCATTCCAGAACTTTCCTTACAGAGTAACCAAGCTTGAGAGCGGGAAAGATTATGGCTCCACTTCACTTTGTGGTACTTTGAAATACTTCCCTCAAACTCTACTATTCAGTAATTTTTCAGCGCCCAAAAGAGACTTAGAGTTTAAGATAGATATGGAAAGGCATTGATCCACCACGTTTGCTCAGAATGAGCTCCCATGATTGTTAGGTTCATGAACTCCTTTCCTAAGATGAGCAGCCTTTATTTTCTAAGCAGACCATGTCTTCTCAGGTTGGATTGTTTTTTGGGTTGTTTGGAACTCATGACATCTTTTTCCTTAAAACCAGTATCATAGAGGAGTGTTAGCTGCCCAGACCAGCCCCGGAAGCCTATTTCGTCTATAATGGTAATAAAGTACGGACCTCACTAGTGTTACTGCAGCCCCACCCATCGCTGTGGACGTTGTTTTTGTGAGAAGAGGTTCTGTAGACCATGTTCACATGCCACAAGCACATTTTCCAAGTTGATGACACTTGGTCAGGGAGCAGGCTAACAAAACTTGATACTTTTAAAAAATTGGCTTAGAAAAAGTCTTTCATTACCTTTACGCGTTCAACTCATGCGGTCTTTATCGAGTACTACTCCGTGCCCAGTGTTGTGAGCGTCTAGGAACAGAAGGATGGATGAACAGAGCCCCTGCTCCCCAGAGCCAGACTTCATAGGGTCCATGTGTCAGGTAGTAAGTAATTATGGGGAATGCGATGCCTCAAAGAAAGAAGTAAGTACGAGACTATAGGTAATCGGGGAAGGCTTACTGGAAGAGCAGATTTTAAGGCAAAGCTTTAAAAAGAACCATTATGAAAAGAGAATGAGGGGCTTCCAAACTAGGGAGACACATAACCATTAACTGTGAAGTGAATGCCGAGCGCCAGTAGTAAGTACGTTTGAAGTTGGGACCATATTTTGGAGCAGATTCATTCTGGTAAATGCACGTTGCTTGGAATCAAAGGACCAGTGGAATATTTCTAACACCTAGCCTATTTAGTATATTTTTATCTGGGTTAGGGTTCTTACAGGGGGTTCAGCAAAAGTAGAGGCAGCCTTTAACACCGTATTCAGAATGAACCAACTCTGGTATGGTTTATTGTGTACAACACTGGGGATAGGTCTAATTGATCCTGAGAGGAAAGAGGAAAACCAGCTTTGCCCACTAGTATGTGTTTAACCAAGAAAGCAAGCTGGTGAGGCGTCATTTCCATAGCCATGAATGTCCTCTGGCCTCCTTTCCAGACTTCCCAGGCGCTTGGGTCTTCCCTCAGACAGCAGCATAAAAACCTAAGGCTCTGGGTTCTCATTAGAAGAATAGAACCTGAGCTGTCTTTTCTCCAGCTCCTGTCAGAAGTGTAACTGGGGGAAGTTTCGTGTGGAAAAGATGGCCCACCCAGGCAGGAGCTGCAGACTCTGACAGCGCTGGGCAGCAGATGGGGTGAGGAAAGCAGGCAGAACAGTGGAGCACCATGGCCTGACGGGTCCAAAGGGGCAGCTGCTGGCCAATTGCTGTCATGGGAAGAGCTGGGCCCGGTATTGCCTGACCTTCTCATTTTACAGGAATAGCTGTAAATGCTAATAATTTTTTAAATGCTGGCAATTAATTCAAAAGTGTTTTTTTAAAAAGGCTGCATCAGTTATGAAACCCTGCCATCCAAACAAAACACATCTTTGGCTGCAGGGGGCTAGTTTGCATCCTCTGGTTGAAGGGAGATGTCCCTTCCATGTATTCTTTTTTATCCTCTGTTTCATCTCTACAGCAAACTAGACAGCTAGAAGGCAGAGTGCCAAGACTGTGTGAGCTTAGCCCTTCCCGGAATTCCCTTTACGTTGTACTTGAATGGTCTGCAGCTTAAATTTAATTGAAAGTTAGTATCAGAAGAAACCATATGAAATCTGCATATGTGGGAAATGGTGGCTGAAAAGACTCGCAATCACATCGCTTCACACCACATATGAAGTCCCAGGTACCTAAACTCTTTTAGCATCTAATTGTTAAAAACACATTGCGTCCCTTGTGCAACTGGAATGCTTCCTCCTTTCTGACAGGAGATCATTCGTTTCTGCCCTGGCTGCCAGGGAGCACGGCACTAAGTAGAAGAGTCAGCCCTAGCAGCTGTGTTCACCTCCATTTGCTTCCTCAGCCTTTCCCTGGTCCCAGTCATTGGGTTTTTTGTTGTTGTTGTTGTTGTTGTTTTAATTTATTTATTTATTTATTTTGACTGCGTTGGGTCTTTGTTGCTGCACGCAGACTTTCTCTAGTTGCGGCGAGCAGGGGCTACTCTTCGTTGCAGTGTGTGGGCTTCTCATTGCGGTGGCTTCTCTTGTTGCAGAGCACAGGCTCTAGGTGCACGGGCTTCAGTAGTTGCAGCACATGGGCTCAGTAGTTGTGGCTCACAGGCTGTAGCACGCAGGCTCAGTAGTTGTGGCGCATGGGCCCAGCCGCTCCGCGGCATGTGGGATCCTCCCGGACCAGGGCTCGAACCCATGTCCCCTGCATTGGCAGGCGGACTCCCAACCACTGCGCCACCAGGGAAGCCCCAGTCATCGTGTTTTTCCCTTATTCGTGGTTGCTTGCTATGTGCTACCTCAAATTCATTGTTATAAAGATATAACCTCTGGTAGAGGATTGAGTATTTGCCGCAAAGGACATCCTCTTTGTCCCATGGACATGGAACCAAGCCATTAGCTTTACTTTACAAAGCACAGCGTAGCCTGAGGTGCTGCAGCGGGTCTGCCTCGTGTGACCCTTCACACTGGAGTTCCATGTCAAGTGTGCAGTGCAGTGGCACTAAGTACATCCACAGAGCTGTGCAACCATCACCAATATCCATTTTCAGAATTTTTTTATCCTCCCAAACATGAATTCTGTATTCATTAAACAATATTGCCCCATTCGCCCAACCACTGTAACCTCTCTTCTCTCTTTTTTTGTATTTTTATTTTTAATTAATTAATTTATTTATTTATTTTTGGCTGCATTGGGTCTTCGTTGCTGCATGCGGGCTTTCTTTAGTTGCGGTGAGCAGGGGCTACTCTTCGTTTCGGTGCATGGTCTTCTCATTGCGGTGGCTTCTCTTGTTGCAGAGCACGGGCTCTAGGCGTGCGGGCTTCAGTAGTTGTGGCACGTGGGCTCAGTAGTGGTTTGTGAGCTCTAGAGCGCAGGCTTAGTAGTTGTGGTGACATGGGTTTAGTTGCTCCACGGCATGGTTGTGCATGGTTGTGGTACAGTGGTTGTACCACTTTACATTCCTACCAACAATGTGCAAGGGTTACAGTTTCTCCATATTCTTGTCAACACTTGTTCTTTTCTCTTGTTGTTGTTGTTTTTGATAACTACCATCCTCTCCATAGTGTCAATCTTGCCTTTAATCCATGCTGACAGTATCTTCCTTTTGGGGAGTCTGTGAACATTTAATGCAGTTAATGATCGATTGATTGTGGGTCTTTCAGTTTACTATTTGTTTTCTGTTTGCCCCTTCTGAATTTTTGGTTCTTCTATCCACCCTGTCTTCCTTCTTTTGGGTTAACCGCATAGTTTTTAGAATTTTATTTTATTTATTGGTTTCTGACTATGCCTCTTTTTTTTTTTTCAATAAATTTATTTATTTATTTATTTATTTATTGGCTGCGTTGGGTCTTCGTTGCTGCACGTGGGCTTTCTCTAGTTGCCGCCAGCGGGGGCTACTCTTCCTTGCGGCGCGTGGGCTTCTCATTGCGGTGGCTTCTCTTGTTGCAGAGCATGGGCTCTTTAAGTGCGCGGGCTTGAGTAGTTGCGGCGCACAGGCTCAGTAGTTGTGGCTCACAGGCTCTAGAGCACAGGCTCAGTAGTTGTGGCGCACGGGCTTAGTTGCTCCACGGCATGTGGGATCTTCCCCGACCAGGGCTCGAACCCGTGTCCCCTGCACTGGCAGGTGGATTCTTAACGATTGCGCCACCAGGGAAGCCCCTGGCTATGCCTCTTAATTGTTATTTTCTAGTGATTGTTCTAAGAATTACATTATACATCGTTAATTTTTCCGAGTCCACTCACAGTTAATAGTCCTCCATTAATTCTGGTGTATGTCCCTCTGTTGCCTCTCCTGGGAAACAACGGCTATGAGTAGGTACCCTCACAGGCTTGGCTGAGCTGGCCTGTTCTTGCCCACACAGCAGTACTTGTTTTGGGTTGGAGCAGTGTGGTGAAGATAGCCCTGGACACAGAAGGCCAACACTGTAGTTCCAGCCCTGCCCCCCACCCACTGTGCACCCGTGGGTGAGTAACTGGGTGTCTTCAAGTCTCAGATTCCTCCTCTGTGGAGTGAGGCTTACCACCTTCCTGCTGGGGTGGAACTTGATGATGTGTGTGAAAGCGCTTTCTGAAGTGTCAAGAGTGCTGATCGAACCAAAGTCACTGTGATCATCACCTAAATGAGGAGCCTTTATTTTTTTCATTGTAGTAAAAAACGCATTACATAAAATTCACCATCTTAACCATTTTTAAGTGTACCGGTCCGTACTGTTAGTTATATTCACATTGTTGTGCAACAGATCTCCAGAACTTTTTTTATCTTGCAAAACTGAAATTGTACCCAGCAAACAATACCTGCCCCGTCCCCCTCCTTCCAGCCCCTGGTAACCACCATCCTACTTTCTGTCCCCTATGCATTTGACTACTTTAGATAGCTCATATAAGTGGAATCATACAGTATTTGTCTTTTAGTAACTGCCTTAGTTCACCTAGCTTAATATCCTTAAGGTTCGTCCATGTTGCAGCATGTGTCAGAATTTCCTCCCTTTTTAAGGCTGAATAATATACTGATGTATGTATGTACCACACTTGGTTTATCCATTCATTCGCCGATGGACACTTGGGTTATTTCCATCTTTTGGCTATTATGGACGTGATGTACAAGGATCTGTCTGAGGGCCTACTTTCCATTCTTTTGGGTATGTACCCAGCAGTGGAATTGTTGGATCACATGGTAGTTCTATTTTTAATTTTTGAGGAACTGCCATACTATTTTCCAAAGCAGTTGCACCATTTTACTATTCCCACCAACAGTGCACAAGGACCCCAATTTCTCCACTTCCTCACCAATACCTGTTATTTTCTGTTGTTGTTGATATAGTAGCCATCCTAATGGGCCTGAGATGATATTTCATTGTGGTTTATAAATGAGGCACTTTCTGTTTGTTCTGGAACTCTTGGTCCCTTGTCTGAGCTTATTCTGCTCCTCTGGTCCCGTAACTTAAACTTTGGGTCTTTTATAAAAGACCCTTGGAGGCCAAGGGAAGGAACTGAGGATTTATTCAAAGTCTATATTTAGAAGAATATGCCACCAACTGAAAGATAAGGCCACCCTGTATCGAGTAGCGTTGATGGTGGGGTGAGTAGTGGTGAGTGATTGGTGCTATGTGACAGCACCAACAGGGGACCCAGAATATCTGTTTCTGCCAGCCTGGCCACCCTGTCTACTGTGAGGCCCCAAACTGGGAACACTGACAAAAGACAGCCAAGGATCACCTGATTACTGGTGGGGCTTATGTAAAACCAGTGGGTAATAGGCAGGAGTGTGTGGGGTTCATCATCCAGCCTGTGTGATACACATTGGGCTTCCTACGACCAAGGAAAGCATTTATAGCCCTCCTAGGTATGAATAGACTATGCTCCTGAGCTGTTTGCAGTCTGCATGTTAATTTAAATGCCTTCCTCCATCTTTCTATCTATCTATCTATCTATCTATCTATCTATCTATCTATCTATCTATTTATTTATTTATTTATCTGGTTGCACCAGGTCTTATTTGCAGCTCGTGGGCTCCTTAGTCACGGCACGTGGGCTCCTTAGTTGTGTCATGCGAACTCTTAGTTGCGGCACGCATGTGGGATCTAGTTTCCTGACCAGGGATCGAACCCGGGCCCCCTGCATTGGGAGTGCAGAGTCTTATCCACTGCGCCACCAGGGAAGTCCCCCCTCCGTCTTCCTGATGCTCTGTCCTATACTTGCATCATGCTCTCTGTGGTTACTTTCCCCAGGGTGGTGGGAGAGAGGACTGTGGCTTTTGCCACGTACATCTGTGAGCCTCTCAGAGTTGAAAGTCTCATGCTCATCTCTGTACCCTGCTTCTAGCCTGAGGCCAGGGCTCAGCAACTGATTAAAGAATGAGAAAGAAAGACTGATCAGGTCCCTACACTTGCCTCCTGTTCCCTGTAGCCCAACATCCTCAGGACACAGCCTGGTGGCACCTCTCCAGTCCTGCTGTGAAGACCCCTAAGCAAACATGTCCAGGGTGATCATTGCATCAGGTGGGGCCGTGCTAGGGAAATCCTTATGAATGGCTGAATAGAGACGTCTTCCTTCCTCATCCCACTCAGGAATAATGCAAATAATTCAGGGGTGTGTGTTAACTGCAGCTCAGGGTACCAGGAAACCCTGCACCTCAAGGTAAATGATCCTTTGGAGAAACTTCTCCATTTGTTACCCTGGAATTAAGTGTGCTCCGGAGATAGTTTCATCAGCGTGTGTGGGCACTAAGGAGTGCCACTTCTGGCTGTGGACCTCCTTGTCTTGAGTTGGTGATGGGCACCTGCCGTCCATCTCCAGAGGGCTTCAGCAGTGGGGATTGTCCTCCTGTTGTCAGCAGTTCAGGGCATGGTCCATACTGAGGACAAAAAGCATAAGGTGGATGTAAAACACGCTGCTGTTGACAGTCTATTTCTAGCCTTGCTGGCTCTTAAATATATAATGATGTGGTATTTATATCTGGTCATTTAAAAATAACTTTTGATTGCCTATCCTGTGTTGGAGATAAAATGAGGAGGAAGGTCAAAGCCCCTTCTTTCTTGAAGCTTACACTTTAGTAGAGGAGAGATGACAGACACATAGGTCAGAGCAGATAGTGATAATTGCCATGGAGAAGATAGGATAATAGGACAGGGACTAAGGGGGAAGAGATGGAACCCCATGCTTTAGACAGAGAAGAGCTTGGTGAGGAGATGGCATTTGAGCTGAGAGCTGAATGTAAGAGGAGATTTGGGTAGAAATCAGTCTCAGCAGAGGGAACAACAAAGGGAAAGGAAGCCCTGGGGCAGATGAGAGGTTGGCATCTTCCAGGGATGGAGAGAAGGCAGGAGCGTGAACACAGCATAGTGATGCAGGGGAAGGTGGACAGATGAGGCAAGGACCAGAGAAGTCAGTGGTTCCCACCCCGACTACACGTTAGGGTTATCTGAGGAGACTAAAAAATTTTCCAATGCCAAAGCTCCACCCCTAGAGATTGTGATTTAATTGGCCTGGGTGGGACCTGGACATTGGTGTTTTATAAAAGCTCCCCAGGGAGTTCCACGGTACAGCCTGGGTTGAAACATCAACAGGGTTGATGGTGCAGAGTCTTACAGACTCTGGTAAGGAGTTTAGACTTTAGTTGAATGACAGTGGGAAGCCATATAACGGTTTGGGCCAGGGGAGTAACGTGATCCAGCTTATGTCCTTAAGAGACTCACTTTGGGATTGGGATTGACATGTATACACTGATGTGTATAAAACTGATGCCTAATAAGAACCTGCAGTATAAAAAAACAAACAAAACAACTAATACTAAACTTTCATTGGGTTATTTGTATGGAAATATGTTAATATAAATGTTTCAGACATTACATGAAATTTCTAAAAATCTTATATTTGTATTTGTATGGAAATATGTATGGAAATATGTTAATATAAATGTTTCAGACATTACATGAAATTTCTAAAAAAAAAAAAAAAATCTGCATATAAGCAAGATTCCCCAGATGATTTGGGTCCACATTAAAGTTTGCAAAGCACTGTTCTGAGAAAAAAAAAAAAAAAAAGAGACTCACTTTGGCTACAGTGTTGGGGACTGGAGGTAGGAGGTTGTTCAGGTGGTTCAGTTAAGAAATGATGGTGGCTGGGACCAAGGCTGGTGTCAGTGGAGATGGTAAGAAGAGCTCAGTTTGGGGATATGTTTTGGAGGTTGCAGACAAAAAATGGATTGGATTTAGGGTGTGAAGCAAAAGGAAATCAAGGTTGCCGGAGAGTTAACCAGAGTAACTGGGAGGATGGTAATGCTGTTCACAGAGCTGGGAGAGATGGGGAAAGCAGGTTGGAGAGAAGGGGGAATCATTGTGTTCATTGGTTGCAGTGAAAGCTTCAGACTTCTCTTCTGTCTAGATTTAGGTAACTTGTAGATATAGGCAGTCAAATAAAGTTGCCCAGAATATTCTGAGAAATCCTCTTACTGTAATGCTGAGAGTTTTCTTGAAGTCTTCCGCAAGTGAGCACCAAAGGCAATTGACTATTTTAGGGCATGGAACCTGCGATGAGAAGGGAAGAGGAGGGAAGTGTGAAGACAGTAAGCTTCTTTCATACAGGAGTCAAGCCGGGTGTAAGGGAAAGGTGTACTTTGATAAATTGCTGTAGTTAACACCTATCTTGCTATAAGAATTGAATGGCATAGTGATACATAGAATCCAAAATAGGTTGACATAGTTATATTTGACTTAAGGGGATTTTTTGCCCCCCCAAAAATGATCTTTTAAGATATGTCTAGTTCACATTAAGATTATAATTAATTCTCCTCCCCGGACTAAGCCCTGGGTGTCCAGCAATTAAAAGTAACCCAGACTTTTAAGTCAGAATCAAATTATTAGAATTGCTCACAAGACATTTACATGGAGAACAATATGGAATTTGTTAGAATAGTTTTCCCCCTGATGGAAGAAGTTGTATAAATTGCAGTGGTAGAGCCTGTTGACTGGTTATATCAGGGAAAAAAAAGTCCTGATTATAAGCTTGCTGAGGGTACGAACTGTCTCTTATACAGTTGCTATTTTTTTTAAACACCTAGTGTCTCTGCTCACTCTGGGGTTTTTAATTTTTTTTTCGTTTAGTAAAGTTATGAGATCTTTTTAGCTGAAACTTTTTCTGAAATCAGTCCTTATCTGAATGGCTGAGCAGGAAGGTTGACCAGAAGTCCTAACAGCCCCTTCTGGGACACTTCTTTGTTCTCACTAGAGAAACTTGAGAAGTGGCTGCCTTTGAGTGAAAGACGAGAGAATGCAGCGTGGCATGGCTGTCTAGAAAATGGCCATGGTCTGAAACTCCTTATTAAAGCCTTTGCATTGGCCCCAGGCCTCAGAAAGCCAGCGGGCTGGGAGATCAGGCTGCCGGTGTTAAACTTGGACATGTCCAGCCATCGCCGTCCATTTCACCTGAGTGGGTTCCTCTCCGTAAGCGAAACGGAGAGCGCTCATTGCCCACCTGCCTGCTTAACTCGTCGTATCCGCATCCGCTTGCAGATAACTGCAGCGACCTGAACTCGGAGCTGCAGAGGGTGCTGACGGGGCTGGAGAACGTGGTCTGCTGCAGGAAGAAGAGCAGCTGCAGCCTCTCGGTGGCAGAGGTGGACAGACACATCGAGCAGCTCACCACTGCCAGTGAGCACTGTGACCTGGCTATTAAGGTAGGACCCCTCCCCCCAACCCCCATCCTCTCTGTCTGGCTCTTTTCAGATCATATGACGGAAATGATCAGGAGCCTTTCTTCTGAAGTGTGATTTTACTCAAACACCTATCAGAGAGTGAGTGTTTCTAAGAAAGCCATACTAAAGATTGGGCCACCAGGGAGAAGCAGGAGCCCTATAAATTTTTGCTGGGTTGACTCACATCAGAAAAAGTCATTATATCAATAGTCAAGATCACTGGCTCTGCTGCAAAAATGACTACTTCCTTGGAAACTATTAGACTACTAGTATTGAACCACGTCATTTTAGTGTGGTTCATCATATAGCACTCTGGGGTTGTAAGATTAACTTGGAAATTTTATTAAAGCTTTCGGGCCTCTGGAATATTATTTCCGGAGTTATCTATTCATGGTGCTAACAAGGGGGAAGTTCAGGGCCTGAATGAGTCATCTATCCTGAGTGTACTGGACTGGACCTCAGTCCCGCCTTTCATGTGCATTCATCTTACTGCTTAGGGAGGACCAGGTGAGAAGAGTTTGCTGCATCTGCACAAACTCATCCTGAGCAATGGGAATGTCAAGTCCCCTTGATACAGGGCCTCTGGTATCTTTATGTTACTTCACCAGAGCTTAGTGACCTAGGCATCACAGTTCAAATTGAAAAGTCTGAGGGGAGCCTATATAAAGGGAAAATGTGATGTGTTATTTGAAAAATGTTTGAGGACTCTGGGCCCAAGTTTCTATCAGCAGGAATCCTGGATTTCACAAAAGAGCTATGGTATCTCGAGGTAAACCATGATTCATGTTTATAGTACATCTGGTTTCCCATCTTTATTCATCACAATTAAAAATACATAGTTGATGTGGTTTGGGGAAGTAACCACTAGTTTTTCTTTCTTTGTAATCTCCAGAGCCTGTATTTGATTGTAATGTCAGCTTGGGTACTAGCCCCAGCCTTAGCATTGAGAGGGAAGGAGGAAGCCAAGGGTGTCTGCCAACCAGCAAGGGACAGAGCAGGCCCTGGAGTAGGGCTGAGTAGGACATGAGTCTCTGACTTGAGAGGAAAGACAAAGCACTGCATGTGGAAAGTGGCAGCACGATTTGGGTAACTGTCCTCATCAGGGAACCAATGTGAGCATCCAAGAGTGACACATCCTTACGCCACCCATTTTTGAGACCTGTTTCCCATCCCATCTCTTCACTGCCTTCTACCCCTACATGGTAATTCCACCTCCTCTTTCCAAGTCATTTGGTGCATGCTTCCTTTTCCAAAGGGCAATAATTGTGAATGAATAGTTTCTGAAAGCAAACAGAATGAGTTGTTCCTTTTTTTTTTTTTTCAAATTTTATGCGTATTTCTTCTCCATTAATACTGGTGTTTTTAATGAATTTTTAAAAAAACTCTCCACGTAGTATTAAGATTCTGTTCTTTTTAAGCACATAGCTGTGTTATTAATTAAATCCCTGCTGTCTTAGAAACCTCCACAATGAACTTACTCTTTTCTGTGTCACTGAGGTTTATTTTTGTCTTTCTTATCTTGGGACTGAACCTCATTCACACCTTCTGATTCTGTTGTGACACTAAAAGCTGTAAACAGTGATGTGACCTATCACGTTGCTGAGTTGGAACATGGGAAGCCTATAATTTAGGAAACTTCAAGTTATATTTTATATGCAGCTTGCAACTTCACATTTGCTTTATCAGGATCACTAACTGGCTTGCTGTCTGGTCATGTGTATTCACCGACTCTGGACCGTGGGTGAGGGAGATAAACATCTGTGTGGACATGGCAGTTAGCACTACTGATAGACTTAAATACCAGGAAGGGATTGTGTTTTTTCTTACTGGGGGAACTGCTGGGTAACACAGACTGTGACCCAGGCAAGTGACAGAGCCTCATCTGAAAATGGGGAGAGGATAGATAATCGGGGGCTATCGCTAGTCTTGATTACTTTTCTGCAGTGAAGTGACGGTGGAACCCACCCCCCTGGGGACACTCACCCTGGGCTGGCCTGTTTTCTCCTCCTCCCGTTTCTCCCAGGGAACTCACTTGGCTTGTCTCTGTGGCTGTGTTTTCCAGACAGTGGAGGAGATCGAAGGGGTCCTTGGCCGGGACCTGTATCCCAACCTTGCTGAAGAGCGGTCTCGATGGGAGAAGGAGCTGGCTGGGCTGAGGGAAGAGAACGAGAGCCTGACTGCCATGCTGTGCAGCAAAGAGGAGGAGCTGAACAGGACCAAGGCCACCATGAACGCCATCCGGGAGGAGCGGGACCGGCTGCGGAGGAGGGTGAGTGCCAGGCCTTTCCCGGGGCGCTGGGGCCAAAGGAGAAGCCAGCTGGTCGAGCCAAGGGCAGCCCCAAGAATTTGGTGGCATTTCTAGTCTTGTGAATCACCATCCCTTTCTGGTTATGAAGTCGTTCTTGAAAGTATTCTGAAAGTGCTGAGACGTGCAGGTAAGATTTTTAAAAACGCTCTTCTCTGCAATCGCAGATCTAAGTGGATGCTAAAAATTATCCCAGTGCAGTGCTTCTCAACCATTCTCTGGGTACACACATCTTCCCCAAGGTCAATTAAAATGTTCTTCCTTTGAGGTAGGATAATAATATTTTATAATTTGCAAAAATATACAGAATTTCCCCTTTGCAGTTTCTTCTGTAAATTTTTCTTGAGACTTATAGTACCTGCTCTCACATATCCATACTGAGTCTAATGTGACATGTCCTCTCCTCTAGTGCAGACTTATTAAAGTTAATAATCTTTTTTTTTTTAATTAATTAATTTATTTATTTTATTTTTGGCTGTGCTGGGTCTTCGTTTCTGTGTGAGGGCTTTCTCTAGCTGTGGCAAGTGGGGGCCACTCTTCATCGCGGTGCGCGGGCCTCTCGCTATCGTGGCCTCTCTTGTTGCGGAGCACAGGCTCCAGACGCGCAGGCTCAGTAGTTGTGGCTCACGGGCCTAGTTGCTCCGTGGCATGTGGGATCCTCCCAGACCAGGGCTCGAACCCGTGTCCCCTGTATTAGCAGGCAGATTCTCAACCACTGCGCCACCAGGGAAGCCCCTAATAATCTTATATATATATATTTGTGTGTGTGTGTGTGTATGTTCTGAGAGAGAGAGTGTATGTGTGTGTGTGTGTGTGTGTGTGTGTGTGTAATTCCTGGTAGTCACCCCAGCTCATTAAATGGCTCTATGGCCTGAACAGGTTTGAGAACCACTTTGTTTAGGAAATACAGCCATTACTAAAGGAGCTGATGTTTCAGGATAGAAATGTTTGGCAGACTTGTTAAAGCACTCACTTTTCCAAAGATGGAGTTTTTTCTTAGGAACCCACAAGTACTTCTTTGTTTGGCTATTAGTTTGATCTGTGATTGGACTGGAGGTGAAGCAATGAATTCTGCAATCAGAAACAATTCCCTCTGAACTTCCCTTTGAATTACTAGGCCTACTTTATTCTCTTTCTCCATTGTGGCAATATTAGAAGCTTGCTTTCTAGTTGTGCTGTGACTGGTAATTTTGCATACAGAGGAGAAAAAAATACATCCAGTTGATCACACCATTACTCTTTAACTTGCTTTTCAGTAAGATCAGTGTGTGTACATCATTCTCCTTTTAATCTACATGCAGTTTTCATAATTGCCATTATTTATGAATATAGAAGAAATTACTATTTTTGAATGTTATCAACTCTCTTCCTCCTTTGTGGCTATTGCCAGCATTCCTAACTCTCATATCTGAATGTCATTTTGTGTGAACTCACACGCATAAGCTTATTTTCAGAACCCAGCTGTATCGGACGCCAGTCTCCATCCTTGCAACAGCAGGTGTAAATCATTGCAGTCAGCAAAGACTTCTGGGCAAGCTGAGGACATTTACTTAGTGCTAAGGCCCACAGCACCTGTAATTTCCTGGGCTACACTCCCTGATCATTATGACTAATGCCCTAATTAGGTGTGCTTGCTTAGCGTGTGCGTTCTGATGGTGCTTACTTTGTGAAGGAAATGTTGGTTGTAGGCCTAATTACATATTGCAGTTTAGAATAGATTTCCTCCTCTAACTTGAGTTACTAAAGCACAAGACAGCCCTTGATTGTGACTAGCAAAGGAAAAAAAGCCAGTTCCCCTTCGAGTATTTTCTCCAACTCTGGAGGTTAGTATTAAGGACAGCATAGTGTGATGGTCCCACACTCTGTGCCAGGGCTCTGAGACCACCTGGAGTCACAGCTTGATCTCCCAAGCCACTGTGAGTCTCTGGCAAGTTACCTAACCTCTCGGTTTATTCCGCCATGAAGTGGGGGTAATAATAGTACTCAGTGCAGGGAAACTAGGTAATCCTCATGAATTATCTAAGCACTTAACCAACGCATGGCATGTAGTAAATGCTCAAAAATTATCAGTAATCGTTTGGGATGAAATCCAGAGTTACCTGTTTAGTAGTCTGGAAAGATTAACACCATACCATCTTTTTTCCCCCAAGAATTCTTATATATTTGAAGGACTCTTAGAACTCTTAGATGGACATTGAATAACTACACACACACACACACACACACACACACACACACACACACACACACAGTACTCAAAATCTTTCTTCTGATCACATTTATTACCGTGTAAGTTTTGCAGTTAATACGGTTTTATTTAAATTTATATAATTTATATAAATTTATATATTTTATATAAATTTATATAATTTACATTTCCAAATAAAAATATATTGGGGAACTTGTATCTCTTCCTCAACTGGAAATTTCCTCAGGAATTTTTATACATACCCATGAATTAGATTTATTTCTCTTTATTTCAAGACAATTGTGGGTGTCAGAATTTGCTAGATGCCTGTAAATGCCAGTTTGCTAGATTTTAAATGCTGGATGACTTCTACCTACCACCACCCAATATATTTTATTCCCCCGAGGAGAAATCTGTCTTTTGTGGTTGGTCGTTGTGTCTTCTTCATGATGTATAGCTCTGAGGCATGACTGAGGTCTAGTTTCATTTCCATCCTTGTGGTACCACGTGATAACATGGCTGGTTGGCCTTTCCTGTCTTTCTAGCAACTCAGAATCCAGAGTTCATCAAAGTTGCGTGGAAAGCAATAGAGGCCACTTTTTTTTTTTCATTGCCCACGTTCATTGTATAGAATTTGAACTGACCAGATCAATAGGATTGGTGCTTGCCCCCTGCCTGTGATTAAACAGAGTGCTCTCAGGAGGTTTTCTGAGCCTTGTTCAAGATTTAATTAAATTAGATCTTTAATGTCAGCTAACAGATTGGGCTACTTGGCAGAGCAGTAACTAAGGAACAACAGGCAGACAGTTTTTATTACTGGTCCCGGCTCATTATTAAATGAGGTAATCATTTAGGTCTGCATGCTCTGTAATAGAACCACTCATTTCCTCACACTGAAAGAAGCGGGTGTAATTTAGGCAAAGTAGAATTAATTACTCTAGAAGGGGAAGCACTTGGCTCTTCATTCATTCATTTTGTAAACATGATTGGTCACCTTCTCTTTGCTAGGCAGAGGGGGTACTGTGATGAACAGGACACAGACCCTGGCCTGAAGGATGTTTGGGAGACAGGCAAATAAACAGGTCATTACAGTGGTACATGTCAAGTGATAGGGAGGGATAAACACAGGAGAAGCCCTGAGAACTCATAGGAGGGACATGTGATGGCAGGTCCAGCCTCTCTGTATTACGTATTTTTTACCTAATTGTTTAGGTCAAACTGCCGTGTGGCAAAAATGATCAGTGCTTTCCTCAGATAGTTTGGTAAAGCAAACTGGATGTGACCACTGGCTCATGAATCTGTGTCCCATTGAACCATAGACTTGAATCAAAATCCTTATGAGATTTTGTACAAACTCTTCAGAAAGTTCTGCAAAGTCAGTTATAGTTTTATTATAGCAAAAAGATACAAATCAGAGCCAGCCAAACTAAGAGACATATAGGTGAAGTCTGGAAGAGGTCTGAAGGCAAAGCTCCCAGCTGTCTTCTTCCCCTGGAGTCCTGAATGGTGTGACCTCCTTTGCGCTGTGATGTGCGGCCAACTCGGAGTATTGCCAACCAGGGTCGTTCACCCAAGCTTCCGAATCCAAGGTTCTTATTGGGGTTTAATTATGTAAATGTGATTGGTTGAATTGTTGGCCGTGTGGTTGAATTCAGTTCCCAGTTCCTTCTCCTTTAGGGATATCAGTCTGATACCCTTTGGGCCACTTTTAAGTCTGTGAGTCTGCCAGCGGAGGTGGTGCTGCACTGCGTCTGCCCACAGTCATTCTAATGCAGGAGGGATCGCGGAGGTGTGAGGGGTCCGGCACTGTCCTGCTCGGGCATGTGTGCAGCGTGCAGGTGTAGCACTCATCCTGTAAACTCACCACCTGTGGCGATATACTGAACATCCTCTTGTATGAGCCCAAGAGCCACCCCTGAAGCCATTAGTTCTAAATCCATTGGTGCCTGTTTCTAACTGCTGCACTGGTTCTGAACACCTGATCGAATCCACTTTCAGTATTCGCCCACGTTATCTCGAAGGGCACTTGACGATCAGTGTTCATGCTTAAAGGGGTTGGAAAGAGGAGTCCAAATCAAATGAAGGAGTCTGCTTAGAAAGAGTAATGACCTGAAAGTTTAACCATGTGTTTTATTATGTACTTCTTTCTACTAATTAATTCATTTATAATATGTACTTACTATTAGGCTGACCACCCTTACTGGGAGATAAGATGTATAGCGTCATGCTGAGGTGTCCAGAGCTGGTCTGTCTCTGAAGCAGCCATTCACTTCATCTGAATTATCTCCCATGATAGGCTACGTCAGTATCGCTTTGATATTTTTAACTAAAAATCAGTAACAGCAGAGATAATTCTAGAAGTGAAACTGTTGTGACCTTACATAGGTTAAATATTCATCTCCGTTTTGCCTTATTTAGCCTTAGATCTCATGTGAACTCTTCTCACTCAGCCTCCTTCTCCGTGATACTTTTCTTGTCTGCATACTGAAAATGCAGGACTGCAAAACAGTACTTTATATTTACTGTGAATTTATATGTGTATAAATGTGCCTGAATTCTATATGTGTGTATGCAAAATATTTAAAATAGAGCAGAACTATTTAAGCCAATCTCATAATAGTTATGGGGTTGGGGGGAGTGAGTACCTACGAGTATGGGTCAAAGGATATTTTGAACACTTCTGTAGTGTCCTAGTTTATTTTTTTAAGTGTGTATTCTTACAGTTGTATGGTTTTTAATACATAGAAGTAGATTCACAGAAATAGAAGGGAAGCTAATATGCTAAAATATTAAGAGGCTAGTAAGTCTAAGCTGTGAAAAGATAGGCATGTTTTTTTCTTTCTTTCTTTTTTTCTTTTTAAATAAATTTATTTATTTATTTATGGCTGCGTGCAGGCTTTCTTCAGTTGCTGCGAGTGGGGGCTGTTCTTCATTGCGGTCACGGGCTTCTCATTGCGGCGGCTTCTCTTGTTGTGGAGCACGGGCTCTGGGCATGCAGGCTTCAGTAGTTGTGGCACTCGGGCTCAGTAGTTATGGCTTGCAGACTCTAGAGCGCAGGCTCAGTAGTTGTGGCGCATGGGCTTAGTTGCTCTGCAGCATGTGGGATCTTCCCAGACCAGGGCTCGAACCTGTGTCCCCTGCATTGGCAGGTGGACTCTTAACCACTGTGCCACCAGGGAAGTCCTTTCTTTCTACTCTTCCTTAATTTTCAAATTGAAGAAACAAAAAAATAAAGTATGGATTATGGATCATGATCGGTATCTCCCAGCTTTAATAACTTGACATCCACACACAAGCACAGTTATTCTCTTTTGTCCTTGATGGAAATTTATTCATATCTTACCTGTTTCATTTCTCTTAGGAGTTTCTTTATATGAGGAAGAAGATGCCAATATTAGCGAAGTTTAAATTCATAAAATACTTATTAAAAAAAAACAAACAGCAACCCTGTTTTCACGTTCCCAGCCCTAATCTGGCCTCGTAGGAGGGAGCTGAGAGGAGGGCGATCTTGCTCCAGTGTTCTCCTTCCACCTCAGTCTGGGAGTCCCGGATGGCTCTTCCCTTGTGTGACTGGAGTATTAGTCAAGATGAGGATAGGTTACACAGCAGCAGCAAACTAACCCCCCAAATTTCAGTGGCATGGCCCACCAAAAGAGCTTATTTTCTGGTTGCACTGCACGTCCAGTGCAGGTTTAGAGATGAGCACACAGCTCTGCTCCATGTACTCACTCAGGAACCCAGGCTGATGGTAACCCATTATCTAAAACATCACTTGAACAGACTCACCGCTATAGCTGCATGCTTCTGCTCACAGCCCATTGGCCAGAACTATACAGATGCTCCGCCTAACCGTAGAGGGGCTGAGAAATATGAAGGAGCACATGGGTATTTGCTGAGCCATAAATGTTCCTAACACAGCTGATTTATTTGCTTTGAGTATGATACCAGATAGACTTGGACAGGAATCAGGGTGCCAGAGAAACTGGCGGTTTCACTCACCCATCTCGAGGTGGCTCTCAACATGTGTGACAGAATCACTGGGAAGCCCTTTCAAAGGATAGATGCCCAGGCCCTTCCATGAGCCACCAAATCAATGAATGGGGTGTAGGACCCTCGTACACTTCCCTGTTGTGATCCCAGCCATCTCCCGGACAGGAAAGGGAAGGCAGTGTCCTTCAGTCACTGGGCGTGTTCCAAGAACCTCTCCAGCCATCTTTACCTCTCTCCCCACGGGTGGAGTGAAAAGAGAGAGAACCACAGCCTTCTGGCACTTTTATTCATGCCTAGCCTGCTCCTCCAGGGGCCACAGTATGGCAGTGATGAATCTTGCATCTGAAACAGGAGAGATTCCCAACCCTGTCTGTCCACTCACCAGGGTCACATGAGCTATAGGAGTGGGTGCGGAGAGGGTGTGCTCATCCTAGAATCTGGCAGGACATGGACACCCTGGGGCTCCAAAGGCAAGGTGCATTGCCTGGCATAGGGGAGGACTTCCTGTGCTGACCCGATGAAGGAAAATAGTTTTACAAGGTGCCACCTACCAATGCATTTTTTTTTCAGTGCAGTCTTGATAGTTTATTTTTAAGGATGCATTAATAATATTAGTAGTATTAACATTCTTTGGACATTTTCAGACTAAACACACCCCTTCTTAGACTAAAAATAGATACCTCTGAAGGCAAAGCAGGACGCAGAGCCTGAATTATGACACTGAACATGTTTTGAGCATTTACTTGTGATGAGCAGTGATTTATGCACATCTCATTTAGTCTGCACGAGAATTCTACAAGAGGTACTATTATACCCTTCTTAGACATGAGAAAACTAGGGCCCACAGAAGTTTAATAATCTTGGTCTATGCTGACATTAACTCTTTTTTTTTTTTCTTTTTCTTTGTAAAGTTAGCAATATTTTCTTTATTCATTCTTTTTTTTTTTTTAATTTATTTTATTTATTTTTTTATGGCTGTGTTGGGTCTTTGTTTTTGTGCGAGGGCTTTCTCTAGTTGCGGCAAGTGGGGGCCACTCTTCATCGCGGTGCGCGGGCCTCTCATTACCACGGCCTCTCTTGTTGCAGAGCACAGGCTCCAGACGTGCAGGCTCAGTAACTGTGGCTCACGGGCCTAGTTGCTCCGCGGCATGTGGGATCTTCCCAGACCAGGGCTCGAACCCGTATCCCCTGCATTGGCAGGCAGATTCTCAACCACTGCGCCACCAGGGAAGCCCCTGACATTAACTCTTAGCACCAAAGCTTCAGCTCTGGTAGCCTTACTGTGGGATGCAGCATTCATTTTTCTATTGTTTGGACTCCTTTCTTGCTTTCTTTCTGCTCTTTTTCCCATTTCTTCTCCTGCTTCCACACAGACCAGAAGTAAAGCATCCTCTCTTATAGTAACATGGGTGCCAGACTCCTTAGGGTACCACCCATCAGTCTTCCTGGCATTCCAAAACAACACATAGTGAAGACAAAATACGTCTGTTTCATAGAGAAAAGGCTATGTGTGCATATATTTGTCTTGAGCCCGACGGAGCATTATTGGCAAAGCCTGTCACCCCTCTTCTCTGTAGTTCGAGGAAGCTTTAAGTGCAATCCAAGACAGAGAACCCTCAAAATTCTGATTTCCTCGTGTCTTCTTTGGAAACTGTTTCTAAAAGGGCTTTGTGCACATTTGTGCCACAGAAACTGCGAAGCAGCTTTTTTAGCTGTGGGCACCAGTGTTGGCTTATCCATCCCCGTCTCCCTTCTCCAGCCTCTGCTCCTGTGAGGAAGTCCAGCTGCGTAAAGGCGAGCTCTTGGCTATAAAGCACGTAGCTGACTCCGTTTGTTTGAAAGCTGGTAGGAAATGAGGAAGACAGCCAAAGCACTGACCTTTTCCCTGACACAGCCACTCAGGTAATCCAGTCCAGGTTCCTTCCTGGGCTGTAGAACAGAAGAACACAATACACCCATCACATCTTCAGAGAATGGAAATGCCGCTGGGCTTGCTTTCCTCCTTCTGTAAATAAATTCTGATTTCTTATTTGTTGGAGGGCTCCGAGAAAGAAAAGTCTTATGAAATCTCCAATAGGAGAAAGTGGTTCTCTGCAAAACACTCCCCAAGCCTGGACTTGGAGGAGGCAGCTTTCTGAGACTCCGCCGGACTCACCGCCTCAAGCTCGTTCAGTAGAACTTTTCCGGCCCAGTGATCCTTAGCCCGCTGCAGGGTAGAAATCGTCTCATCTCAGCCAGCCCCATTACACAGTGAAACTATGGATTACGCCCTAACCGCCGGAAATTACGGCTACCCAGCGACCGCTTCTGCGTATCATCAGCGGGACAGGCTCGTTCTTCTATGGCTAATAATAATGTTTCTCATCCTACTCAGGACTCCGGTGCCACCTTTCTTCCCTGCTCGTCACTCATCTGTGGACCACAGTCACAGATGCCTTCATCAGCATGCTCGGTCATCTCGTTGTCTGTGCTCCTACAGTTGTCCTGGGAGAGCGAAGGGCCAGTAGCTGCCCCACTTACGCCCGCCCCTGCCTCACTCTCCCGGTGAACTGCCCGCCTTTCCGGAAAACCACCTCTGCGCCCACCCCAGCGATCTTTGTCTGCGACAGCTCTGGCACCAGACTCTTCCTCCTCGCCAGCGCCTCGCTCTCTGGCTCTGCACAATCTCTCAGGCTCCTGAGTGCCCATCTTTGTATTCACTTTCTTTCATTTGTTTTTTTTTAATTTGGCCTGCGGGGCAGAGAAATAAGCTAATTACATCCCTCTGTTAAAGCACACACTCATTGATCGTGAGAAGGCCCTCTTTTAATTTATGTATTGCTTTTCTCTCCCACTCCCTTTCCCTCACTTTTACGTGTGTCCTTATACACAATGTTTTGTGTGTTGTTTTTGATTTACATCAATCGTGTCGTGCTGTAGACTTTTTTCTTTGTTTCCCCCGAGCGCTCTGATTTTTAAGGTCTGTCCATGTCGCTGTGTATGCATGAGGTCTGATGGCCTCCTGACGTTCCGTCGTGTCCCCACCATGTTTACCGCGCCTGACATCCAGACCTCCCGCTACCACAAACAGCGCTCCAGTGCATATTCCCGTGCACATGTCCTCTTTGGTCCTGTGTGGAAATTCCTCTAGAATACACGTCCGGGAGTGAGGTTGCAGAGTCCTGGGGTGTGCATGTTCTTAATTGGACCAAATCCTGCAGTGCAGCTTTCCAGACTGGCCCACCCATCTGTCCGCTCACCGGCAGCATAGGAAGGTTCCTTCTGCCCCTACATCTCCGCCAGTTTTTGTGCTTATCATTATTTCTCTTATCCCATTCTTTTTCTGAGTTTAATGTTCTAATTCCTGAAAAGCCTGTGTCCTTGGGAAGTTCTTTCAGCAAAGGTCTACGGGTGCTTAATTCTTAATCTTTGAGAATATCTTTATTTTTGCCCACACTCCTCATGATAGGGGTATAGTTTCCTGTTGTTGCTTAGACAGATTACCACCAACGGTGGTGTAAAATAACACAGATTTATTAATCAAAGTGTCATCAGGGCTGTGTTCCTTCTCAGTTATGCTTCCTTGCCTTTTCCAGTCATTCCTGCAAATTCCCTCTTGCCACGTAAGGTAATATATTCACAGGTTTCCAGGATTCAGGTGTGGACATCTTTGGGGGCCATTACTCAGCCTACTGTAGGTGGCTAGGTATTGGATTTTCGGGTGACAGTTTTATTTGGCGATGTTCAACAGATTGTATTGAGACTGACGCTGTGTCAGACACTGTTCAATGTGTTGAATACAGTAGTGAGTGAAACAAACCTACCCCCCCTGCCCCAGAGCCTGTGTCATCTCTCCCCACCTGACAGATTTAAGATTCTCTCTTTATCCTTTCCCCTCGCCCTACATTTGCACCGCAGTGTTTCTAGATAGGCCGCGTTTTCATCCTCTTCTTCCAATTAGCACCAGCTGCATAACAAACCACCCCAAACATGGAGACCTAAAACAACAATCATTTACTGATAACTGCATCCTCCTGGGGATGACTGGGCTCCAGTGGACAGTTCTCTCTCTTGGGCTCAGATGTGCTCGCAGTCAGATGGTGGCTGGAGCCAGAGTCGTCTTGAAGGGTTCCTTACTCGTTTGTCTGGTGGGTGAGGCTAGCTGCTGTCTGGACCTGAGCAGGGACTGTTGGTCAGAACACCCACAAGCATCCTCTCCGTGTGGCCTGTGCTTCCTCACGACCGAGTCGTCGGCGTGTAAGGGCCAGCATCCCAAGAGAGAGCTAGGCAAAATTGTATTGCCTTTTCTAACCTAGCCTTGGAAGTTATGTGGTAGCACTTTGACTACACTCTGTTCATCAGATGCAATCTCTCAGGCCAAGCGTGTGCAACGAGAGGGGAACTGGAGTCCAGTGATGGAGGGACTATCAAAGCATTTGCAGACACATCTAAAAACTGCCACAACTACTTAGCACCTGACATGATACTTAAGTCTCGGGACTTATGCTGGTCTCTACATCTGGAAAAGTCACGTGTTTTCTTTTCAAATAGTGTTTCTCTGTCATTATCTGTGTTCCTGTCCTCTGGAACTCCTTTAAAAGTGTGTTGAAGCCTCTCAGTGACACTTGCATATTTTGTCCTTCTTTAGCTGCCCATGCTGTGTTCTGAATTCTCTGTACTGTGCTCCTGTTCACTACTTCTCTCTCCAATTTTATCCAGTCTAAAGCTTAACCTGTACATTGATTTTATTTCATTGACTATGTTTTCCATGGGCTTTTTTTTTCATCTACCTATTCTTGTTTGATATCTGCCTATTTTTGTTTCGTAATTTATTGTGTACAGAAATTACTCCTTTTATCTCTTTAAGGGCCCTAAACATACTTGTGATTGTGATGTGGTTTACTGGTTGCTTTATTCTGATTTCTCCTCCAGTGGATTCATCTCCTGATTTAGCCTGCTGGCTCTCCTGTCTCATCCTCCTCTCCCTGCAGTCATCCTTCCATGTCGAGCAGCTCCATGGTCCTGGGCTCCCAGCCATGGGAGGCTTAAGTCTCTTCCTGTTCTCTAATGATATTGGGTGGTTTACCAGTTAGGTTTCTGGGGCAGTGAGTGGCCTAGCAAAATCCAGACCAGTTTTCACTGTGAATTTGTAAGATTGGGGTCCCACACTAGGGAGCTAGGATAAACTTGGACTCCACACCCAAATGTGTCACAGGTCTGAGATGTTGGTTTCTTAGGCTTGACCCATCTGCACAGCCCAGGGGCTCCTTTCCGGCTTCCGGGGCAGCGCGCTGAGTCCGCTTTTCACAGATGGGTTGGGCAGGAAGGCTCCCAGCTTGATGCTGGAGGATCAGCTCAAAAAGCCTGACCTGCAGGGGCCCCTGTCCCTCTCGCCCACCCACACCCTGGCGTGCACACTCCACGCCCTGCTCTCGATCCCACGGCTCCCTCCTAACCTCTCTAACCTTATTTTTCACTTCATTTCTGGCACCTGGAAATTTTACTGTCTTTCTTTGAATCTTGGCAATGAATTTCTTTCTCATTGTTCCTTTTTATGCAGCATTTCTATGCATTTTTCATAGGAGGACTGTCTGTTTACTTTAGCTGAGGCTGTCATATGCTGGAAATTTCCATTTGTTCTGTATACAGACAGTTACCCCTCCTGTTTTCAGCCCTACATCTCATTCTTGTCTTTCGTAGTACCTGCCAAGGCTGCATCTAAACCCTGCCAACCTTCTTCTGGGTAGATTGGCCACCTCCCCTTGTATAGTTTATAGAACTTGGCTTTTTCCATTTTGTTTCTTTCATCAGTACTCTTCCACTCTGCTTTTAAGGAATGCGCCCAAATCCTCTGTCCGCTAATGCCCCAAGCACATTCTTTTCACTGTTATGGTTTTGATTCTTTTTTTATTCTTTACTACCATTTTCATGAGGTCTCTGGGGTTTGAAGAAAATAATGCCTTGAGTCAGTCTGCTGCCTAGAATGAAAAAGCTCAGCTGACTTCTCAGTGCTGCTGTGTAAGCCTCTCTCTCTCTCTTTTTCTCTCTCTTTCTCTCTCTTTCTCTCTTTCTCTCTCTCTCTCTCTCTTTTTGGGTTATTGGTCAGCTTCCTTTCTCATTTCTGACTACTACTATTCCCTCCTCCTCTCCTAGCAGAGGACCTTAACTCTTGTCTCTAAGAGAGACAAAAACCATCAGATGGGAGCCTCCTGTTTCCCATCCTCATTCTCCAGTCTGCAAACACACCTTTCTTATTATCTATCCTCACCTCTTCTTTCTCTCTTAGAGCAAAAGCCGCCCCTTCCTACTGTCCTCAGTTGAGCCTTCGGTCCAACCAGCTACGTAGAGTCTCTCCTCCCACCCACATGGCTGCACCTTTTCCCTTGGCAACTTTATCCACACATAGAAAGAAGTCCATTTCTGATCCCCTTCCCTCAGATTATATTTCTAATTGTTGACTGAATATCCTTCTTCACACATCTGATGGTTTCCTCAAATTCAATATATCCAAAGTTGGCATCTTTGTTTATCTCTGAGAAATCAGCTGCTTATGTTTTCCCCATTTTGCTGAGTAGTACCATGATCCGCTAAGTCATTCCAGCCACAAGTTTGGGTATCTTGTCCCTTTCTTGAATCATTCTAGAACTGCATTGACCAATACAGTAGCTACTAGCCATGCAAAACCATGTAAATTTGAATTTCAATTAATTAAAATACAGTACAATTAAAAATAAAGTTCCTTAGGTATACTAGGCACATTGCATGTGGCTTGTGGCTACCGTTGTGGACGGTAGGGCTATAGAACATTCCCGTTGTTACAGGAAGTTCTATTGGACGATGCTGGCCTAGGGAGTATTAGCCTTCTTTGCTCCCACTTCACTGATGGTGTTTGAGCCCTCATCATTTCTCACATGCAGCTTTGACTCACTTCCTTTCTCTTCCTCAGTCCAGTCCATTCTCTTCTCTAATAAAATGATTTTATGAAGCCTTTTTCGCTCTTTGGGAAGTCATTGAACTCTAAGCAAGAGAAGCAGAGTTCTGGCATTTTACTGTCATTTCCTTCCTTGAACCTTCAGAGCCCCCCATGCCTTTTCCCCTTCTTATTTGCTTGTTAAACAGCTACCCAACCTTGCAGATTGCCTGCCGGCGTTTCCTACTCTGGGAAGGCAGAATAATGCTTCTTTCACAACGCTGACACTCCTTGTTGGTGTCCCTTCTCAGAGCACGTTTCACGAGATGTCTGGCTAGGGCAGACATCTGAGCCTAGGACTCTGAGCCACTGAAAGACGAGAATCTCACCTTCATACTCTGCAGGTTTCCAATGTACGTAACAGACAAACTTCTCTTCTGGGCCTCTAGGTGGGGCCTGGCTACATACTCACTTTAGGAGAAATGAGAAACTGGCCACTGAAGTCACGTTCTGTGTTCTGCTGTTGAAGAAGTCAGCAGCAATTGGGAAAGGCTTTATGGGTGATGAATTACTTTCCCACAGTATCGATTCCTACTTAGGGTTCCTGTGATTCCCAGCTACCCCCTGACTCCAAACCACATAACTGGTTGAGAGAAAGATATTTTCTTTAATAACATATCTTCAGTGAAAGATGGGTATATTAGTTAATTACCTCAATCTTAGTGACATAAAACAACAGAAACATATTCTCTCACCGTTCTGGAGTCTACAAAATCAGGGTGTTGGCAGGGCTGCACTTCCTCCAAGGGCCCTAGAGAGAATCCTTTCTCGCCTCTTCCAGCTTCTGGTAGCTCCTTGACTTGTGGCCAGTCCCTGCCTCCGTCTTCACACGGCCTTCTTCTCTGTGTGTCTGTGTCTCAAATCTCCTTCTCTTTTTTCTTACAAGAACACCAGTCATTAGATATAGGACCCACCCTAAATCCAGGATGATTTCATCTTGAGATCCTTAATTTAATTACATCTACAAAGACCGTATTTCAAAATAAGGTCCCATTCACAGGTACTGGGGGTTTAGAACTTGGATATATCTTTTGAGGGGGACACAATTCCACTTACTACAATGGGTAAGAATAAAAGTGAGGACTCTAACAGCAGTCTCTCTCCCCTCTCCTAAGCCTTACCTAAGCTGAATCAGCAGATTGGTTACAGCCTTCATTTCTGTGCATTTATTCATTTAAATTAAGACCCCACCTCCCAAGCCAGAAGAGAGAGGCTATTTAACTCAACCAGCTGTCTCTCTTTCTTCCCATGACAGACTCACTCCACCCCCTTCAGCTGGATTTTTTTCACTGCCTAACCATGATCATTAAATTATGAAGCATAGACCAAAATAAACATGTTTATCATCCTTTAGTTTTCAAAGACATTCTCCACGTCCAGAGCTTTTAATATGAGAATGCGTATTTAGATTTAGAAATCATTTGAAGCATGCGTGCCCATGCACAAGCACACCATGGAAAATAACTAGAAGCTATTGTCTCTGTAGAGTAAGAAAGAACATAGGTACTTTTTCTGTCTTCATTTTGCAGTGTCATCTAAATTTTCCACAGTGGACATGTTTGACCTTAGTGATTAGAAGAAGAAACTTTTTTTTATAACATGGGTAGTTTTAATGGCACTTTTATAAAATGCCCAGGGCCATTTTTGCTTTTTAAAAAAGAGAGATGAGTGGGCCAGTTGAGATTCTAGGAACCCCAGACCACTGATTGTTTTGGGAATGATTCAGACACTTTTTAGGTTTGGGAGTGGTGTTAACATTGTTGATTAGTCAGGACCTCATCAGACTTTCACAGTGGTAGAACTTGAAATCCATGGTCTCTACCAGAGTGGTTTCCCCGGTGCCAGGAAGCTGGCCTGATGGAAAAATGGGTCCTGTCCCTCTGCCATGGGGCACAGAGAGGCACAGTTTATCGGGACCATTCGAGAATGAGCCCTGTAATCTCTCACCAGCAATACCACTTGACTTTGACAGGCATGTGTTTTTCTAGTCTTTAAACTATTTTGAGGGCAGCTCTGTGTCTGGCCCTTTATGAGGACGACACGCACTTCTGTTAACCCACAGTTACTGGAAGCCACAGCAGAGCCAGCTATTAGGCACTTTTGAGCTGTTTCACCATTGAATGCAGTTCTCTCCGAGGGAATTTTCCTATTTTGGCTTCTAATATGCTGATGAATTATTGAAATTTCAATTACTTTTGGTTCCCAGTTTAGCAGGGTGGAGACATGCAAGATACTGAATATGAAAAGCTCTCCAGTCGCTTTTAGAGAAGGGTTTGCCTGGAAGGGTTTGGCGTCAGGGCTGGCAGGGGTGCAGCCCTGCTTCTTCTGTGTTGGGGACTAAAGTACCATGTGGCCTTGGCAGTCCCTTAGGTCACTGCTGCTCAAGGTGCGAGCCCTTAACCGGGACCTGCATCTGCATCTCCTGGGAGCTTGTTAGATACGCAGACTCCTAGGCTTGGTCTCCACCTACTAATCAGAATCCCTGAGAGTGGCACCCTGGGCTCTGTGTTTTAACAAGCCCTCTGGGACATTCTGGTACACTGACAAGTTGGGGAAACCCTGCCTTAGATGTCCTGGTGCCAGTTTTTCCCAGTGGGGTCTGTTGCCCATTTGTAAGGGCCCTTGGATGCTACAGTCAGTGTGCCCTTTAAGATAAACATTGTACGTAATGATAAAACCGTGATCAAGGTCATCAGAGAGACCAATTTCTAACAATCATCTTCACTTGCTTGGAACACGTCTCTCTTTGGAAGTCCGTGAGCCGTAACCATAGAGAAGCAGGATTTGGACATTTAAATTCTGTGCAGGTAAATGTGTGTTCTAAATGTAATTGAAAGGGCCCTGTGTTTCTCTGTACCGAAGGGCTATTTAGATATTCCTTCCCACTGTCCCCAGGATAATCTCATCTCGAAGTCCCTTGGAGAGAAGCCGTGGGTACCATCTCTGCCTCATCACCTTAGCCTCACCTCCTTCCCAGGGCAGGTCTCTCTCCTACACTGTGCGCACTGAATAACTTGCAGTTCTTCAGACACAGTCCGTCATCCAAGCTACTCTCCCCACCCCACCACCAAAGCCAGCCCCTTACTCATCTCATCCATTAAGCCCTGTTCACCTGTGAGGCTCTACTCAAGGATGGCTCCCTAATGACTTCAGGTGGAGTCACTCTCTTCGCCTTACCTGCTTCCTGCAAACTCTGGATAGATATCTATAGCATGCGCGTGCGCTTGTGTTGAAATTGTCTCTCTCCGCTGAGCTCCGAGGTCCACACGAGTACAGATCTCATCCTGGGTTCTGTCCCTTGTGCCCATGTGTGTCAGGCACACGAGGCTGAATGAACAAACATCCCTCAAAGATGGTCATTCTACTTCTGCTGGAAGCTTCCAGTGCCTTAGGAAACATGTTCCCTTCGTACTTTTGAAGAACAGATACTTGGCCAGCACGTGGCGGTCTAGTTAAGAACAACAGTGCATTTTATGTGGACTCAACCCACTCAGCTTTTCAGGGAAACCGGTTTCTTAACGTAAATGAAAGCTCTGCCCTCCCCTCCCCCAATCTGGCTGTTCTGCTCTTTGGCCGGGGAACCCACCCGCTGTATCTGAAGGTGTTGTTCTTTCAGGTTCGAGAGCTTCAAACTAGACTGCAGAGCGTGCAGGCCACAGGGCCCTCCAGCCCTGGCCGCCTCGCTTCCGCCAATCGCCCTGTTAACCCCAGCACCGGAGAGCTCAGCACGAGCAGCAGTAGCAACGACGTCCCCATCGCCAAGGTGAGCTCCCGGGGCCGCTGTGCAGGCGTGCAGTCAGCTCGGCCGGCCCCCGGGGGCCTCCTGTGCTGGAGCTGCAGGCAGAGATAACCCACTAACGTTCTAAGTCTCTCTCGGCTGCAGGCTGGACACCAGCTCTCATTGATCAGCCAGCTGGAGCGTGTCACAGCTGACAGGTCGTTGTGGAGAGTGAGATGTTTTGTCAGGCTCTACAGTGCCGAGGGGTGGGTGGAGAGCTGCTCTCGAGGATCAAGGTTCAGCCCAGGAGGGGACCCTGAGGAATGAACCAATGATCTCCCCGCTCACAGGACTGACAGCCCTGCCAGCAGAAAAACAGATTGTGATGGGCAGGCCCTGGCAGCTGTGAGAAGTAGCCCCTCCGTTCTCAGCCACAGCCCCCCCACCCCCACCCCCCGCCCCGCTCCTAAGTTGAGTCTACCCTAGAGAGACTGTTCAAATGATAATGTCCTCTCCCCGGTAGCCCTACCAGTCTCCGCAAGAAGGTTGGTTCTCAACCATCAAGTTTATTAAGTCAAGTCAAATCAGAAGTGATTTTTGTCCCCCAAGGGATATTTGGCAATGTCTGGACACCTTTTTGATGGTCGTAGCTGGAGTGCTACTGGCATCTTATGGCTAGAAGCCACGTATGCTGCTTAACACCCCACGATGCACAGAACAGTCCCTACAGCAAAGAATATCCAACCCAAAATGTCAGAAGTGCTAAGGTTGAAAAACCGTGAGTTAAGCAGAAAAACTGGACAAGTGAGTCGTTTTTAAGACTCGATGAATCAGTTTAGTTGCCACAGTTAAAGAGTAGCTGCCCTGTATAAACAGAGTCTCAACAGTTTATATGGGGAGTTACGTGTTGTTTTTTGAAACTTTTTTGTTTTGTTTTTTAAGATTGCTGAGAGAGTGAAGCTATCAAAGACCAGGTCCGAATCTTCATCGTCTGATCGGCCAGTCCTGGGCTCAGAAATCAGCAGCATAGGGGTGAGTGTTCATGAGAAGCAAGGCAACAAAGTACCCAGTAAAGCTACACAGTGGTTTATCCATGATAGAAGAACTTCCGAAGTTCACCCGCAGTAAACCAGTTAATTATAATAAGAAATCATACCTGATTTCCTTCCAAAGGATCAGATGAAAATGTATAGTGGTTTGCACGTGGTGAATCACTTCTTCAGCTTTAAGGGAGATTTTTTTTTTTTTTCTCTAGCTGAAACCATTCAGAAAGAAATGATTTAGGTCTGGTTACTGGCAATGTAGATGAAAGTCTTAAAGTATCTGCTTTATATCACCCTGCTTCCCCAGAGACGGAGTGAGTCAGGAAGCTCTAAGAGAACTTTACCTTTTGCACGTCCCTCTTGAAAGGGAAGGTGCTCTCCAGTGAGGATGTTTGCTGCCTTTGAAGTGTGGCCAATGCTGTGACAGACCAGAACCTTCCAGCTCAGTACTAGAGTTTTCATTTGTAGAGCCCTGAACCCCATGGGGCTGTAAGCTGAAAAATGGTGAAAAGGGAATTTCAGTTCCCTGGGGATGTCGTTTAGAATTCTGGGGTAAGGCTGGGAAATCCAGCTATTTGATCCTCAGGGGTGGGGAAAACCTGAACAGCACTCTTAAGGCCCTGTCTTAGACTTCTGTGCTGGGCAGAAATTGCATGCACCCAGATTCCATGCCAAAGCCAAATTATGAACGTAAAGGAGTGGGACGCTCCCCTTAACTACAACAGCCGGAGACAAGTCTGGGGGTGGCAGGGGGTTTCGGAAGGGGGAAGGATGTCCAGACTCTGTTTAATATCCAAAATTTTAGGTCTCTAAACACTCATGATCCCACATGCCTGCTGCCCAGGATGCAGCTTAGAAGATGCCGCTGCATTTTGACACTGTTTTATGTACTGTTTCACAGTAGTTAACTTTTTATACTAGGATTATATTATACAAACTGAGAAAGATCGGGGTAGCTATCTCCTGTGCCTGATTCTCAAGGAACATCGGCTTTAAATTGTTTTGCATGCAAAGCATGCCTGGGGACCAGCGTCCCTGAAGTGGCACTGTCCAGAGGGGGATTAATGCTCACCTGTACAGGTATCCAGCAGTGTGGCGGAGCATCTGGCCCACTCTCTTCAGGACTGCTCCAACATCCAAGAGATCTTCCAGACACTCTACTCCCATGGATCTGCCATCTCGGAAAGCAAAATTAGGGAGTTTGAGGTGGAAACGGAACGGTTGAATAGGTAAGGAGAAATTCTGCATATTTGGATGGTGGCATTGGGGGCAACTCCTTTCCCTTCCCAAAGATCAACTCAGGTTGGCTTATGTATTGTGACATAGAGTGATGCTGTCAGGCTGGTGGGTGGGGAGTTTCCACCATCCTGTTCATCACAGGAGGGCTGGCTTCATGGGCATTGTGTGACCTGTCATCAAATGCACAGGGCCTCGTGCTTAAAGGGACCCCACACTTGCTTTACTGCTCTGCTGTCACTGTTTTAAATTCTTAAATAATTTATGAACCAGGGGCCCCGCCTTTTCATTTTGCACTGGCCCTAGCAAATTAAGGAGCAAGTCCCGGGAGCAGTCCATATGGAATGACAAGTAGGTCAGGATGGCAAGATGGCTCCCAGGCACACAGCCTGAGCTGCTGAGAACCACAGAGAGCAGCTCTGGGATGTGGACTGAGCACCCAGGGGTGCCTGGAGCCAGCAGAAGCAACCTGACAAAGGCGCTCCTGCGATGGAGCAGGCGTGCTGGTCTAACCCTCCCTGCTCGAACTGAGGGTTGCCTAATTTTATTTAGGCTTTTTGCAAATGTGCACATCCCCCCATCCCTACATCCTATCCTACTTAGTTCTGATTATCTAAGTAGGTCTAACTGTCCTGCTTAGAGTAATTTAACTGTGTGTACCCAGTTTTATGGGTTCTTCCTAAATCTTATGCCAGAGGTGGTTTGAGTTTGTCCTCCTGCCTCTTGGCGAAGACTGGCTTGTGTGTTGTCCCAGCAATGAAAGAGAGCTGCTAAAAACGCAAAAGAGAAGGACCAGGGCCAAGCCACGGCAACTACTCAGAATTGGCTCCGCGGTGGCAGAATGGACTAGTGATGGCATCCAAGTGTGCTGTGGCCGCCCTGACCTAGCAATCTTCAGTGGGAGAGCACAGTCAGAATTGGAAAGGTTTACGAGCTAACCAGTAAGAAATGTGGATGCCATTCCCCTGGTGTATGGCAAACCTGAATAAATTGAATTACCCTGTTAGTCCTCCCTGATTTGAAGCTGTTTAATATAGCACTTGAGAACCAAGGAAATACGGCTATCTAGGTCATTTTAAATCTTGAAATTAAATGATTTCCTTATTAAATCCGAAATACTTAAAGAGTGACAATCCTGATGATTGCCTTGTAGCAGTAAAAAAGCAGCCCTCTCAGTATCACAGGCAGAGGAGTGCTTAAAAATTGAATCAGATATGCCCTTTGCAGTTTAATGAAGTCAGATGCCTTCAGGGGCCCTCTGTGTAGTGAGGATCTCCTCTACGGATCCTGGGATTTAACAAGCCTGCTTTGTCGTTGAATTTGAGGGGAGGTTCCTTTCTCTTCAATTATATGCACCTAGGAGAGACCAAAGAAGGGGGAACTATTTGGTGCTTGTAGCTCACGTTATCATGGAATTTAACAGCTTACAAAAGGCTCCCTCTGACAACCTCTTAACCCTCAACTTGGGAGGGCAGGATAGTCCCATTTCGCAAATGAGAAAACAAAGGCTTTGACTTTGAATGACTTGCCTCAAGTCCAGAGCTGTTAAATAGCCCAGCTGATCAACCCCGGCCCCTCTACCTCACCTCCGTTGTTTTCTATATTATCACAGCTACTGCTAGAACATGGGAATTCTTGTAAATAATCTACCAGTATGTTCTGGTGTCTGTTATTTAACTACCTATCTCAAAGTTGGAGTCCTATTACCCTCCAAAAATATTACAGCCTTTAACTTGTGTTTGTGTGTGGGGGGCAGGGGTGGGTGTCACGTCTACTCAAAAGTGTGTTTTCTCATTTAACAAATACGTGTTAAGCACTTACTATATGCTGGACTATTTGGATGCAAAAGAAAGTAAAACAGACAAGATCCCCACTTTCATGGAGCTATATCCTGTTAAGGGAGCTAGACAAAAAGCAGACAAATAAATAAGAGCGTAAGAAAGCTCCACATAAATAGGACACTGTGACAGAATAACAGAAAGGCTTGATTTTAGTAGGCAGCCAGGGAAGGCATATCTGAAGGGGGGACATGTCAACTGAGATTTTCAGGGGAAAAAGGAACAGCCATATGACAAACTAGGAAGAGACTTATGGGCCGACTTACCAACTTCAAGGCTGGGAAGTGGTTGGCATGAAGTTAGAATTGCCCAAATGCCAATGGAACTGAACTAGAATGAGTGAAAGGAGGAGTTCCATGAGATAAAGTGGCAGAATAGGCAGGGCTGGGTGGGATACAGATTTTGAGGCCATGGACAAAGTTTACTCTGTACTCTAAGTGTCATTGGAAGTTGTTAAAGGGTTTTACGTAGGGGAAGAACAGATCTGATTTAAATTTTGAAAGTTCACTCAGGTGTGAAGAATGGAAAGAGGTGGGCAGGAGTGGAAGCTGAGCCAGTTTTGCAGTAGACCAGCGTGGCCCAGGTGGTGGTGATGTGAAGGGGTCAGTATATGTTTGGTGGTAAAAACCCACAGATGTAAGAAAAAGGGATGGGGACTTCCATGGTGGCGCAGTGGTTAAGAATCCACCTGCCAATGCAGGGGACTCGGGTTCGAGCCCTGGTCTGGGAAGATCCCACATACCGCAGAGCAACTAAGCCCATGCGCCACACCTACTGAGCCTGCACTCTAGAGCCCATGAGCCACAACTACTGAGCCTGTGTGCCACAACTACTGAAGCCCGCACACCTAGAGCCCACGCTCCGCAACAAGAGAATCCACTGCAATGAGAAGCCCGTGCACCTCAACGAAAACCCAACGCCTCCAATAAATAAATAAATTTATTTTAAAAAAAAGAAAAAGAAAAAGGGATGGTCTCAAAGGAGAGTCTCAGGTGTCTTACTGGTGGTGTTGGGTACACGGTGGTGGCATTTACTGAGATGGAGAAGATGGAGGAAGATAAGGTTTGAGGAAAATCAAGAGTCCCCTTTGGGAATGTTAAATTGGAGGTGTCCGTACGAAACCCTGGATATGTGAGACTGGCACTCAGGAGAGAGGTCTGGACAAGAAATCTGGGAGCAATGGGAATATAAATGCCTGTTAAAGTTGTGGCACTGGATAAAATCACCCCCAGGGGGAGAGTGTTGATAGAGGGAGGGGCCCAGGATGGAGTCCGGAGGGAACATCAACCCTCACAGATTTTATAGAGAAGAGGGAGTCGGCAAAGGAGACAGAAGAAATGACCTTGCAGGTAGGAAGAAAACCAGTAAGACACCTATCATGACCCAAGTAAAGGAGAACGTTTCAAGAAGGAAGCCATACCCGATTACAGGGGTGCTGCCTGAGAAGGCCTCTAAGATAGAATAGACCACATGGAGGTCTGTGAGCTGAGTAAACAGTTTCATCTAATTAGTAGGGACTGAATGTAACTGGAGCAAGTTGAGAAGTAAACGAGAGAGTGGGGACTGTTTGAAGAAGTCTGAATGTGAACAAGGACAGAAGACTGTGTCCTTGTAACACCTTATGTTGAACTGACCTTGTTGTTGCCAAAGCCACACAGCGGTCTTAGCTATACACTCACCGGACGTGTCCTGCGTTGGCGAGTGTCTCCATAATCTGCTCTAAGATACATGCCCCTAAGATTTATCCTCAACGCAAATGACTTCCAAGCCCCTTAACATTTCGTGTGTGTGAAATCCTGTGTCTCTTTAAGACTTGGTGGTCAGAGTACTACAGATGGGCATGTCCCATGGGAAATGAATCATTGCATTCAGATCATCAGTGTCCTGCGACAGAAAACAGAGAGGCTGAAGACTTACGTTTTTCTGATTTGCTTTCCGACTTTGCCATGAACTTTTGCCCTGAACGTACAGTTCTGATTCCTGTAAAACTTAAAGTTCCCACCACTTATCCTACCGGTAGTTAGCAGTTAGGGGTCTGTCCAAGCTGGAAGGAGCTTTGGACACGATCCACAGTTGCCATTCAAAGGCCCCTTAAGTGCAGTTTCTTGTTCATTCACTGATTCATCTTTTGTTCCTGGTCCATAGTGAGTGTTCTGAGTCAAGGATCTGGGGTCAAAGTGCCTGGTTCAAATCCCAGGTATTAATTACCCTTTCCGTGCCGCCTCTGAGAAATGGGGATAATAATACTTAGTTCAGAGGGCTGTTGGGAGAGTTACTGATCAAGGGCTCAACAAATGGTAGCTATTACTGTGATTTCATTTGTCCCTGTGGAGGGTGGTTCATTGAAGCATACCAGTTGTAACTCTCATGAGAGCTTGAGGTCACGTGGTTGGTTCCTTTCCTTGGTGTATCTCCAGAGCCTAGTGCAGTACCTAGTAAATGGCTCGTCTGTGGCTGGCTGGGAAATAACCAGGAGTTTATTTTTTATTTCTCATTCACACAGAATTTAGTGATTCTTCAGCTTTGAGCTTCTTCCTTTATTACTTCTCGTCAGTTACATTTACTAAAACATCTGACGAGCTCACATCCAACATGCATTTTGGCCGGACTCTAGAGTCAATGGCTAAAATCTTGGCAAATTCATTGTAATCCTGGTGTAAAATTGTGAACGTGATTTTCCTTCCTTTGTAGCCGTATCGAACACCTCAAATCCCAAAATGACCTTCTGACCATAACCCTGGAAGAATGCAAAAGCAATGCTGAGAGAATGAGCATGCTGGTGGGGAAATACGAATCCAATGCCACCGCGCTGAGGCTGGCCCTACAGTACAGGTAGGAAGTGGGGCGGGGCGGGCGAATAGCCACCTTAATTTAGAAATGCATCCATAGCAAGCTTCTGCATGAAAGTAGAAAACATAACCAGCAAATGCTAGTGTGATACATATTGAAAATCAATTAGCACCCTGGTGGCAGCAATTATGAAAATAAGGGTAATGCATGTGGTATTAGTAAACAGGTATGTTTCTGTTCACATGTTCAACTTAAATATTATTTCGTTCGAGTAGTATCCCTCAAAACATCAAGTTTTGTGTTACATGTTCAAGTCTTGTTCTTTCTAATCTTTTTTCCCCAGTCTTTATTCATATTCATATATATTTTACATTGTTGTAAATTCGGTGCGTTGTCTTCCTTCAGTTTGTTACAGATTTGTAATGTTGCTTAAAAGTCTCCATTTATTTTGACTGTCTGTATCCCCTACATCAAGTTCATATGGTGTTATTACTCGTTTCTCTAAAAGACATTTAGACTTTTGCAGACTCTTGATACTGAAAATAATTCTATGGTGAATAATTTAATACAGAAACCTTCATTCTTGTGAGTATTTTCCTCAAGATAAAATCCCTGAAGCAGGAATTATAGGTCAAAGGGTATGAATATTTTCATGGCTCTTCAGGCGTGCTGCCAGTTTTTTCCCATAAAAACAAACCAGTTCAAATGAATATGATTCATTCATTGATGAGCAAGTGGTATATGAATGTACCACTTTTTTTTTCAGCTTCGTCGGCTTTGGAATTTATCTATTTTTAAATTACTGCTTGGTAAAAGCTACGAAACTATGCTTTATTGTTCTCATAGATTTATTAGTGTCACCACTTAGGCATATTTACCAAAGTCCCAGAGTAGCGATTGTATCTTACGCTTGGCATCCTTTACAGAATTCAGTATTGTTTTAAGAAACAGTGCTTCTTCAGAAAACATATCAAACCTAAATATAGGAGACCAAAGCAAGAAAGCAATCCTACTAGTTGACAGACACAGCAAAGCAAACAGATAATCGGCTATGACAACTCTTGAAACAGGCCGTTCTGCACCGGCAGTCTGCCTTTCATCCGTACAGAAGAAACAATGTCCCAGCGTCTCTAACTTGAAAGACCAACTGCCCTTGAGAGGAGGAGCTGCCGCTACCCAGAGGCAGTCATTGGGCCCTTTTCCTTATCTCTTAGTAAAGGAACTTGAAAGTAAAGACAATAAAAAACAGTCTGTTGACTAAGTGTTGAGTAAAGCAACATTTCCCGGGCTCAGCTTGGAGAAGCTAATCAGTTCTTTGCCTGGGGGGGAATGTCACTACTGCAGGCATCTGGCCAGGATGACTGAGGCATTAGGCATACACTCCATCCAGTACAGACGTGGTCCATGTGGGGTCACAGGCAGCAGTGGCTTTCAGGAGGTCGCTCTTTGATCCTCTACCTGGTGTACCCAAAGAGAGACTAATTTTCTTCCTCTTAGAAATCCGTACTCAAACTCTTGTCAGAGATTTTGTGAGTGTTTCATGGAACAGTCGTACAAACATCTAATAGAACTTTCTGTGATGATGGAACTGTTTTCTGTGCTGTCCAGCATGGTAACTGCTAGCTACACATGGCTGTTAAACATATGAAATGTGGCTATTGCAACGGAGGAACTGAATTTTTCATTTTATTTACCTTAAATTCTTTTCAATTTAAATATCCACATGTGGCTAGTAGCCATTCTATTGAACAAGCGGGTCTGGGTCAAAACAGTCCCCTTTCTAGGGTGCTTATATGAATTACCTATTATTGTATGACTATTTATTACATCACAGTTTCTAGGGTCAGGAATCTGGGAATGATTTGTCTAGGTAGTTCTGGCTCAGGGTCTGTTACGAGGTTCTGGTCAAGCTCTCAGCCAGAGCTGCATCAGCTGAAAACTTAACTGGGGCTGGCAGATCTGCTTCAGAGACGCTTTGGGTAGAGTCCTCAGTCCTTCACTGGCTGTTGGCTAGGCGCCTTAGTTCCTAACCACATGGGCCTCTCCATAGGGCTGCTCAAGAGTCTTCAAGGCACGGCAGCTGGCCTCCTCTAAAGAGGATGATCCAAGAGGGAAAGTGAAGGGAGGAGAGAGAGAGACCAAGATGGAAATCACCAAGTTTTTTAATAACCTAATCTCGGACGTGACCTCCCATGACTTCTGCCTTATTCACTTAGTCCCACAGACAGACCCTGCAACAATGTGGAAGGGGATTATGCAAGGGTGTGACTAGCAGTGTGTAGAGACCAGGGCGGTTGGAGAGCATCTCGGAGGCTGGCTGTCAGGAGCGTATTACCTTTCCCTCTGAGCTGATCATCAAAGGGCCAACAGACTTGCCTCCCTCATCTTTATTGCTTTTCTTGTATTTTTCTAGATCCTAGTTTAAAGTTTAAAAAAAAAAACAACAACAAGGGCAGGGGAGGGGGCCACATGACAGAGCAAGACCCTGGCTCTGGCCAGGAGTATCCCTGGGTATTTCCTTGCTGACATGGACGGCGAGGCTGAGCGCCAGGTCCCGAGCTGCTTCCCACCCCGGGCACAGCGCTGCATTGGAGAGGCTCGCCGTCCTCTGCCCGAGTTGAGGATGCCGTGTGCTTCTGTTTCAGTGAGCAGTGCATCGAAGCCTACGAACTCCTCCTGGCGCTGGCCGAGAGCGAGCAGAGCCTCATCCTGGGGCAGTTCCGCGCGGCTGGTGTGGGGTCGTCTCCTGGTAAGTGTGGCCGGAGTCCCTCCGTCCCCTTCCTCCTCATCCCCCACCTCTCTTGCTCTCCTGCCCCCATCTCGGCTGTTGGCATTGGCACGCCTCCCGACAACATGAAATTCCCTTGTCAAGTGTGTTTTTCATTTTTTCCTCGTGACTGAGTGAGTAAATTGTTTATGTTGAATGCAGCAAGAACTGGAGTGGAAACAGCATTACAGACAAGTTAAAACAAACAAACCCTCTCAGGAAACATACTCTCCCCGGCTGGCAGTAGAACCAGATGGAGTGGGAGGCCCAGGTTCACGATGAAAGGGACCAGCTTTCCCGCAGCCTCTCTCTGATGCTGGTTGTTGAGGGTCCCTTTGCTGCCCACAAGGCCTTTGCCTCTTCTGGCTGCTTTTGTTGGCTGTGCTTTTTCTCCACGTTTGTTCCTTTGAGTAGGTTGGAAGCGTGGGTTCCCCCTGCCTGGTCTCCAGGTGTCGTGGGAATGCAGAGGAACGTTTCATACCTTGCTCTTGTCGGCCTCACCGAGTGCGAGCCCCGGCAGCCCCGGCAGCCCCGGCAGCCCCTGCGGGGGAGCAGAGGTGTTACCAGCCCACCTCGCCGCCCTGCCGCTCCCTCACCCCAGGGGTCACGCGTCCTGTTGGCGTGATTCCTCCCTCCAGATCCACACCGCTTCCCACTGCTGACCCTCCCCGTTGAGTAACTAGAAGGGCTATGGACTGAAAAAGACACGAGTGTGGCATCCTAGTTACCATCGTCTGCCAAAACTTCACCAGTGACTATGGCTCTGGGCCTTGAGAAAACATGAGGGCAGTGGCAGTGGAAATAGTGTTTGGGAGGAAAGAGAGCTCCAGGGACAGAGGTTGCCGTCTCTGATGCTGAGGCCTGCAGACTCCCTCAGCCTACACCTGATGACAGCGGCTTCTCCCGAGAAGCCATGGCAGGGAAACAGAAAACTGAGCAGACCACTCCAGAGTCAAAGGTGGGCGGTGTGGGCAGGCTGGGGACCAGGCCACCTGTCATGGACTGGCTTTTCCTCGCGGGCTGTGAGCCCCCATTAGAGCTAGTCCTTCCAGGACACGCCTTGCAGAGAAGGTCGCCGTCGGGGTATCTCCAGGATGCGTCCCTGTCCTCCTTGCCGGCTCCTGGCTCCCTGCCTGGGCTCTAGCTTTTGCACTGAACATTCACCTATTTTTCCTCCTTCAGTGTTGACACGGACAGGGATCTGAAGCAAGCCTGAAGGGAATGAAGTATCCTGGGTATTAATTTCCTGCTTCATATCCAAGTCACCCAGCGAGGAAGCAGGCCTCCATTTGTATGGGTGACCATCCTCCACCCCGCTCTCTGGGATTTCTGGGTTGTTGTTGTTTTTTTTAATAGGATTACCATCCCAGCCCAGAAGTAGAAACTCTGCCAGCATTTCCATTAGGAACCTCATTTTTCAGGGTCTTTTAACCAAACCATAAAACTTTATTCCTCCTCTTAAACAGATTCTAAAATGATCTTGGCCTGCTGTCAGGTTTTGTTTTTTTTTTTTAATGTAAGTATTAAGGAAAATGATCAATTAAAGGAAAAAATCAATCATCTTATTTCCAGTTTGTATCAGAGGAATGTCTTAAACTGTTCCATCCTTGAAAGGTACCTTTTATGAGGCTCGTACCTACTGAGCACAGTTACTTGGTAGGAGCTGAAAGGACTTAAATAAGTCTGCATTTTAAATATTTAAAATGAATAATAAAATGCCTTGTATGAACATAATCCTGGGCAGCTCATGGGTCTGTTTATAAAATGGGGCAGTCAGTAATACACCTCTTCAGAATTCAGAGAGCAGTCAGTTGGTGCGACATATGTAAAATATATTATTTGTGGAAGGAGAAAAAAGCATGAAAGTTGTCAGAGAAGTGGCCAGAGGGAGGTCCAGGGAATCTTAGCCTGTGGGACACGCACACCCACGTTTCCTCCCCCTCCTCTGTAAAGCAGAGCATTGACTGACTTTTTAGCAGCTCCCTATTAAATCTCACTCTTCCATTCTGCTGACAACGGCTGCTGACCTGTCAGCCTGCCCTAACGTGCCATGTAGTTGCACAGGGAAGCAAGTACTAGTTGTAACATTTACCCACAGTGCCAGTTATTGTGGGTTTTTTCTTTGTTGACTGCACAGGCGTTCATTCTAGATGATTTAGACCAGTGCTTTTCGAACTGTGCCTGGGAAGCTGGAGGAGTTTCTTTGGGCCTCAGTGGTGGGCGTGGAGGGTGGAGAAGCTGAGTGTATGCCCCCCACCCCTGCCCACTTCAACCAGTTCCACATTTGCCAGTTTTGTATCTTAGGCTTTGGCATAAGATTTCATATATACATACTTGGAAGATCATGGGCCTGGGCTGCAGAGGTAACAAACCAATGACTTATTTGGCCGGCATGGTTTTTGAAAACACAACAAGAAAGTGACTGTCTTGGGCTGGGAATTCCCTGTCTGGCTCTGTGGTGGTGGCCACGACCCTGACGTCTTGCTCCAGCCCAGTTTCCTGGCCTCTGGAGGCGGGGGAGCTCGCCCCTGGCCATGACCCAGCTCAGAGAGAAAGGTCAGGGATAGCGTCCATAGAGGACAGTCAGAGCCAGTCTCAAGGTCTCATTTTAACCATTAGTTTTGTGTCTCGTGCCTACACGAAGCTCTAAGCAAAGCTGCAGACTTGTGGAGCGATCGCAAGGTTTGGCCTCAGTTTCTCCCTGGCCTCGTTCACAGGGAAGTACCAACCAGCGCAGGGGAGAAGGGCCACACAGGAGACTTGGGGCTGAGCGTGGGGAGCAGCCAGGAGCCTGGGGAATTAGAAAATCATAGCAGGTTAGAGCTGGAAACAGACCTCAGAGCTCCTACTGGCCAGCCCCTCATTTGTCGGGGAGGACCGTGGAGGCCAGAGCAGAGAAGATGCCTTCCTCAGTGCGGTTTCTCGGTGAAGAGCCAGGCCCCAGGACGCGTGTCTCTTCACTGGCATCCACCGCTGGGCTCCTCTCTACTGCGCCACCTCCACCCCGAGTAACTGGCTACTGATTATCCAGACTCACTCATCTAGACCAGCGCTGATTAACCCATTGGCTTCTCTGCCATGCAGGAGACCCGTCAGGGGATGAAAACATCACTCAGATGCTCAAGCGAGCTCACGACTGCCGGAAGACAGCCGAGAACGCCGCCAAGGCCCTGCTCATGAAGCTGGACGGCAGCTGCGGGGGAGCCTTTGCTGTGGCCGGTTGCAGTGTGCAGCCTTGGGAGAGCCTGTCTTCTAACAGCCACACCAGGTAATTCTCGGCCTTTCTGCCGCGAGCTGGATGCGTGCCCACGGGTAGTCCGCTCACTAGGCTTGGCGTGCAGTGACCTGGCTCTTAAGGACTGTGAGGCTTGCGGGAGGACAGAATTCTCCCCCCACAGCTTGCATCCTGCTCCTGGGAATCAGAGTCAGGGAGTCAGAATGGGAGAGCTGGAAAGCGCCTTCTCACTTTACCAGTGTGGGAACTGCCGCCCAGAGAGAAGGGGTCATTTGTGCAAGGAGGTGGAACCCAAACCTACCTTTCTGTCCGGTACACTTCCCCCTTTTGGTTCTACCCTCCATTTCTTTATAGTCCTTGATTTTCAAGAAGCATTTGGGGCAGTGAAGAAAGCCCATGTGCTGCAAATGGTCCTTAAGCACCCAAGACCCAGACCGCATCCTATTTCCAGGCTCCATTCTCTCCCTTACTCTTGTGCCTCTGTCCTTTGTAAGCCCCTCTCAGGCAACAGACTTGCCTTCTCCCACCTCTTTGCCTTGTAGAGTGATGCATAATCATAGCGTGTGCTTAGCAGACACTTAGTCATGAACCTGGGTTCAAGTTCAGTATCTGTGGATCTAGAAAACTGAAGTGGGTAGTTGAAAAAGATGGGGAGGAAAGCAGTGAACACCTTGCTAAGCATAATTTGCGGAAGCCATTGCATTCTATTGGATGTGGGTGGAGGGTCAGAATGAAACTTTCTCTAATGACCTTCTCATTTCTTGCCACCAAAACTACTAAAAACATGAATGCCTTCCCTTTTTCTTTCTTTCTGTAAAATTATAGTTGATTTACAACGTTGTGTTAGTTGCTGGTGTACAGCACAGTGATTCATATAGAGATATATGGATATATGGGTACATATATATATGGATATATATATATGGATATATATATGGATTTTTTTTTCAGATTCTTTTCCATTATGGTTTATTACAAGATACTGAATATAGTTCCCTGTGCTATACAGTAGGACCTTGTCATTTATCTATTTTATATATAGTAGTTTGTATATGCTAATCCCAAACTCCTAATTTATCCCAGCCCACCCCCTTTCCCCTTTGATAAGCATAAGTTTGTTTTCTATGTCTATGAGTCTATTTCTGTTTCATAAATAAATTCATTTGTATCATATTTTAGATTCCACATATTAGTGATATCATATATTTGTTTTTCTCTGTCTGACTTCACTTAGTGTGATAATCTCTAGGTCCATCCCTGTTGCTGCAAATAGAATGCCTTCCCTTTATATCCCAGTTCTGTCTAGAAGGTACTTTGTTAGAGATTGTCATGTGATAACCAAATCACAAAAGACAGGAAGGGTAACTTACCCCGTTTGTACAGGTGGGAAAACCTTGGCTCAGAGGTGAGAGAGTGACTTGCCTAAATAAGGTCACATGGCTGATAGATAAGAGGGAAATCAGAACCCGAGCCCAGGACTTTGACACCAAGCATATTATTCTTTTCACTAGGCCAGGTTGGATCTCATGATTAAAAAAAAAAACAGTGTCTGCTTGCAGGTCAAGTGACCAAAGCCACATAAGGGTGGATTTAATCTTAAGAGCAAAAGGAGAAATGCTGATTTTTTTTCGGTACCTGAGAGAAACTTAATGGTCCCATCTGTCTTGCCCACTGGTAGGACCCAGCCATCTGCCTAAGTGCAGATTTAACTGTCCTGGATCTGGTGCCTCAGGAAAGGGGACATTCCCAGTAATGTACTTGGCCAGGTGCCCACAAACACAAGGGACTTATTTCCTCTTGACTGCAGCAACAATTGTCTTATTCAGGGAAGCACAGATTATCATTTATTTTTTTCTTAAAACCAGATTCTTCTGTTTAAACACAGAAAGCAGATGCTCTTCTTAATGACTTTTCCCAATGTGTATAATCTATAATTTCCACCTTCATTTAGCATAAAAATGTAGTTCTCATGTTGTCAATGATACTGTTCTGTTGCATTAATGAACACAAGAATTGGGTTGACAGTAATTGTGTACCATTTCAGTAGTTTATAAGGGGTATGTTACAGATCTTTTGCTCATACCTCCCCGCCTTCAAAATAATTTTGTTTTAATCTAAGTCAGAGACAAATTTAGAGCCAGTCAGGAGTGGGAATGTTTTCTCACCAGCTATTCAGTGGAGACCCTGATTGTGAATATTTCTTAGAAATATTTTAATGTATTGATGAGCCTTGATTTTTGAGACAGGCTTCTTAGAGAAGCTTAATTTTAGGTAATGTCCTTCTGTAGGTTGACATAAACTCAGAACATAGTTGCATTTTGCAAGGATGACCTCACTGAAGAATGGCCCTTGAACTAAATTCAGTCTTCAATGGATCTTTTTTTTTTTTTTTCCTTTTTTTTTAAATTTGTGGCTGTGTTGGGTCTTTGTTTCTGTGCGAGGGCTTTCTCTAGTTGTGGCAAGCAGGGGCCACTCTTCATCGCGGTGCGCGGGCCACTCACTGTCGCGGCCTCTCTTGTTGCGGAGCGCAGGCTCAGTAGTTGTGGCTCACGGGCCCAGTTGCTCCACGGCACGTGGGATCTTCCCAGACCAGGGCTCAAACCCATGTCCCCTGCATTGGCAGGCAGATTCTCAACCACCGCGCCACCAGGGAAGCCCTTCAATGGATCTTTGCATCAAAGTACAGAGACCTTTAGCTCAGATTTTACTCAATTCTCCTTAAAAATTCCCTTTCACACTCCCACCCAAATCAGAGCAGCTCGGAGAGGGGGTTACAGGCATTCACGTGGCAACACGCATTCTTGGGACCTGATACAGCCAGACTGCTTATGTTCAGTGTGGCTCAGAAAAAAAGTCCCAGACCACCAGATGCTTTCATAATTATAATAATTAATTTTGTTTGTAAATCTTGCCATTCCACTCAGCTATTCCCACATGTCAAGATTATGGAAGAAAGAAAGACAAGAGGCTTTCTGAGTTGGAGCTTTATGTGGCTCCATCAATCCCCTCCCCTCCCACTGGAGCCAGCTGGCAGAATTCTAATCAGAGAGTCAGCCAGCTGTTCCTCCAGGTCTCAGGAAGGGAATGCTGAGTACCAGGCCTCCAGACGCCTTTCTGGCAGCACAGGGCAGCCCCCGGTAACAGCAAGGTCGTGGTTTCAGAAGGGAGCAGCTGAGGGGCAGTTACCAGCAAGGAGAGTAAAAATGGTAGCCAGCACATCAGTTGACTCTGTAGTCAGGAGCCCAGGGATGCTGCCGTTTCAGTTTTGAAACATTTCATTTTTTGCAAAAATACAGCCATGGCCGCATCAGCAAGTGTAATTGTGTTAATGGACAGAGAACTAGGTAATGTGGGTTGCCTGGATAGCTTTATCAATGTATCGCAACAGAGAGGCAAATGGACTAAATTGATGAGAAGTGGGAATAGGAATTCTTAATCAAGCCCACCCTTTTGGTCAAGCATCACAATTTCAGCTCACTGGGCGGAAGCACAATCATCGATCTAAATCTGCGAAAGGACAAGGGGCCAAGACAGAATAAGCCACAGCAAGTCTGTCCTCATGGAGGCTGGAGTCCCTTTTGTCCTGCCATCAGGTGTGGATCAGGGTGAGGCTTGTGAGACTGGTGATGGCAGCCTTGCAGTGAGCTCTGGGAACATCCAGGGAGCCAGGGTCCCACCTGGCTGACCACTCACGCTGGGGCGTAATCCCCAGATCGGAATGGAGAGTGGTGGAGCTCCCAGCCCTCGCCCTCTAAGTCAGTCTTGATTAAGATGAAGTTTCACTGGGACGGAAGGAAAGGCTGAGGACAGTGGAATCACGTCCATTGAAAGGGTAAATGGGATTGAAACAGCCACCTAGTTAGGACAGGCCTGTGCCCCACCACCAGCAAGCTTCCGGGCATGAGAGTCAGACTAGGTCTGCCTGTCGTAATAGGCGTCTTTACTTCCCTGTGAAAAACAGAGGTGCTTTCCCCATCCAAGCACCAGGAGAGTCCATCCAAAGTCCTTGGGATTAATGCCTAGAAGTGCTGGTAAATTCTGACGTCCAGCTCAGACACAGTCCTCCACATGACAGCATGGTGCTCAGGCCTCCTGCAAAAATGTCCTTGTCACTTATCATTTAGGTTCTGTGGGAACTAGATGGAGACCTGAAATGCTTTTGCTTTTCTTAAGACCTAACTTACTGATTTCAAAAAAATTATATGCTCATTGTAAAAATAAACTAAACAATTAAAATCCAAGCATTACATAAAATTCTTCATGCTAGGACCCTCCCTGGAAAGTACACTGCACACAGTTTGGAGCGTATCTTCACAGATTTAACTGTCCATTTTTTATGACCTAGACCTTTGGTTGCCAATGACAGAAACATACTCAGATAGCTTAAAAGGGGGTCTTGGTGGAAGGATATCAGGTCTCCCACAGAGGAGCCGCGTACCTGGTCAGAGGGCTACAGTGAGCCCGGGCAGAGGAGAACCACGGGCCAGACCACACCCGGCCAGTCCGGCCCCTGCACACGGCTTTCACCTCTTCCCTGCTGCAGGCTGCTCCCCAGATGACAGAAAACCAGCACACCACTTGCTTTAGTATACCAGGCTGACTGGTTTCTCTGGTGTCAAGTAATAAAATCCTGGGAAGGAACATCTCACCCAGCTGGGCTGAGGTGCCTACCCAGTCATCCGTGGCCAGGACAGTTCTTGCAGGAGCCACGTGGGCAGAGAGAAGGGGTAGGTCCCAGAAGAAGGCGGAGGGTGTGTCGTCAGCAGACCAACACATGGCATCTTTAAAAATGTGACTCCATCTCATTTTAACCCAATAAGGATCCTATTTAGGTGGACTCTCTCGAAACTTGCTTTTTCCCCTTAGTACTATTATATTTTTAGGCATCTTTCCATGTGTGTCGTTCTTTTCAGTAGTGCCCAGTCTTCCATTGGATGGCAGTTCGTCATGTATTTAGACAGCTTCCTCTTGTTTGGATGTTTGTATCCAGTTTTTTACTATTAAAACACTGCTGCAGTCACCATCCTTGTCCTTATACGTGCCCCCCTTGTGCAGTTTCTGTGGGACCAATTCTGAGAAGCAGAGTGTGCTGGCTCAAAAATGACTATTGTTTCAAATGTCAAATAGCCCTCCATACATGATCAAGCCAGTGTGTGAGGGCCTCTTCCTCCACACCCTTGCTGAAACTGGGTAGCATACATTTTTTTAATTTGGCCAATCTGTAGGCAAAAAAATACCCTTAATATTTTACTCTATACCTCTTAATTATTAGTGATGTTGAAAATCATTTACAGTCACTCCTCAGTATCCTTGGGGGATTGGTTCTAGGACTCCTGTGGATACCAAAATCTGAGGATGCTCAAGTCCCTTATATAAAACATTGTAATATTTGCATTAGAACCTACAGACATCCTCTCATATATTTTAAATCATCTGTAGGTTACTTAAAATACCTAATGTAATGTAAATGCTATGTAAATAGTTATAAATAAAATGTAAATGCTATGTAAATAGTTGCCAGCACATAGCAAATTCAAGTTTTGCTCTTTGGAACTTTCTGGATTTTTTTTTTTTTCTTCCAAAAATTTTCCACCCGCGGTTGGTTGAATCCGCAGATGCAGAATTCTTAGATGGGGAGTGCCGACTGTAAAACGTTTAATGTTTTTAATGTCAGAGAAATTGTTAGCAGCAGTATAGGTGTCAGGTCTAGATGGTGTCTTTCTTGGTGTGTTATCAGCAACCAAATCAGGAGCAGTTTAATATTTGTTTTAGAGATGCCGTAACGGCACCATATAAAGATGTGCAGGAATAGAATCCGTCTCCTAAATGTGTCTCTCATTTTGCCTTCCATTGTCAGCTGAGTTTCTGGAACCAGGCAGTTTTTGAGGACTTCAGTTATCTGGCAGAAGATTTCCCCTACCCATGTAGTCATCCCCTGGGTATCCACCGGGGATTTGTTCCAGGACCCACCACGGACTCCCCTGGCCCCCATCGTAAACATAGTACTGTATTTATTTTTAAAAACCCACGTATAAGTGACCTGCACAGTTCAAGCTCATGGTGTTCAAGAGTCAACTGTATTTTTTTAGATAATTTTTCCTCCCCAAACCGCTTCTCCTTGAGAATTCTGATAATCCTTTGAGCGCATTCAGACCTAAGAGGTTTGGATTGTGTTGAGTACTTTTAGTCCTATGTGACAAAGAATTGTCAGGAAAAAAAAAGGTAGGGGGCCATGAGGGGATACCCAGCACAACACTGAAAAATTCAGGCAGTTGACAAGGCCCAAGCTTCTGCTTAGAGGAGTGGGGTTGAGTGTCACTGGCCTGACCCCCTCCTTCAAATAAATTTAAAATGCTCAGCCAACAGAAGGCCCCCTGGTGGCAATTTCCTTCTGAAAATGAGCTCCTCCTTGGTATAAATGAGATCCTAACTGGGGCCAGGTAAAAGGCATTGATAAAAACTTCAGGAAAAATCTGGTTTTCAAGGCAAAAGAAATGATCTGTTATCTCCTCTTTCTGCCGAGACAAGATGAGGAAGCTGGAAAAAAAAAAAAAAAGGATTTTTCTTCTAAAAGCAGGATGGGGAGTTGTCTTGAGAACAGGGCTGGGACATGGTGGAGAGGAGCAGAAGAGAGGACATTTGAAATGGACGGCTGCTTAAATAAACTGCTGTGTCCGCGTCCCACCGTGAACAGGGCAGGCAGGAGGGTGGGCTGCCCCAGGCTGGCCGGTGTGCGCTCGTGTGCGGTGAGCAGACAGGTCAGCTGGCAACTAACGGGCGCGGAGCAGAGCCAGCCGAGGGGAGCGCAAGCAGAGACCGTCATGGTGAGGAGAAACCCACGCAACCTGGCCCAGCTCCTCGAAAAACCAGGGGAGGAGACAAAAATGTGCGGCCCCAGAATCCTGGGACCAGCTGGGGTTTGCTTCCTCTGCAGCCCTCCCCGCAATCCCTCTCACCCTGGAGAGGAGGAGGCACTCGGCCCACTGGGAAAGTGATTTATTCCCCCTTGACAACTGAGCTCACCCGGCATTCCGAGCCGGGAGAGTTAATGGATGACTTAAACCCCAGCCCGGCAGCCGGCGGCAGGCCCTCGGGAGACCGACAGCGCCTTTGTCTGCAGGAGGCCGGAGAAAAGGCCGCGGCTTCCCCTGCTCTTACCATTGTCATAATCATATTCCGCGGTGGGCCATTAAGAGCACAAAGCAGAATTGTAATTAACCTCGCCTGATCTGTTCCCCGCTGGTGTCCTGGAAGGGAGAGAGGGAAGCTGGAGAGGAGCAGCGGGGCTAGGTGCTTACCTTGAAATTAAACTTTACCCTGGAAAAGCACTTTACAGCTCTGAGCTTCCCGCAGGGGTAAAATCAGTGGAGGGAGATCTTTTGTCCTTTTTTCTTTTCCTTCCTTTCTTAAAACCATACCCAGAGGGCTTCCCTGGTGGCGCAGTGGTTGAGAGTCTGCCTGCCAATGCAGGGGACACGGGTTCGAGCCCTGGTCTGGGAGGATCCCACATGCCGCGGAGCGACTAGGCCCGTGAGCCACAATTGCTGAGCCTGCGCGTCTGGAGCCTGTGCTCCGCAACAAGAGAGGCCCTGCGATGGTGAGAGGCCCACGCACCGCGATGAGGAGCGGCCCCCGCTTGCCACAGCTAGAGAAAGCCCTCGCACAGAAACGAAGACCCAACACAGCCATGAATAAATAAATAATTAAATAATTTAAAAAAAAAAAACTATACCCACAGCAGAGATGGTGAAACAAAAGCCTTCCCCACCTGGCCTGGGATCAGGCCCCAGGCCCTAGAGGGTTCCAGGACCCCCCAAAGCCTGGCAGCCTCTACCCCCCCATGTTGGTGTCTCCCAGGCAGTTCTGGGGGTTTGCAAGTCCAGTCAACACTTGCTGTTCTGCTTCCCCTGCAGACGGGTGGTTTTCTGCAGGACCTGCTAGGTGGCTGACATCCCTGGAGGGAGGCCGTGAGCCTGGTGTTGGGTGTCTCGGGGCCACTGGCACAGCTGTGCTTCCTCCCTGCCCAGAGCAAGTGCTGTGGGTGGGCTGCCGGCTTTAGGACCCATTGTCTCATTTCCATAGCCTGGTGACATGGGAACTGTTAGTATCCCCACTTTGTCACAGCCCAGAAAGGTTGGGTGATTTACTCTGGGCCATAACGCTAGGCATTGGCAGAGGAAGAATGTTTACTCAGGTCTGCCTGATGTCAGAGACCTGCTCAGAATCACTGGTACCCACCAGGTCAGCCCAAGAGCACGGTGGCTCTCCCTAGAGAATTTGTGATGGGGTGCCGTTACTTTACAGGCTACTTTGCAAATGCCCAGTTATCCTGTGGGGTGGAACAGTTGTTCTCAAACCAGCCTGTGCCTCAGAATCAGCGGGAGAGTGCATTAAAACAGATGGCTGGTCACCCCCCCACCCCACCCCCAAGTTCCCGACTCTGTGAGTCTGGGTAGTGGGGCCTGGGGACATGCATTCCTAACAAGTTCCCAGGGGATGCTGCCGTGGCCAGCCCCATGACTGCTCTTTGACAACCACTGGGGAACACCAGTCCCGCTAAATGGAAGATATGCCAACATATTATCCTTTCAGGGCCTGCAGAATAATTAAAGAACTCTAGCTTCTACTGTCCTTTGAGTTTTGAAATTTTTGTTAAATTTTTTATTGAAGTATAGTTGATTTACAGTGTTGTGTTAATTACCGCTCTACAGCAGAGTGACTCAGTTATACATATATATACATTCTTTTTCATATTCTTTTCCATTATGGTTTATCACAGGATATTGAATATGGTTTACTGTGCTATATAGTAGCACCTTGTTGTTTATCCATTCTGTATATACCAGTTTGCATCTGCTAACCCCAAACTCCCACTCCATCCCTCTCCCAATCTCCTCCCCCTTGGCAATCACCAGTCTGTTCTCCATGTCCCTGGTTCTGTTTCATAGATAGGTTCATTCGTGCCATAATTTAGATTCCGCATACAAGTGATATCATATGGTATTTGTCTTTCTCTTTCTGGCTTCCTTCACTTAGTATGATAATCTCTAGTTGCATCCATGTTGCTGCAACTGGCATTATTTCGTTGTTTTTTATGGCTGAGTAATATTCCATTGTATATAGATACCATATCTTTATCCATTCATCTGTTGATGGACATTTAGGTTGTTTCCATGTCTTGGCTATTGTAAACAGTGCTGCTGTGAACATAGGGGTGCATGCGTCTTTTTGAATTACAGTTTTGTCTGGATATATACCCAGGAGTGGGACTGCTGGATCATATGATAATTCTATTCTTGGTTTTCTGAGAAACCTCCATACTGTTTTCCATAGTGGCTATACCAACTTAGATTCCCACCAACAGCATAGGAGGGTTCCCTTTTCTCCACACCCTCTCCAGCATTTGTTATTTGTAGACTTTTTAATGGTGTCCATTCTGACCGGCATGAGGTGGTACCTCATTGTAGTTTTGATTTGCATGAAATTTCTTTTTTAAGTGACAGGACTCAAAGGGTGGCTCAAGTACGTTATATTTCTAAAAAAGCATTTCAAAGAAAATATGACAAAAAGGTCACCCAGGTATTGGTTTAGCTCTGCGTTTTCTCTATGTTTAAAATTTTCCAAAGCGACTTCTAATGAAAAGAAGGACTACAGTTGTAAAGTGAACCTCTCGTGCTGGGTCCCAGCTTCACGGGAAAGGATCTACCTGAAGCCTCCTCCCCACTCACTGGAAGAGCAGTGTTGCTATTTCCCAGCGCCGCGCTGTCTAAACACGTCATGCCTGGGAGCGCATCTCCACACTCAGCCCCGTGCAATGCTCCGTTAACAGGGCCACCGCTTCAGTTCGCTCTAATTTTGTGGCTCATGTGTGGAAACTTAGGCATATGTCCCTCCACGTTGTGTTGACAATCCATGAAGGCAAGCTCCGAGTCCTGTTGAATGGTTTTGTGTAAGGCATGCCTGTCACCGAGCTGTTTGCAAAGCAGGTCTTTACCGAAGAAGGCTGAGATCCTGAGCGAGGGACCGTGTTTCCTCCCTAGGATGAATCCCTCTTGTTGGGCAGCTGTCATCCTCAGAAGCCCCCGCTGGCTCCCCAGCGCCCTCTGCTGGCGGTACCGGTTGCTCCTTCATGCTTCTCTTGGGCTGCTTTGTTTCTTTATGCAATTGCACCTGCAGTGTTCCAACTGGAGGGTATTGCTGCTTGTCCCATCTCGTCCTTTTTAAAATACAGCTTGAGAACACATAACATTGATGATGAGTAATTTTTAACCTCCTTCCTGCCTTCTCAGCTCCCACCGTCTCTCCCAAGCTTGTTGCAGTAGCCCCCAAAAGGTCTCTCTGCCACTGCCCTTGCCTCCCTGCATCTCTCCTAGTACAGCAGCCAGAGGGAGCCTGTTAAAATGGAAGGCAGATCATGTCACTCCTCTATTACAAACCCTCCAGTGGCTTCTGAGTCTAATTCTAGAGAAGAAGACACAGCCCTTATGAGACCCTATGTGACGTGGCACCCTGCCCCCCACATACACACCCTCCTCTCTGACCAGCTCTCCTCCCTCTCCCCTGGCTGACCCACATTCAGCCACAGTTTTATTCTTGCTGGCCAGCCAGACTTGCTGCCTCAGGGCCTTTGCATTTGCTGTGTCCTCTGCTTGGCTCCCTGTTCCTCCAGATATCCACATAGTTCCCTTTCTCACCTTCTTCACGTCTACTCCTCGGACTCTATTTGGAAGAATCACCCCATCCCCTCTTTGTGATCCCCATAACTGCGTCGTTTTTCTCCCTGGTACGTCTCCCTGTCTGATGTGCTGTCTGTTTTACTTGTTTGTCTCCCCTGTTAGAATACGAGTTCCATGAAGGCAGAGATTTTTCTAGGGCCTAGAAAAGTGACCCACAGTAAGTACCCCAATATTTCTTGAATGAATGAATGATGGCTATATTTACTGAGTGCTTACCGTGTGCTGGGCACTATTCCAAACACTTTCTTTTTACCTCGTTTAATCCTCACCACAACCTCAGGAAGCATGTACTGTATTACCTTCATTTTAAAGATAAGGAACTAGGCACAGAGAGTTTCAGTCGTGCTACCTCTAAATCTACAAAGCATATAAGATGCTCGGGTCCCAGGTAAAGGCAGCACCGCTGTATTCAGGTTCCCCAGAGAAACGGAATCAACAGGTGTGTGTGTGTGTATGGATGGAGAGGCTGATTGATTGACTGATTGATTTTAACAAATTAGCTCATTTGATTATGGGGGCTGGCAAGTCCTAAATCTACAGGGCAGGCAGGCTGGAGACCCCAGGAAGGGGTGATGTTGCAGTCTTGAATTCAAAGGCAGTCTGGAGGCAGAATTTCTTCTTCCTTAGGGGATTTCCATCTCTTCTTTTAAGGCCTCAACTCATTGGATGAGACCCACCTACACTACGGAGGGTCATCTGCTTTACTCAGTCTACTGATTTTTTTATTTTTTTTAATTTATTTTTATTTATTTATTTATGGCTGTGTTGGGTCTTCGTTTCTGTGCGAGGGCTTTCTCCAGTTGCGGCGAGCGGGGGCCACTCTTCATCGCGGTGCGTGGGCCTCTCACTATCGCGGCCTCTCTTGTTGCGGAGCACAGGCTCCAGACGCGCAGGCTCAGTAATTGTGTCTCACGGGCCCAGTTGCTCCACGGCATGTGGGATCTTCCCAGACCAGGGCTCGAACCCGTGTCCCCTGCATTGGCAGGCAGATTCTCAACCACTGCGCCACCAGGGAAGCCCAGTCTACTGATTTAAATGTCAATCACATGTGAAAAATACCTTTACAGCAACATCTAAGAGGGGTGTTTGGCCAAGCAGCTAGGCACCATAGCCTAGGCCAGCTGACACGTGTAACTAGCCATCACAACCTCTGAAAAGGTGTTGTGTGTTGGTCAGACTGATCTTGCTACCTTCATCTCTAAGGAACAGCCCACCTGTCCTGATGGGGGTTGGGGGGTGAAGGATGGTAGGGGCCGCGGGGAGTCTGTGGTGCTTGGGAGCTTCTGGTCCTGGCAGGAGTTCTCTGACCTGAAGACCTCCCCAGGCTCTAGGAAGTTCTCTTCCTTGTGTGCATGGCCTACCATCTCTTCTCACCCTTCTCTTCCCGGAAGCCTCGACTTCTTGAGGCGTACAAGAGTGGAATGGCCCTTGGTCACATCGAGGTTATGGGGAGGAGATGCATCTGCTGTGTTGGGGTCTTGGCCTGTTACCCCTGTTCCAGTGTGAGCTGAGGAGGGCAGGCCTGGCCTCAGGGCAGCCAACAGCCTATGGGTACCAGTCCCTGCTCCTGGCACAGCTTCCAACAACAGGAATCTTGGGGAGACAGGGCTGTGGAATGGGGAGACTGCGGCCCAAGTCCAGCTGCACCAGTTTCCATCCTCATGACCAGGCAAGCTACTTAATGACTCAAAACCTCCGTTTCCAAATCTGTAAAGACAGAGATGATAATGCTGACCTGCACTATTGTGATGAGAGTTAAATGGGCCCCTGCTTGTTTTTCTGCCATCTTTCCAAAGCCAGTTCCATGAGGGCCACGTCAAGTGTAGGTGGGTCCCGAGAAACCGCTGTAGGTGCATGCTGACCTCAAGTGCTTGAGAACTGGGTAGAGTGGGCTTCATTCTGAGCCAGTGGGGACAGCCCACAACCGTCTTGAGCACCAAGCCTGTTTTCCTGTGGTTCTCACCCTTCCATGGTACTCTGGAACCCACAGAAACTTTCATGGACCACCACATTCCCAGGGTTCAGCACTAGGTGCTCCTCCGAACTGCCAGCCCCTGCTTGGTCACCATTCAACATGGGTGGCCAAGGGCCCCTTGCACCAGCCTGAGTCCCTGTGGTGGACTTTATACTCAGCCATGATACAGAGGAACAGCTCTGGAGGCCCGGGGGCACCCTGCTTTCTAAGTTGTGGCAATATTACACACCCAGAGGCTCCCCCATCACTACCACTCCTTCCAGCTCCCACCCCCAGGGGACTGCTGTCAGCAGTCTGGGATGTGTGCGTGCACAGTGTGTATGTGTACACACACACACACACACACACACAATCTGTAGATCATGCCGTAGGTATTTTGTTCTTCACCTTGCTTTGTTCCCTTAACATATCCCTTTTTTTAAGTCCTATCCATATATACACCTATTTTTATGACATATTTTTCATCCTATTTCCTCACTCAAACTCTCTCCACCATTGCCATAATTATTCCTGTAATGTCCACATCATGTCCTTCTTTTTGATATGTACTATAATTCACTAAACCTTGCATTCCGTGAAACATCTTTGTACGTGTGTATCTTGTTGCTTCTGTGGAATCATTTCCTTAGACTTCATTTCTAGGCTCCGCACCTTGTCTTAAAGGGTGTAAACATTTTCTGATATTCTTCGTACTCATTTCTCTCCCAAAAGGTGGTATCAATTTACTGTGCCATGAAGAATGCTTTCTTTGTTGTTGTTTTTGGATTACCATCTAAATATTGTTGGAGAGGGGAGGGTCTGGAGAAGAATGAGGGAAAAAAGACCTGTTGGCAATGACTGGAAATGCGATGGGTTTTCTTTGTCTTCTCAGCACAACCAGCTCCACGGCCAGCAGCTGTGACACGGAGTTCACTAAGGAAGATGAACAGAGGCTGAAGGATTATATCCAGCAGCTCAGGAATGACAGGGCCGCGGTCAAGCTGACCATGCTGGAGCTGGAAAGCATCCACATCGATCCCCTCAGCTACGACGTCAAGCCCCGGGGAGACAGCCAGCGGCTGGACCTCGAAAACGCGGTGCTGATGCAGGAGCTGATGGCCATGAAGGTATCCGCATGGGGGGCTCTTCTTCTCAGACCCGGGTCCCGTTTACTCCGCCGTCACCAGGAGGAAGTACGAAAAGCCCTCTCGGAAGTGGTCAGCCCGTCCGTGGTCAGCCGCCTCTCCCCTGGAGGACAGGCAGGGCCTCATGTGTAGGCAGGGATGGTTTCAGTATGTCTGGGGGTCACTTGAGCTGGATGTGGTCCTGGAGAGGTGAGCTGAGCACTGGAGAAACCTCAGGGGGTCCCAGGCCAGAACGGAACACCTCGTCTCCAAGAGGAGCCAGGAGAGACCTCTGCAGGGGTGGGGAGCAGCCTCTGTCCGCGTGAAAAGAGCCCTGGTCTCCAGAACGCTTGCAAGTGCTTCCCGGGTTGATGCGGATGTTAAGGTGAGGCGGGGAGAACGGGGCGAGGCCAGTTGCGGCCTTTGGACAAGAGCCCTGGTTTCCTGACCCCCTTGTCCCTTCGGTGTTGTGTGGAGCGTCGATAACCATCATCCCTGTCACCCTCCGGGGCGGCTTGCTCAGCACAGCCCTGCCCTGGGTGGCTGCTCGAGCTGGAGTCTGGGTGAAGCCTGGGAGAACTTTGGGCCGCGGCAGCAGATTCAGGTCAGATATTGGCCTCACCCTCTCAGCTCAGACCCTCACTTGACTCCCGCTAGGGACTCCTCATGCGACGTTGGCTGATTTCCCCTCTCACTGCCCACGAGCCGGGCATTGTGTCCGTAACCGCGGTGCCTTTTCCCCTCTCTGTGGGCCTTTGCACCCTGTGGCATGAACTGTGAAGCTGCCCTTCCGTTACTTCTTCCAAACATCATGTTTCCTTTGGCCAAAGACTCTGGATTTCTTTTATATTCAGGCCAATATGTTGTGCGATAAATTCAGTGTTATTTTGGCCAGGAAAGATATTTTTGGTGAAATAAAAGCTCTAATATTCCCTCTGCTACTTGCAAATAAAGTGTGTACACATCAGAGAAATTTTCCAAAAAACACAGGAATTATAAAAAGCTGGGAGAGAAATAACCCATAATATCGTGACGCAGGGGCAGCCGTTGGGCTTCCTCACTAGGAGTTTTTTGAAGAAAAACATCAGTCACCTCCCTTCCCTGTACGTCCCTAATAGCGTGTTCAAGGCTGTGTGCTTGCCCACACCGAGTCCACTGCTGCAGATTTTGTCGGATTTCACCATTTTGTTCTAGGCTGCAACTGCTGAGAGACTCAAGTGTTCTGGGTTTTTTCACTTCTTGTACTTGGTCTTTAGTAAACAGCTTTTGATTTCTAGATGATTGACTTGGTTCCTTCTCAAACCCACTCTTCTTTTTTGAATATCCCATCCTTTCATTGTGACTCCTCTTCCTTTTTCTCTTTAATTGCTTTAAATATTTATTTTCTGTCTTCTTCCTTGTTAATTCTGGTTCTTTAAATGCCGATTCTACCTCACCGTGACTCACTTCCGTTTTCTCTTTGTGTGTGTGCGTTGGGAGGAGAGCGTGGGTGCCAGCTCACCCTTGGTGGAGGTTGTGTCTTCCGTGGGGTCCCGCGGGTCCTGGGTGGGGACGTCCCTGTAAATGGTTGTGTCCTTAGATCTGTTGGGACCCGTGGGTTTCAGAGGTTTAGGGCTAGTTTTTGTTGTATTCTTGGCTGAGGATTCCTGCAGCATATCTACACATGCCTCATGCCTACATGATTCCTCAGAAGAGGCTTTTCTTTCTGTTCCCCCCCCCGAAGCCTGAGTGATGACACGTTTCCTCGCCACAGGAAGGAAGTCTTCTCGTCTCCTCTCGAGGCGGCACTTGGAGAGTCCTGGCTCCTGTGGGGGGGCGGGTCTCAGTCCTGGCTGTCTGCCCTGCCCTTGCATAGGTGCTGAAAGCCCAGGGCCTGGGGCCTCCCTACCTGCCTGACGCCTCAGGTGGCCAGCACTGTGGCCACCTCGCCTTTCCTCTTGGGTGGAGTGCCCGCTTTGTTTCTGGCACCCATGGATTCATCTTTCCTTCTTTCAAGCTTGTGTTTGTGTGATTGTTCTGGGTATGACGGTCCACATTAGCTCAGGATGCAGTGCTGTCAGAACCTTCAGAATCCGGCTTCTGATGGCAAAAGATGAGAAGGTTCAGGGTATGGAAACACCTTTCATCCTGGTTCTATGTCATTGTCAGGAAGGGTTTGGCATCTTCTTTCCAGTGGTCGCTTGGCTCGGCACATTGCCTTCTCCATGGTTCACACCCCCAGCCCTGAGTATGACTAGCCGTGGTGGGTACCCTCTAGGTGTTTCCCTTATGTTGGAGGTGAGAACATCTACTCCCCGGGTCTGGCTTACCCAGGAGAGCACAGCAGGCCTGTGGCTTGTCACCTCAGAGGAGGGTCACTTCGGGGGTGACCTTGGTGAATCCCTCTCAAGGCAGTGCCTCAGTGTTATGAAGGAAGATGATGGAGATAGCTGGGGAGACTGACCGGGTGGTCATGGGGTGGTGGACTTGCCCTCCAGCAGAGGTGAGGGACAAGAGTCATGCGTGGGCTCACCTTGAAAGCGGGGCAGGGGAGGGGGAGTATAGCTTAGTGGTTACCTGGGCTCTGAGCCAGACGTCCTGGGTTCAAACTCGGGGTCCACAGTTTACCCAGTAATTGTGGGCTGAGCTGGTGGATTTCCCTCTGCATGCCTCAGTTTCCCCTCCATGAATGGAAATACTCATAATACCCACCTCAGGTTGGGAGGATTAAGTGAGTTACTTAGTGTAAACATTTAAGACAGTGTTACATGCTCAATAAATGCTGGTGATTACCGCTGTTACCTGGCTCTGGTCCCAGCACAGCACGGCCCCATTTGGGAGTCTCTTCTTTCTCTCCATAGCAAACTCTAACTTGACTTCTTTAAGATACTTTAAGAAGTTACCTGATGAGTAGTCACCTGGGAAGGGCTCTGTTTCGATTCGTTTCATTTGGGGCCTAAAGTAGAGAAGAGCTGGGGGAAGTATCATTGCTCTGCACGCTTCCCAGCTGCCTGGCACAGCTCAGGGCCCCAGACTGCCATCAGGGGTGATGAAATATGTGGATTGGTGCTATGGAAAATGGAAAAGGAAATGGGAATTGGAAGGGACCTAGTCAGACCCAGCCTTATATGAAGGACCCTTTTACAACCTCTTTGATGAAGGTTAGCGTCTGCCTGCCAGCAAACTGGTTTCTATCATGGCTGATGTGACCACTGGGGACGTGGGCGTGGGGTATTCTAGTGGTTAGACAGGTTTTCCTTATAGCGAGTCAAGATCTGCTTGCCTGTAACGTCTACCCATTGATCTCCGTTCTGGTGCAGAGCGACAAGCGCATGGCTTGGTGCACGCGTCAGTCCTTTAAGATGTGCGAGACAGCCATCTAGTCTCCTCGGGGTCGTGTCCTCCCCAGCTGCCCAGTGGTACCTCCCTCCGGGCTGTGGGTGGTAGCTGCAGACCCCCTTCCCCCGCCCAGCCCTGCTCTCACCCCGTGGGCGCGCCCCGTGTGCTCTGTGCTCCGCAGGAGGAGATGGCGGAGTTGAAGGCCCAGCTCTACCTCCTGGAGAAGGAGAAGAAGGCCCTGGAGCTGAAGCTGAGCACGCGGGAGGCCCAGGAGCAGGCCTACCTGGTGCACATCGAGCACCTGAAGTCCGAGGTGGAGGAGCAAAAGGAGCAGCGCACGCGGTCCCTCAGCTCCACCAGCAGCGGCGGCGGCGGCAAGGACAAGGCCGGCAAGGTAGGGGCACAGGGACCCTGGGGCGCGGGCCCCACCGCCTGCCCCGGTCCCGCCAGCCAGCGCTCCTCGCCACCCTGCTGCCTCAGCTTCCTTACTTGCATAGGAACCGAAAGCCATTCTAGAAATTTGAAAGAAGGTGACATTTTGCGTGCAAAGAAACCAAATTCACATTTTAAAAAACTCTCACTTTTACGTACAGTTAAAATTACATACAATTCACCTGTTACATCCAGTTGAAGCATTTTCACAGATCACAGTCTTATCCAGGGAGCGATCTATGCAGTGGTCCAGGAGTCTGATACTGGTTCCACCTCTTCCTTCTATCCCGCGTCACACACTGACCATCGTTTGTTGATCGCTCTGTACCCGATCATTGCACGTATCATCTCCCTTAAGTCTCACGACTCTCAGGAAAGAAGAGTTATCCCCATTTACATGAGGATAATGAGGTTTAAAAGAACTGAGGGGGTCTCACAGCTAGTAAATGGCAGAATCGGGATTTAACCCCAGTTTGGCTGACGGCCACTCCTCCTCTCGTCTGTTTCCTCCTCTACTTCCAAGAGGTGGGAGGCCGGAAGCATCATGAGGCAGAGAAGGAGGAAGGCGAGCCCTGCATTACCCAGAGGATATCACAGAGAGTGGGCTGTCAATGATATCATCTTGCAAACTCACACTTTCATTAGCCCACAAGTCTTTTTTTCTAGAATCCAAGCTCATTCCATCATCCTCTATCTCAGAATGATTCCAAACACTGCACTGGAGAAAAAAATAGTCCAGACTTTAAAGAAAGATATCCCTCGTCCCAGGGTGCTGGAATTCTGTGCGTCGGATTTTCTGTTCCTAACAAACGCGAGCTTCTCCTGACCTCACTTTGTCTCAGGCCCAGGACTTGTGGGCCTTATGCTGACTTGCTGGTCTAATGAGTGGCCCCTCATGGCCCAGATGCAGTGATGTCTTCACAAGAGTAATGTACCTGCGAAGAAAGCACCTTGATGATATTGTGTGGCAGTGAAGAAACAGCTAAACAGCTAAGAACTGACGCATGCTCCACAGAGGCCACAGCTACCCTTCACCCTTCGCGCGCCTCTCACCTACAAGGGCACCAAGGGAGTCCATAGCCATGGTACCCAGCTGGGCCACTTTCCTGAGGCCCCAGCTGCTTCTCAGTCATCCGTTCATGTGATGGATGTGATTTGGTCCAGGCAAGATGCTGGAGGCTATTCCAGGAGTTTAGATTGCCCTGGAATGGGCAAATAGATGATCACAACGCAGGGACACAATGTTCTGGGTGCAAGGATCAACGCCCGGTGCAAGGGGAGGCCACAGGCCAGACCCACAATCCAGATTTGGAGATTCGGGACAGGTTTCCTGAACTGAGAGCCAGTGGAGAGTGGGTGCTAGCCTGAGGAAGAGGGCCAGGGCAGACCAGGAAGTCCACCCTAGGCCAATGGAATGGCAAGGGCAAAGCCTGGAGGGAGGAGGAGTCGATACACTGGCTGGGGAGGCCAGCCGGCTGTGCCGTCCTGAGGATGGGGAGGAATCGCTGAGGGGTTTTGGCAGGGGGTGAGGTGACACAGTCTGAGCTTTGGAAAGGTCACCATGCGGGTGCACCCTGAAACCACGTGCCGGGTGCTTGGGGAGTTTGATCATGGTGAGCAGCAGCCCCTGCAGGGCTGTTTCACACGGGAGGGTCTGGGGCTCTGTTCTGTGCCAACAGCTTCAGAATCTTTGCTCAGCCTTTTGAGTTTGGTAGCAGTCACTTTGGGACAGAGCCTGAGAGACAGAGCCCCAGCGTTCGTGTGTGCGCCCTTAGGGAGTGGTGCAAACGGACTAGTCAGGCTCTTGCCAGAGGCCCAGGGACTGAGCATCCCCCTGGTTCCTAGTATTTATTTCGAGTGGGGGAAGCTCTGTGTTTCGTGCAGTGGCTTCAAAGAACAGAAATCTCTTTGATGGAAAAGGCCAGATGATTTTTTTTTACTTTTATTTTCTTACATTAGGGTAAGGAGCTTTATAAGAGTGCTCTGTGTTCAGGTAATGAAATGAGAGGAAGCTGATTATTTTGTCTTTCAAAAGTTATATCCAGGGCTTCCCTGGTGGCGCAGTGGTTAAGAATCCACCTGCCGGGGCTTCCCTGGTGCCGCAGTGGTTGAGAATCTGCCTGCCAATGCAGGGGACATGGGTTCGAGCCCTGGTCCGGGAAGATCCCACATGCCGCGGAGCAACTAGGCCCGTGAGCCACAGCTACTGAGCCTGCGCGTCTGGAGCCTGTGCTCCGCAACAAGAGAGGCCACGATAGTGAGAGGCCCGCGCACCGCGATGAAGAGTGGCCCCCACTTGCCGCAACTAGAGAAAGCCCTCGCACAGAAACCAAGACCCAAGACAGCCATAAATAAATAAATAAATAAATAATAAAAATGAATTCCTTTAAAAAAAAAGCATATGTCATTTAAAAAAAAAAAAAAAAAAAAAGAATCCACCTGCCAATGCAGGGGACACGGATTCGAGCCCTGGTCCGGGAAGATCCCACATGCCGCGGAGCAACTAAACCCGTGCGCCACAGCTACTGAGCCTGCGCTCTAGAGCCTGCGAGCCACAACTACTGAGTGCATGTGCCGCAACTACTGGAGCCCGCGCGCCTAGAGCCTGTGCTCCGCAACAAGAGAAGCCATCGCAATGAGAAGCCCGTGCACCGCAACGAAGAGTAGCCCCCGCTCGCCGCAACTAGAGAAAGCCTGCGCACAGCAACGAAGACCCAACGCAGCCAAAAATAAAATAAATTTATTTTTTAAAAAATGTTAGATCCATTTACTATATCAATAATACCTCCCTTCTGGGCTATTCATTTGGTCTTATTTGTTGGTAGATGAGGCAAGCAGTCTGGAGCAGAGGCTGGTATACTGTTAACATTTTAGGATTTTCGGGTCATGTGGGCTCTGCTGCAACTACGTAACTTTGCCGTTGCGGAATGGTACTGTGAAGGCAGAGACAATACAGACACAAAGGCACCTGGCTGTGTTCTAACACTTTATTTATGGACGCTGAAATTTGAATTTCATATGATTTCTATACATCACAAAATATTCCTTAGAATTTTTTTTCCACGATTTTAAAAACAAAAACAATTCTTGCCCTGTGGGCCTTTTATAAAAACAGGTGGCAGGCCAGATTGGGGTCTAGAACATCCACTCTCACTTCTGAGGCAGGGGGTGGTGTCATGCTTGGTTTAAAACTTCCCTCCAGCCAACAAGCTGGGTCCCAGATCTTGCCCAAGTGACATTAGGTTTTTTCACTTCTTGTCTGTGTGCAACAGAGATTACCAGACGTGTTCAGTGAAGGGCACTGGGTGAGACAAAGCTGTCCCTTGTCCTTAAGGAGTCTTATGAAATGTTAACCCCAAGGGGAGTCGCTGTATACACTAGAAGAGGGTGTTGGCCTCTGGAGAGACTCCAGGGCTGGTGGATGGGGGCTCGGGTCTGCAGGTCGCCAGGCAGAGAGGAGGAAGGGAAAGCAGAGCTGGAGGAGCACGGGGGTGGGGGGAGTTCAGGTGCAGCGGGCTCCTCCACAGGAGTCCCGTGTGGTGGCGTTTCTGTACCAGTGGGCTGAGGGGACCCAGCGCCCCCTGCCACCTGGATTTCTAGCGCCAGGTTCGTACTTCGTGGAAGCGCTCATTCCATCAGGATACAGCCTTTTGTTTACATTCTGTCTCAGCCTAACAGATCACGGGCTTTTTATTCTCAAGCCTGGGCTGTACAGCCCTCTGTAAATGTCTGCTGAGCAAATTATCAGGTGAGCGCCGTCCCCGGAGGGGTGTGAGCATTGCTTTGTGAATCGTCCAGGATTTAGGCATTCTGGCTCTTATGTTTCCTCATCTGTAAAAGGGGAGGATTTGGTTTAGGTGGTGTCAAAGCTCCTGTCTGATTCTAAGGCACGTCTCCTGTGTCTGTGTGCTTCTGTTGTCCTCCTCGTTTCCTGGGTCTTCGAGATGATTACACTGAACCCAGTAAAGCCCCTAACTCTAGGGAAGATTGGTTCTCTCCCCAGGGGACACGGGATGGAGGGAGGGACGACCCAAGGATACTCACATGTGTTTCCCACTTTTATGAGCTACCAGGGGCTTAACCCAGTGGTGAAGGGCACTGACCTGGCATCAGTTGGCGTCCTGGTTCCACCGTGTCCCGGCTGGTGACCTGGGGCAGTGTAACTTCCCTGTGCCCTAGTTTTCTCCTTGGCAAAGAGGGGATAATGACAGTATCTGCCTCAGAGGATCGTCACGGTGATCAGATGAGAGAACATGTGTGTAGCGGGCTCAGCCCAGTGCGCGGCTCCCTGTGAGCGCTCAGAGCGCGGGGCAGCCGGCGGACGTCGAGGGGACGAGGGGCGGAGCTGCCGCCGCCGCCGCCGCCGCCGCCGCTGCCCGTCACCTCCCGCGTCTGCCTCCGGCCGCCCTCGGCTTGGCTCCAGACCTGACCCAGCTGTGTTTGCGTCCTCAGGAGTCTGCGGACGCTGCCTCGCCAGCTCTGTCTCTGGCTGAACTGAGGACGGCGTGCAGCGACAGCGAGCTGGCCGCGGAGTTCGCCAACGCCATCCGTCGGTAAGCGCCCTGCTCACAGCCCCGCCGGGCAGTTTATTCCCGGAGCGACGGCTGGGTGCCAGGTTCTCCCCGCGCTGACGTCCGCTCCTCGTGGAGCATTACAGGCTGCCTGGGAAGGAGGAGGCGCCCATACGGGCTTCTTTTGCCCAGACCTGGAGGCCAGAAAGGGGAATGACGGGGAGAATATATACAGTCATTTCACCTGCAGGTAGAAGAGGCCTTTTTCTGTACTTTCTTGTTGTGGTGTGGCATTGGCTAGAACCTCAGGACTGTGTTAAATGGTGAGGAACAAATCAGGCATCTTTTCATATCACTGGGATGGAATATTGCAAGTAAATTTTGTTGGATCTTTAGGGAATTTTTAACAATTTCTTTGGCTGCTTTATACGTGTATCGTATTCCTCAAATATAAAGGTAATTAAGTTGACTGAAGGAAAAAAAGAAAAAAAAACAGGCATCTTTATCTTGTTTCTAGCTGCAGTGAGAATGCATCCCTCCCCATCTCTGGCTCTTTCCAATCAGACGGCCTCATTGTTCATTCACTGCTGGATGTTTTTCCTCTATTGCGGCTGTTTCTTTCCCTCTATTCTTTCTCTCTGGATCTGTCTTCCATATTCCTAACTTTTCATACTCTCGCCACCCTTCTGCACTCTGTTCCAGAGGAGGGCTGTCCAGTCGAAAGGTAATGCAAACCACGCCTAATGTCCTAAACGTTCTAGGAACCACATTTAAAAAGTAAAAAGAAACAGGTACAGTCCACTTTAATAACGTATTTCATTTCACTCATTGTATCCAAAATATCATTTCAAAATATAAATCGATATTTTTAAAAGATATTAATGAGATATCTTATTTTCTTCTAAATTTTTTTTTTTTTTTTTTTTACTAAATGTTCAAAATCTACTGTAAATCTAGTAAATTTACACTTACAGCACATCTCAGATTCAAACCAGTCAACATTTCCAGTGCTCAGTAGCTCACGTGGCCATGGCTGCCTTATCGGATAGTGCAGTTCTGGGGAGGTTCTGCAGCTCTGTTTTCCAGCTCACTCATTTATTCCTTAGCTAGAGCCATCATGGTGTTTGGATGATGTGTTGAGTTTATCTTGGTGATGAAACCTATCATCTCTTGTGTCATGATATGATATCTTCTTACGTCTCTCTGAGGATATTTATTATACTTATTCTAAAATGTTATTTTGTCTACTGTATTAACTTTCCTCACATGTGAGTTTTTCAGGTTGAGTTTTGTGACTTTCTTGGCTTTGGTTCACAAGCTTGCCTTCTGGGCTTTCTATTCCTTCCGGCTAACAACGGGTCTCTAGGCCGCATATCTGACCCAAGCGTCTGGTCCCCTCCGGTTCTAATGGCCAGCACCTCTCACTGAAGCACCTCTGAATCCCTTTCTTCCTTTTGTAGCAGCTTGCTTCTGTGTGCATTTTGAGTTGCGGTTTCCTTTTTCAAGAAGAATAAAAATCTGCCTTTCCTTTTTTATGATTCCTCATGGTTTCTGGCAGATGAAGAGCACTCCTTAGTTTCCATCATGCTTGAGGATTTTTTTTTTTTTTAAAGATTTATTTATTGATTGATTGCTTGCTATGTTGGGTCTTCGTTTCTGTGCTAGGGCTTTCTCTAGTTGCGGTGAGCGGGGGCCACTCTTCATCGCGGTGCGCGGGCCTCTCACCGTCGCGGCCTCTCTTGTTGCGGAGCACAGGCTCCACACACGCAGGCTCAGTAGTTGTGGCTCACGGGCCTAGCTGCTCCGTGGCATGTGGGATCCTCCCAGACCAGGGCTCGAACCCGTGTCCCCTGCATTAGCAGGCAGATTCTCAACCACTGCGCCACCAGGGAAGCCCAAGGATTTTTTAAAAAATACATTTGCCATCGTTTCTGGGGATTTGGGGTGGGAGGGGAAGCCTACAGTGTGCGCTCAGGCTGCTGTCTTGGTCCAGCCAGGGCTGTTTATCTTATAGTGTAGCCTCCAGCTGAGGGTGGATTGCAGGCTGCCATGTGGGGAACCTCACTACCCTCCTGATTTACTCACTGCCACTTTTTGTCTTTCCTTCCAAGTTGTAATAGCTCAGTTTTTACTTTGCCAGTGCCTCTGGCCATGTGGTTAAATGGTAATCACTTTGCTTGAGGCAGGAAGAGAGAAGCTGCGTGGAAAATGCCCTCAGCTAATCCGAATGACGTGATTGCTCCAGAAATTCGGGATGCAAACCACCCCCTGCTTCCAACAGGGAGCCATTTGGATATTGTATCTGTAAGCTAAGCCCCTGCATTTTTCAAGTTCCCCGAACCTCAGAGGCCTTCGCTGGCACAAGCAGGATGCAGGTTCTGCTGACTAAACATAAAGAGATTTCATTTGTTCTGTCAGTCACAATGGATTTCCAATAGCCAGCCTTAAGTTGCTTAGCATGGATTTCTAATCAAGCCCCAGATATATGGAGCCAAGAAAGAACCCACAGGGCTACAGGAAAAAGGAAAATAACATAATTATACTGTAAATATAGCTTAGAAAGTGGAATCGTCATTTCATGAGGATATATAATCCAGACACCTAAGGGCTGAGGTTTGGGGATGTTTTTATTTTTAAAAATAAAGTGGAAACTGCCACCTTCTTTGAAGGTATTAAATCACCGCCACACTAGTGGTTAAGTCAGTTGAGGGAACCTTCCCAGAATTTTCAGACATATTCCTATCTTGGAAAAGGATGGTTCCAAACACCGAAGCTGTGGACCAGGGGAACCAGACTGAGAAGAGCAGGTGTGGAGAGGGGGATGGATCAGAGGCTAGGCATGGTCTTTTCTGGAGGAGAGCCCCTAGGAAGGTGCCTTGTGACATTCCAGTCACTGGTCCTAGGTTCCTGCCCTGTCCCAGCCTAGTCTCCCCAACACCTAGCCGGGCTGCAGCCTCGGTCGGGCCCCTGCCCTGCAACCCTGCTCTCTCAGTGTGTCTGCTCCCAACCTTCTTCTGTTTGGAACAAAACCAGGCCTCCGTGCAATCACACATTTACCGGCTACCTCCCATCTGGTCTGATTTCACTCCCTCCACTTCCATGGACGTTTATTGTGGTTTATTGGCTCCGGGGTTGCCATAAAACCCCATCTGGATGACCAGGTTTCCAGTCTTGCACGTGAGTTTTTTTTTAATCAGGGCACCTTGTCTTTGCTGTTGTCTGCGTAGGCTGCGTGCTACAAAACCCTTCTCCATCCCAGATTCCTCTCTTGCTCGTGGTGCTAGTAAAATGTAACTGAACAACCAAAGAAGTAAACTATACAAATGCAGTTAAGGAGAGGGAGTTTTGAGAAATGAGTTTTCTTCGTACTTAGCGTGGTATTCGCGTAGCGTGCCTTCGGGACCCGAGCACAGCTGAAAGGAGCAGACTTTCACCTTCGCCATGGCGGGGCAGGTGGTGCTCTCCATGTGATGCGGAAGAGGCGGGGGCGGGGCGGGGGGTGGAGACCCGCACTGCCAGGCCGAGCGCTTTCCCGAGGTCACAAGGTGAGGCAGCGGGGAAGTCGCAGGCCCCGCCCCCCGCTTCTCTGCCGGCCCCCACCCCCACCCCCGCGTGCTGGCAGAGGTTTGCTTACAGGTGAGTGTGAGCTGAGCCCGCCCGTGTGGGCTCACCTACACCTGACCCCGGCGTAGTGTGCGTGGCCTGGGCGGACGGGAATCCCTGTGCTCCTGGCACACAGCCGCCCATCTGTCCACCGAAGGCTGAGGGCACGTGAAGGGCTGGTGGTGAGGGCGGACTTCCTCAGACGCACAGAGCCCAGGTCATTGTGGTTAAAAGGTAAGGCTGCTGTGGCCCTCGGTGCTGAGGGACAGGGAGGAATCAGGAAAGGGCTGTGACGTGGTGAGCAGCAGCGTGTAGCATCGCCTCAGATGATTCCACACCCCTGTCCCCGGGCCCCAAGGCAGGGCAGGACCAGTTCCAGCTCCCACCCAGGCACCGCAGAGGTCGGCCGCCCTGTCCCTGCAGGAGGCTGTGCTCATTTAGTCACAGCCCCGCCAGGGGCTCTGCTGAGCGCTTCGGGGCACTGGCAGCTGCCACCTGTGTCTGCAAGTGCCAGATGGTTCTATAAAACGCTAAGTGAAGGCAATCAGCAAATCACAGCGGCCGCTCTGTCCAGGGGCAGGATGCGCCCGACTCATCAGCAGAGAAGGGGCACTTAGACTTCCTTTTCTCTCTCTGATGAGTTACAGGCGAGCCGCTGCTGCCGGGAGAGGGCTGTGTGTCAGATCCCTGTAAGGAGACATCGGGGGCAGGTGGGCCCCGTCTGGTTAGGGTGGTCACAAGAGACCAGATCTGGAGGACGTGGATGTGCCCCTGTGGGCAGTGGAGCTGGGCCATCCACGAAGACACACAAGGCGGCGTCTCGGAGTTCAAAGAGATGGAGTGGGAACTCCCCGGTCAGCCCTGGCCCGTGGGCCTCCACCGCTGGGTGAATTACTCCTAATGGAAGGGACTCCAGATGACACATGAACCCGCAGCGCTGACACAGAAGCCAAGCAAAGAACATGTTTCAAAGCAAGGAAGCGACCACTTCAGATTGGGGTGGGTTAAGAAGGGGAAAGGCAAGAAGTGAAGACAGCTGGTGGGAGAAGGTCGCTGTGCAGAGAGGGAACTCTCTCTAAGAAGGAGACCCCGGAGCGCATCTGTGTGCGCCTGAGGATGACCCCGTAAGAGGGGGCTCTGTCAGGATCACAGAGTAACTTTACAGGATGCAGATCTGATGGTACCCTCACACTAGTGTTCCTCTGCTGTGTAACAAAGTACCACAAGCTTTGCAGCTTAAACAATGCCCATTCATTAGCTCCCAGTTTCTGTGGGTCAGCAGGGCACAGCATGACTGGCTTCTCTGCTTAGGGGCTTACAAGGCTGCAGTCAAGGAGTCATCCAGGGCCCTGTTCTCATCTGGAGGCTCTTGGGAAGGATCTGCTTCAAAGCTCGTTCTGCCTGTTGGCAGAAGTCAGCTTCTGGTGGTTGTAGGGCTGACATCCCATTTTCTTGGGGCTCCTGGCCAGGGGTAACTCCTAGAGGCCTCTAGAACTCCTTCTGCACAGACTTCCTGGTCCTCGAAGCAGCAGACACCTCCCTCTCATGACATCCCTTCCCTGCTTCAAATCCCTTTCTAGGAAGAGCCCAGTCCTTTTTAAGGGCTCACCTAAGTCCTCCAGGTCTACCCAGAATCATCTTATCCTAAGATCAGCTCTTTGGGACTTTAATTACATCTGCAGAATTCCCTCACAGCAGCACCTGGATGACTGAATAACTGGGAGGTGTGTGTATCCTAAGGGGCCAAAATCTCGGAGGCCGTTTTAGAACTCTGCCTACCACACCTCATTACCTAAGACCTTCCAGTGACTCCGGCTGTCTGTGTCCAAGCTTCTTAGCAAGTGTGTGATCTGACCCCTGCCTGCTTCTCCACTCTCGCCTTATCCCATGCCCCCTCCCACCCTGAGCCACACCAGGCCGCCCGCCCTCCCTCTCTGTGCCTCTGGGGCTTCACTGCTGCTGCTACCTCTGACCTCACACCACCAAAGCCCACGTGCCAGGCACTCACAGCACTGTGCCTCTTCCCTGTCTATAAAATTTGTTTATTTTTTGGTTCTTGTGTGCCCTGATTTCGTTCTGTCAGAGAACACATCATTGCTTTGTTTGTTATGCGCCTGCCTCTTCTTCCCCTGCTTCACCCTCCGCTGCCTGCAGGAGAGTCCCTTGGGGGGGGGGGGGCAGGGGTCATGACTTACCCAGCTGTACGACTCTGGTGACTTTGTTCCTTCTAAATGATCCCTCAGTGATCTCAGCCACATTTCTCTCTACCCACTGGACATCTGCCCCGAATATCAGGCTAAAGCCTTAAAACACACCATGTCTAAAGCAGAAATTATAATCCTGTTTCCTCCTGCCCTTTGAAATTGACCTCTTTTTCAGAATTCCTATTTATATTAAAAAAAGTAAAACAAAAAAAAAGTAAATTCTTCTAGTGATCCAGGATTACAATTTTGAAGTCTCCTATCTCTGTCTCGCATCAGCAGATTGTATTGTTTTTTTCCATTAAAATCCCGTCCATCCCATGCCATTTGCATTGCCTTCTCCTGAGTTTAGCCCTCAGTCCCTCAGAACTCAGTAGCATCCCTATGGGTCATTCTGCCATTAGTCTCACCTTGTGTTCTGCCACCAAAAATACCTTAAAACACTCTTCTGATCATGCTGCTCTGCAGATACACCTTCAGTGGCTTGGCCTGCAAGATCATCTGTAGGTCCCTAACTTAACTTCCTAGCCCATATTTCAAATGTTTCTCTACGTGTAACCTGCGGTCCAGATTCATCTGGGCAGTTCATCTTTCCGAGAGCATGCCCTTTGCTTTATCCCCCCACCCTGCCCCATCTCTCTCAACCTGGGGACCCCTCCTCTTCACCCCCTCCCGTAGGACACTCATCTTCCGGAAGCTTCCTGTGTCACCTCTTCTCTGCGCCCCTCATGGTACAGACCACTCATCGTCCATCGGTGCCCGCAGAGCATGTGGTTGTCAGAGGGCCTTAGAACAAACCACAGCAAGCCTCCTTGAGTTCAGATCCATGTCCGAGTTCCAAAAATATCTGCCCAGCTCTAGAAATCTTCCGGATTTGTAGGAAAGAACAACTGGCCATGAAAGGAAAGAAGATGGCACTGATTGACCCCTATTTCAGCAGCTATGGATTAATACTGTTTTTGAGCCGTACACATAGTGGATTGAAATAAGAGGGAACTGGTTGGAGTCCTTTAAAGAGGGAGACCCCACTGAGCAAACAAGCAGCAGAATCTTCACCATTTTATTAGTAGGACCATTATTTTTAAAGGTGCTGTTTTATTAAACTTGCACTTGCTGATTCTTCCTATGTGGCTGATTTATAAGAGCAGTCGGGCAGTGGAAGTTGTGCTCAGAATTCCATAAATGCACAGGGGTCTGCAGGACGTTAATGGAATACAAAGTGCACCTGTGAGTTCATTATCATGTCAATAAATGGCTGAGCTCCAGAGCCGGCCTCAGAGGGCACAGGGAAAGACCAATGTTCGTCCTGGGGGTTGAGGTGGGCGTTGCTTGGATAACTGAGATTTCTTTGTATTCCTATCATTCCCCCCATGTTCCAAAAGCTCAGAGAAAAGGCCTTCCCCTGGATCGCATAAAGGCAGAGTGATGGAGAACATCCAAAGCACGCTGTAGCATGGGCAAGGCAGCAGCGTGCAGATGTTCAAGAAACGTGGTCGTAGGGAGGTCTGGGCCATCATCTTGTGGCTACTCCTGGCAAACTCACCCCAACACAACACCTGCAGAACATCATTATTTGGGACATTTCCTCCTTAGTTCCACAGGCCTGGGCTCTTCACCAGAGAGCTGTCTGCTCGTTACGAATCGGCATACTTCAGCAAGATGCTGAAGGGTAGGCTCGCAGACAGACCCCTGGGTGCATCCCAGCTCCGCAGGCGAACCTGGCGAGTCTCTTCACTGTGCCTCAAGTGCCTCATCTAGAAAACTAGAATAATAATATAGTACTGACCTCCAAGGCTTGTGGTGAGAAATAACTTCATCCTTGTAAAGGACTTAGAGCTGTTACCGCTGGCTGGATTTTCTAAGAGAGAAGTAGTTATAGACTGTAATGGCTACCATGAAGGAAAGAAATAGGGTCATAGTCTCTGCGGAGATTTTTTTTTTTTTCCAAAAAAAGTAAATATAGGTTGCAGTGAATAATGGGGAAATGACGAGGTGCTGGAATGTCATTACCCTGGGACATTTGTTTAGATGGGTGGTCAGGGTAGGCTGCTCTGAGGAGGTGATATTTAAGCTGAGATGAGAAGGAGGAAAAGTAGCCGTGGGGAGGAAGTTCATCCCAAGCAGAGGGGACCGACTGCACGGGGTTCTGTCCTGGGAAAAAGCTTGGTGTGTGCTAAGAATGGATAGGATTCCAGGGTGCGAGGGGGAGGGCGATACCAAAGACTGGGTCAGGCAGGGCCTTTAGTCAGAGTAAAACCACGGACTTTATTCCAAGTGCAGGGCAATAATACGATCTGAGTTGTCATGTTAAAAACTTCCTCTGGCCGCTCTGTGAAAGCTAGACTCCGGGGTACAAAGGTGAAGCAGAAACACCAATTAGGAGGCTCCTGTGGTTGTCCAGGAGAGAAATGATGGCAGCTTGGGCCTGGGTGGTGGCAGGAATGGCACCCATTTGGTAGGTGGGGTTTGCTGCTGAGCGAACGTGGAGGACGAGGAAAAGGGAGGGTCAAGGCTGACTGAAGACTGGTGTCGGCAACTGGGTGAATGGCCTTGCCGGCCGCTCACGAGCGAGGAGGCGTGGGTCGGGGAGGCCGTCTCAGAAGGTCTGCTTCGGACACGCTGAACTGAAGATGCCTGTTAGGTAGAGATGTCACAAGGACAAGTCCAGAGCTCCGGGGAAAGGCCTGAAGATTTAGAAGTTTTTAGCATGTGGGTAGTTTCTAGGAAAATAAATGGGAATGGAGAGAATCAAGTCAAGAAGGGGTGGGGTACAAAATAGGGTCCAGGCCCAAGTCCTAAATACTCCCAGCATGTAGAGGTGGAGGAGAGGATGAAGAGCCAGGGCAGAAGACCGCACGGACAGCTGGTGAAGTGGGATGAAGTCCAGGCGCTCGGGGAAGAGGAGAAGGTACCGACAGGGAAGATCAGGACAGAGAGGGACCCTTGGATGTGTCAATGCCCAGATCATCGGTGGCCTCGTGAGCAGTTTCAGTGGAGACGGAAGCCTGGTAATGGAAGGTGAGGAAGAGGAACCACACGGGCGGACGATTCTCTCGATGTCTAATTCCATATAATGAGCAATTACAAAGAATGCCAGGCCCTGTGGCTGCGACTCCCTGCGGTTTGGTCTGATTACAGCTCCTCTGGAAGGTTTCCTGGCTGGTGCAGCCGCTCCCCACCTCATCACGCCCGGGCTCTTGCCCTGCCTCCCCAGCTCATTTGGACTTGGTGATTAAAGCACCGCGGCTGGCCTTTTTCTTTGCGGGGGAATGCAGCCTCCTCCCTGATGGCCCCGAGAACCCTGCTTCCAGACCCCCGGGCACACTGACAGCCTCACTGCAGAGGCCTGCAAGGCCGTCCCCTGCCCAGGCTGCCCGCCTGGATTTTCTCGTCACCTGCAAACTCCCACTGTGAGCCTGCCTCTCACTTCCCCTGTGTGTATGCCACTGTTGACAATTATGCTTCAGTTAAAAATAAAAAGCACTTCCGGCTGCGTGGCTAAAGTAAGATTCGGAGGACCTTTTGTGACCAAAGATGAACCCGGGGATGGGGCGGAACCTGTAAGTGAAACCCACGTGTGTGCTGGGGGCTGTGGGTCTTCGTGGTGAGAGTAGGAGCCAGGATTGTCTTCTTGCTGCTGTAGGTGCATATTCCTGAGGGTCTGTATTACTGAGTGTGAAGACACAAGGAAGGGATTACACAGTTCTGGTCGTTCCGGAAAACACTGTGTGAACACATTACCATGGAGGGGCAAATGGAACATGTAGTGTTTAATTTGTACTTTCTCATCTGCGTGGAGCCTATGAAGGTGTTCCTTTTAGCCTTATTACCTAGACAAACCATAGAAATTCTTTCTGAACTGAAAGCCAAGCAAATTTGAATCAGAAACTAGAAGGAACAGGACATGAACGGTTGAGGTTCCAAAGTGACTTGGATTAGCAGGTTTATGGTTCTCAGTGTTTTTCAGGTCATCCTTTGAAAATCAGAGGAAAGCTGTGGTCTTCAGAAAAGTAGAACCGTGCGTGTAATTTTGCATAAAAATTCAGAGAGTTCAAGACCACATGAAGCTCATTTGTAGACCCAGGTAAATAGCACTGCTGCCTTACCAGAGTTTCCCAAATTTGCACAATAATAAGAATCACCTGAGGCATTCTTTTTTATTGAGGTATAATAGACATATAACATTATATTAGTTTCTGGTGTACAACGTGATGATTCAATATTTGTATATATTGCAAAATGATCACCATAAGTCTAGTTAACATTTGTCACCATAGTTACCAAAAAAATTTCTTACTTGTAATAACTTTAAGATCTCCTCTCTTAGCACCTTTCAAATACACAGTACAGTAATATTAAGTATAGTTACCATGCTGTACATTACATCCTCGGGACTTATTTATAACTGGAAGGCTGTACCTTTTAACCCCCTTCACCCATTTCGCCCGCCCCCAGCCCCGCCTCTGGCAGCCATCAGTCTGTTCTGTGTATCTATGAGCTTGCTTTTTGTTTTTTTAGATTCCACATACAAGTGAGATCATACAGTATTTGTCTTTGTCTTATTTCACTTAGCATAATGCCCTCAAGGTCCATCCATGTTGTTGCAAACGGCAAAATTTCACTCTTTTTTATGGCTGAATAATATTCCTTTGTGTATGTATCCCACATCTTTATCCATTTATCCACCAATGGGCACTTAGGTTGTTTTCATATCTTGGCTATTGTAGATAGTGCTGCAGTGAACATGGGGGTGCAGATATCTTTTCAGGGTGGTGATATCATTTTCTTTGGACAAATACCCAGAAGTGGAATTGCTGGATCATATGTTAGTTTTATTTTTAATTTTTTGAGGAACTTCCATTCTGTTTTGCATAGTGGCTACACCAGTTTACATTCCCACCAACAGTACACAGGGTTCCCTTTTCTCTGCATCCTCACCAACATTTGTTATTTCTTGTCTTTTTTATAATAACCATTCTGACAGGTATGAGGCAGTAGCTCATTGTGGTTTTGATTTGCATTCCCCTGATGATTAGTGATGTCGAGCATCTTTTCATATGCCTGTTAGCCATCTGTTTGTCTTCTTTGGAAAAATGTCTATTTAGATCTTCTGCTCTCTTCTGCTCATTTTTCTTCTTTTTTTTTTTTTAATTTTCTCTTTCATTCAAACCCTGGCTTCTGCTCATTTCTAAATCAGGTTGTTTTTTTCCTATTGGGTTGTATGGATTCTTTATATATTCTGGGTACTAACCCCTTATTAGATACATGATTTGTAAACATTTTCTCCCGTTCAGTAGGTTGCCCTTTCATTTTGTGGTTTCCTTTGATGTGCAGAATTTTAGTTCAATGTAGTCCCATTTATTTATTTTTGCTTTTGTTGCCTTTGCTTTTGGTGTCAGGTTCAAAAAATCATCACCAAGATTGATGTCAAGGAGCTTACTGCCTGCGTTTTCTCTAGGAAGGAGTTTGATGGCTTCAGGCCTTACCAGGTCTTTAATCCATTTTGAGTTAAATTTTGTGTATGGTGTAAGACAGTGATCCAATTTCATTGCCTTGCATGTAGCTGTCCAGTTCTCTCAAGACCATATACTGAAGAGACTGTCCTTTCCACACACACACACACACACACACACACTCTTGGCTCCTTTATCATAAATTAATTGGGCTCTCTATTCTGTTGTATTGATCATGTGTCTCTTTTTATGCCAATACCATGCCGTTTTGGTCACCTGGAGCACTTTTTTTTTAATAAATAAATAAATTTATTTATTTATTTATGGCTGTGTGCGTCTTCGTTGCGGTGTGCGGGCTTCTCATTGCGGTGGCTTCTCATTGCAGAGCATGGGCTCTAGGCGCGTGGGCTTCAGTAGTTGCAGCACACGGGCTCAGTAGTTGTGGCTCACGGGCTTAGTTGCTCCGTGGCATGTGGGATCTTCCCAGACCAGGGCTCGAACCCGTGTCCCCTGCATTGGCAGGTGGATTCTTAACCACTGCGCCACCAGGGAAGCCCTGGAGCACTTCTTGAAACTACACTTCCTGGGTCTCAGCCCAAACCTACTGAATCAGAATCCAGGGATACCCCTGGTACTGTTACTACAAACACATGCTCTAGAGCAGCACTGTCCGCTAGTAACATCACATGAGCCACAAAGGCAAGCCATGATGTGTGTAACTACGTTTTCTAGTAGCTACGTTAAAAACTGTAACAGGGGCTTCCCTGGTGGCGCAGTGGTTGAGAATCTGCCTGCCAATGCAGGGGACACGGGTTCGAGCCCTGGTCTGGGAAGATCCCACATGCCGCGGAGCAACTAGGCCCGTGAGCCACAATTACTGAGCCTGCGCGCCTGGAGCCTGTGCTCCGCAACAAGAGAGGCCACGATAGTGAGAGGCCCACGCACCGCGATGAAGAGCGGCCCCCACTTGCCACAACTGGAGAAAGCCCTCGCACAGAAATGAAGACCCAACACAGCCAAAAATAAATAAATAAACAAATACTTAAAAAAAAAAAAAAAAAGCACAAGCTGAAACCCTTAAGAGTCAACAGATCAGAGTAAAATATGGGAAAAACATTTCTCAGACAAAATCCATCATCTAAATAAGTTCCTATCATGGCATGTTATCAAGCTTAATTAAAAAAAAGAAAAACTGTAACAAACAGGGAAATTAACATATTTAGCCCTGTGTATCTAAAATATTATCATTTCAACATATAATCAATGTTTTTTCAGTTATTTTACCTTTTTTTCATATTAAGTCTTCAAATTCCAGTGTGCACTTACAGCACGTCTCAGTTCAGACCAGCCGAGTTTCAAGTGCCCAAATGGCCTCCTGACGCCTCTAGGCTGCGTGTGGGAAGCGGCCCTAGAGTTGCTACCGCACAGGGGTTTAGCGTTTGTCCAGACAAGCGACACCAGAGGCGTGACTCTTACTGCAGGCGTCTGCCTCGCGCAAACAAAAACAGGTATAAAGTAACTCACATTTTAGGTTTAAGTTTGAGGTTTAGCCTGTCTTTATAGCTTTAAATAAATCAGCATCATGGTTTTCTACCCTGGTGTTTGGACAGCAGTTCACTCCCATCTCCCTCCCTTCCGGAGGCCTAAGGGGTTCTGGGGACAGTTCTGAGCTCCCAGAGACGGCTTCCCACTCCCAGCCCTGTCCCCATCTCCCTTCACCCCCAGCCAGGGTTGGGCAGGGTCTGTGAGGGCCTCTCTTGCCTTCCTGGGTTCCATCCTCCATTGGAGCCTGCCAGGTCTGGAAGGTTCCCTCCAGTCCCCAGGGGCCTGGGCCCTTCGTTTTTCGGGAGCTGGGATTTCCACACTCGCCCTTTGGGGTTGGGGCAGCGATGCGGATGTAATTAGTGGGTGGGGAAGAAGCCGTATTGCTCCAGGCAGTTTTATGTTGTGAATTTGAATTCATGGTTAGATTTTAAATTCTCTTCGTAATTTTCTTCTTTCCTTTTGCACTATTAATCGACTTCAGAATAAAGATAAAAGAATTGAAACAGTAACAAAATGTAAAACAAATAACCCTTCCCTATTCTTTGTAGCCAGAGGGAAGAGGGGAGAAATCGTTCATGCTCTCCTGACTTTCCCTCAGCTGACAGAGGGCTGCCTGCAAGGCTGAGGGGATGGGTTGGGGAAGGAGGGAGGAGCCGCCCTCCCGAGACGCCATTGTCACTTCTGGTAGGAAATGGTGCCACTCTCGGATTCCAGTGGGAAATGCAGCCAGATCTGAGATTTCCTGGTGGCCGCTAGGGCCCAGGAGAAACCTCAGCAAACAGGAGGCACTAGCTGGAAGGCTCTGCGGGGGCTCCTGCTCCCTTAGGGCTGGTGGGAGGAAGTCACCGGGTGCTACGCACACTTATCCTCACTCACAGAAGCGGGCCTGGATTTTTGTGTTGCGATTCCTTTCTTCATTAATGAATTTGGAAAGCTGGAACTGCGCTTACCGTAGCTGGAGGCAGAAATGTTAAAGATTAGATGCCTGAAAAGCCAGGAGGGGAGAACCAGGGCTGAACCACTGAGCACCTGAGAGTCCTCCCCTTCAGGGTCACCCCCCACACCCATCCTACAGGAAGCACAGCTGAGACTCCGCACACGCTTTCCAAAAGCATCCAAAATTATAAACACTTCAAGCAACTCGAAATGAGTCAGGTAGAAAATGAAAGCGTCCCGTCATCCCCCTTCGGGAGTTCAGCACTGTTGAGTGTTTAGCCTTCTCGTCAGTCACTACAGTATATCAGCTATTCACACATTTCTGGTTGTTTTTGCAAACATGACATCCGGTAGAACTCACCCTTTTCACTTGACAGTGTATCAGCTTCTCTTCCATTCCAGTGCATGTCAGTCTGCATGTTTTATTAACAGGGTAGAGCATTTCAAGAGAACCACTAGGAGACCTTGAGTGACTTAACCAGCCCCCTGGTTGTTTCCCATTCTTAGCTTATAACCAGTGCTGAAGTGAATCCAACTGTAATCTCATGTATAGGAACCTACACTCATACTGTTTCTGTAAGAAAAATTCCTATAAAGTTTCTTAGTCAAGGGATGGGTTCATTTTTTATTTTGCTAGATGCTGTCAAATGCCTTCCAGAACCATCATGCTAATTTACATTCCTCATACACTCATGAGTTGTTTTTAGAGGAATTTCTTCCATAAATCCTGGTTATCCCATACCTTCTTCAGTGACCTGTTTTAACAACTGTTGTCACTGTGAAACTATCCCCTAGCATGGCGCTCGGCCCTGGGGATACATCGGGGAAGAAACCAAATAAGGTCCCTGCCGCCCTAGAGCCTGCATGCCGGTGGGGGAGTCCACTGAGTAGATTACGGCCAACTGTGCCGAGCGTGCCACGTGCGACAGAACATAAGAGGGGCACCGTGCCTGTGCTGGGGACCTCAGGAGGGAGGAGGGCGGTCGGTAACGCCTCCCTGCCCAGGTCTGTGCTCTCGTGGGAATTAGAGGAAGGCAGTAAGCTGACTGGACAGCAAAAACCTCCTAAGTCACTTGGCTTGGGTCCCTGCAGTAGTAAAGACCCAATGGCACTTGAAGCCAGGGACTGGGGGAGTCGAATGAGCGCGAATATAACTTCCCGTACTTGAAATGTGATCAAGGACCTTCAAAATGAGAAGAATACCAGTTCTCCCTCTACCACGACCACACCTTTTTTTATTTTGCCTGGTAGGATCGTGTTGATTTCATTGAGAAGGGACTCATCCCAGGTAGGTACCCCAGACCAGGTTTATACTCTTGAATCCCCACGTGGTTCAGGAGATGCTTAGCACACTTGGAAAAGAGCACGGAGACCAGGACAGGGGTTTGTGGTCAGACGGCACTCTGCTTGCTGAGCATCTGGTCTGCCCACAGCAGAAAGGAACTTCTCCGTGAGCTTAGTTTCCCCATCTGGAAGACGAGAAACAACTTCCTGTCCTGTTCCTTTGTAACACACACTTAGATCTCTAAAGGGCCCTTATCATTAAAAGCAGACTCCAGCGGGCCTTCGAGACTGCAGTGGTGCGGTGTTCGGGCTCTGCAGCGGGGCGCTCTTGTGCTCTCTAGTGTCTCCCCTTTGGTCTGTACTCCTGCCTTTGGACTTGGCAGGCTAAGCCTTCCTCCTCCGCCAGGGCAGCAGCCATCTCCGTTCTCTCAAGTTACTCACAGCATGCTGCATCTCTCCTTGATACAGAGAAAAGAAGTTAAAGGCCAGAGTTCAAGAGTTGGTGAGTGCCTTGGAAAGACTCACCAAGAGCAGTGAAATCCGACACCAGCAATCAGCGGAGTTCGTTAATGACCTGAAGCGAGCCAACAGGTAAATTCTCCGTTTGTAATCCGCAGTAGTACTTGGACTCATACACCAGGGAGAACGTTTCCATAATTGCTGGAAATCAACTGTAGAGAACAGTGAATCCTCAACTGTCTCCCTTAGAGCCTGACCTTCCCTAGGGTATCACTTCCCATGTTCCACAGAAACCTGAGAAATGCTGCGTAAGGACAAGTCCTTGGGTCAGATGTGTCTGGGAGATGCAGCAGACTGTGGTCCCCTCCTAACACTTCATATAGGAAAGGTTCTGAGAAGCCATTCAGTTTAAAACAAAAAAAAAATCAGCCTATGTTTAAGCCCATGTTTTCCAAGCAAAATTGGCTACACAACTTTCTATTGGAGCAGCATTCAAAAATCGGGTGGAACACGTTAGGGAGCATTGCTCTAAAACAGCAGCCTCAGACTTTCTGGGCTCGTGACCCCTGCAAGAAAGTTAAGGACCTCAAAGAGTTTTGTTCTTATAAATTATGTCTTGATAAATTTCATTTGAGAAACTAAAACAAATTTTAAGTTTTTATTCATTTACAAAAAAACCCACAACTCACTACATATAATACAAATGGCATTTATTTTAAAAACTACTATTTTCCAAAAAATAATTAGAAGATTTGCTCTGTTTTTACAATTTTACAAATATCTTTAATGTTTGGTTTAATTTAAGACAGCTAGATTCTCACATCCGCTTCTACAGGCAGTATGTTGTTTTGAAACATGCTGAGGAAACCCAGCTTCGTGTACGTCTGTAGTTAGAAAATAAAGGACCTCACAGATTTCCCTTGAGAGGGCTTTGGGAATACTGGGGGTCGGTTCTCAGACTGCACTTTGAGAACCTAACAGTATATGGAAGGGATCTGGGGTGCTGTTTTGGACCAGAGAGAGTATGGGGACTTACCTAGCTCTGGGCTCAGCCCCTGCCCTCTTCCCCCAGAGGCCTGTGTCCTGTGTTTGGCTGGCAGCATTAGCTTACGGCCTGTGTGCTCTGAATCCCACAGCCCAAAGCATAAAGGGAAACCGTTGGTGCCTCTCTGTCCTCGTCCTAGGTGAGGTGACTTAGACTGCAGTGTGTGAGGAACTCTCTCCTGCAACTGCCACTTGACCATGTTGCAAGCAGCCATGGAACAGCAAGTAGATCCACTATTTGTATTTCCATGACAGATTTCTGGAATTCAGCTACCTTTTCTGCTTATCTGTTTTGGATGTGGCCAGTTTGGACTGTTGGTTTAAATCCCTCCCAATACGTTAGTGACAAGCCTCTAGTGGTCAGGCTGAATGAATCGTGGTTAAAAGTCAATACACGAGTGGCCGTGAGTGTTGAAATACTAACCACTTGATTTCAAATTCTTACTGAAGAGGCTGAGTGTCCTCTGTTTGGAGTGGTACTTGCTGGACCAGGTTGCCCAGTGGGCAGGACAGCGTGCATCTCAGTGCTACTTAGGATAAATCTTCATTCTCATTTCCTTCTGTTCCCATAGCAACCTGGTGGCTGCCTATGAGAAAGCAAAGAAGAAGCATCAAAACAAACTGAAGAAGCTGGAGTCTCAGATGATGGCCATGGTGGAGAGACATGAGACCCAAGTGAGGATGCTCAAGCAAAGAATAGCTCTGCTGGAGGAGGAGAACTCAAGGCCTCACACCAATGAAACTTCACTTTAATCGGCACTCAGGCTCCACAGTTCTGTCCGCGGAGGCTGAAGTCTAGCAGGTCACTGAGGAGAGAGGGGCCCCAGAGGACAGAGTAACCTGTTGGGAGAAGGAGAGAAGGGAAGGTTGGCAGGTAGGTCAGCACTTGGACAGTGGAGTGCCCTGGACTCAGCCCTGGGGCGAGTGGCCCTGGGACGCGGTGTAGACTGTATCCAGAGGATCCCGCGCCTCCCCTCCTGGGCTGTGGACGGCGTGGGAACCCCTGCCGTGTGTGCCGGCTCCGCAGGTCTTGCTTCTGCTTTCAGCACTGGCTCTATCACTCTCCCACCTTTCTGTTCTGGAACTTGTGCATTGGTGGTATAATCCAGGCATCCAGGTTCAAGATTTTCCATTCTTTTTTTCTCTTTTTGGTAGACAGCAACCTTATCTCTAACATCCCTAATTTCTCCTCCTTCCTTCTCCTTCAGGGGAAAACTGCCGGGGGGCGAGGGGGCAGAGCGGGGGTGGGGGGGGGGGTGCGGAGACAGTGCTTAGCATTTAGAAGAACTGCTGCTTTGTTTATTGCAACCAGGCTTTGGTTTTCGAGTCCCAGGTGTCAACATTTAAGACACAGGCTGTCACTCAGAGGTGTTCTGGGATGTCAAGCACAGGCGGATGGCACACAGATGGTGTTCCTTACAGTCCCAGATATTATGTTGAAGTTACAGGTAGAGCAGTTGGGTCTGAACAGCTCTGTATGGGAGAATGAGAACTTCCTTCACCTCTCACTGTGAAAGCAGGGCCGGGCAGGGAGCTCTCTTTAGACTGAGATTTCCCCGTCCTGGTGGAGCCTTATTAACAGCCAAGGCTTGGAGCTGAGAGAATCCCGTTGATACGTGTAAGGGAACTAAACTTTTGTCAGGAGCAGAGGCGCATTAGTACTTTCCACTACCCCAGGGCACTACATAATTGCTGTTCTACACGAATCAAAGCTCATCCACGTGAACATATAGTTAGCTCTGGACCTGCCTCCAGTTCTCTAAGGGCAAGAGGCAGAATGCTGAGTAGGTAATGTTTTGCAGGCTACACTCCTGTTACAAAGGGCGCAGGGGGTGAGGGAAGGGTTGTTGAGGCCTCCTTTTATCCCCCAGAGACACGGTGATGGGAAGCATATGGTGTTTCAACAGGGGAAATTTCAAGCAAAATGGTGACGGGACTGGGCAGGAACAAAGTACCTGAATTCTTTCAGGAAGGTCTTCCATTTTAAAATCAATTCTTCATCCCTTTTCTACTATAACCTTCCCTGTTGCACCTTTCACTTTTTTCAGTTCTTCTGTTGCTGCCATTCGCTGATTGATACATTTTAAAGGACCACTTTACCATTTATTCTGTAGCACCTGAAGACCCACCTGAAGCACCTATGAGAAATATGCCAATGCCACAGTTCACTATGTTTTGCTTATGACCAGGTCACTGCATTCACTTCCCCCGTGTCCGTGAGCTGCTTTCCGAGGCCATGACACAAGTTCCTCAGCTTCTGCACAAGGGGCAGGGACACTCTACTAGCCACCACCATTGGAAGGCAGAGCAGTTCTATCCCAAAGCAACTACCCTTCTTTCTCAGGCCAGTGGTGAGGCTGCCCCATATTCAAAAAAAAAAAAAGTTCAACTGGTATCAGTGTGAAAGGCCCAGCTTTTGGATGCTGTGAAAGTACCCACTGGCTTGTGTTTCTATAAAATTCAGGTAAATTTGTTTCTGTAGAATCAGGTAAACTTGGTTCTTGTGACATTAAGTCAATTTTTACTCTTCGGATAGTTTCATTTTGTTACAAGGAAAATGTTTTGGCTGAAAAGTGTGTGGGAAAAAAAGGTGTAACAGATGAAATCATGGTTTTCCCCATTTTTCCAACATGCCCAGGGAAAACGTCCTCCCTAAGCAACTGTGCAAAGCAGGGAACCATTCATGGCTTTCTCTTGTGTGATTGAAAAGGCAATCAAACAGATGGACGGTTTCATTTTCACACCAACACTAAAAAGTGTAGCTGATGCAGGACCTCTGTCTACCATTCTTGTTGCTCCAAGCGAAAACAGAACCTGCTCTTCTAGGGCCATGGAACTCCTCCAGACCTGGGAAGTCTCAGCTCCTACATTATGAGCCCCAGTATTACTGATCCTACTTGGCCTCATTTTGAGTTTATACTTCAGCATAATACTTTCAGATATATGGTGGTTGGGTGAAAACTATTTCCCTGGCAAAACTGTTACTTTTATAAATGTGTAGAATAAAAGCTATTAAATAGTTGATTACCTTTCCTTATATTTTTCACATACTCCCCTAAGACACAGTCCTTGCTGAAGGTGAACCTACGGGCACTTGGTTATTATGTTAATTGCAGGGCTTACTAAAACCGCATTGATTAAATAAATGATTACAGGTGCCTGGATCATTTTCTTTTTTTATAACCTGAATTTTTCTTTCTAAATAGGAGCTGGTTTATATTAACATCTCCATCAGAGGTAAACAGTGATCCTGATTATAACTTGTACAAGGTTAAAAATGTTCAGATGTTTCATATGTTTGTTTTAATCCTCAGTGGTTAACCCTTTTAGGCAGTCACCTTCGCTGTTCAGAGTTGTCTCTGGCTCTTAAGAGAAATAGGCATGAGAAGAAAGGACCCGTTTCAAAGTTCCCTTGGAGTATAATTTCCCACTACTGCACTGAGGCAAAATCTCAGTAAAAGAGACTTCTGTCTGTTGCTGGAGTGCATCAACACGTGCACCTACCAACCGGATCTGATGTTCTGTCGAGCCGAACCCCACGTGCACCAGCTACCAAAACTGCCATGGAATTGTAGGCGGTAGAGATTCCCTTTGAGATTTACACCAAAGCTACTGATGATATGTATCTTACTTGATCAGACAGTTGGGATTTATCATGTCCTCCCTACCTCAGAGGTACACCAGATGTTTTATCATTGCCAATGCAGATAATTAACTGTTGCATATTCACTCTCATCTGCTGGCATGTCAGGTTTCTGAAGTTAATATCCATGCTGCCTGAAACTGGAATGGTAGAATAATAAAAAATTAAGTGGCAGTTAAACATAATTGCTTAATTCTCCTGTGAGATAATGCATACCTTACTAAGTCTTCCTCTGAGCCTACAGCAAGACTTTACAGGGACGTTCCCCTTCTCCAGGGAGGCAGTCCAAGTTAGAGCCGATGAGGCTTTCTTTCTAGGACGAGGATAGTAAAGATTTTACTATTCTAAGAAAAACCTGAAATCACGGGAAAGTCTCCTAGTTCCCAGCTGCATATAGATTACATTATTTCAAGTGGAAAAAATGCCTCATAGTTACCTGATCTGGGCTGGATTGCCTATGTAGATGGCATGAATTGTCTCCTATGGCCCACAGAAATTATCCTGCAATTATTTTTTAATTCTGTCAAATATCTTAAAGCTCTCAAGAGTTTGGGGTATCATGCTTGTGTTTTAAGTGAAGTAATGAGAAAGACTACAGAAGACACCCAAACTTATATTATTAATGACTTCTGAAAGCCCTAAGCTTTTTCCATGAACTATTTGCAAATGCACAGCTGGGACTATGGCTCATCATGAAACTAAACTCTCTCTAAAGTGAAAAGACCATGTTCTCTAAGTTTACAGCTGCACCTATTTCTAGATGCAGCAAACAGCTTTTAATCAGACAGTTTTTAAGAGCCCAAAGGGGGAGAGAATTCTGATGATTGAAGTTTCTGAACTGAATTTAATTAGGGTGCATCCCATAGGGTTGCCAAGGATTTCGTGGGTGGGGAGGAAGCATAAGTAACATTTTTGTTTTTCTGCACCACGTGACAGCTTGGTAAAACAACACTGTCAAAAATTCTGAAAAAATCACGTAGCAATTACTTTTTTATTTCTCCAATGGAATGGCCTATTTGGCAGGAAATGATACTGTTACCACCTTTCACCGAGGCTTGCTGGGCACTACTTTGTAGAGGCATCACTTGTTACAAAACACAAATTATGCCTTTGCTGCACACAATTCTTATTGAAGTCTATCAAAATCCTATTCTAGTTAACTGAAATCCTGTGTTCACAAAGGCCAGGCTGAACCTGTCACCTTCTGAAGTTCCTATTTCACACACTTGAAGTTAACTTTCTAACTAACTACATTTGTATTCACTAGGAGATGAATGGGGCTGCCTTAGGTTGCCAAACACTAATTTTTCAGAATTGGCACCAGAATTATCAATTAATATAATGCTGGCTGTAGCCACCACAGCATCACTGAGCACTCAGTGGCTGTTAAAACATTGGAAGTGGAAAAGAATACAAGCTGAATAGCAGCTGTTCACGCATTCTCGTTTTTTGCTAATTCTTGTGTAGAGAAAAATAGTTTCGCATACTGACAACTATTTTCGGTGAAGGGTTACATTGGCTAAGTTGTCACATTGCATCTGAGTGAGATTTTGCATAAGACTAAGACAAGAAATCCTTCTGGCCCAGTAACAGCAACAGCTACTGGATCATCATATCCTTGCCCAGCAGTACTGATTTTTCCAGTCAAGGTCGCTACAAAATCACTCATCCACTAATCATCTGAAATGCCAGCTCAGCAGTACAGAGCAAGCTAGAGACAAAATTCCCTCATACTGATGACCTGCTTAGTTATCCCAGCTCTACTGTTCACTTTTGCACTTTTTTGCAAATCAAATCCATGTGGAAAATGTTCTGTTTGTAGAACTCATAGTATTCACTTATAGTGCTCACGTCAGGACAGCCATTCGGGAGCCCCTAATAATCTGCTTCTGTTTGAACCCAATGCAAAGATGATGAAACGTTCACTTTTCTATGTCTAATCAATCAATCAGTTTTTAGACATTGTCAAGACTTACCTACTTTGCATGAGATTTTAGTTTCCTATTATTTGAAAATGTGCTACTTTCAAGCTGCTTGAATGTACTGTCAGTTATTAAAGCACATGTGACTAAGTTTGCATTTGTCAGTATTGTTCTACTGTATTAAAGTCTCATTTTAAGGTTGCCCTTTAACACTGTACTATACCTTGTAATTTTTTCTTCACTTGTATGCTTTAAATGTTTCCAGATGCCTTTAGTTTTAGCTGCTGTAAAATAGCTTTGTGTTATTTGATATAGAATTGTTTAAAAAAAAACTCCATTTATTTATACAGAGACATTTATAATATTTTACAAACAATCTTATATTCTGAATAAATATTTCTAATTCCATAATGTGCTTTAACTGTATTTACTGAAGGATATGGCTGTCCTGTAATACTGTGTGTCTAACATTTAATGTCAAACATCATCGCAGGTTTCATAGTTACATCAAGAGCCCTCATCAAAGCAGGAAACTACAAGACAGACTGTATTAGGTCAAAACGCCCAACAAAGAAACCTCATTTATCGCCAATTTCTACTGGGCTACCTTTTCGGATTTGGTATGAATGCAGAGTTAGTTAGTTATCTATCTATCTATCTATCTATTGAAGGATCTGCATCTTTTTTCCTCTTTAGAAGTTACTGAAAGAGGAGGGACTATAACAGTGAGCTGGAAAGTCATCCATGCCTATAAAGAAGGATGGTGAGCAGCTCTGCAAGGTGTCTGATGTTAGAATATTACTGCAGTGTTGTCAGTTCTCATCATCAAAGCAAAGTACCTTTGACAGTAAGAGCATAACAAACACCTTGGTTACTCTCCTTTCTTAAAATCTTAAATAAAAATTGCTATCACATAGCTGAGGTCTCTAGTAGAGAAGAATGTATGTATTTCTTTGACCCGAGATCCAAAGACTGGCAAGCATTCTATTCAGAAAACCAGGCTCTAATACAAATTGAAGAATTGTTGGATTTTATGTATCTAATTAACTCACAATATAATCTTGCTTTAAAAATCAACAACCAAACCGTAAACTGAGATGGAGAATACATACCAGTTTTCATTTTTGCAGAGACACTCTACCCTTAATATTTCTTCCTCTCATATAAACATACCTTTATCTCATACTTGTCATTTTTTTACTGGTCCAAAGAGATGCAGCCAAAATATGAGCAACTTGCAACCTACAAGTATCAGTAGCAGAAGCCAGGTTAAGGTAGTAATTAAAACTGCCCAAGCAATACATACCAGTTTTCATTTTTGCAGAGACACTCTACCCTTAATATTTCTTCCTCTCATATAAACATACCTTTATCTCATACTTGTCATTTTTTTTACTGGTCCAAAGAGATGCAGCCAAAATATGAGCAACTTGCAACCTACAAGTATCAGTAGCAGAAGCCAGGTTAAGGTAGTAATTAAAACTGCCCAAGCAGCAAAATTTATTGATATTGCACTACAAAGAGTAAATTTAACATGATGATAATGTTTTTACAGAAAGCCAATATTTGAACAATCAATCAACTGTAAAAATGTTTTAAAATACAAAGGAAACCTTCCATCATTCAAACCGTATTTAAGATAAAGGTTTCTCATTTCTCAATGGTGTTTTACATCAAAAGCTTTCAAAAAGAGCATAACTGTTAAGACACAGGACTTTGTTCATTTTCTCAGTGGAGATACAGCTGGCATTTCTAGTCGACTTTGGAAGTGCAGTAAGCCTGCAAACATTTGACTCCTGATTCATAAACATGAGTCACTGGAAATCCTTTACTTATGATAGACACACTCAATATAAGTGAAAATCAAAGTAAAATCCTTATCCTTTCATTACACTGAGGGGAAAGAGAAAACTATTCAGTCAGAATGTAATAAACCCTGAAACACAATAAGTAATACCACTCTAAAGGTTATCAATTCATTAACTATAAGGCGCACCAACAAGGTTGGTTTTGGGGTTCCTTTTCTGCTTTTCCTAATGTTTGACAATCAAAACAAGCACCAAAAACTTCATTACTACCATAGACAGAATCCTCCAATGGTTTACTTACACGTCTTTCTCGAAACATTAAAATGCCCTAGAAGGTAAAGTAATAAAACGCTGCTATAATTAAGGTAAAAATTAAATGTTAAATCATTTTACATGAGACAAAAATTATTGCTGAATAAAGTTTACAAACCTATTTAGTTATCACATTTACTCTAAAGTTCAGTTTTCTCAAGTGGAATATCATGTTTAGCAAAACCATTTCATCAATTTTTTTCTACCAGATTTTGTCGGTCCATGACTCAGCATAAATATCTTCACCTTTTTGAGACTAAAACCTACCCCCAAGAAAACTGTTTTAAGACTATGTATCTTCCATGAACATCACCTAGTCTCCACAGCATCAAAGACACTTCAAATCTTGTTTTGGAAATAGGCGGGAAATATAAAGAAATCAATTCTTATTCCCTTTCCCATCCAAACTAAACTGTATGCCCTTATTTTGATGGTCACTTTAGTTAACACATGAACCATAATTCCATTTGATTAATCATCTTATTCTGAAATAAGACTTTTAAATTTTCATTAAACAGGTAAAATTAAAAATCTGAGTTGTATGAATCAATACTTAGCAAAGACGAATTTTTTATAAAGTATTAAGCTAATAAGCAAACTTCAAAAACAATTAGAAAAAATATGTATATTGTGTGTATATATATATACACAAATATATGTATATGCAAAATAGTTCATGGTTTTATTTTCCTTCCCTATTTGTTACTGAAGAAAAACAGTTTATAATATTTATAAAATGGAAGTCAGGTTACCTGTCTCCTGTCCTAACTTTGAAATGAAATTAGCAAAAAAGTAAAATTAAAGAATCAGTTCTTTGGGCTCTCACATTTGAAATTAAAAGGTACTTGTGCAAGATCCAAACACAAACCTAAAATGACCACCAGAGACGGCAGTGCCCTAGGACAGTAGTGAAATGCACAAAGAAACTCTGCAGATATGTCTTTTGTGCTTTTCTATCAGTGCATATCGTATGTGTTAAGACATGAAGAGTACGGCTACTCATTTGTTCCAAAAGTATTCAATATTAACACATCTAACTAACCAAACTGCTGAGGAATAGTTACTACCTTTCTCAATTTCATTCGCAGTTGAGAACCTTTGCTTCCATTTCCTGCCATCCACAATCTATTCCTGAATATCACAAAAGCATAGTAAGCGAAGATATCATTTTACAAAGATCTAGCTAATATCTTAAAGCTTAAGAAATGACTGACAATGAAGATTTGTGCCAAAAATGTTTCACACCATCGTTTGCAGCTATAGGTTGTTTTAGAAACTCAGATTCAATTCATTGTAAGTACACTAAAATGTTACATCCTACCTCAAAAAGTCCACAACCTAAGAATGTTAACTAATACCTCTCAAAGACCAGCAGAATACTGCCCATTTTGCCCTAGAACTACACAGAAGTTTCCTTTGTTCCCAAACCAATGTGACAGCTACCTGCATGAGAGACTAAAATAAAATAGCACAGGCATCCACAGCCCTCCTAACTGCTCATGGCCCAACAGTCAAAGTTAAGATGCAACCACTGCTTGTGAATTCCCATAGGGGCAGATTCACCATAGGGATGCATCACAAAAAAAAAAAAAAAGATTTTTTTACCGAAAGAAAAAAACCGACACGGGGTGGGCGCTGGGGGGGGAGCAGGGGCAGGGCACAGGTGGCATGGGACAGACTCAATGGCCGCTTCCTGATCAGTCACCCCAGAAAAGGGATTAAAAAGGGATTAAGAAACAACAGGTCTTCAAACAGCACTCACCAGACAGAGGCCAATAACCAAAAGAACACCCAAACAAAAAAGCAGCAAGTATATGTTCAGGGCCTTATTCTTCCACTGGACTGAAGGATTAAAGGCTACTAACAGGAGGGTCCAGGCGAAACAAAGTTACAAACATAGGCAGTTGACTTCTGCTTTCAATCCCTTTCCCAGAGCACACTTGACCAGCACTACACAGCTAATGCAACCTTGTTAAGGTTAATTCCTCTTAGATTGTGCTTTCAAGCTACCATAGCTAGACCATCCCCTCTGCTAACAGAAGACCCAAGACAAATGGAATCTCTTTACTGGTGATTTCATAAGGAACCCAGATTAAAGAGTCAATTATGAACGTTTTCTCAAGATAAAACTTTCATACTTTATCGTAGTTTTTTGTTTACACTTCTCTGTACCTTATGTTAAAGTCTGAGCAACAAAGCTGGTGGAAGCCAACCCTTCAAGTCCACTGCCAGGCAGGGGAGGTAGCTTTACCATGTTCCCTAGCTACAGACCACCAATTCAGTAATAAATACTGTCTGCAACAGGAAACTAGATGGAAAGGATCACTATTTAGGACAAATGTATGGCTACCATGTGAAGTGACTATGACACACAGCTGATTATGGCTGTGTGTACTCTGGGTTGTATTCCGGTAAGAAAGCCACGTACTTCTAATCAGCATAGGAAGGACCAGACTCCCGAACACTGATCATTAAAGTGAGAAAAATTACGTTAGATTTACTGGATTGCTTGGCAACCATACTTAGAAAAAATTATACCCAGAGCCAGAAAACGCTTGGTAATGGCCACACATATTAGATTCTGCTTGGGCTAGGCAATGACCACATTTCTAGCCTCGTGCATCATACAGCACTCAATAATTGATTTTATCTTCTAAAATTTCTTCTTCATGCTTTCTTTGCCCAGCAACTATAGCTATCTTCTTCCTTCAGGGCACTTTTATTCTATAATAATAAACCTATCATATTTTTTGAAACTGCAATCCAGAACTCTACTTTGAAAGCATGAGACAGAGCCTACACTGTCCATCTGCAATCTGCCATCTTTATGACAGAGGAGTACAAACTTCAAGAGCAACTCAATTCGAAGAAGAAAAAGATGCTGAGAAAGCCCATCATCATCTCATTTTTAGAATTCTTGGCAACTATACAAATGTATCTTAAAGTCTAAGGACAGAATACAAAGTAAGGAACTCTAGGCTTTACCAAATGATCAGGAATAAAGTTTAACAAAACTGTTACTTACTAACACCCGTTTACCTAGAGACAGGTACTTACAGGGCATTGATACCTTCAGACGGAACAAGACTTTGTCTTGCTCACCATTAATCTAAAGTTACAGTGACACGTGAGCCCCCTTCCCCAGGCTAGAAAATATTCAAGTCAGAATTGCTAGGTAACACTTATTTTTCTTCAATCAGAAAAATGTTAACGAATCTGACCTTTTAACTATCATTAATATGCGAAGAAAATACTGCCTCAGGGAATACAAAGACACAATAGATGTCAATCAATACAAAATCTCTGAGTGGGCAGAGGGAGGTCCACTGGTACAAAAATAAAGATAAAAAGCCAAGAGATGTCATCAGAGTAAGAAAAATAACTCGGCAGAAAGTCTAATTTTTTAACTGACTTTGCTCCTTACTGTTCAAGTTAACTGTTGGAAGCAAACAAAAAAAAAAGGTGAGGGAATCCGTAATGAAATGTGTTTTTTTTGTTTGTTTGTTTTTGTTTTTGTTTTTAATTTTTTTAATGCACACATGCAGTCAGACCTGAACTTTTCTAAAGACTACCACAATGTATTAAGTTTTATAGAAGAATTTAATCCTGTGGAAGGATGCTATTCACTTAGATTTGAGTATTTTTTTTTTGATATTAACATACAAATTACTAAAGACTTAAAAGACAAAATACCAACCCAATCTCATAGCATAAAATTAATTTTGCTATACATCTTCATCATCTGTACTTACTAATTGATATGTAATAGAAAAATAAGGATATCCAAGTTCAAAGCAGCAAGCAGTGACCACCATTCCTTTACAGCACAGGAAACTCACCTTTATATGTAACCATGAAAATCCAACTTAATTTTCAAACATCTTCATTCAAATTTCACCCATGCTAGAAGAGCTCTGTTAGGTTCTCGGACTTCTCCAAATGCTCATGTCTCAGGAGAGCCTCACTGTTGGTAATCCTAAAACCATTCATTTGCTATTTCTGAACAAAAATTTGTGAAAGCATGTAAACCATACCCCTATCTTCTGGATTACAATGGTTAAGTACAAAAACAATTCATTGAACGTCTTACAAATCATTACAGTTACACATAAAAGCACCTAAGAAATTTTAAAAAATAAAAGATTCACAGTGCACTGAACCTTGGAACATATAAGGCTGGAACATAAGAACACTGAAAAAGTGGATTCAAAAGACCTGTTCTCTCAAAGACGTAAAACATAACGAAGCCAACCCAACACTTTTCCCATCTCGTTTCTTCAATCGCAGCACACAGAAGTAAAGTACTGCACATTCAGCACTCTCCTTTATCACTTGATTTCTTCAAACCATGCTAAAATTTCTCAATCGAGAAAGCTAGTTCTGTGCTAAGCATGGCCTTTCTCAAGGTAACCTGAACACTGAGAAACTTAATACACAGGTTTGAGGGAATAAGTATAGCAGAAGTACATAAAACATGTACATCCAACTTATACATTTTCTGCATAGTTAAGTCACATCACACACATAAACTTTAAATCACATCTTTTAACATTTTTTTAAATCTCAAACTGTCAAGAGAGCTAAAAGCCTCAAGTTACCAAAGTTCCATTCCAACAATACCCTTATTTTGTTCCACCCACAGTGCATTAAATGAAGCAGCACAACAGCAATAATATTTAACCATAGTTAAACTACCATTATCGAAAAGAGATAATCTGTTGGTTCTTGAAAAGGCTCAACACCATTAGAGGCCATACTTCTGGTAACTAATCTCTTCTGCTTTAGTATCGAGAGCTGAAAATTCCAACTCGAGGCACCAGAAAGACTGACCAAAGCACTCACTTAAAAAGGGAAAACCCCTAGAAAATCACTAAAAATTAAACAGTTTCCAGATGGCAGTAAATGAGTGAAAATGATTTACCTGCCAGGCAAACAGTTTTCACTGTTTCTGTTCATAATTTAACAGAAATCTGGAATGCTGGGACCAACTAAAAATATGGCTCAAGGAGACCCAAGCAAAGCAGCTGTATTTTTGGAAAAAACAGTTAAGAGCTTCCTAATGCAATCATATAATGCATTTTTAAAAGGTCACAGAAGGATTCACAAATTTGTCACATTAAAAGACGCAGGATTGTGAATAACCTAATTCTAAACACACTGCTATAACTGAATTATCCTGCTTAGCACCAGGAGGGTGACACTTGTATTAATAAATAGAATTTCTCCTTTAAAATCAAGCCATTGAAAAGCTAAAGCAAATTAATACCAAGTGAACTCCTTACAATAGCACTTCTTTTGAAAGTCCCACCGGGTTAAATAGAACCCCTATTAAATAGGCTATCTATACAGAATAAAGATTTCTACAATAAAATTTACAAGCGGAGATATATTTTGTGGATACCACATGTAAAAAAGATTTTTAAAACCCACATGACAGAAGCACACGCACGCATATGCTCACACTCTCCCCCCAACCCCGAAAGAAACACCTTCAATGAGGTTAGCAGCAACCCCAAACACCTTAAAGCCCTTAAAGCCCTGGTGATTGTCCTCAATTATATAGCTAAAATCCTTCTTTAAATGGGCACTGCCATCCTTATTTGGATTTAAGAATCCTAAAGGAGCAAAATACATTCCTAGGAGTGAATTACACATGTTACTGCCGCGTTCTGATCCTCCCCTAGTGAAATGCTTTATCTGTACCTGGGTAAACTGCATACCCTTCCCTTTGGCTCCATCATCTAGGGGCTTCATGCTAATAAAAGTGTGTCAGTCTCTGCTACTACTGCAAATTGGAACCTAATATAAGATCAGTTTCCAGAGATCAACACTGAGATGCAATGTAAAACCTAATAATGTCAGTATTCCATACATATTTACACAACTTAATACAGAATAAAGTTTCACAAGAACAAAATCATCATATGATACTAAGGGGCTGGCAGCAGGATGGTGCAGATGTGACCAAAGCAGTTTCGGGGTCCCAGTCCCCGTGCTCTCTCCCCACTACCCTCTCTTCGCGGTCTCCCAGGTTCACTGACTGCACACAGCACAATTCAAAATCAGAGCATCAACTCCCCGCCCAACCAACTCAGTCCCTCTCCAGGCTGAGGACTTTGTCCTTTAATGAAGTGCTGAGAGTTCATTTTGAACATGAACATTATATAGCAGATGCTGACTCTAAATAAAACCTTAAAAAAACTCCTAGCAGAGGAGGATTAGACAGCCTAAGTGGTTAGAAGCAGAGATAGGCACAAAATGCCACCAAAGCAGATGACCTGCAATCTTGACTTCTGTGACATTTCAGCTCTTGTATTCATTTAATAACTGTGTATTTTAAGTTTCTTTTAAAATTTTCAATATAAGGGAACTAGTATTATCAATACAATCACTGCAATGGGTTGATGGAGCATTCCCGTTAACTTAGCTATTAGTGATGACTCAAACACTATTTTCTTGACCAGAATACAAAATAAAAACCATAATCACACAGAAAAAAATGCCCTCATAAAAAGCAACTTAAATTCATTAGCCAAACACTGAAAAGGTACGTATGTATAAAAAGTTATAACTGCATTTACAGTGCAAACTCATGTTTCTTTCTACTCTCTCTTCTGCACATAGAACATCTCTTCAGAAACATCACTGCCTCCCTGCATTTCTTTAAAACACCTGAGAAAGGTAAGGCTCAAAGAGACACCCACTCAAATGCAACAAGTCTCTGATCTTGAGACTTCCACAACACATTTGTTGCTATCAAAGGTCCAAGATTTTCATTATAGCATTATGGTCAAACTTGAAACTCAAAAAGGCTCTGGATGAAAAGGGGAACTTGCAACGTCCATTACATGCCACAGACTGGCCCTCGGCATGTTCTAGCAACTGGTCTTCACTGGAGCAAGGTAAGTCATATACAGCATCTGCTTAAAAAACAAAATAAATAAGCTCAGTAACTTAGTGAGAAATCAAATCCTGCCCTTCACCTTTTGTTATAAAGGAATTCACGTGCAGTATATATTCATCTCCCCACACTCTAAATCTAACCTAAGTAGAACCACCAAGATATCTTCCTTTCCCTAAACTGGTACTCAAGTGTATTTCTAATCTATTATTGCTTATTCCAAACAAACATTCAATATCTTAATCTCAGCCTTTATTTTAAGACCCTTAATATTCACCTGCTTTCAAAAATGGGCATACCTAGGGACATCCCTGGTGGTGCAGTGGTTAAGAATCCGCCTGCCAAAGCAGGGGATACGGGGTCGAGCCCTGGTCCAGGAAGATCCCACATGCCATGGAGCAACTAAGCCCATGCGCCACAACTACTGAGCCCGCGAGCCACAACTACTGAGCCCACGTGCCACAACTACTGAAGCCCGTGCGCCTAGAGCTCGTGCTCCACAACAAGAGAAGACACTGCAATGAGAAACACGTGCACTGCAATGAAGAGTAGCCCCTGCTCGCCGCAACTAGAGAAAGCCCGCGTGCAGCAACGAAGACCCAACACAGCCAAAAGTAAATTAAGTTTTTTAAGAAATGTGCATACCTTTGTTTACCACCTATATTTGTATTTTGTGCCAACATAAGGGGAGCTTCTTGACAGAGATCAAAATGTAAACATTATAAAGATTACAATTACAATGTAAGATCTGTAAAGATTCCAATTCTAGAAAAATAAAGCTGGAGGTTATCAAATCTTCAGGGAATATGTCAACCTAAAGAAAAATCCAAATTTTCAAAATCATAGTACAACAGAACTCCAACTTATCAGGGCTTTTTTTTTTCCCCCTTAAAGTAGAGCAGGGACGTGACCAGGAAACTAGGTTTGGAATAGACACCAAAAGGTTGAGGCCAAAATAAAGTCTGATATGAGGTTTCCCAGGATAAGAACACTTTTATACTTCCTTCTCAAGACAACTCAAAATTTTATATATCTGAATCATGCCCAACTAAGTTGGATATACATTAGTGTGCCTTCTTTAATGTTCCTAAACATATGGCTTTTTAAAGATTTTCTGAAATAATTGATTTCTGAAGTTACATTACTTCAACTATCAGCCTATCATGCCCACACCACCTAAGGTGGCCAGAAAAGTCCAACTAAGAGGAATTCTACCCCCATAACTTAATGACAGTTCCAACTTCTTCTTACACTTAATTTTCCAAAACAGGGTTAAAGGATCTCTCTCTCTCTTGTTTTTTTTTTGGCCGTGCCGCAGGCATGTATGATCTTAATTCCCCAACCAGGGATCGAACCCACGTTCCCTGCATTGTAAGCATGGAGTCTTAACCACTGGACCACAAGGGAAGTCCCCAAAGCATCTCTTTTAAAACAGCTTCTATCTTGCTTAAATCATAAACAGTAATGCAAGAAAATATAATTATAATGCTTCTCAATTCTTAAGAGTTTTCTATATGAAAGCCTTAAATCTAGATGGTAAATAAATGCTTACCTACTGCACAGGGAATTTCATACCATTCAAAATAGCACCGAAGAAAAAAATAGCCTATTGCAATTCCAAATGACATCTACTAAATCAGTATTTACAAAGAGCTTTCTACATTCCTCAACATTACCTTCCAAATCAGATCACACACCTACTCTTCATAACTGAGGATGGAGAAGTTCCAAATGTCATTTTAATAACAGCTATCCTTAGTACCATCTTAACAAGTTGATCATTACCTCAAGTAAGGGGGAAATGTTTCCCTTCTGAAGTTAGCACTCCCCTTACATATATGTGAGAATGAGGTTTCTCCTCACCATTATATTACTTGGGTCTACTCCCTGTCTAACCCTTAAGCAATTATTTATTTATTTACAATATTCATGCACAGCACCAAGGCTTCACATTCACAAAAGAAATAGCACAGTGAAAGGGCAAATAATTTAAATAAATTTATTTTAGCCAGTTTCATATTTAGAGAACTTGACCATATATATGAACTCTCTCTCTATAGACCATGTGCAACTCTTTCAGCTTATCTATCACAGTTCATCATGCACCACTAAAATCAAGGTTACTTCAAAACCAAACCGAATCCCAACCAGCAGAAATTTTGAAAAGAAAATGACTTGCCTGTTTCAAAAGTATCCTGAAGCTTTCGTGGATGAAGTTTTTTTTCACATTTCTATTAAAAAACACAAACACACAACATACCATCTCCACTCATTTCAATTATAAATAAGGAGATATACTATCAAATTTCTCAGGAAGAGAATTAAACCATATAATCACCATGCCCACCTTGCACTGGTATTTTTAATTTTATTTTTAATTTATTTTTTTAAGCCTAAAACTGTTTTTAGTTCTTGATTACACATACAATATGGAAACACCAGAAAACAAGAAAATTATTCATTAAGTTTCTCAACCCAGAGATAATTACTATTAACATTCCAGTACATCTTTCCAGCTTTTTTTCTATGAAAATACGTGTGAATGTATTTTCATATAATTATGTAACAAACAGAATTATTCTATACATAGTATTCTATAACCCACTTTTTATTTTTTTTAACATCTTTATTGGAGTATAATTGCTTTACAATGGTGTGTTAGTTTCTGCTTTATAACAAAGTGAATCAGCTATAATATACATATATCCCCATCTCTCCTCCCTCTTGTGTCTCCTTCTCACCCTCCCTATCCCACCCGTCTAGGTGGTCATAAAGCACCAAGCTGATCTCCCTGTGCTATGCGGCTGCTTCCCATGAGCTATCTATTTTACATTTGGTAGTGTATATATGTCCATGCCACTCTCTCACTTCATCTCAGCTTACCCTTCCCCCTCCCCATGTCCTCAAGTCCATTCTCTACGTCTGCATCTTTATTTCTGTCCTGCCCCTAGGTTCTTCAGAACCAGTTTTTTTTTTTTTTAGATTCCATATATATATGTTAGCATACAGTATTTGTTTTTCTCTTTGACTTACTTCACTCTGTATGACAGACTCTAGGTCCACCCACCTCATTACAAATAACTCAATTTAGTTTCTTTTTATGGCTGAGTAATATTCCATTGTATATATGTGCCACATCTTCTTTATCCATTCATCTGTCAATGGACACTTAGGTTGCTTCCATGTCCTGGCTATGTAAACAGAACTGCATGAACATTGCGGTACATGACTCTTTTTGAATTATGGTTTTCTCAGGGTTTATGCCCAGTAGTGGGATTGCTGGGTCATATGGTAGTTCTATTTTTAGTTTTTTAAGGAACCTCCATACTGTTCTCCATAGCGGCTGTATCAATTTACATTCCCACCAACAGTGCAAGAGGGTTCCCTTTTCTCCACACCCTCTCCAGCATTTATTGTTTGTAGATTTTTTGATGATGGCCATTCTGACCAGTGTGAGGTGATACCTCGTTGTAGTTTTTTGCCTTTGCCCTGCAGGATCTTTTTTTTTTTTTTTTTTTAACATCTTTATTAGAGTATAATTGCTTTACAATGGTATAATTAGTTTCGGCTTTATAACAAAGTGAATCAGCTATACATATGATTAGTGATGTTGAGCATCCTTTCATGTGTTTGTTGGCAATCCGTGTATCTTCTTTGGAGAAATGTCTATTTAGGTCTTCTGCCCCTTTTTGGATTGGGTTGTTTGTTTTTTTGATATTGAGCTGCATGAGCTGTTTGTAAATTTTGGAGATTAATCCTTTGTCAGTTGCTTCATTTGCAAATATTTTCTCCCATTCTGAGGGCTGTCTTTTTGTCTTGTTTATGTTTTCCTTTGCTGTGCAAAAGCTTTTAAGTTTCATTAGGTCCCATTTGTTTATTTTTGTTTTTATCTCCATTTCTCTAGGAGGTGGGTCAAAAAGGATACAACCCACTTTTTAAATGTATATACTATGAACATATTCCTTTTTCAATAAATACAAATCTACACCATCACTTTCAATGACTACATGGTAGTCTATGGCATAGATCTACAATATTGCATTTAATATTATCTTCTTAGATATTTAGATTGTTTCCATGTTTTCATAATTAAGAGCAATGGAGTGGGGGCTTCCCAGGTAGCACAGTGGTTAAGAATCCGCCTGCCAGTGCAGGGGACATGGGTTCGAGCCCTGGTCCGGGACGATCCCACATGCTGCGGAGCAACTAAGCCCGTGCGCCACAACTACTGAGCCCGTGTGCCTAGAGCCCGTGCTCTGAAACAAAGAGAATCCACCACAATGAGAAGCCTGCGCACTGCAACAAAGAGTAGCCCCCGCTCACCGCAACTAGAGAAAGCGCAGCAACAAAGACCCAATGCGGCCAAAAAATAAATAAATAAAATAAAGAAAGGGGAAAAAAAAGAGCAATGGAGTGAATATTCTTTAAATTTCTCTTCTAGGGAACCAAGGTAAGAACTTTTTCAGGCTTTCAATATAGCCAAACTACTCTCTAGGAGGCTGTACCAATTAGCAATTTTAAAGTGTTCTCAATATTCTCAACAATATATAAGTGGCTATCTTTTCATCTTTGCCAATCTAATGAGGAAAAGTGGCATCCCGTTTTAATTTACCTTCTTTGATTACACATTTATACGTTTATCAGTCACTTTTAGTTCTTCCCTTATAAGCTGTTCATATACTTGTTCTCCATCATTAACTTTCTTTTAAGAACTTTCAAAAAATTTACTCAAGTTCTTTTAGACAAATATGAGAGTCATTTGTGCAGTTCCCCCCAAAAAATCAAGGATTCTGATTGGTATTGAGTTAAATCTATGTATTAATTTGAGGAGAATTAACATTTTTATAGTACTATCATTTTAATCTGTCCAGCTTTTGTTAGGGACAGATGTTGAATTAGATTAAAAGCCTTCTGACCATCTATTAAGACTCTTCTTTGTTCTTGTCACTATTTCTACCAGAGTGGAGTACAATAATAGTAAAGGGCAAGTAGTCTAACAGTAAACTGATCTTTAACATGTGCTTGCTAGTGGAATCAATACACCCCAAGTTAAATCAACAGCACCTAGGGAATTCAAGGAAAATACTTTTGTTAAAAACTTGAAATTACTATTATCACCCACGGTTAAAGAAAGAAAAATAGGTGAAGATACAATAAGAAAATTCAACATAGAAATACCAGGACTGGGACTTCCCTGGTGGCGCAGTGCGTAAGAATCTGCCTGCCAATGCAGAGGACACAGCTTCAATCCCTGGTCCGGGAAGATCCCACATGCCACGGAGCGACTAAGCCCGTACGCCACAACTACTGAGGCCACAAGCCACAACTACTGAAGCCCGCGCACCTAGAGCCCATGCTCCACAGCAAAGAAACCACCGCAATGAGCAGCCCGCACACCACAATGAACAGAAGCCCCTGCTCGCTGCAACTAGAGGAAGCCTGCGTGCAGCAATGAAGACCCAACGCAGCCAAAAATAAATTAATTAATTAATTCAAAAAAAAAAAAAAATAAAATAAATACATCTTTAAAAAAAAAAAAGGAAAGAAATACCGGGACATACAGAAAGATAAGCAAGGAGACTTATCAGTTTATGAATTACTTTCCGGAACACAGACTAAAAGAATGGAAGTAAATGCCTTAAAATGCTCACACGTAATCTGTCTTTCAGCCTAGTCTAATGAATACGACACTGGCTGTTGAGTATTTTGTTTCGTTTTCATTTTCTAAATTCTATCAACTTGAAGAAAAAAAACAAAAACAAAAACACTGTGATGTTATTCCAAACTTTTAACTTCATTAAAATAATACAGACTCTATTTAGAAAAATATAGAGAGAATACTTAGGACTTGTCTAGAAAGCAGGGTTGACGACACACTGTTTCCAAAGTATTAAAATATATCTAAATACCCACATATAGATAACCAACAAGAACCTACAGTATAGCACAGGGAACTCAATACTCTGTAATGACCTATATATGGGAACAGAATCTAAAAAAGAGTGGATATATGTATATGTATAACTGATTCACTTTGCTGTACAGCAGAAACTAACACAACATTGTAAATCAACTATACTCCAATAAAAATTCATTAAAAATAAATAAATACCCACATAAAAAGTAAAGATCAGATGCACATTTGAATCAATGTTATAAACCTATAATTGAGAGTAGGCAGAGATTTTTTTAGTGGATGAATAGTGCACACACAGCAGGTTCATAAAAATCCTGTCAATATATCAATTCAACGTGCCTTGCCAACGCCCTTGCCCCCGCCCTTGCCCCATCTTAAAAAGCGTGAACTGCCTTCTTAGCATGAGAGCTGTTAACTCTTACCATCAAGGGGTTCTGCTGCTTGCCTGGCTGGCTGTGGACCCCATTTGTTCTTTTCTTTTGATTAGGTGACTCTTGATACTGTTTTCTGCCATTTCCCCTCATACTTTGACTCTGTTTTTCCAATAAGAAGAAATAAAATATAAATCTATATAGCATAATGTAATAGGATAAAACAATATACCCCTATGAATGTATTTAGCTGGTTGAATCAGAGTTCAGCAAAGCCCCCCGCCCCAAAAACCTTCCTTAAACACTGGAGAACCACTATCAATATATTTTCTTATAGAAGATAGTGCTTCACAAAGCAAGAGTCCTCAAAAGATATGAAATAGAAAATATAATGGTCCCTAGGAATCTTTCCACACCTCTTGCCTTATGCCATTTCTGCTCGCAGACTGTGTTTACAAGCATGAGGAGTTAAAGAAGAATGGGAGCAAGGAGAGGAACAACTTTGAAAACCTTATGTGACTGCCAAAGAAAACCTCTCTGTGAGGGAACACTAAGGCACATTGACTACAGTCCTTAAAGCTGGAAACAGGCAGCAGATGTGATCACTGTTACCCTAAAATCTGCTTTAAGTTATTAATAAACAAATAGGGATTTCTTAAATTAATAATCTCTTTTTATACAAAATAATAAAGACAACTGGTTTTTAAAATTTGGGCCATTATCCCTAAATTTAGACCTAAAACTTAAACATGCAGTAGTTTACATCTTGCTATTATACTGCTTTAACGAGTTAATTTTCTTAGAAAATAACTCTAAATTTAACTTAAAACACAGTTTTTAAACATTAATTTGGCCTTAGAGGTCTTAAAAAGACAGCTATTTAAGAGGACTAGCTAAAACAGTGAATAGAATAATTTTATTATTATTTTAAAATGTATAAAAATACATTTATTTATGTACAGTCTATCTACCTACAGAAAAAATTAAGCAGTTCCTAAAATAGCTTGAAAACAACAAGCTAATTTAAAGAAAGAAAGGTAGGGAAATACAGCTTTCAGAGACTCATGTTACCACACACTTTTAATTCAATTTCATTCCATTCTTCTTGGTATTTACCTTTTATTGCGGTACCATATACATAAAATTTAGCACTTGAACCACTTTTAAATGTACAACTCAGTGGCAGTGTATAGTCACAATGTTGTGCAACCACCACCAGTATCCATCTCCAAAACTTTTTCATCATCTAAACAGAACTTCGTACCTATTAAATAATTCCATATTCCCTCCTGTCCCTCAGCCCTGGTAACCTCAAGTTAATTTCTGTCTATAAATTTGTCTACACTAGGCACCTCATGTAAGTGGAATCATACAATATTTGTCCCTTTGTGTATGGCTTATTTCACTTAGCATGTGTTTAAGGTTCATCCATGTTGTAGCACGTACGCATCATAATTTCATTCCTTTTTTTTTTTTTTTTTAAATACTTATTCATTTGGCTGCGCCGGGTCTTAGCTGCAGCATGAGGGATCCAGTTCCCTGACCAGGGATCCAACCCGGGCCCCCTGCATTGGGAGCGTGGAGTCTTAACCACTGGAACACCAGGGAAGTCCCTTTCATTCCTTTTTAAGGCCAAATAATATTCCATTGTATGTTTATTTTGTTTATCCATTAATCTGCTGACAGACACGTGGGTTGTTTCCACCTTTTGGCTATCATGAATAATGCTACTGTGAACACTGGGATATAAGTTACCTGTTTAAGTCCCTGCTTTCAATTCTTTTGAGTATGAGCCTAGGAATGGAATTGCTGGGTCATATGGTAATTCTATGTTTAACGTTTTGACGAACCATCCAAACTGTTTTCCATGGCAGCTGCACCATTTTACATTCCCACCTGCAATGCACAAGGGTTCCAATTTCCCTACATTCCTGTCAACACTTATTATTCTCCATTTTTTTAATTACATTTTTATTACTTCATACCTAGTGGGTATTAATAGTATCTCACTGTGGTTTTGATTTGCATTCTACTAATGATTGTGAGCATCTTTTCATGTGCTTATTGGCCATTTGTATATATTCTTTAAAGAAATGTCTATTCAAGGTGTCTACCCATTTTTTTAATTGGGTTGTTTTATTTGTAGTTGAATTGTAGGAGTTCTCCATATATCCTGGATATTAATCCATTAGATATGTGATTTGCAAATTCTCCCATTCCATGGGCTGTCTCTTCTCTTTTGATAGTGATCTCTGATGCACAAAAGTTTTTAATTTTGATGAACCCAGTATATTTTTAAAAGAATGAACATAAAAAGAGTGGTACCCAAATAGATGGCTAAAGTAATAAAGACAGATAATACCATGGATTAGTAAGGATGTGGAACAAATGGAACTCTCATATATTTTGCTGGGGATATAAATTACTTGAGAATATTGTTTGCAGTATATACTCAAGAACATAGGCATATCCACTGCTCCAACATTTCTACCCAATTCTATATACCCAAAATAACTGTGTATGTTCCTCAAAAGACATGTACAGAAACATTCATAGCAGTATGGTTTGTAAAAGCCCCAAAGTGGAAACAACAAACATGTACGAGTAGAATGGATAAATAAACTGTAATATAATCATACACCAGAATACAACACAGTAATGAACCTTTCACTGGTAGCATATTTACCAAAATCAGATGTTAATTCATATTACTTGCTACACTGGATTAATACCAAAGCTGTAAAGGTTAAGGAGTCTCATCCCTACTTCAAATCACAAGTCAGAAACACAGGAGACCTGGATTAACAATTCAGAGCTCTACAACTGTTAATCTGTAATTCCTCAACTCAGATACATTTCAAAGTCAAATGATCTAAAGTTATGAAAATCTTTAAATGTGTATCACTCACCTTTGCTTTTAAAAGGTCAGACATTTCAGAATGATTATTATTATATGGTTTTTGTTGCAGTGGTTGCCTGTGCTTTACCCACTGGTCACCAGGAGAACCTTCAGGAAATAATTGCTGACTGTGGCGGAATTTGGTTCGACTACACCAAGATTTAAAAAATAAAAATCAGATCAGAAAATTTTCACTTATAGTTTTTCTAACACCTGTTAGTTTATCTTACAGACTACAAATTTTACTTTATTTACTGTCTTTCTCTGCCCACTGGAGTATAAGTTCCATGAGGGCAGGGGATTCTTGTTGACTCTGTCTATCACTCTACCCCCAGCACCCAGAAGAGTGCCTAGCATTCCATATTTCTTGAATGAATTAATAATCTGTTATTTTTAATCCCAAAGTTTCCTAAATTTATTGATACCACTTCCTCCCTATAAATGACTGTACTTTTAAAAATCTGGGGAGTTCCCTGGCGGTCCAGCGGTTAGGACTCTGCGCTTCCAGTGCAGGGGGCACGGGTTCGATCCCTGGTTGGGGAACTAAGATCCCGCAAGCCGTGATGCATGATCCACCCCCCGCAAAAAAAAAACACAACTGAAGAAAATAATTCTTTCATAAATTTAATAAATTTAGTAATAAATTCAATAAATAAATCGAGTCGAAACAAACAAATGTCAGTGGATCTTCCTTCTTAACAGGACAGACAACTCAATTCTTTACTAGGATGCTTAAGTATGGAATTTGATGTGGCACAGGTCAGTCATGGACCCCGGCCATGCTGGAAGAGGATCTGAAAAATTAAGCTACATTGTACAGCAAAAAATTCAGGAGCTCAAAAACGATGGAGAAGCAAATTAAATAAAGATCCAGTCTCAAATACTTATGCAAAAGAAACCAACTGTAATAGTAGTCTGTAGTAAAGATAAGAAATCGTATTCTGTAGTACCACATACATGTGTAATACAGTCCAGAGTCACTGATCCCAAGATCCATATTATAGTAAGATTGTTTTTGAATATTTCAGAATCTGTCCCCTTTCCCATTTAAAAACTGTAATTAAATTGCAGACTCTCTACTCTTTCTTTAGACAAAATTCAGATATTTCCTCCAACACATCAATAGATGTTATTCTATATGCTAAAAACAGACACCACCCTGCCTAAGAAACCTGAAATTTGGTTAAAGAAGTTGCTTTATTGTCTCCTTATTCCATTCTCTAGGACCACAAACCCTAACACTGACTGAAAGATGTGGGAATCTTATCACACACTATGGTGGACAGATTCTCCCAAATATGAACAGTGACACAATTTCTTTTCAAACACTGTCACTATTTCATGACTTTTTAGTAGTGATTGGGTTTTTTTAATCTTGACTACATTCCTGTCTACTTTACTCTTTTTCTTTTTTATTGCTTCCCTTATGTTTAGTAGCATATAATTTGGTGATTATAATCATAGATTCTGAAAGGCAGAAATGACCTTTCAAGGCATTTAGTCTAATCTATCCTCATAAAATTCAACTAAAATGGAATATTCCGTATGTGTTTAAAAAATATTGACTGCAGATGTGGTTTACTCCTATTGTTTACTTTTTAAAGCTCTGGGATAAAAACAGAACACCTAAATTAGAGAAAGTATAAAAAGCAACTCTCTCTGAACCTAACAAAGGCAAAGTTCTAGCAAGCTGATTACAAATACATATACTTATTTAAGAAAATTACTTACTCAGCCTACTCTATAATTGTGATTTGGATATAATTACATTCCAACCAAGAAAATGCTCTTTGCAGTTCAGGTCCATGTAATAGTCACTCTTTATAATATACAGTCTAGGCTAGGGAAAGAAAAGAAGCAAGCCCAAGCCTTCACAGTGCTATCTTTCTGAACAAATTATACATACACCAGCATCCCTCATCTCCTCTACACAAAAACAAACGTCAATATATTCCCCCATTCAACCATCTTCAGAAACTCAATTATCTCTAAAGTAAAGATATGAGAACAGGGAAGTAACAGTATAAATACACATACAGAGGATTTTTTCTTTTCCTCATATTCTATCTATCCATCTAAAAAGTTGATAAGCTCTTATGTATACCATTTTAAAATATGCCTGAAGCTCCTTTCCAACTTCAACTAAGCTCTCATCAAAAACCCTTAAAAAAAATTTCAATTATTTGTGAGACCAGTAACAAAATAGTACCTACAAAAAGGAAGCCAACACCTCTGCAAACTTTATAAGCAAAATGTCAGTGCATTAAAAATTATCAAAATGTCAGAATCCTACACATATATTTCTTTACCTCAATTTTTCCACAGTGGGTTTAGCTGGTGTGCTACCAGCTGAGGAAAATCCATTGTCGCTATCTGAGGAATCGCCAAATCTTCGAGAAAGCCAGTCCCTTAATGGTCTATGGAAACATTAAGAATTCAATTTTAAAACTTGGCTATGTAAAGAAACTCACCATCAGAATTTATGAAGTTTTGTATTTAAAGAAATACGAACATACCTGATAAAAGGAATGGCCATAAAAAATTTGTTTGGTGCCAAACCAAGTTTGGATTTTGGGGTCATATCATTTCTATGACAGGGCAATTTCTCAATGGAGAACCACTCAATGTTCTGAAACACAAGAAAATAATTCATTTTGTTAGTTATTTATTATCAAAGAGTTTCTAAAAGCAATTTCCTACATCATTTAATTGGGATACTGTCCAGCAATCTAAAAATACACATACCCGAATTTCTCTTCTGGTTTTTGGGTTAAATTTGGTATCTTTTGGAATTCCTGGAATGATGTACAAACGAGCAAGCTGGTCATTGATTCGAAGTTCAATGTAATCATCCTTACAAATATAATCTTTAATATCAAAACCAGTTTCTTCAAAGACCTGGAAATAACAAATTTGGATGATGATTTTCAAGTTTCGCTGTTAGACCTTCAGTTCATTAAAATTTGTTTATATCAAAGACAAAAATTTGGGACTTCCCTGGTGGCGCAGTAGTTAAGAATCTGCCTGCCAATGCAGGGGACACGGGTTTGAGCCCTGGTCCGGGAAGATTCCCACGTGCTGCGGAGCAACTAAGCCCGTATGCCACAACTACTGAGCCCACATGCCACAACTAATCAAGCCAGCGTGCCTAGAGCCCGAGCTCTGCAACAAAGAGAAGCCACCCCAATGAGAAGCCGGCGCACCGCAACGAAGAGTGGTCCCCACTCGCCGCAACTAGAGACAAGCCCACACGCAGCAACAAAGACCCAATGCAGCCATACATACATACATTCATTCATTTATTTAAAAACCACTAAGGAAAAAGTCAGAATATTTCAGGGTCTAGTTCTAGCTGTGCCTCTGTTGAACTGTTCACTATGGAAAAACCTCCTTGCATACCTGAGCCTAAGTTTCTTCACCTATTCAGTGAAGGGTAACGTGGGAAATTGTGACTTACAATAATATATATTTGGTCACTGTCCCCCTTTCTGGTACAAGATCTCCTAAAACCCTTGGAATGTCTTAAGTGACGAAAGCAAAAGTGTCTTTTTGTTATGTTAATTAGGTGACTTAGGAAGCCCACCTAAGGATTGAAGCTGGTGGCCAGGTGATTAAGAGGGCTGGAACTTTCAGCCCCTCCTCCCCCACACCTCCAGGGATTGAGCTCAATCGCTAATGGCCAATGATTTAATCAATCATGACTATGAAATGAAGCCCCCCCTAAAAACCCAAAAGGAGAGTTTCTGGTTTGGTGAACACATGAAGATTTGGGCATAGCAGTGCCCTAGAAGAGAGCGTGAAAGCTCCTTGCCCTTTCCCCATATCTTGCCCTATGTATTTATGTCTTCCATTTGGCTATTTCTGAGTTATATCCTTTTATTACAATAAATTGATAATCTACTAAGAAAAATGTTCCTGAATTCTGCGAATCACTCTAGCAAATTAATAAAACCCAAGGAGGAGGTCAGAAGCACAAATGACAACTTGGACTTGCGATTGGCATCTGAAGCAAAGGAGAGTCTTGTGGGACTGAGCCCTTAACCTGTGGAATGTGATGCCATCTCCAGGTAGATAGTGTCAGAATTGAGTTGAATTGTAGGACACCCAGCTGATGTCCAAAACTTGCCTGCTGGTGTAGGGAAACACCCCCTACACACACACACACACACACACACACACACACACACACACTATAATTGGGTCCAGAACCCTTACGATGTTAGAACACATCAGTGGTTCCCACTCTGTGGGAAGTCACTGGGAACTCCATATGGATTTTATTCACAGCAACCACAAATCTACATGTATACCAAGCTACAGAATGAAAATGGTCTTACACCAGCGGCTGGTTTCGTGGAAGACAATTTTTGGGCTGCGGGGTGGGGTGGGCGCTGCTCACCTCCTGCTGTGCAGCCTGGTTCCTAACAGGCCGCTGACCGGTTCCATTCCGTGGCCCAGGGGTTGGGAGCCCCCGTCTTTCACAAAGAAAATCATTTCTCAAACATGAAAACGGAATGTGATTAATACTAATATTTAAGTGGACAGATTCCAAGAGTATAGCTACAACCACATTTGCACGTGTGTGTGTGGGGAGGTGTTGTAAATGTACGAAAAATGAGAACTAGTGAAGTGGATTAATGGTTCTAAAACTGCCTTTCCTCACCGTGCCTCAAGGACTACGGGAGCGTAAATCTCAGGAATAAAATGTCACATCTAACCCTCACCTTTTCCTTCAGCCAGAGGACCCATCCTTAATTTGATTAAAATCCCGGGCTTCTGCTTAAAATTTAAAAACCACTGGTATCCTCTAGCCTTAAAGTTCTCCTTCAGATAACATTTGTGTTCTCTGACAAAGTCCTTCCCCACTTCACCCCCAAATGAAGAAGGCTTTGGAGCTTTAGTGTCTAGTAACTGGTGTGCATCTTTTACACTGGAGTTCGTTCCTCCTCTTCCCTCTAGTTTCAGCACATTCTAACCAATCAGTGGGAGAGAACATGCACAGGCCTGAATCTCTTACAAGGTATGGGTGTGAAGGAGCTATTTCTATCCATTTTTTTTTTTGGTCTCTTCCCTCTTTCTCTTGCCAGTACATCTGACGAGAGAAAGGTATATCTTTCTACCTCCCTCAATAAGGGCACATCTATACTTGTCTCAAACATGTGTAGACTGTAACTCCCAATTTAAGCTCCTCTACGACACCTAACTCATTTCTGTATACTCCCAATTATGCTAAACCTTTTCCTAATTTTAAGAACTAGGTGAATATACTTACTTGAAAACTGCTCTATGGTATATAGAAAAAACAGACATTATTTGTATTTCCTACTTCTGGAAATGACAGAGTGGGAACAGAAATACAGATATGCTACCAAAAAGAAAAAAAGTGTTCTTTTCCAAATAAAATTCCAAAATAAAATTCTTTTTTTTTTTTTCTTGTGGCTGAACCACTACAGGTTTTGGTTTTTTTTAAGGAATTTTTTTTAATTGGAGTAAAATTGCTTTACAATGTTGTGTTAGTTTCTGCTGTACAATGAAGTGAATCAGATATATGTATATCTATATCCCTTCCCCTTCTTGGACAGAATAAAATTCTGAAGCCTCAGTGATAGAGATTTCGTAGTTTCCCACATCCCCAAATCTTAACATTTATATACATAAGACAATGTAATTAAACCAGCAATTGTGGATTTATTTCACAACTCATGTATGCTATCTGGAGTGAAAGTCCAGATACTCTGGTTTTCCTTTTCTTTGCAACTAAGGTCTACCCTACTCTACTGCTTCAGACATAGCTTAAAAACATTTTTTTTAATTGTAAATCAATCGGGATGGATATTAGATTTATAACTGTAACAATTAGGACTGGTTTACCTGAAAGTTTACACATCATTGACATAAAATTGTTTCTCTTCAAAGTTTTCATTAAGAAGGTCAAAAGGGAAGACAAACCAGAAGACATTCACAATACACTCAAATCCAGACTATATTAAAAAGTCCTATATATCCACAGGACAAGTAAACCAACTTTTTTAAAAAACGGGTAACATGTAAGTGGGTACTTAATAAAAGAGGACATTCAAATGGCCAATAAGAATATGACAATGTGGTCAACATCATTAGACTTCAGAGAAATATAAATCAGAAGCACAATGACAGACCATTACATTCCCATGAGAATGGCTAAAATTTTTTAAAACTGAGATATAATTAACATTATATTAACTTCAGATATACAACATAATAATTAACTTTTTGTATATATTGAGGAATGACCATAAAATTTTTCCCAGTTTTACTGATATAATTGATATATATTATTGCTTAAGTTTAAGGTGTACAGCTTAACGGTTTGACTTACATATACTGTGAAATGATTACTCCAAGTAAGTTTAGTTAGCATTCATCATCTCATATACATACGATAAAAAGAACAAAAAAAAAAAAGATTTTTTTTTCATTGTAATGAGAACTCTTAGGATCTACTCTCTGAGCAACTTTCATACATATCATACAGGCAGTGTTAACTATAGTCATCATGTTGTTCACTGCATCCCTAGTACTTATTTATCTTCTAACTCAGTTTGTGCCTTTTGCCCACCTTCCTACAATTCTCCTCTACATGCACACACCCTCTGATAACCACAAATCTGATCTCTCCCTCTATGAGTTTTGTTTTTTCAGATTCCACATATAAGTGAGACCATACAGTACCTGTCTTTGTCTGACTTATTTCATTCTGCATAATGCTCTCAATGTCCATCCATAGCGCAAATGGCAGGATTCTTTTCTTTTTTTTTTAACAGCTGAAATATATTCCATTGTGAATATAACATACCACATCTTCTTTAACCATTCACTGATGAACACTTAGGTTGTTTCCATGTCTTGGCTGTTGTAAACAATGCTGCTATGAACATAAGAATGCAGATACCTTTTCAAGTTAGCATTTTCATTTCCTTTGGATATATTCCCTAGTGGAATTGGTGGATCATATGGTAGTTGTAATTTAATTTTTTGAGGATCCTCCATACAGTTTTGCATAGTGGCTGTACCAGTTTACAATCTCAGTAACAGTGAACAAGGGATCCCTTTTCTCCACATTCGTCTGTCTTTTTAAGGATGCCATTCTAACAGGCATAAGAGATATCTCATTGTGGTTTTGATGTGTATTTGCCTAATAACCTAGTGATGTTGAGCATCTTTTCACATACCTCTATCTTCCATTCCATTAGCCATTCCTCTATCTTCTTTGGAAAAATGTATATTCAGGTCTTTTGCCTATTTTTTAATTCAATTATTTGTTGAGTTGTATGAGTTCTTTATACATTTTAGCTATTAACCCCTTATCAAATATATGGTTTGCGAGTATTTTCTTCCATTCCGTAGGCTGTCTTTCTACTTTGTTGACTGTTTCTCTTGCTGTACAGAAGCTTTTGGGTTGATGTAGTCGCACTTGCTTATTTTGGTGCTTCTGCTTTTGGTGTCATAGTCAAAAAGTCATTGCCAAGACCCATGTCAAGGAGTTTTTATCCTGTTTTCTTCTAGGAGTTTTATAGTTCCAGGTCTTACATTTAAATTTAAGTCTTTAATCCATTTCAAGTTAATTTCTGTGAGTGGTGTAAGACAGGGGTCTCGTTTCATTCTTTTACATGGGAATATCCAATTTCCCCAGCACCATTTACTGAAGAGACTTCTTTTCTCCATTGAGTTTTCTTGGCTCCCTCTTCAAATACTAGCTGACCATATATGTGTGGGTTTATTTCTGGCATCTCAGTTCTATTCCATTGATCTATATATTTGTCTGTTTTTATACCAGTGCCATACTGTTTTAATTACTATAGCTTTATAGTATAGCTTGAAATCAGGCAGTGTGATGCCTTCCACTTTGTTCTTCTTTCTCAGGATAGCTTTGGCTATTCGGAGTCTTTTGTGGTTCTATATACATTTTAGAATTTCTTTTCTCATTCTGTAAAAATAATGTCGTTGAAATCTTGATAGGGATCACACTGAATCTAGAGATGGTTTTTGGCAGTAATGACATTTTAACAATATTAATTCTCGCACTCCATGGACATGGGATAAAAATTTTTTAATTGGTAATTCTATCTGTAGGTCAGGACAACTAGAACTCTCATATGCGGGTGGTGGGAATGTAAATTGGTTCAACCACCTGGAAAACCATTGGCAGTAGATATGCAACTTCCCTATGACTCAATAATTCCACTCCTAGAGAAATGAAGGCTTATTTTCCTCAAAGGACATGTACAAGAATATTTACGGCAGTTTTATTCTGAATAGCCAAAAACTGGATACAATCCAATGCATAAGAGAATGGATAAACTGTGTTATATTTGTACACTGGAATATTACAAAGAGCAATTAAAAAGGACCAACTGCTAATATACACAACAACATAGATGAATCTCACAGGCATTATACTGAGCCAAAGACATAAAACACAAAGAATAACTATTGCAAAATCCTAATTATATGAAGCTCAAGAACGGGCAAAACTAATCAATGGTGATAGAAGTCAAGATAGTGGTTCCTTTCAGGAAATGTGGGGAAAAGTAGGCATTGATTAAGAAGGGGCAGGAAAGAATCTTCTGAGGTGCTAGAAATATTCTTTGACCTAGGTGGTGGTTTCACAGGTATATACATATAGAAAAATGAATAACCTGTTAAGATTAGTGTATTTTATGTTCTTATCCTCCAACAAAAAAAGTTTTAAAATAACTTTATATAGTTCTTAATTCTATTTTTACAGTTATTCCCTTTAACTACCTTCTTTGAACAATACCTTAAAATCAGAAATTAGTATACATACCAGTCACGTATGTCTGTATAATAATTACAAACTATGCTAAAGGTAAACTGTATATTCTAAGTTCCTTGCGAGCAGAGCCTGTTACCAAACAGAATCTAACTGAATACATGCTTACTAAAACAAGTATTGGAGGACTGAGGGGCTGTTTCAGATTAGAGACTGAAAACATAAGAATTAAATGCAAATACAGTGCATGAGCCTGGATAGGATCCTGGATGGAGGAGGGGGTGGAAACTGCAGAAAAGGACCATAATGGATCAACTAGTAAATATGAATATGAATTGTCCGTTAGATAACAGAACCTATCAATGTCCCACTCCTGAATTTGATAATTACACTGTGATTATATAAGAGAACTTCCCACTTCTTAAAATTTACATGCATAAATAATAAGGGGTTAAGGGGCATTTTGTCTGCAATTTACTCCTAAAGTATTTAGCAATAATAATAAAAACCATTCACCCACATGTATCAAAAGTAATAAAGCAAATATGGCAAAATATTACCAGGTGAATCTATTCTTTATATTATTCTTACTATTTTTCTCTATACTTGAAATTCTCTCAATAGTAACACAATTTTAAAGAGTAACATGTAATTAATGTTCAGGTTTTTCTAGTGCATTCATTCAAATATATCCTATGTGCTTAGTAAGTGGCAGGTACCATCCTAGGCACTGACTTCAGAAATGAATAAAGCAAGTGCTGCTCTTTAAAGAGTTCCATCTAAAAAAGAAATGATAACTGCAATATGATATACGTGCCAAAAGGTAGGTGGGTGCTATGGGAGTACAGAATCAGGGTGCCTAACTCAGCCTTAGTTATAAGTAAGGTGTGGTTGTGAGTTGGGGTGGTCACCTCCGGAAGGCTGTCATGGGCAGCATCCTATTCTGCTGGATACGCTTGAGCTAGGACTTGAAAGATGAACAGAAGTTTGCCAGATAGACAAAAAGAAAAAGACATTCCATTCAGATAGCTGGGAATGGCTACAGCTGAAGAATTATATGAGAGGAAATGGTACAACATGAGGCCATCAGCCTAGTTTAACAAAGGCAGCTTGAAACCCTGTACAACTAAACTTAGAATAAACATAATATAGTGACAGACCTCTTAATTCTAAAAGTGATAGACTGATTTACCTCTAAAATTAGGTATTCATTCTCAACAAATATTTACCAGGAAAAAATTTTAATAGCTCACTTACATGTATAGACAACAAATATAAAAATTTTAATACCATACCTCTGTGTATCAAATCCATTCCTGTATTATAATACAGACTTAATGTTCCTGGCACATGGAATAGGACTAATATCTCAAATGACATCAGATAAAAATCTCTACATAAGAGTAAAGAAATGTGCCACCCAAAGAACACCAGCATAGACAATGAAATCCTCTGGGTAAAATCTATGTCCTATAAGCCTACAAGAGGTAGAATAAACCAATAGTTCCTCTGTACAAATTCCATCAAGATTAAATCACATAAATGCATATATTAAAGTAAGCTTTATTAGAATAAAATATGTTGTTCTGACAAATAATAAGCAACAATATGAAATCCTGAAACCACAAGTGAACTGTCAAGTATTCCTTGTTCTCAAAAACAGTTGGTGTTTCACCGCAACTGATAACAAAAATATACTAAGGTTATCCTAATATAGCCTTTCAATAATATCTAGAAAACATTTTTCATATCCCTGTCCTAAATCTACTTCACTGAATACAAGTGATCAGAAATAGGGACCTCCCTGGTGGCGCAGTGGTTGAGAATCCACCTGCCAATGCAGGGGACACGGGTTCGAGCCCTGGTCCGGGAAAATCCCACATGCCGCGGAGCAACTAAGCCCGTGAGCCACAACTACTGAGCCTGTGCTCTAGAGTCCGCGAGCCACAACTACTGAGCCCATGTGCCGCAACTACTGAAGCCCGTGCGCCTAGAGCCCGAGCTCTACAAGAGAAGCCACCGCAATGAGAAGCCCACGCACAGCAACGAAGAGTAGCCCCCGCTCACTGCAACTAGAGAAAGCTCGCGTGCAGCAATGAAGACCCAACATCGAAGACCCAATGCAGCCAAAAATAAACAAACAAATTAATTAATTAATTTTTTAAAAAAGTGATCAGAAATAACCCAGTTAACAAAGGTGAACCAAGAGGTCAAAGAGAAGACTGGAAATTAATAAGTGAGATGGCCCTTAGCTTTCTATTGACCATTATTCATACCTTCTCCCTGAGAAGCCTGCTTGCCACTGCTTCTTTTAGCTCGGTCCACAAACACAGCCATTACAGGATGTGTCAAATTCTGCTGTAGCATAACAAAACACCTCTATACAGCCATACATGGTGAAATAACCGTAATATAATTATAATAAACCAAATTAAAATGTTATTAAGCAACCTAAAATAAAGCTAAGCATCCATGGAAGAACTGAGTAACTTAAAAACAAGAGAAAAAGTGCTTAAGACATCAACCTAAGTCTAACTAATGGTAGCTAGAAAATGAGGGCAACACCTCTCCATATATGTTAATACAAGTGAAAATGAAAAGAAAAAATGTAATATTAACATAAACTCCTATAAATGGAATAACAATCTGGTTTTCAACTAAGACACTGGTGGTTCGCCCCTCCCTCAAACAGTGTTGCTTTTATTATACTGCAGTACCACCAAGTGGCAGAAGGATACACTGCAACTCTAGCACTGCTAGTTGAATACTTCATCACTCAAAAATGGCAACTACTATGGATTGAACCCTCCAAAATTCTTATGTTGAAGGCCTAACCCCCAATATGACTGTATTTGGAGATAGGGCCTCTGAGGAGGTGTTACAGGTTAAACGAGGTCATATGGGTGGGGCTCTAATCCGATAGGGCTAGTGCCCTTATGAAAAAGAGGAGATGCTAGCACACTAGCTCTCGGGGCACTCACACAGGCATCCGGCAAAGCCCACATGAGCATGCAGAGAAAAGGCAGCCAACTGCAAGCCAGGATCAGAGTCCTCACCAAGAAGCCAATCAGCAGGCAGCTTGATCTTAGACCTCCCAGCCTCCAGAGCAGTAGAAAATAAATTTCTATTGTTTAAGCCACCCAGTCTGTGGTATTTTGTTATGGCAGCCTGAGTGGACTAATACAGAAATGCTCCACCTTAATCCCAAAACTTTTCTCTTTATGAAAAAAGTATTCACTTAAAAATCAGGAATAAAAGTCAAAAGACTTGCCTTTAAAACTTCTAGCCTCAAAATTTACAGAAATTAACGTTAAACCTTTTTTGACAAGTTCCTTTATCAGCTAAAAGAGACTATTATTTAGATCAGAAAGGTTAGAAGTTAGGATTAATTCTTATTATCAAAGGGAACATTTTTTTCCCTGAAATTAAAGGACTGCGGTTCCTAAGTATGCTTGTGCTTTCCTCAGAGCAAGACAAAAACTCTAAAACAGGGGGAAAAAATTCATATTGATCCTACAGAAAGGTAAATGTTATTAGGAGATAGATAGATGTACTTAAAAATCACAAATTCCTTCTGTTTTCATCTGTGTGTGTTTAGAAATTCTCACCCATTTACAAATATTCCTTAACTGCCTATATAGCAGTCAAGAACATGAACTCCAGAACCCAAATACCCAAATATCTCTGTTTTGCTGCTTACCGTAAGACCGTGAGCATGTTACTAAACTGCTCTGTTTCAGTTACCCCCACCTGTAAAATGGAGATAACAATTTCCCATAATGGTTGTATCTTTCCCCACAGGATTCTCTTTAGATCTTACAATCCCCACTCCATTCTCCCACTTCCCATCGCTCCAAGAATAAATTTTATTTACTTTCTTACAAATTACAGTGATCCACAGTCATTACTGAAATCAGCACCACATAGATAGGACAACTTTTTATCTTAGTATCCCAGAGCAGAGAACAAACAAGATAAACCAAAGTGAAAACTGTCGCAGTTCACAGGTTAACTTACTCTTTTACCCTAAATATCCTATTTCTGCATCATCCTGACTCTTTATAATACAGTGCATAAAACTCATCAGATGGAGGTTTCCAGCACTCTTGGGTCTAGGGTCATTCTTCAGTTTTTCCAAGGTTAGGTATTTGATTCCTCCAAGAAGATCCAATTACAGAGACAGCTCATTTCACACAATTTAGCCTAAATTTCTGTTATTCCAGTTATTATCTTTTCTGGACCTGGACAACTATCTCACTACTGTAGGACTAGTCTAACTCCATGTTTAAGATCTACAGATCAATTCCTCTAAGTAGGATGCTATGGTTCCCATTTTGTCCTTCCTTATAAGCAAGATGACTACAAAAATTGAAGGCATAAAAAGGGAAGACTTTACAAGTACTCTGTTTCATCTCCTGCCATCTACAGAAAAGAAAGGAAAAGCTCTTAGAGGATGTGGCAATTCCTCATCTGCTTCCTAAATAGCTTTCGATTTTAAAGGGTGGGCATAAACCTTCACCTACTTGTACATAAAAGCTTTCTCTATACGCTGTTGCAAATACTTGCTTAGATAAGTTGTTCCATACTCAATTTAAAATGCAGCAATTTTCAACCATTTTGAAAATCTTACTCCAAAGTAAATAACTACTTAGTTTTTCTACAGTAAATAACCACTAGTGGTTTATAAGAATTTTAACTATTATCCCTCACTAATAATTATACCCAAACTTAAATGAGGCAGTGAACACTGCCGCAGGAAAACAATGAGTCAAAAAATAAATAAGGCAAGAGATCCATATAAAATATGTCACAAAATACATACTGCCATCTCAAAAAAAAAAAATCTCAAAATTCAATCACCACCAGCTTAGATTCTAAAGATATCACTTCTAGTTATGAAGATCTTGTTTCTAGTTATATCTGGGACTTCCCTGGTGGTCCAGTGGTAAAGAATCCGCCTTCCAATGCAGGGGACACGGGTTCAATCCCTGGTCGGGGAACTAAGATCCCACATGCCACGGGGAAACTAAGCCCGCGTGCCACAACCACTGAGCCCGGGCACCTCAACTAGAGAAGAGAAAACCTGCACGCCATAACTAGAGAGAAGCCAGCACACAACAAAAAAAAGATCACACATGCCTCAATGAAGATCCCGCGTGCCGCAACTAAGACCCAACGCAGGCAAAAAAATAAAATTAATTTAAAAAAATTTTATGTCTTACAGAGACTTGCCCAAAGTCTCTAGGCTACTGAACAACATATACTAAAACTGTACTAGAACAAAAACCTTTCAACTCCTAGGCCAGTTCTCTTTCCATTTTATCATACTTCCTCATAGCTCAACTTCTCAAATGTCAAGGACAAGGTGTAATGTTATAAATGATTAGGAACTAATAAATAAGAATACAGTATACAATATATCACAAGGTACTATACAGTTAAGGCCAAGCGAATGATAAAGACAGCAATTGCTATTAAAGTTCAGATTACTGTGGGCTACAGCTGACTGGTTACATTTTAAAATAAACAGAATTTAGGGACTTCCCTGGTGGCACAGCAGTTAAGACTCCGTGCTCCCCATGCAAGGGGCCTGGGTTCTATCCCTGGTCAGGGAACTAGATCCCACATGCATGCCGTAACTGAGAGTTCGCATGCCACAACCAAGGAGCCCAAGTGCTGCAACTAAGGAGCTGGCAAGCCGCAACTAAGGAGCCCGCCGGCCACAACTAAGACCCGGCGCAACCAAATAAATAAAAATAAATAAATAAATAAAAACAGAATTTAAAGAAGAATGAACTTCCTTATTTTACAAATAAAGAAACTCAGGCCCTGTATACAGAGCTAGTTGGTGGCAGTCCTTTAGGGAAAAAGAGTAATTTGAGCTGGGTCTAGAAAGATAACTAGATAAGACTTGAACAGGCAGGAAGAAGAGAGGACTTTCCAGGTAGGGAAATCACATATGCAAAAGCTTAGAGGCTGAAACAAATCAATCAAATTCAGAGACCAAAGAATTCATTCTTTTGACTAAGAATAAAGAAAGATAAATTTAGGAATGGCTAAGTTTTGCGTTGGGGGTAGGGGAGGGAGTTTCAATACTTAATTAAACTTCATCCTATAGGCAGTGGGAGGACACTAGAGTGGGTTTTGAGCAACAAACATAAATTTCTTAGAAAAGCCCAAATTGTGCATTTGTCTGGAAGCCAAGACTATAAACATAAAACAAAGGTTATAATAGCCAAAATATTTAACCAATAACAAATCCAATTCTAAAAGGAAAGGTGGAGAAGATATCATCTAAAAAAAAAGTTAAATAATAGAATAAAAAATGAACAATGAAAGAAAATGGAAACAAATGAGAGAAGAATAAATGATAGATGTGGACAAATGAATCAACAGTTACATTATAAAAGATGTTACTTCATGCAGTCAAGTTCTGGAAAGAGGATTAAATGATCCAAACAAGTTAGTCTCCATGGCTAAAAAAACACACTCAAAGCATAACCACCAAATGTTACTGTTTCAAACTGCAATAACTCACCTCTCTAGCAGCACAATCATGAGGAGCTTCTTCTTTATTTACTTTTCCTTTTGGAAATCCCCAGCCTGATTTTGCTAGGTACCCCTGAACCAGTAATACCTACAAAACAATCAGAGGTAAAAATAAAACTTGCCTTCCTTTCCCATGTTCCTTTCTAAAAGCCAAAAGTGCTTTTCTCCTTACTTCAGGTAACTGTTATCACCAGTAATTTTACTTGGTTAACTATCTTCCAGGAAGCTAAATATACTATTACTTTTCCTGTGAAGAAAGGCATTCTGTCCATTTTAAAGTATTTCTTCAAAAATCAAGTGATTCCTTTGCAATAAGCCATGCTGCAACAAGTATAAATTATTAAGACCCAGAATGCAGATGAAATATACAAAATCTGGCCTTTTCTCACTAAAAATCTAAGTATATTTTTAAAACCTCAGTTCAGAACATTATAAAAACAACATATTAGGATGAAAACAGCTGATCACCATTTCACTAAAAATCTTTTATTACTCTCACTCACATTTTCAAGTGTCTCATCAAGAATAATTGCACCATATGTTGGCACTCCCATTTTATATTCCTTCCATTCATCCAAAATTTTTTCCACATCTTCACCTTGAGGCAGCAAAAATGGACAATGACTGAAGAGTATACATTGTGTTAAGGAAGCTACTTTCTCCCTTAATACAGCTTAAGCACTTATACACATAAAGAGATCTATTTAAATCAACTGTGTATTTTACATGAAATTACTCGTATCTTCACCTCACTTAAGTTTATCCTTCTTGCTTTTGTCTTTTCACATTTGTTTTCTCTTGAACAAGCCATTGCTAACTTCTGCATTTAGCCTAGACACAAATCAAGTAAATTGTGAATACTCAAATACTCTGGCTCCCTAAGTTAACACAAATAAATTCAGGACCATGTGAACACTTAGAATAATTCTTGTTAAGTGGGTCGAATTCATCATATTAAGAGTCAACAGATACTGAAACTGACAGCAAGAAATATAAGCACAGTACACATATACTGGTAAGAGGTAGGAACCATCAGAATAAGTGAAAGTGGGAATTCCCTGGTGGTCCGGTGGTTAGGGCTCCGCACTTCCAGTGCAGGGGGCAGAGGTTCAACCCCTGGTCGGGAACTAAGATCCCACAAGCCTCAAGGCCAAAAAAAAAAAAAAAAAAAAGAGTAAGTGGAAGTGGCTAACTCTGGGAAGCAGAACTAGGGATAACGTATACCACTCTACATTGCCGAATTTCTTTACCATGTATATATATTGCTTTCATAATTTAAAACATTTTTAAGATGAAGATTTATTAAGAATTATAGAGAAAGGTAAATATGGGTTTTAAGGAAAGTATGGCCTGTTTCAAAAGAAACTGGGTATGCCTCCCCAAAATTGGGCTGAGTAAAGTAAGTTTTTTTTTTCAAGTAAATAAAACCTAAACCTGGGCTTCCCTGGTGGCGCAGTGGTTGAGAATCTGCCTGCCAATGCAGGGGACACGGGTTCGAGCCCTGGTCTGGGAAGATCCCACATGCCACGGAGCGACTAGGCCCGTGAGCCACAATTACTGAGCCTGCGCGTCTGGAGCCTGTGCTCCGCAACAAGAGAGGCCGCGACAGTGAGAGGCCCGCGCACCGCGATGAAGAATGGCACCCGCTTGCCGCAACTGGAGAAAGCCCTCGCACAGAAACGAAGACCCAACACAGCTATAAATAAATAAATAAATAAATAAACTTATTTAAAAAAAAAAACAAAAAACCTAAACCTGTAAAGTATATGCTCAGCCTTCCAATACTCCATGCTACCAAATGCCTCATCACTACAGCACTGTGAATTATGAAAACTGTGGGGAAAATTGTAATTTATGATAGCGTTTCTCAAATGGAGGACATTCTCAAGGGTCTTCAAGTCCTCTATGAAAACTTACATATTCTGTCTTTTCATTTTTATGTTAATGTAAAGGCATGTAATACGAGCATATTTTCAATCATTTGGATGATCTCATCCATCAAGTACTACACTACTTGATTTTAGAGACCATATTGGTACTAGCACTTTAACTGCTGTGGGCTACTAAAAACAGAAAAAAACGTAATATGCAAATAGTGTATTAGGGTCAAATGATATTCCATTGCAACACAGAAAGGAAGGTTTCATAACACATAAAGAAAGGTTCTGGGAAAACCTGTAGTACAGGCACATCAAAACACCCTTAAAGTCAGCATTATATTCACATTGTGACTAGTAGTTTGGTTTAAACAAAAACATCACATTAAATTCACTTTATGAAAACTAATTTTATGAGTTCTACAGCTTTGTGTTTAAAATTTTGCTTTGGTTTTATAGTTGTAGTAAGAACTAAGGTTCTCAAAGAGCTCAACAAAGTCAACCATCTATAACAACACTGTAATTAAAAGACAGGCAGCAGATTAATCTCAATATAAACATTCCTTGCCTTTATTTAGGGAGGGGGGAAAAAAAGAATAAATTATGGATATAATATTAACTATTCCATGAAGCCCTATGGTTCTACATCAGCTTGCTAGAATTCTGGAAGTTATTTCTCAATAAAAGTCTGGCTTGAGATGTTCAGTAAAATCCCTTATGTGTTTTAAAGTCACCACAGATTTTTTTGAATCTAGCTATAAATTTAAAATAAATGGATATTTTTTCCATTAAAAATTTACCCATAGTGAAAAAAACATATGAATATACCCCAGGAATATAGGTAACTTCCAATAATTCAAAGAGGAAGACACTTATCTAGTTTTTTTCTTTCTCTTCCTTCTCCCTACAATGTTCCTCATAACTTCAAGGTGCATCAACGTCTCTCTAATGAAGTGTTATCTCATTTTTCTACCCATTAAACAACTTCTTTAAAAAGAATAACAAAAACAAAGGTTTAGCAAAAGAAATTAAATCAACTGACATAACCTTGGAAATTATCTACACTCTTCATTTACCTACTTTTTTTCCTATCCCAAAATCACCATAAAATGAGTGAGCTGATGAACCAACCAACTACAGTTCAAGATACACTTGGAATTAATGTTGAAAAGTACTTGCTCAAGTCCACACAATTAGCAAATAACAGAACCCAATCCAAAATGACATCAATTTCCCCACTGACAACTCTTCGGTCCTCCTCCATATTCAGGAGTACATAAAGTAATTCAAACAAGGGAGTGGAAAGTTTTTGAATACCATTTTTATTTAATGAGACAATGTATTTAATTTAAAAAAACCTATGACATGCTCTGAGTATTGTTAATTATCTTTCTAATTTTTACTAAAATAATTACTTGGCTACTGTCTTATTTTCTTAACCACCAAACCAAACTATTTTGCATCTTGAATCTGGGTTACTGGGCCCTACACAATAGTTCTAAGAGAAAGATAGAAGATCGCGTTGATTACATGAAGAATGTAAGAAATTTTAAGCACATATATCTACTTGTATTACATACATCCTATTTCTTTTTTAGCAAGTCAGTGATTTTTTTATATACTCTTTTTATTCTAACATTTTTGCAAAAACATGAAAAATCTGCTCTAACAACAATCATTTAGATAGTAATCTCCATCCTTCCATTATCATAGATGATATCGATCTCCCCAAGGACAACTCATCTCACGCTCCAGGCTCAGTTCCTGGTATTCCTTGTACTTTACATCCATGCCCGCTTCTGGGACCAATTCCCACAGGAACATTCTGGACCTTGCCATCAACAGAACTATTATAGTACTTTGATTAGAATAAAACATTGTGACCACAATTTTCTACGGCAGTCTTCTAATTACTCACAATACACTGTTATTCTACATCTATTTTTGACTGTCTTCCTTTCTCCATATTAGCACCCTCCTGCTTTTATTTCCTTCTCTAAACAATATGGTCCATCACTTTAATCAATGTCTTAGCAATATCCAAAATTTCTTTGCCCCACTATTCTGAATACAGCTCCCTAGTAAAACCTCAACTCAGGAGCAAGTCCAGGACAGCCATTCTATACCCACACTGCTGAGTGCTTACTGAAGAAAAATCACAAGACCATGCAAAATTAACAAAAGAGAAAACAGAGGCACAGAAAAGCCCCACTATTTGCCCAAGGTTGCACAGCTGGTAAATGGCAAAGGTGGGATGGCAACCCAAGTAATCTGGCTCCAGAGCTCATACTATTAACTTTTATTCTACATAGTCTCACCACTTCAATATCCCACAGGTACCACAAACCAACATGTCCGTAACTGAGCCCATCATTCCCCCACAAAATTTCTCCTCCATTATTTTTCTACAAATGGAATGGCACACCCATCCACTCAACTGTTCAAATCAGAAACCTGGATACCATCCTCGATTCCTTCTTCCACCTTTCCTCAAACATCCAAGTTAAGACAAATTTTACTCCTAAATACCACTGAAATTTAATCTCTTCTATTCACTTCTATCACAGGTTTCCATTTCTCACTCATAAATTAATGAAATAGCATCTTAACTAGGTTTCCAATCTCATGTTCCTCCAATTCACTGCCTACACTACTTCAGAGCTTCTTTCAAAACACCCCTAGAGAAATAAAGCAAATATGGCAAAAAGCTAACAATGGGTGAATACATAAAAAGGGTATAATGGCAGTTGATTGTAATATACTTTCAACTTCTCTGTAAGTTAAAATTTTTTCCCAAAAGTAAAGTTTTTTTTTTTTTAAATCTCCTATATTCTTTTATTACTCTTACGGATAAAGTCCAAACAAACATGGCCTACAAGACCCTTCCTCCAAAGAAAACTTTTATCTAATTCCAAATCTGGGTTGGATTAGTCTCTTCGCTATTCCTACTGAACCCTATGCTACCTTATCAAAACCTAACAGACTGCAATGTAATCATGTCCTTTCCTGTCTGTAATCTTCTTAAAGACAGCAACCAAATCTACCTTGTTCACTGCACAATGCCTGGCACAGAGGAAGCACTCAATTATTGAATGAAGCCTACCACACTAGCAATAAGTTTTTTCCTCCACATAAATGAATTAAAAGAAACTTAACTAAAACAGAGGCTTTTTTTTTTTTTTAATAACAAGGAAAGTTTTTAAAACTCATGTGTATACCCACACAAAATCTTACCCAGAACCCCAAAGTATGTATAGTTGCTCTGGTAGAACCCTAAGTCTATGCAAAACAGACCAAAACCGCAGAAGACAACTTTCCTGTTTTAATCATGTTTATAGCTCCTTAAAAGCAAAGTCTTCTATGATTTCTTCATAAAACCTGCTACCAAGACTTTAACAAAGACAGTGCTCAACGGTACTTCTATTCCCCTTTGATTTTTTCATTTACTTCTCCACATTTAATCTGTCTAACAGCTTGAGCATTTCTGCCACTGAAATCTGTCTCTTCTGTCTTTTCTTTGTAGTCCCTCTATTATGGTCAGGACCTTACTGCTCCATATCTCAAGTATTTAACAGTCCTTGTGGTTCAACCTGTCCTGCCAAATAAGTTTTCTTGAATACCATTTTCAAATGGTCTGAGTAATATGCTTGACTTAGCCTTGCTCAAAAACTTTCAATGGTTAACAGTAATGCAGAATAAACAGAGTTTCATCCATTTTCTACAGAACCCTAAGGGGTTCCTTATTTCATAAAGCTCAAGAAAAAGCATAGGGAGCTGAGTATGAGGGTTACTTTACGTCACCTATCCCTACTCCAACTCTACTCCAACTGGTGTAGTACAGTGAACTTGTGGGTACAATTGCATCTGAGCACATGATTTATGGTTAAAAACAATGACCTAGAGAATAAAAACCAAAGCAGTTTGGCTCAAGATTTAAAACCCCACAAATTCCCCCTATATAACTTCCATCCATATCCCCTCTTGTATCCCTGTAAGAAACTCAATACAAACTAATTTACTTCCCAAAATATCCCTTATCCTTTCCAACTCTCCAATTTTGCTCAGTCCCTTTTCTTTACCTGCAACATATTTCCCACTCCAGCCTGTTTAGAAAATTCTATATTCCCTTAAAAATATAGCTTTGCCTAAAATCTTTCCACCTTTTGCCAAATTCTAAAAACACTTAGTATAAGAAGCATTAGCAGTTCATCAATTTTTTTGCCTTGTGACATAGCTTCTTTTATAATCTTAAATATTCATGTCAATCTTATAATTAATAAATGATGACATGTTTCTATTTTATTTGTAAATAGGGAGGAACAAAAGCTTCTCTAAAGGCAAGGACTTCTTTGAATTTGCCACAGACCCAAAAACTGCTTTGAACACAGCAAGTACTCAATAATTATTTAAGAATTTCTATCCCAGAAAGGTAGTAATCTGAATAAAGATCATCCAGTTAAGTGGAACAGCGAGAGGAATGTAAAAAACAGATCAGTCCTAGAAATAGGCTGGCTACATTTGAAAAAAAAGAAAATCAAATTTAATTCTAATTATCACTGCACATTTTAGGGGGTCCTCAACACAAAAATAAGAATACAGTTGGCCCCCCAGTATCCAGATGTAGGACCCGCAGATACCGAGGACTGACTGTACTTTGCCATTTTACACAGTCTAAGGAACCTGAGCATCCATGGATTTTCGTATCCTGCGGGAAGGGGCGTGGTCCTGGAACCATCCCCATAAATATCGAGGTACAACCGTACTATCAAACTGTACCTATCACAATCAGGCACAAACCATATGTATATGTTTTACATTTTTGACAATTTTTAGAAATCAAGTATGTTTTATCTAAAAGGTTATAAATCTCAACGACAAGCAAAAGAAAATTTGTGCTAAAATACCTTATTAATAAGAATGAAAGACATTCATTATAGTAATAAAAAGGATATCAGCTTTAGCAAAGTCTCTTATCCCACACTGAGGTAATCCTGGTGTGTTCTGCATGTAGAAATCCAAGTAAAACCAATGGGCAAGTTCAATCTGAAAACACACTCGGATAGCATTGTCTCTTTCCTCGCTGGGAATATGCAAAATAAATCGGCTGTCAAAAACAAAAAACATACAAAAATTACATTTACAAACCATAACAATTTATTTTAACCTTTTTAATTGCTTCACTCCTGACCCACCAACATAGAAAAGGGACCCAGAGCAGTACTGATCAAGGAAGCAAAACTGGCAGGAAATTACTACAGGGAAGATGAGTCTTTTAAAAAAAAAAAAAAGAGATATCACATGTATCTCATTCATAATAGAATTTTTTTAAGAGGCCATCTACCCTCTGTTCACAAGTACAGAGATAAACTTAAGAGCTCTCCAACAATAAATTAAAGGTAAGCAAGAAAACAAACTTCACTAGGATTCCCTCCCATGTCTGGTAATATTTTCAAACAATATATACAAATATATTCATATACTCAAATAGAAAAGATGTTAGCTGCTTAATCTTCCTATTTAAAGTATTACAAAAAAATATTAAAGAAATCATTAATAGACCAGATTTCCCAAAAAGCTCATCTGAAGAACCTGAGTTCAAAATAACTTTCAAATACACTCACTTTTAAAAAAACCTAAATTGTCTTTTCCAAGTACATTCAGAGGGAGGAAGGGACATTTATTTTAATACATAGTATAAGTGTGCACTATATTATATACACATATGTATATATATGATTAAGATAATTAACCCCTTTTTTATGCAACAAGTCAAAATTTATGTGATCTACAGGATTCATTAAGCAACCACCATTAAGCTTCTTCCACGCTTAGCATTTTTGTAACTTTTTTTCTAGCGACCTTTAAAGACTGAACTACATAAAAGAAATCCACTGGTTTTTAGAGTCATTTTCTAAAATTAAAAATAGCATCACCCAGTTTGATCACTTACACTATTCACTAGCTGTGGTGCTAAATGTTCTTTGTTGTTTTCAAGTTTCAAATCAAACCTCAAAAAAAAAAAAATGCTTTTAAATTATAAAAATAATGTAGCATTCCAACAGGGGATTGAATAAGTAAATGTTAAGACAAATGTATGTATGATAATCTACAATTCAATATAGAAAAACAATGGGGAAAGGAGCTTAAAACTGCATCTACACTAAAACCAAGACATGTAACATGCAATGCTAATGGCATAATCTAAGATATAAAAATCTGAGCTCTTCCATACGGCATTCAAGATCCAGTGCCTGCTCACCTGCACCGCCTCTATCACTCTGTAAGGTTCTTTATACCCAGTGATACCTAATTCTTAGTAATGTCCGAAATTGCCATCCACATACTATATCTATTCCCTTCTCTTGTCCATCTAGCAAACTTATAATTCATCCCTCATGACTTAACACTGTATCTCCTATATAGGTATATCAGACTCCTCTGAACAGATTTATAAACTCTTTCAACTCCTCCATTATAGTAATTATCTAATTTTTACTATTACTGTCCATAAACTCTTCCAAATTACTTCACTGAGATATCTTTGCATACTTTTATTCCCACAGTCTAGCAAATTGTCTGCATATACTTCCAGTGACATACTGATAGTTACAATTCATCTTTGAAAGGTAAGATGGAGTAAGCACACTCCACTCTGTCCCTCCCATAAAACGTACCTATAAAACCGGGACAAAGTACATGGAGCAGCTGTTTGAGGACTGTGAAAAGTAAACAGCAGGAGAAAGATTGGGGAAGATGATGAATATCCAAATTTACCATTTTTCACCCTCCAATATCCCCTAGCTGGATTGGGGGTTAGAAGTGACCTCCAAAAGCCCTCAAGGATCAAGAAAGGCATCTAAAGGAACCTATTAACACTCGGAGACAGTGGGGGAAATTCCCCCTCTCTTTTCTCCATTCTCTCATGCCCCAGCGCCCAAGCAATGCCACACTGGTTAGACTTGGCAGCAACAGTGGCTGTAACAGAGATCCACAGAGACTAAAACTTTGATGGACGGGAAACTTCCGCTCCGATAGCAAGAGCTGGGAGGTCCCAAGAGATTAGAGCCAACGTCCATTGCTTATTTTACTTCTAACCTCCAGCTGCTTGGTCCCAGGCATGAGCAGAGTCACATGAAATGTGTGGTAGAGCGCCTTTCCATTTTTGCCATTTTTCAATATTCAATTTCCTCAAAAAGGGGAGCCAAGAAGTACCAGGGAGATAGCAGAAAAGGAACAGCTCAGAAAAATGGTCCCACGAAATTGTTTATGAACTCTGAGGCTCAACCCCAAACTGCACAAACTTGGATTAGAATACAAACAGCATACCACACACTTTGTGAGCTGAACTATGTATGAGACAGACCATTGCCCAAGTCTCAGACTAGCCAGTAGATGATACACAAAGACAAAAAGCACTGCAAAAACTAGTCTTCTTTTATCTGATTTTATTTAACTTACACCAAGTCTCAAAAAAAACACCTGTCTGCTATTTCTTACTTTCTCAGTTTGGGACATTTTCTATTGATTTCCATTATGGAAGCTGAAGAATTAACTCCAGTCCTCCCACTCTCATTCTACACACCATTCTCATCTCTCCATCTTCCCAACAAAATGGTATCTTAGTTTGGTTAGTTTGTTAACTTCAGCACTATTGACACCTGGAACTGATAACTGTATGTTGAGAGGAGCTGTCCTGTGTGCTGTAGGTGTTTAGCAGCATCCGTAGCCTCTGCTTATTAGATGTCAATAGCACTCTCCAGTAAGCTGTGACAACCAAAAAGATCTCCAACCACTGCCAAAGTTCCCTGAGGAGAGCAAAATCACTCCCAGTTGATAACCACCGGGTTAGATAAAAAATTCAGTCTTTACATTACTATGACTCTGCAAACGCAATTCACGACTAAGCCATGTGACAAGCTACGATTGTTTTCCCTTTTAAGCACAATCCTTTGTTCTCCCACTAATAAATAAATGTCGTCATTGTCTTTGCTTTGTTTTCTCTATACTTGTCACTAACTCAATCTTCCACTAGTTTCCTAAATTTTTTTTCTCAAGATGTTAATTCAGACACATCGGTTTCATCTTGAAGACTATCCCTGAGCCTTCTGATCTGTTCCAGTCTGGAGTGGTTGTCACTTCACATAATACACATCTGTCATCCTATACTATCCTTTCACTAGCATCCTATAGTTCCCAACGCTTCCATCCTGTATTTTTTTTTTTTATAAATGTATTTTATTTATTTATTTTTGGCTACATTGGGTCTTCGTTGCTGTGAGCGGGCTTTCTCTAGTTTCGGCGAGCAGGGGCTACTCTTCGTTGCGGTGCGCGGTCTTCTCATTGCAGTGGCTTCTCTTCCGTGCAGAGCACGGGCTCTAGGCATGCAGGCTTCAGTAGTTGTGGCACGCTAACTCAGTAGTTGTGGCTCGTGGGCTCTAGAGCACAGGCTCAGTAGTTGTGGCACACGGGCTTAGTTGCTCCACGGCATGTGGGATCTTCCCAGGACCAGGGCTCGAACCCGTGTCCCCTGCATTGGCAGGCAGATTCTTAAGCACTGCGCCACCAGGGAAGCCCCATCCTGAATTTAGATCTCATGTTTCTTATATCCTGTCTTCCTCCTAATTAATGTACTTCCTATTTTCATGAAGTACATCCTCCCATGCCTTCTGGAAAAAGTATGCAGGGGAGATTAATATTAAGACATGGTGAATTTGAGAATATTTTTATCCTCACACTTGACACTTTGGCTAGGTAAAGAATTCCAGGTTGGAAATCATTTTCCTTCAGAATCCTGAAGACAGTGCCCACTCCTGCCAGCCTATAATTTTGATGTGAAGACTGAAGCCACTCAGATTCCTTTCTCCAACCTGTTTTTTCAGACTGGAAGCTTCCAGGTTCTTCCTTCTATCCTCAATGTTCTGAAATTTCCCAGTTGTCTATTATTCATCTACTGCATCACCCATTCAATGGACTTTACCTATTTAGAAACTCACCTCCTTCAGTACTAAAGGACCTCATGGACTGATCCTTTGATTCTTCACTTTTCTCTGATATTTCCTATCTCTAATTTCTCAAGCCCCCTTACTTTGGGGAAACGGTCTCTTGCAAGCCATCTATTGAGGTTTTTGTTTCTACTCTCATATTTAAAATTCCAAAGGCTATTTTTAATTGTTTAAATTATGCTTTCACAGATAATTCTGTTATTCCATGACTGTAAAAACCTACCTATCTAAAGAGATCAATGTAGTTTTGAGGGGTTTTTTTGTTTTAAAGTTTTCTTCTTTTTTTTTTTTTTTTTTAAATAAATTTATTTATTTTTATTTATTTATTTTTGGCTGTGTTGGGTCTTCGTTTCTGTGCGAGGGCTTTCTCTAGTTGCTGCGAGTTGGGGCCACTCTTCATCGCGGTGCGCGGGCCTCTCACTGTCGTGGCCTCTCTTTTTGCGGAGCACAGGCTCCAGATGCGCAGGCTCAGTAGTTGTGGCTCACGGGCCCTGTTGCCCCGCGGCATGTGGGATCTTCCCAGACCAGGGCTCGAACCCGTGTCCCCTGCATTGGCAGGCAGATTCTCAACCACTGCGCCACCAGGGAAGCCCTAAAGTTTTCTTCTACCTGCATAGTTTGATTCTTTTCAGTTGCTTTTTTTGTTCTTGTTAGTTTTATGCTCTACCTTTTGTGTTAAGAGGCCTATTTCAGATGTTCGTATTTAATGTGATAGACCACAAAGCTAATTAGGAAGGTTGTCAAACTATGAGGCACCATTTAAGGTGATCAGGCTGAGCCATTTAATCAAGGAACCTCCAATGTTAGTATCTTTAGGTGTTTCCTCATGGGCTAGTCAGATCACCTAGACAAGAACCTTCCACTCTCCTATCTGGAGGGTAAAGCCCAGGCTGCCACATTCTGGGAGCTGAGCAGGGGAAGAAGGATGGTTTTCAATATGTATAAAGGATGCATAAACTCACTTCTGCCACTTTTCAATATTCTCTAATTCTGAAGTAGACTACTACAGTAGTCTTTCACTCTGTCAGGTCTGCTAAGTCATATGCCACTTTCCCTTCTGCTGTATGGTTTCCAAGTTTTGTTGCTCATCCCTTCACCCGATCTTCCTTTTCTTGTGAGGTTATGCATTTAAAATTGTTAAACTTTACTCTTTTTGTGGAGTAGATGTTTGTGTTCAATCTACTATTTTTAACTAGAAATTTGCATTTCAGACTTCCCTGGTGGTGCAGTGGTTAAAAATCCACCTGCCAATGCAGGGGACATGGGTTCGAGCCCTGGTCCGGGAAGATCCCACATGCCACGGAGCAACTAAGCCCGTGCGCCACAACTACTGAGCCTGCGAGCCACAACTACTGAGCCCAAGTGCCACAACTACTGAAGCCCGCGTGCCTAGAGCCTGTGCTCCACAACAAAAGAAGCCACCACAATGAGGAGCCCGCACACCGCAATGAAGAGTAGTCCCCGCTCGCCGCAACTAGAGAAAGCCCGCGTGCAGCAACGAAGAACCAACGCAGCCAAAAATAAATTAATAAAATAAGTAAAATTTTTTAAAAATTTGCATTTCAACAAATTTCTAGAGGATACTAACCACAATCTAAAATGGGGTAAGAAAGTGCCTAAGACAGAGAAATCCAATCCCATTCCTATCCCAATCCAGAAAAGCCCCAAATGAAGAAAGGTAAGCTGGAAGATGAGAAGAAATAAAACTTTTAAAAAGGGTAACAGAGAGGTCTATTTATGTAATAGGAGAACATCCACTCTTCTTTCATTCCTCTGACAGTCAGGAGTTTCTCCTACAAAAGGTGGGGGAAGGAGGAACAACACCCAAGGCCCTTTTCTAACTTTAGCAGATAGGTTTGAGTGTTGGCACCCCAAAGCAAAACTCCTACACACTGGTATTCAAGGGTCTCCCAGCGTAAAGGTCAGCTCCCTATCTACTCTCATAAAGAAGCCTATCAGTCTCCCAGCGTAAAGGTCAGCTCCCTATCTACTCTCACAAAGAAGCCTATCAACAAGTTAAGTCCCTCTACAGCCTCATCTTAAATATGAAACAGCAACCAAAAACTCACCCAATGTCTAAGGAAAATCTAATTCGTGACAAAGAAAAAATTAAACACATTAAAAAACTGGTTGTGAAGAAAAGACAGTGTTGAGGATATCTCCTGGAACCTTGGTACTGAAAGTGTGGACCCTGGACCACCTGGAAACATAACTGTGAGAAGAAAAAGAGACATTTCAGTCACATACGGACTCAGAAAGTTTACTCTCTAATGACCCCCTCAAAGAAAATTACTTTAGAATGTACACCAGCTAAACAAGAATGAAAACCAAGAAAGCATAAAACAGGATTCAAGAAAGAAGAGATATAACCTGGGAGAGCTGGGAAAGGGAATTCTAGTGTGCCACTTGTTTGGCAAGACTAAGAAGCAACCAGTCCAGATTAGACTAAGAGAGTGGAAATATCCAAAATGGCATTCTCCAGGAAAAAAGAATTCGGTAGAACAGTAGATACTAGTATGATTGAGGGTAAGACCAAGGATATAATAAAGGAGCAGGGACTTCCCTGGTGGTGCAGTGGTTAAGAATCCGCCTGCCAAGGAAGGGGACACGGGTTCGAGCCCTGGTCCGGGAAGATACCACATGCCGCGGAGCAACTAAGCCCGTGTGCCACAACTACTGAGCCTGCGCTCTAGAGCCCATGAGCCACAACTACTGAGCCCGCGCACCTAGAGCCCGTGCTCTGCAACAAGAGAATCCACCGCAATGAGAAGACCGCGTGCCGCAGTGAACAGTAGCCCCTGCTCACCGCCACTAGAGAAAGCGTGCACACAGCAACAAAGACCCAACACAGCCAAAAATACAAAAATAAATTAAAAACTTAAAAAAATAAAAAAGAATCTTTAAAAAAAATAAATAAAAAATAAAGGAGCAGATGAGGGGGTGATGGTGGACGGCAGCAAGAAACTTTGGGCATGTTGGGGGAGAAGGGTAAATGTACAAGAAGAGAATCACAGTCCAAACATGAAGCAAAAAGTCAAAATTAGAACAAAAGGGGAAAAAATTATTTCAAGAATAGCTAGAAGGAATCAGGGAATAGTGAACAAATCATATGCTTCCTTCTCCAAAAGAAAAATTAAACTGTATTATTTTGAGCAATTCGTAGAATGTAAGAAAAGAGAATTCATTAGGACATTCATTCTCTTTCAAGATTCTTACAAAAGGATCTTGACTATGGCCAGATGGAAAAGAAACAAAATCCTAACCATTGTAGACTTGCCTCTACTGTGAAAAATATTTACATAGTAATAATGTATAACAAATGCCATTATTATTATTCAGCTTTTGCTATCAACCAGTAGCAAAACGTATAAGATTTCATAAGGTTACAAAATGTAATGTAACTACTATCAATCTTAATTTCTATTTTAAGTTCACCTGGATAGAAACTGAGGGAATGGGTAAGAAATGGAAGAAATGATGGGGCACTAACTGCCTCACCTTATCAAATACAGACTCAAGAGACACTGAAGTCCGTAAAACAGAAATATAACTTTAAGTATATTAAAGTCACGAAGGTAACCAATGGAACAATTTAAAATAGTGATATAACTGTATTGGAAGTAGGACAAGGGCAACAGTAAGTGTAAACTAAACCCTCACTTAATAATCTACCAAGATTGGGCTTCCCTGGTGGCACAGCGGTTGAGAATCTGCCTGCCAATGCAGGGGACACGGGTTCGAGCCCTGGTCTGGGAAGATCCCACATGCCGGTAGAGCAACTAGGCCCGTGAGCCACAATTACTGAGCCTGCGCGTTTGGAGCTTGTGCTCCGCAACAAGAGAGGCCACGACAGTGAGAGGCCCGCGCACCGCGATGAGGAGTGGCCCCCGCTTGCTACAGCTAGAGAAAGCCCTCGCACAGAAACGAAGACCCAACACAGCCAAAAATAAATATAAATAAATAAAAATTTAAAAAAAATAATAATAATCTACCAAGATACACTAAATCCTCAATCTAATATCTAAAGTTGATAGAAACTGGTGCAAGTATACTTTAAAATATTGAAATATCCACCAGAAAACTGAACACAAAACAGGTAAAAGTCTGGAGAGCAGAACTGGGATAAAAGGGGTAGGGCAAGAGACTGCTGCTTTTCATTTTATAAATTCATCTGTACTGTTTGATTTTTTTTTAAACCTTACAGATGAGTACATTTTTAATATTGAAAGGCTAACTTCTTTAAGAAACTTTGTAAGAAATAGGAAATTTTGATACAGGAAAATTAAACTTCAATGCTTTCATTCTGTGAATGTTTTTGATCTGTTTTAAAGATTTAAGTGTTTGTATATACATACATATGTATATTTTAATAGCTAAAATAAAATTCTTTCCACAATATTTTGTTATGGTAAAAATTTCTCCACCTAACAAAAATGTCACCTTTCCAATGTTCCCACAGATAGACAAAGCATTAGCACAAGGACTACAATTAATACAAAAATGTTTCCGGTGAACTGAACACTAAGATGGCAAAATGAAGATAAACACAAATTATTTAATTAACCTATGCGATCACCAGAATAGCAGCAACATTAGTTGCTAGAAAATACCTTTCTCCTTTTAACACTGGAGTGGCTTTACAATTTAATTCTTAACGAGGCTTATAAAAAACTCCAAACACTTCTTTAAGAGAAATAACTTACCAAACTGCAGTTTTCAGTTTTTACTTTAAAAACATGCTTTCCAAATATTTAATAAGATAATTTAAATAGTACTGAAAAACTACGTATTTTACTTTTAATGTCAAAAATCATGGCGCACCAAAGGCAAATATCACCATAAAATGGTGCTGATTTACTTTTTTACATACACCTACATGTTTTATTATAAAGTAATTTTGGTTCACTAAAGCATTTTAGACCAGAGTCTTCCCTTCCTCTCCTCCAATTCCATTTCACCCAGAAGTCACCAGTTTTATCAGTTTGGTGTATATATTACTTTCAGACTTCTCCTGTGCATGCACACAAACATACATATACAAAACATTTAAAAATTTGTTTTAACAAAGGGCATAAAATGACTAGTTATTACCCTCAGTAGTAATATTGTGTACATTTTCAAGACACAAACATTTTCCTTCAGTTTACTGTTTGCTAACTGCCTGAGGAATTTCTAATGGCTGCACAGTATTCCTGTAAATGAAATGTCCCATATTCAACCACCTGAAAAATAACATTTCATGTCTTAGGTTATAAGCTGTCTAATGGTTATAAAGTCACATCTTGAAAATTTAAGTCTCTTGCTCTAATGTTTCACATAAAAATCACTCTCAAATTTTACATTCCTCCAAAACATATTACTATATGGTCAATAACTGACATAGACAAGATTAGCAGGACTATGTAATTTATCAAAAATCAAAATAACACAAAGCAAAAAGATCCTTACAGGTACTGATCATAAGAAGTAAAACTGGAGAAGACACAAAGAGAGTAAAAACAAGAGTCAAGACCAAACTTATAAATCAGCAGGTACTTAAAAAAGAAGTACAGGACTTCCCTGGTGGCGCAGGGGTTAAGAACCCGTCTGCCAATACAGGGGCACGGGTTCAAGCCCTGGTCCGGGAAGATCCCACATGACGCGGAGCAACTAAGCCCGTGAGCCACAACTACTGAGCCTGCACTCTAGAGCCCAAGAGCCACAACTACTGAGCCCATGCGCCACAACTACTGAAGCCCATGCTCCGCAACAAGAGAAGCCTGTGCACCGCAATAAAGAGTACTCCCCGCTCACCGCAACTAGAGAAAGCCTGGGCACAGCAACAAAGACCCAACGCAGCCATACATACATACACATGTAAATAAATAAATTAGGGCTTCCCTGGTGGCGCAGTGGTTGGGAGTCTGCCTGCCAATGCAGGGGACGCGGGTACGAGCCCTGGTCTGGGAAGATCCCACATGCCGCGGAGCAACTAGACCCGTGAGCCACAACTACTGAGCCTGCACGTCTGGAGCCTGTGCTCCGCAACAAGAGAGGCCGCGATAGTGAGAGGCCCGCGCACCACGATGAAGAGTGGCCCCCGCTCGCCGCAACTAGAGAAAAGCCCTCGCACAGAAATGAAGACCCAACACAGCCAAAAATAATAAATTTTTAAATAAATAAAAATTTTAAAAATCTTTAATCAACAAAGATATTATAAATATTAACTTGAAAAATGGTATTACTTTTAAAACCTCAAGTTTTAAGAAATGGTTATTTGGTTTTAAAACGGAGCAGGAGCCTTCCTGGGAAAAGACATCCCCACCCCCTATCAGTCACCTCTTATTCATAGAAAAGTTTTACCCTCCTAGACTAAATTTGGTTCAGAGAAGCAAGAAAATGCAGAAACAAAGGAAAGCAGTCTAGCATGACAAAATGATAATGGCTTAGCCATAAAACAAAGTCAAGGACCTTTAGTTCCTCCTCAAGGCCTATAGATAATATCCTGAGCCGTATCCCAAAGTTGTTTTGCAGAAACTAAAACCCCCACCAGGTGGAAGAAGTCAACTGCATGCTAACCACCAGCAAGCAGACCTCAGACCCTTGAAACCAGGTTGATAATTTGAGATTCCTAAAATGCCACCCTGTTACCTCACCACCAACCTATCAGAAGGATGTCCACGAGCTGATGACTCACCCTGGACCCTTTCCCTCATCTTGCCTTTAAAAACCCTTCCCTGAAAGCCATTGGGGAGTTTGTCTTTTGCACATGAACTGTCCATTCTTCCTTGCATGGCCCAGCAATAAATGCAGTACTTCCCTTCAACCACAACCAGTGTCAGTATAGGCTTTGCTGCACGTCAGGCGAGTAGACACAAGTTTGGTTTGGTAACAGTTTCACTATTAGTTTAATAAGTGGCTAGCCCTAATTTTTAAATACAGCATTCTTACAGAGCCAAAACACAGTGATTACAAAAAATTTTCTTAAAGGAAAAAAATATTTCTCTGTTCCAAAAAATTTGTATAAAATAGTTTAAATACACCAACTAGAAAAACAAGAATCTTTATTTAACACAACAGATGTTTAACATGAAGTCTACAAAACACAACACCATTATTTTTAAGTAAGACTACACACATAAAATCAACCACCTTCATAATGGTGATATGACTTCTTTAAATGATGTAATCCTCCGTAATATACAAAATAAACCCAATACTAATGGGACAATTAGTTTAGATGCCTGTAAAAAGTATAAGATTACCCATCTTTTCTAAATCACCTGTATCCCTATTAATTCATACATAAACAATTGCTCACCTTTCCAAATACTACTCATATTTAATTTTTCTAACTATAAAATGTACATCCTCTAAAAAATCTTGGAAACACGAATAAGAAGATAAAAATCATAATCCCACATCTGGTATATGTTCTTCCAGTCATTTACCTAAGACAGACATCAAACCTCTTTTTTTCTTAAGAAAAATGATCACAGAAAATGAGTGCCTTTTAAGTGGTTCATTCGAGTCTATCGTATTCCAAAAGTTATAATCATACCATCACTAAAGAAGTACAGTGATGTTAATTCTCAGTGGTTGCAGAACTAGTCTATTTACTTATCTACATGTACTTTTCTTTTGTGAGGATATAACATTAGACTTGACTTTCTATTTCATCCACCTGCGTAGGAAAAAAAGCAGACATTAAAGAGAAAAAGCCCTAGGTCTTAAATCTTGATTTTCTAAATTAAGATGAATGTGACCTTGTGTAAATTACAACCTGAGTCTGTCAGATGAAAATGGAAAAAAAACTGCACCTACCAAATAGGGTGGTTTCGAGGATTAAATGATACATGTGAAGAGAGCAGCCAGTGCCTGCCTGGCACTCAGTAATAACTCCACAAGTATTAGTTCTTCCTTTCCCATTAAAAGAGGCGTGAATGGGACACAATTACTAAAAGTCAGACTTTTAGACATAAATACGTGAAATGTGTTTGTTTTAATCAGAGCTTTCACTCATTTGTAATTAAAATTACTTCACAACCCACTTACACCGACGACAACTCAGGGTATTACTGCACCAAAAAGATTTCCTTTTCCTGAAGTAAAATTTTAAGGCCATTTTACACTTGCTTGGCTATCTGAAATCATAGCCAACAAGAGAGAAGAACGCAGGAAATTTCTCTTGTAAAAGTACTCCAGGAGTTAAAACCCAGCGGTTGAGAATTTCCTTTAAGAAGGATAATTAAGAGATTGGGGGTGGCGGGGGTGGGTGGGGAAAGCAACTCCAGACTTTTTTCCCCACTTCCAATGATAAGTTTGGGGATGAACAAAAGAATAATTCTTTACAGCAATTTACAGAGAACGCCACGGACCCATAAGAATACTCCAGGGAAAAGGTAAATTTGAAAATTGCTCCCTGCGTAGGTCCGAGAACCTGGGATTCTAAGACTTAAAAACCTTGGAGTCTTTCAACAGAATTGGGGAAATGTGATGGAGGGAGGAGGGGGTAAAACGGTCTGTGAAAGCCGGAGAGCCAGAAAAAGCAATGGGAGGGGGGAGGGGCTGCCCCAAAATGCCAAAGATCCAGGCTTTGGCGAAGCGGCTTCGCTTGCGGGGAAACCAAAGTAGCTGGGGAACTAAGAAAATGAGGAAATTCCAGCGCTGTGCGAGGAGGAATGGAGGGGGGCGTGAGAAACAGGGAGGCTGCGGCGGAAAAAGAGGGGTGGTGTCGTCCGAGATAAGGGTCGACGGGGAAAAGGAGCAGCGGCGGGACCGGAAAGCCCGGACAAGGATGTGAGCCGGGGGAGGAGACGCGGAGGCGTCCGGGGTCGCCGAAACTTAGAAAAAAAGAGCAGGGGACGACAGGGGGCCGGAGCAGCGCGGGGCGCCCCAGTACCTGCAGAGATCGTCCAGGACGCTGCAGGGAATCTCCACCCGTTTGGTCTCCATGATGAGGACCCACAGCAGGAGCAGTGCATCCCGGCTCCGCGCGGCCGGGGACCGAGGGTACGGCACGGAGAGCAGGCGACGGCGGCGGCGGCGGCCGCGGCGGTTCCAACGAAAACGAGAGGGGGAAGGGGCGGGACCCGCTCACTTCCGCCCGGCTCCCTCAGCCTGGGACCCCGAGGCTGGGCCGCGGCGCGGGGGCGGAGCCCCGGGAGCCACGCCCCTGCTCTGCTTGAAAGGCCCAATGGGAAGCTGGAGAACCGGCAGCCTGAGCAAACTAAGCCAATGAGGCGTTTGTTTATTGGTCCGTCGGCTCCAATCCGTCTTCAAGCTGCTCAGTTGCTACTCAGAAAACCAACTTCCCGCCGCCTTGGACTGGGCCTTGAGGTGGATAGACGCATGCGCACCCTGCCTCCTTCGCACTATTAGGAAGTCTGGAGGGCTCAGGTTTTCCCACTAGATCCCAAGACCAATATCCAGGAGTTCGGCGTGGTCTGCACCTCCGCTCCGTGACCGAGCAGGCGCTCCGACCTCTGTACTGCAGAGCCCGTGGGCGCTTTCAGCACGAGTGTGCATGCGTGGTTCCTGTCACCAGATATCCCGCACACACACTTACCGCCGCCCCCAGCAACTCCAGGCCAATGGCTGTGTCTCCTTTCGCTACAAACCCCCAAGAGAGTTGTCATTTTTGTGGTGGCTCACCTCGTTCACTCTGCGGGCACCCAACCCTGACTGTGAAGACAAGGGACTTTACCCCAGTATTTGACACCCTGTAAGATCTCAGAAAACATGAATTGATTGAACCTGAACTCGGGAATCTGCATTCCACCTCCTGCACGCTCACACCACTCCAACTGGCTAGTCCTCATTCGTTCCACATCTTGCTTATTGGAGTCCAATCCATTTGGGATCCTTGGAGACACTCTGGATGCATCCATTTCTCAACTTGCTCCTTTTGTATCAGACCCACAGGCCCACACACACCTGCTCAGTCGTGAGTTTAGTCCGTTCTGCCATTTAATCTCCCATCTTTTAATTTCTGTTAAAATGCTCACTGCCTTTACATCAGGTTCGCATTATTTCTTCTCACTAGTCTAAGAGCTGCCTAACCAGTACCTCCTCCACCTCCATTCTTAGACTGTACACCTGCCCAGGTTTTGTTTTGTTTTGTCCAGATATGAACAGGTTACTATCTTTTCAGCTTCTGATAGCCCACCCACATCAGCTTCTGATGTACGTTCAAGCCCAAACTTGGTATAGGAGCCCTGTTACCATCTATTTTACTCTCCTATTTTCCACCTTTGTTCTTTTTGCTTTTTATCGGAAGATTCCTCGAGTTTATTTTCCAGCCATCTACAGTTTTTACTTTTCTAGAATTTTCTTTCATTCTTCAAATGGCTCTTCGTCGTGGTGTCATAGCCTTGCTTCATAGATCCTCTGTTTCTATGAGGATATTAATACATTTCAAAAGTTTTCTTCTTCCTGAATAGTCTTTTATTCCTCTCAGTTGCTTTTTCCTATTAATTTGGCCTCCACCTATCATATTAGAAGTTTTCTGGTGGTCCTCAACTATTCACTCATACTTAAGAGTATGGAACTATAAAACTGGAGTCAAGTGCTATAAAAGCTGATTGGAAACTCCCAGCATGTGGGTGGGACTTGTTTCCTGAGAGCTTCACTGTAGAATGGTCTGGCTGGGCTGCTGGTTGGGAACACATGGCATAGGTATCTGTAGGTCATTCTTTCCAGCTGGTCAAATTCCCCGTAAAGAAAATCCTTTCAGGCCAAACTGGAAATATTCTAGGAGTCAAGTAGGGAAGCACAGGCTGGAGTATTCTGTTTGTTCTATTCAGTCCTCCCTGCTACAGTACAAGTCTAGTTTGGGTTTCCTAAGAAACAGGCCCTGCGACAAGGATTTGAGTGCGAGTAGTTGATTTGAGATGTGATCCTGGGAGAGACTGGTGGCAGAGCAGGGAAGTGAGTCAAGAAAGGGAAGAAAGCCAATGAAAGGATTATTATCAACAAAGTTAGCACTGAGTTAACTGGAGCTGGAGAACTTTGAAGGCCAGTATGAAACACACCTCAGAGTTATCCTACTCAAGGGGTGAGAAAGATGGAGTATTTATATACTAATTTCCACCAGCTATTGGTTGAGGGCTGCCCTTGGGGTCAGCATCCCAGCCTGCCACATGGGCAGCAAGGCAAGCTCTGCTGACCAGAAAAAGCCCTTAGGCAAAGCCCTCATCAGGTGGAAAAGATAATTACGTGATGACCAGATGCTGGCAGTTGGATGTTGTTGTGCTGCACCAGGGCAAGCCTGCAAGCCTTGTAGCTGCCCAGCCTCGAGACCAAAGAAGGAGCCCGGAGACAGCAACAGAAATATCAGTGGTATATTGGACGGGAGGATCTTACACAAAGGGTCCTGGGGTGCCCCTACCATGTGCAGCAGATGGCAGGCAGGACATGGCAGGGAGAAGGAGGCTACCATCTATAGGGGGAGTTCACATCAGGTGGGCTCATCAGTTACCAGTGACTAATTAAGGCCTATAGTTAAGAGGATTGGACAGTCAGGCGAGTGAAGCAGGGACTGGTCAAGCAGGGATGTACAGAAAGCAAGAGAACAGCCATCTTGAATGGCCTGACCATGCAGATGTCCAGGCAGCTTGGTGTAATGGATTGGTGGATGATGGTAAGCCCCTTCAGTAGCTCTATCTTGCTTGGTGTGCATTCTATCTATCCTACTGTAACAAGCAGGACCCCATGAGGCCTTCCTGGGACAGACCCCGCCCCCCCCTCCACCATGTCCTCTACCTGCCTCTTGTCTGTAGAAAAACTTTAGCCAAATAATAAATTTAATCAGAGAAGTGAGAAAATGTGAAAGCAAAGGAAAAAAACAAGACAAAATAATAATAATTTAGCCATTAAACAAAGTCAAGGACCTTTAGTTCCTACTCAAGGGCTACAGATAATATTCTGAGCCATATCCTTTGAGCTATTTTGTAGATACTGAAAACCCTCATCAGGTGGAAAAAGTTAACTATGTGATGACCAGACTAGCAATTACATAAGCTGCTCTAGCTTACACAAGTCTGAGAACTGACCTCAAAGAAATGGGAACAAACCAACCCTGGAACTGAAGATTAACTGTACTTAAAACAATCAAGATGACACTGATCAGACCACTGCACCACCAATTTCAATATAATTGTCGGAGCTGACTGTGCTCTTCTGCACTTAGCCCCCTCTCTCCGCCTATACACCCCTGAAACTCCCTTTAAAAGCCCTTGCCCCCTGATCGGCAGTTGGGAATTGGCTTTTGGACATGAGTTCAAACCTTCTCCCAGGTTGCCAGCCTCCTAAATAAAGCAGTTTTTCCTTTCCTGCCAACACTTGTCTCTCAAATACTGGCTTTCGAGCAGTGAGCAGACAAACCTGAGTTCAGTAACACTAACTGAACTTCTTTTCTGTGTCTGAGGGACACCTTGGTGGTTATTTTTCTTAGTTGTCCACTTGTAGCTCAAGTCTGGTTTTTAGAGTACTCTAAATGGTGGCAGTGAAACAATGGCGGAAGGCAAAGTGGTGTTTACCCCCAAGGGTCCAATGGCATAAAAACAATCAGGCTACCAGCCCCACTGAAGAACCTAGAGGAAGTTTTCCTGCTCCCTTATTTCTTTATAGTCTCCCAGCTCAGGGATAGCTACACAACTCCTTCTTTGGCTTTTAGGGGCCAGGAAGTCCCCAAACTCTCTCACAGTGCTAAGTCAATCTCCTCCACAAAGAATTCCAGTGATGTCTGAGGGCAAGTATCTTCCAAGTTACTTTCCTGCCCATTCCCCATCTCACCCCTGCTTCCTCTCACACACATTTCTAGGAGCTGGGCTAGTGCACAGTGGAGCAGCCCTTATAGCAGCCCTCAGAGCCGTGGCTTCTAAAGAACCCAAGGCCTCATTCAAACCCAACTGTCCACAGGCCCCAGCAACCTGTGGCTTGAGAGAGGAAAATAAATTGGAGTTTGGAGTTGAGGGAAAGGAAGATGCTAGCATTCTTAACTTATAATATTGATATGATTTTTAAATAATTGGGTTGATCAAAACCTTTACAGTTTTAAAATATGCTATCTCATTTAGTGTTTATAACTACATGGGATGGGCAGATAGAGATTAATGAAGCTTATAAAGGTTAAGTGACTTATAAAGATTAAATGATTAAACCATTGTATGCAATGGAGCCAGAACTAGAATTCAGGTCTTTTGAACTCATCAGCAGGAATTCTGCTTCAAGGAGAAAGACACAATAATAATTATTAATATCTGTAAAGCATATTATAGTATAAAATTATTTTCAAATACAATAATCCTCACAACAAAATGAGTTGTTGTAGAATTCTAAAAAAATACTTAACATGCTTACTGGCCTCTCCCAAGTCAGCTGAGCTCCTGACAGCTCTGGTTCCATTTTCTACAGGTCTTTCAGCTTTGCCCTACTCCACATGTTAGCTTTAACCGCAGGACACTGGTGAGATGGCCCTGGTAGTTCCAGACATCATATCCTGATCTGATGACATTCAATAAAGAGAGGAGAGAACGAGAGCCATCAGTTATCAGAGTAGCCAATTAAACCAGCAAGCCAAAAATGAAAGAGTTAAGCCTTTAATCACTTACTGTTACAGTGTGAGAAAGAGGTTAAAACCAGACAAAGCATGACTCTCTCCTTTCCATTTTCTCCATGGAACAGAGCACTTGTCAAGGTCAGATGGCTTAGCTCAGATCCACCTGTGTTGGGTGGTGGTTTCACTGAACAAAAGGCTCCAGCTGTTTTATGGACCCTGGGGAAAGGGTTAGGAGTCAAAGAGCACTCCTCCTTCCCAGATAAGGAAGTCTCAGCAGAGGCACCTGAAGAAGACCTCTGCCCAAGCCCTAGATAAGGAGACCTAGGATTGAAGGCCCTGGGGCTAGGAATGCGAATAACGAAGCACAGGAGTCTGGGAGGCCTGAGTCCTTGACTGCAACCCTCCTCAGAGATTGCAGTCCACTGGCTGTGCACCAAGGCCATGGGGCTGTTCCCCATGAGGCCTGCCAGGCAAAGCTTTTGTAATTGCCCAGGATTAGGCCTGAAAAATCACACATAGGTCTTTAACCGTGAGCCAGACTCATCAAGAACTGCTGGAATTAAGTGGACTCTTAAGCCTGTCCTACCTCTGAACCTACATGAACCCATACATTTCTTTTTTTTAAATAAATTCATTTAGTTTATTTATTTAAATTTGGCTGCGTTGGGTCTTCGTTGCTGCACGCGGGCTTTCTCAAGTTGCGGCGAGTGGGGGCTACTCTTCGTTGCCGTGAGCGGGCTTCTCATTGCGGTGGCTTCTCTTGTTGCGGAGCACGGGCTCTAGGCACACGGGCTTCAGTAGTTGTGGTACGCAGGCTCAGTAGTTGTGCCTCGCAGGCTCTAGAGCACAGGCTCAGTAGCTGTGGCTCACGGGCTTAATTGCTCTGCGGCATGTGGGATCTTCCCGGACCAGGGCTTGAACCCGTGTCCCCTGCATTGGCAGGCGGATTCCTAACCACTGCACCACCAGGGAAGCCCAATACGTTTCTTTTTATTTCAGCCCAAGCTTTCTGTTACATGGGCCCAAATCATTCCAACTGATATGTTTCACTAGCCACCCAGGGGCTCAGACCAGAAACCTAAGAGTGAATCTTGATTCCTGTCTTTCTCACACATTACCATTTCCAGTTCATCAGTGAGTCCTGTCCACTCTACCTCCCAAACCTATCTAAAAACCCATCCCCTTTATATGTATTGGTATAACTGGATCACTTTACTGTACACCTGAAACTAACACAACATTGTAAATCAGCTATATTTCAATGAAAATTATAAATAAACAAATAAATAAAACCCATTTCCTTTTCTCCAACCTCAACCTTCCCCACCTCAGTCCAAGCCACCTCATCTCTCACTTGGACAACTTCAATAGGCTCTCCTGTCTTCTGCTCTTGCCCTATTTTAATCCATCCTCCATGTAGCAGCAAGAGTGATCATCTTAAAACACAAATTTGATCACATCGCTCTCCTGCTTGGAAATCTTCATAATCCTTGGAGTCAAATCCAATATGCATGCTGTGGCCCAAGAGACTATATGATGGGGCACCAGACTATCACTCTTGTTTCTTCCTATGTCCCATCTGCATCTCTCTCTCACTACACCCTAACCACACTAGCCTTCTTCCGATTCATCAAAAACTCCAAACTCTTGGGAATTCCCTGGCTGTCCAGTGGTTAGGACACCGTGCTTTCACTGCGGAGGGCGTGGGTTCAATCCCTGGTTGGGGAGATAAGATCCAGCAAGCCACACGGCCAAAAAAAAAGGAAAAAAAGGCCTTCTAACTCTTTCTGCATACCATTCCCTCTACCTGGAATGCTGCCCACCCCCTTCTATAATTCCCTCCTTTTCATCCTTTATGTACAGCTTAAACATTACCTCTTCAGAAATCCTTCCCTGCCCACTGTATGTAAATAGTCTCTACTGTTATTATCAATCCCATTCCTTTGTTTTCTTCATACTATGCTTCCTCAATGTGAATTTTTTTCAATCTATTTTTCCCTCTCCCCCACTATACCATAAGTTACAAGAAAGCAGGGATCTTTTCTATGTTATTCATTGAGTCCCCAGTGCTTAGAATATCTTTGTCATATGGTAGGCACTCTATAAACATTTGCTAATTAAGAATAGGCAAATGAGTAAGTTATCACCAAATATGTGCTGAGATTACTGAGGAAGAAGTGACAAGATGCAAAATCTTAACATCAATAAATGTGAAGTTCTTCAAAAAAAAGTGCGTCTCTGCTTAGAAATCTGTTGGAAAAGATGAACTCATTCTAGCTCAGATGGGTTTTTGTTTTTTTATTTTATTTATTTATTATTTTTGGCTGCGTTGGGTCTTCGTTGCTGCGCGCAGGCTTTCTCTAGTTGCGGTGAGCGGGGGCTACTCTTCGTTGCCGTGCGCGGGCTTCTCATTGCAGTGGCTTCCCTTGTTGTGGAGCACGGGTTCTAGGCACATGGGCTTCAGTAGTTGCGGCACGCGGGCTCAGTAGTTGTGGCTCGCAGGCTCTAGAGCGCAGGCTCAGTAGTTGTGGTGCACGGGCCGCGGCATGTGGGATCTTCCCGGCTCAAGGCTTGAACCTGTGTTCCCTGCATTAGCAGGCGGATTCTTAACCGCTGTGCCACCAGGGAAGTCCCGGTTTTTGTTACTTTCACCAAAGAGTTCTAATTAATGCAGAGTTCACTTGCTCTCTCTTTCTCTATGTATGTGTGTATATATAGGCATATATATACATATATACTATATCATATATATTATATAAATATATTATGTAAATATATAAAATATAATATACAATAATATAATAAATATATAATACATACCTATGTATGTTAAACATAAATATACGTATAAATATATTATGTATATAAAACAACTCTAGACTCTAGAACTCTAGAATACCTTCCTTTACTTTTGCCCTCCCCTTCCTGCTCCTCTGTCATATCTAACTCCCATGCTCTGATAAGTTTGCCCAGAATTGGAGGAAGCAGTTGAAAGGGGGAAAATGAAGTTGTCAGACGCAAATAAAAAAGCTCTACTCCAGTAGTAAACAACCTTTTTTTGCCTGAGGGACAGCTCAGGAAAAAAGAAACTTGTTTCAGGATTTTTCTTTTCTGGAAATAATTTCTTAATTTTTTAAAATCAGAAATATAATCTCTATAACAATTCTTAAGAATTTTCTTATTTAATTCCCTGTCACTGATGAAGGGGTTTTGGTGGGTTTTTTTTACTAAAATTTCGGAAACTAAATTACTAACAGGCACTAATTACTATGTTGATTCTTTGAATAAATTTTGTTGTTGAGTAAGCATGCTGGAGGCTGTTTTGTTTTTCTTTCTTTAACTGACCTTGTAAGCATCTTAATTGGGAAAAGCTGTTTATCTCATAACATCTCTTATATAGAATTCTTTAAAAGAAGAAATTTCGTTGAAACAACAGCATACAAATCCTAAGCATTTCTCCAATCACTCATTATTAAAATAATCAGCTTAATTGGGCCCCATTACCCATTGGTCGACATAGGGCTCATTGTCCACAGTTGGTCTGTTACTCTCCAGATAGAGGCCCCATCTTTGACAGGCCTGGGTGGCCCCAACTGTTCCCAGAGTACACAAGGACACCAGAATCCAAAACAACAAAAGTCTTGTTTTATCTCTACCAGCAGAGGGTGTCCATTCCTTTTTCCCATTTTTTTAAAAAATAAATTTATTTATTTATTTATTTATTTTTGGCTGTGTTTGGTCTTCGTTTCTGTGCGAGGGCTTTCTCTAGTTGCGGAGAGCGGGGGCCACTCTTCATCACGGTGCGCGGGCCTCTCATTATCGCGGCCTCTCTTGTTGCGGAGCACAGGCTCCAGACGCGCAGGCTCAGTCGTTGTGGCTCACGGGCCCAGTTGCTCCGCGGCATGTGGGATCTTCTCAGACCAGAGCTCGAACCCGTGTCCCCTGCATTGGCAGGTAGATTCTCAACCACTGCGCCACCAGGGAAGCCCTTCCCATTTTTAAAATTGACATCATACAGCCTCCTCATGTGTTTAGCACAAGAGCAGGACTTGAAAACTGAGCCTTTTGCCATACGTAGGACTCCCCTTCTAATGACTTCAGGTGAGTATATCATTATCTGCTTAAATGATTCAGATCTCCGAAAAAACCCTTTCCCACATAAGGAAAACTCTCCCTGAAAGTTGGCTTTCTCTTTTCTATTCTATAGTCACTGCGGCACTGCCAAATGGTGATATAATCTCACTCTCTACATTCGTTTTATATTATATTGCTGCTCTGACAAATTACCAAACTTGGTGACTTAAACAGTACAAATTTATTACCTTATAGTTCTGTAGGTTAGAAGCCCAACAAAGATCCCACTGAGCTGAAATCAGGATGTTGGCAAGGCTGTGTTCCCTACTGGGGCTCTAAAAGCAAAATAAGTTTCCTTGCCTTTTCCAGCCTCTAGAGACCACCTGCTTTCTTTGGCTCATGCTTCCCTTCCTCCCCTCCCAAGCCAGTAATGTTTGGTTGATTCCTTCTTGCATCACATTACTCTGATCTTCTTGCATAGTCTCGTTTCCCTGTGACTCACTCCTTCTGCTTCCTCCTCCATTTTTAAGGACCCTCGTGATTGCATTGGGCCCAAATGGATAATTCAGGACAACCTCCCTATCTTAAAGCCAGCTGATTAGTAACCTTAATTCCCCTTTTCCATTAACATAACACAGTCACAGATTCCAGGGACTGGGATGGACATTTTGGGGGGCATTATTCTGCTTGTCACACTGTATAGGTATCCTTGCTTTACAGCTTTTCTCTGTGCCTACCCACCCCCTTAACTCCACTTCCAGGAATCATTGCCAAATTTTTTTTTTTTTGGCCCCTCGGCATGTGGGATCTTAGTTCCCTGACTAGGGTTCAAACCCACGCCCCCTGCAGTGGAAGCACCGAGTATTAACCACTGGGCCGCCAGGGAAGTCCCCACTGACAAATTTTTATGGTGCCTGAAAATAGCTAGTTTTAGTAAATTAGAATTATGCAGTTTTTGCTCCTTTGTTCATTGTGCATGAGATCACCCAGTTTAAAACCAGCCCTTATTTAAGGGTAAAATAATGCCTGGGATTTGCTTTGAAATAATCCACCAGGGGAAAAAGTTGCAAGGCAAATAGATAAAATAAGGTAAGTAATTGTTGAAGTTGGGTGATAAGTACATGGAGTTTAATTATATTCTTTTCTTTTGCATATATTTTCAAAAGTTCGTAATTTAAAAATTGAGAATTTATTGGGACTTCCCTGGCAGTCCAGTGGTTAAGACTCCGCGCTTCCATTGCAGGGGGTCTGGGTTTGATCCCTGGTCAGGGGAACTAAGATCCCGCATGCCACATGGCACGGCCGGAAAAAAAAAAAAAAAATCAAGACTTTCTTACTGGGCTTCCCTGGTGGCGCAGTGGTTTAAGAATCCGCCTGCCAATGCAGGGGACACGGGTTCGAGCCTTGGTCCGGGAGAATCCCGCATGCCGCGGAGCAACTAAGCCCATGTGCCACAACTACCGAGCCTGTTCTCTAGAGCCCACAGGCCACAACTACTGAAGCCCACATGCCTAGAGCCCTGCTCCGCAACAAGAGAAGCCACTGCAATAAGAAGCCTGCGTGGCGCGATGAAGAGTAGCCCCCCACGCAACTAAAGAAAGCCCCCGTGCAGCAATGAAAAACCTAATGCAGCCAAAAATAAATTAATTAATTAATTATTTTAAAAAAAGACTTTCTTAGTGAGAATTCAATTGACTTCTCTTCTTGGTTTTTTTTTTTTTTTTTTTACTGTTTGACAGGGAAAAAAATAAATAAGAATAGTCAAAACTGCATACTAAATATGTCCTTATTAAATTCACTAATTTGGAAATGCAACTGACTTAAAAAAAAACTTTTTTGAGATATAATTTACAATGAGATGCTGCTGACTTTTATAAAATTAAACTTTATTTTTGAGAAAACTGGAGATTCATATCCAGTTGTAAGAAGAGAGCTCTGATATACCCTTTACCCAGTTTCCCACAGCGGTAACATCTTACAAAACTATAGCAGGATATCACAACCAGGAGAGTGACATGGACAGTCAAGACACACATTTTCATCACCATAAGGATCCTTCATGATGCCCTTTTATAGCCAGCATTTTCTGTGTAGGTGACATGTATTTATTGTACATCCCAAATGAAGACCCTTCTTATCAATTTTACATGCCTTCCTCTCAGCTTTGCTTAGGAACTTATTGGCAGTTGCTTAAAATTACCAAAACCTATTTTTCAGAGCTGTCAAACACACTGATTGATATAATCCTAAAACTGAACTGACCAAATTTTAGGAACCATAGATAGACTAGCGAAATATGAGCTCAAATAAGGGATTGAGAGCCGTGCACAGAATAGTGGAGAAGCATCCTGGGACTCCAGCATCAAAGCAGCATGGCAGGGAGGCAGGGCAGTCAGTGTAACCACCTGGGTGGCCCAGTCATCAAACACGTGACAGACACTGCTACTGCCAGCTGCCTCTTCCGACATCCAGGCTCCTCGTTCCTTTCAGTTAAAGGGCTCACGTAGGAATGCATGTTGGTGCAGCCACTATGGAAAACAGTATGGAGGTTCCTCAAAAAGCTAAAAATAGAGTTGCCATGTGATCCAGCAATCCCACTCCTGGGCATATATCCGGGCAAAACTATAATTCAAAAAGATACATGCACCCCTATGTTCATAGCAGCACTATTCACCATAGCCAAGACAGGGGGACAACCTAAGTGTCCATCAGCAGATGAATGGATAAAGAGGATGTGGTATATATATACAATGGAATATTACTCAGCCATAAAAAAGAATGAAATAATGCCATTTGCAGCAACATGGATGGACCTAGAGATTATCATACTAAGTGAAGTAAGTCAGCAAGAGAAAGACAAATACTATATGATATCACTTATATGTGGAATCTAAAATACAATATAAATGAACTTATCTGCAAAACAGAAACAGACTCACAAAGAGAACTGAATCATTTTGTTGTACAGCAGAAATTAACACAGTATTGTGAATCAACTATACTTCGATTAAAAAAATTAAATTAAATAAATAAAGAGCTCACTTAAAAGCCTACATCTCCTGGCCCCTCCCACAGCTGTGTGTGAGTAGATGGAGCAACTACATTTCGCCAAGAAGATGTATGCCATAGGCTAGTCTAGGACTTCAGGAAAGTGTCTAAAAGAAAGTGGCAAGCTTTTCTTTACTCCTTCCTGTGGCCAACAACTGACCCTCTGGTCAGAGAAGTAAAATAGAAGATGCTGTGGACTCTGATGACCTTGGAGCCATCAAACCAGGCCTGGAATACCTGTCTGTAGATTTACTTTATTGAGAGAAAGAGAGACAGACAGAGAGAGAGAGAGGTAAACTTCTGTCTTGTGTAAGCCATGATATTGGGCTTTTTTCTCTTACATGCAGATGGTAATCCAAGCTGACATAAGCAATCTTCCCCTTATCTAGAGGCAAAGGCTTTTCTCATTTGAGGCTTGAAACTGCTCTTTTGATTTGGGGAAAAAAACACTTCTATAGGCTTTTTGATCATATAAAATTAGAGGCCTGAAATGATTACAGACTGAAGGGTTTGAGACAGTGTGAGGTAACCAGCTCTGTGGAATGATGCAAAATTTTCTCTTCCTTTGAGTAGAGTTGAGGCTCTGAAGAAAGAGGGTTACTATGTTGGAGGAAGGGATAAGGAGCAGAAAGGAAGGATTTCTTATCTTTTTTAGAAGAAAACAAAAGGATATAGTTGAGGGCCTGACCCTGGGTAGAGTTTAAGTTCAGGATACCCACATCTATCATATATTCTCTCAAGGACGCTCTTGCCACCAGGGGCCTAAGGAGAGTGACAGCCTGTGGGGCAGCCTTCTGTAGAGATGGATCTGGGAGCCAGGATATCAGCATACATTAATTTTAAGGTAGTTTTTTTTTTCCCTGCATGGTAATTCTCTTTGCTGATGTCCAAATGTAGTGAGCATCTGTCTTTTCTTTCCTTTCCTTTGCCTTCCTTCCCTTCCCTTCCCTTCGCTTCCCTTTCCTTTCCTTTCCGCATCCATTTTCCCTCTGGTAACAGGAAGCTATGTTTCCTTCAGGAGCAACTCCTCCCCCACCCACGTCCTTGTGTTTTGAGAGGGTTTGATTCCTTACCCCCAACCCCTTCACCCTAGCCCCCAATCTCCAAGAGCATTTGTCACAGTGATTAGTTAAGGGATAAGCTAGGAACACAAGTCATGCTCAATAAACCCAATATTATGACATTTGGGGGGCTTAGTGGGAAAGGAATGTCTTCTTTCTGCTCTTCTTGCTAAAGTGCTCAGAACATAAGCCTGGAAATTCTGTGCCTTCTCTGCTACCACTCAGGAGAGCCTGCCTGAGAATGAAGCCAAAACAGAGGAAACAGGGGCACGAGATTAAAAGAAACCATTTCTGATCACATTGTTTGCACCCTGGAATCCAACTGAGCCTTGAACTACATGTATCCCCTGCATTTTTCATGACCATAGCCAACACGTTCTCTTTTACTGATGGTGGTATTGTTGCTCTTTAAAACCAGTTTGAGTTGAGTGTCTGTCTCTTGCAACCCTGAGTCCTGACTGACACACTAAGTCTGGTCTTCCTGTGTTTTGGGGAATCAAGGAAGAAGTGTGTGCCTACATTTGGAGTGTATGTTTATTAGGAGAGCAAAGCATCAAGAGAAAAAAGTTGTGAGAGCAAGAGAAGATTGGCAGGAATGGAGCAGCAGGCCAAAAGCAAGAGGGCGACCTTGGGAATGGAGATGAAAGCTTAAACCCTCTGTTTGGCACTCAACAAGAATGACCTCCGAAACCTGGAGACCTTGGGAACACTCCGATTATACTAATAATGTCGGTATATCATAAATGAAATATGGTATCTGCAAAAACTGTCTCATATGTCCAAGTGGGAAGAGCTGAATCAGATGGTTGGCTAATATTATTCACATCTTCAAAAAACAGCAAGCCAACAAGGCGTAGAGAGGAAAGCCTGAAAGAGATGTGAAATGCAGAGTTTGGCACTGCCTCTCTAAGTCCCACAGACTGGAGACGCACTGACTAGCCAACTTGAGCCTCTGCTTGGCAGTTCTTCCACATAATGGCTCTGATAGGACCTTTAACCTTTAAAAATTACTCAACTTAGGTGCCATTTCAATTCAACACTCTTCAAGCAACTTTAAGATTACAATTTCACATCCATGTAGCCTTCCATCAGCACTGTCAAGGCTGATGCAAGGCCATGGAAAGGAGAGGAGGCAAGTTCAGATTAAAACCATTTGAGAGCATGCAACATCTAACTGCACCAGGAGGCCAAGTCCAAAGACCAGGTCTGGAGGGTCCTAAACAGAATCAGAGTTTGGGAAAGGGGTGTGAAATTGGAAGGTGGTGTTGGGTGAGGGGGCTACACTTTCTGAGACAGAGACAGAGTAATAAAAGATGAGGTTGGAAATGAACAAAGAGATTTGGTAATGGTTCTAATCAAACTAGAGGGTCTGCATCTGGCCTTTGTTGGCTTGGGCTCTGAGATGTGGGGCTGGTTAAAGGACAGGGCCCACAACACTTGGTCCTAATTTTTGCATGATAGAAGGCTCCCTGCCCACCAGGGGCCAAATCCACATTTTCATTAGTGTTGGAAATACCATTTTAGAAACTTAGTTCTTTGTCCTTATGCTTTTTCCCCTCTTTTACATTTGGACAAATGCAAATGTCCATGAAGAGCATTAATACATTAAACTTCATCGCTTGTATAGACATCCTTATTGAGAATTTTCTTTTTTTAAGCAAAAATTAAGTGCCTTCTGTTTTACTTCTTAAAAGAGCTTCATTGTTTTTACTAGTAATCGACTTTCTAAAAGTTAATTTTCCTAACTTTGAATATGAAAAATTCATGCAAATCGATGAAGGACTCACTCTGGGAGTAAATAATGCATGCAATTTTTATGCTGAAAAAGTCCAAGCCATGATGTCATTAATATACAAAAATAGATTGTTAATTTCTGTACACCTGCCCATACATATTATTATTTTCATGACAGTGGGGTATGTGAACCATAAATTTATATTTTCCAGAATTAACATGTTTTAAAGATGATCTACCTCTAGCTTTTGAGTGCCACTTCTTCAGAGGTATTTGTTTGAGAAAGAATTGCAAATAATGACCAGCCGGCAGACTGCCAGGTTTCAAAAGAACTGGTTTGGCCTTGTACCAGTACCTACATTAAAGTCTGTTTATTTAATTTTCTACAGAAGAGAATTTGCATTGCTAAAGTTGGCATGCACAGCACGCGTCCCTAATTTAGGTAAAACACCCATTCTGCCAGAAATCCATAATTAGAAAACAAGCATAAAAGCTATACAAAAGCATATGTTAGTTTTTACAAATTTAAAGTTTTATGTGCAAAGCATCAGCTCACTCGATACAGGTGTTACGTGTGTCATGAATTATTGAATGAATTATTGCTCACTTCCTCTGCCCTGCTTTTGTTCCTAGTCTGGCTTACCTCCTCTCTCTTCCCTTCTCCCCAGTCATCCGTTTACCCTACTCTGAGCAAGTTAACAATCTCTGCATGTCCTTGCATGCCTTCTCCCTACTCTTTTTTTCTTTTTTCTTTTTGGCCATGCTATGTGGCATGTGGGATCTTAGTCCCTGACCAGGGATCGAACCCATGCCCCTGCAGTGGAAGCACAGATTCCTAACCACTGGAGTGCCAGAGAATTCCCTCCCTACTTTTTAAATTAGACAAACATATATTCATGGGGATTTCCTCCTCATTGTCTTACAAAATAAAGGAGGGTTCTAAAATTTTTAAAATTTTCTTTCTTAGTAAAAATATGTGGAAATCTCTCCAGTCAATTGATAGAGAACTCACTCATTCTTTTAAGTATATAATATTTTGTGTTGCTCTACATTCTATGATGTGGCTATACCACAATTTAGTCAATTATTTCCCCAATGATGGGCATACACTTTGTTTTCAAACTTTTGTCCCTGCAAAAAAAAAGCTCTGCAATAAAAGACCTTTATGCAAGTCCTTAAGTACTGGTGCCTCTGTTTCTAAGGACTAGCAGGAGTGAGATTGCTGGGGCAAGGGTGTGCATATTTTAAATTTTAATAGGTACTGCCAGATTGCCTTCCCAATGCACAGTATTGAATTCACAGTTCCAAATGTAATGTATGAGTGTGCCCTCCCCTGCACTCACCTCTACTGCCACCAGTCATAGGCACTGTTATTCTTTTTAATTATTGCATATTGGTAAAAAGTGTTGGCATGCTCCCTGACTTCAGACTGTACTACAAAGCTACGGTAATCTAAACAGTGTGGTACCAGCACAAAAACAGAAACAGAGATCAATGGAACAGGATAGAAAGCCCAGAAGTAAACCCCCACACTTATGGTCAATTAATCTACAACAAAGGAGGCAAGAATATACAATGGAGAAAAGACAGTCTCTTCAATAAGTGGTGCTGGGAAAACTGGACAGCTACATGTAAAAGAATGAAATTAGAACATTCTCTAACAGCATATATAAAAATAAATTTAAAAAAGATTAAAGACCTAAATGTAAGACTGGATACTATAAAACTCCTAGAAGGAAACACAGAACACTCTTTGACATAAATCACAGCAATGTTTTTTTGGATCCATCTCCTAGAGTAATGGAAATAAAAACAAAAATAAGCAAATGGGACCTAATTAAACTTAAAAGCTTTTTCACAGCAAACGAAACCATAAACAAAATGAAAAGACAACCTATGGACTGAGAGAAAATATTTTCAAATGATGCTACCAACAAGAGATTAATTTCCAAAATGTACAAACAGCTCATACAGCTTAATATCAAAAAACAAACAACCCGATTAAAAAATGGGCAGAAAACCTAAATAGACATTTCTCCAAAAAAAGACATACAGCTGGCCAACAGGCACATGAAAAGATGCTCAACATTGCTAATTATTAGAGAAATGCAAATCAAAACCACAATGAGGTAGCACCTCACACCAGTCAGAATGGCCAATTTTTTTTTTCTGGCTGCAACACACAGATGTGGGATCTTAGTTCCCCCACCAGGGATTGAACCTGTGCCCCCTGCATTGGGAGCACAGAGTCTTAGCCACTGGACTGCCAGGGAAGTCCCCAGAATGGCCATTATTTAAAAAGTCTACGAATAATAAATGCTGGAGAGAGTGTGGAGAAAAAGGAACCCTCCTACACTGTTGGTGGGAATGTATATTGGTGCAGCCGGTATGGAGAACAGTACGGAGGTTCCTCAAAAAACTAAAAATAGAGTTACCATATGATCTTACAGTCCCACTCCTGGGCATATATCTGGAGAAAACTCTAATTCGAAAAGATACAGGCACCCCAATGTTCATAGCAGCACTATTTACAATAGCCAAGACATGGAAGCAATCGAAATGTCCATCAACAGATGAATGGATAAAGAAGATGTGGTATATATATACAATGTAATATGTATATATATACACAATGGAATGTTACTCATAAAAAAGAATGAAATAATGCCATTTGCAGTAACATGGATGGACCCATAGATTATCATATCTAGTGAAGTAAGTCAGAGAAATACAAATATCATATGATATCATTTATATGTGGAATCTAAAAAAATGATACACCCTTGCTGAGATCTATTGAAAGTCAGCTCTTGACAGAAGGCTTTGTAAAAAAAAAAAAAAAAAAAAGAGAAGAATAAAAAAAAAGAAAAAACTGATATACAAAGGAATTTATTTACAAAACAGAAATAGACTCATAGACATAGAAAATAAACCTATGGTTACTAAACGGGAAAGGGCTGGGGAGGAATAAATTTGGAATTTGGGATTAACAGATACAGACTACTATATATGGAATAAATAAACAACAAGGACCTTCTGTATAGCACAGGGAACTATATTCAATATCTTATAATAGCCTGTAGTGGAAAAGAATCTGAAAAAGAATAAATAAATAAATAAATATTTATTTATTATTTGAATGCTTTGAATCACTTTGCTGTATACCTGAAACTAGCACAACATTGTAAATTAACTATACTTCAATTTAAAAAAATAGAAATAAGTGATAGTTGTGTTTTTAATATTCATTTTTATTAATTTTATGTTGAATGCACACACAGCAGTTATGGATCAGAGTCAGATTTCTTAATACCTCACAATAAATAGCATACTGGTCCCCTTGCACCAGTTCTCATTCACTTGTTGTCCGTATCATGGGGAAGTTCTGTGATGTGCTCTCTGAATCCTTGTGGATCCATACAGACTTTTCTTTCACCTCAATAGATGAATGCTATCTGAGCTGGGTAAAGATTCTTGGGTAGGGATTTTTGTTTTTTCCTGTCAGTATTCTGTAGATTTTATTTCATTCTCTCTAGCTTCAGATTTTTAATGGGAAATCTGATGCCAGGCTGATAGCTTTCCTTTTTAAGTAACTTTTTCTTTCTATCCAACAGATTCTAAGATTAGTATTGCTGATTCTTGAAGTTCAGGAATTTTACTAGAACATACCTGTGTGTAAATATATGTTTGGTTTTTTTTGTTATTATTATATTTTAATCAATCTGACTGGAACTCAGGAAAGTCTTCCAATCTTCAAATTGTTCTTTAGCTCATATAAAATTTCTTCCTTTTTGGTTCAGTTATTGCCTCTTCTCCATTTTTTCCTTTTTCTCCTTCTGGTAATATTATTTATATGTTGCATCTCTAGTATCTGTCTTCCATGTCTTTATTTTTTCACCATTTCTACTGCTTTTTTTCTTCTGCGTTTTGAAATCTTTCTTCCCTTTCCAGACCACTAATTCAGGTTTCAACATTACCACCCCTTATTTTTTTTTTTTTAATTTTATTTATTTATTTATTTATGGCTGTGTTGGGTCTTCGTTTCTGTGCGAGGGCTTTCTCTAGTTGTGGCAAGTGGGGGTCACTCTTCATCATGGTGCGTGGGCCTCTCACTATCGCGGCCTCTCTTGTTGTGGAGCACAGGCTCCAGACGTGCAGGCTCAGCAATTGTGGCTCACGGGCCTAGACGCTCCGTGGCATGTGGGATCCTCCCAGACCAGGGCTCGAACCCATGTCCCCTGCATTGGCAGGCAGATTCTCAACCACTGCGCCACCAGGGAAGCCCTACCACCCCTTATTTAAATTTATCTGCTAAATTTTAAAATTAGAAAATTATCCTTAATATTTCCAGAAATTCTCTTTCATGGTATAATTGAATCACATTAAATTCTCTGGCTTTTTGGGCTGTGGTTCAGGTTGTCATTTTTCTCCTGTAGTAATTTCTATTTTGCTAGGAGTCATCTGGTGTATTAGTTATCTATTGCTGCAAGATAAATTACTGCAAAACTTTGTATCTGAAAACAACAGTAAACATTTATCTTCTCTGGAGAATTCAAATGGAATCAAAGTACTCCAAGAAAAGTAAAAGTCAGTTCAAGGTTTTTGAGCACAAGCCACCTGTCCTCCTTGCTTGGCCCCTCAATAAACTTTTCTCTGCTCCAAAAACATTTTAAAAAAGAAAGAAAGAGTAAAAGTCTTCCTTCTACTCCAGAACTTCGCTTCCATCTATCCATTCATCTACCCAGAGATAACTATATTTTATAGTTTTAAAACATTTCTAAGCAGATACAAGCAGATACACATATGTATAAAGATATATTTTTGGCTTTTTGCTTTGAAATAATTTCAGACTTACAGAAAAATTACAAAATGGCACAGAAAACACATACCCTTCACCCAGACTCCTCAAAGATGAGCATTTTGCCACATTTGTTTTCTTATCCTCTCGCTCTATACTTTTTTTCTGAACAATTTGAAATTGGGTTGAAAATATGATGCCCCTTTACCACTTTATAAATGCATCACTATGTGTTTCCTGAAAACATGGACATTTTCCTTTATAACCATAGTATAATTATAAAGATCAAGAAATGGGCATCAATGGGAAAACAGTATGGAGGTTCCTCAAAAAACTAAAAATGGAGTTGCCATATCATCCAGCAATCCCACTCCTGGGCATATATCTGGACAAAACTCTAATTCAAAAAGATACATACACCCCTGGGACTTCCCTAGTGCTCCCATGGGTAAGACTCCATGCTCCCAATGCAGGGGGATGGGGTTAGATCCCTGGTTGGGGAACAAGATCCCGCATGCATGCCACAACTAAGAGTTCGCATGCTGCAACTAAGAAGTCTGCATGCCACAACTAAAAGACCCCACGTGCCACAAGGAAAATCCCATGTGTCACAACTAAGACCCAGCACAGCCTAAATAAATAAATATAAATAACAACAACAACAAAAAAACCCCAAATAAAAAGATACATAAACCCCTATGTTCATAGCAGCACTATTCACAATAGCCAAAACATGGAAACAACCTAAATGCTCATCAACAGATGAATGGATAAAGTAGATGTGGTACATATATATATGATGGAATACTACTCAGCCATAAAAAAGAATGAAATAATGCCATTTTCAGCAACATGGATGGACCTAGATATTATCATACTAAGTGAAGTAAGACAGAGAAAGACAAATACCATATGATATCACTTATATGTGGAATCTAAAATATGACACAAATGAACCTATCTATGAAACAGAAACAGAATCGGGGACATAGAGAACAGACTTGTGGTTGACAAGGGGGAGGGATAGATTGGGAGTTTGGGGTTAGCAGATGCAAACTATTATACATAGAATGGATAAACAAGTTTCTACTGTATAGCACAGGGAACTGTATTCAATATCCTGTGATAAACCATAATGGAAAAGAATATAACAAAGAATGTGTGTGTGTATATATATGTAAAAAACTGAATCACTTTGTTGTACAACAGAAATTAACACAACACTGTAAATCATCTACATTTCAATAAAAAAAGAAATGGGCATCAATGTAATATTGTTATCTAATCTACAGATCTTATTCAAGTGTTACTAATTACCCCACTAACGTCTTTTATAGCAAAAGAAGAAGCATTTTTCTCTGGTCCAGGATCCAATACAAGGTCATATACTGCATTTAGTTGTCATGCCTCTTTAGTCTCCCTTAATCTGGAGGAGTTCCTCAGTCTGTCTTTTCCTATAGATATGTTTTCATAAAATCACAAGATAGAATAATTCTATATAAATCTATGTCCCTTGTCTCTTGCACTTAGTGTATCTTGGACATTTTCCATTTCGGTACATTTTTATCTGTCTCATATGTTTTATTGGCTGCTCAGTAGACAGAATCAGTCAGGATAATCTAGGTTATGCTATGATAACAAACAACACCAGAATCTCAGTGGCTTAACACAACAAAAGCTGATTTCCTGTTCATGTGAAGTTTGCTGTCTTTGCTGTGAAGGCTCAGTCTGACTGCTTCTGTCTTGTGACTCTCCCTCCCAATGTGTGTTTCTACAAATGCTGCACCAGAAGAGAGCATGGAGAATCTACCATGGGCTCTTAAAATTCTTCTCAAATCTCAAGGGCCAAAGCAAATCACGTCAGCATGCTCAACTGCAAAGGGGCAGGGAAGTGTATTCCTCCCATGGACTCAGAAGGAGAAGAGATTAAGAAATGTTGGTGAACACTAATAATGTCTACCACACATATCATTGAATGGGTATACCATAATTTATTTAAATAGTCCCTTATTGATGGACATTTAGATTACTTCTGGGGTTGTTTTTTTTTTTTTTAGAGATCTTTCTACTTTTATTTTTGCACGCTTGTGTGAGTATGTCTACAGCACAAATTCCAAAGAGTGGATTTGCAAAAGTAAAAGGAATGTACGTCTAAAGTTGTGACAGATCAAGGCTGCCATTCTGAGCTATGTGCAACGTGAGTGTCTAAAGTTGTGACAGATCAAGGCTGCTATTCTGAGCTATGTGCAACGTGAGTGAACAGAGGAAGACAGACAACAACGAGGGAGACAGAAACAGGAAAATCAAGGAAAGAAAGAGACGGGAGAGACAGAGAGAGTAGATTTTAAAGCCTGACTTTCCAATTCACAGGCCCTTTGAATGCAAGTATTCATGTCTACTAAACCTCAGTATGTGTTCAATAAGCACTTGTTTTCACTTTTGCATGTTTACGTGGGTTTCTGCTCCTTGCTTTAAGTTGTACCAGACTTCAGGGGGAACAGAAAGAGGCCTGGTATGATCCTTACTCTCATGTCAGCTTTCAACCTAGTAAACAGTGGGGGGCAGGAAAAGACGTGAGCACTGAGTTATCCAACCAGAAGGTTCCCCACTGGACCAGTGTTTATGAATAGAGCTGCTTTTAAATCCAGTGCCAGTGGTTGATGGAATGAATTTTCCTCAGATCTGGAAAAAGAGCACAGTCCAAGAAAAGCCTTGCTTTTCCATCTCTGCACCAGAGGACATTTTTCTCATTTTTAAAAGCCCAGCTCAGATTTCACTTACTTCATGAAGCTTCACCAACTGCTATCAGATCTTATCTGATCTCCAACTTTTCTAAATTCTTATGACACATGACATACAAGTTAGCCCATATTTGGTTTCATATTGTCCTCTGTTTGTCTTATATCTAGAATTAGGTTTTAACTTATTTGAGTGTAGGGAAAATATTTTATATTTATTTTAAATTTCCTACAGAACCTTGCAGATAAAACACTCAATAAATGTATAACTGTTGACTGATTAATTCTACCTAAGCCATGCAAACCAGACTTAACATGAGTGTATTTAAAGCCACAAACAAAATGTAGGATAACTCAGCTGAAACCAACATGTGGTTCGCATTTGCCAGGATTCCCAAGGAATAAAGATTATTGCCTTGTTGATATAACTGCAGCAATTTTGAAAACCTAGTGTGTGCACCTTCTAGTGACTACAGACTATTTTCTTAGACATGTATTATAAACTTGCCTTAAGTAAGCTTACACACATGACTATAAGCAGATTTATAAAATCTGGTACTCATTCCATAAGTAATCACTCTATAGAGATATTTATTTTAAAGTATTGAAAGTCTCTTTCTCCCTTTCTTGGAATATCATTCTGTAAATGTCATTGCATATCATTCCTGTGAATGTTTTCATATTTTTTCCATATTAGTATGTATCCATAAATAATATATACTATTGTTGTCATGTACATTTAAGTGTTATCATATTCTACTTATTATTCTGCAACATCCCTTTTTTCTCTTCGCAATATGTATTTATAATTTATCTCATGTTAATATAACTGTAGATAACTTATTTTAATTATCTAGAATTTTATTTTAGTAAACCCATTTTCTTGTTGATGCACATTCAAACTACTTCCAGGGACTTCCCTGGTGTTCCGGTGATTGGGACTTCACCTTCCAATGCAGGGGGTGCAGTTTTGACCCCTGGTCAGGGAGCTAAGTCCCACATGCCTCGAGGCCAAAAAACCAAAACATAAAACAGAAGCAATATTGTAACAAATTCAATAAAGACTTTAGAAATGGTCCACATCAAAAAAAAAAAAAGTTTAAATAAACTACTTCCAGTTTTTCCCAGGTTCACAAATAGGCTGCAAGGAAAGTTCTAGTTCATATCTACTTACACACATACAGAAGGAGTTTCTCTGTGGTATTTGCCTACAGGTAGATTTCTGGGTATTGATATCTTCAACTTTGAGAAAGAAACCATCAACAAAATGTAAAGACGACCTACCAAATGGGAGAAGATATTTGCACATGATATGACCAATAAGGGGTTAATAACCAAAATATATAAACAGCTCATACAACTCAGTATCAGAAAAACAAACAACCCAATTAAAAAATGGGCAGAAGAACTGAATAGACATTTTTCCAAAGAAGATATACAGATGGCCAACAGGCACATGAAAGGATGCTTATCATTGCTAATCATTATACAAATGCAAATCAAAACCACGAGATATCACTTCACGTCCGTCAGAATGACTACCATCAAAAAAACCACAGGGCTTCCCTGGTGGCGCAGTGGTTGAGAATCCGCCTGCCAATGCAGGGGACACGGGTTCGAGCCCTGGTCTGGGAAGATCCCACATGCCGCGGAGCAGCTGGGCCCGTGAGCCACAATTACTGAGCCTGCGTGTCTGGAGCCTGTGCTCCACAACAAGAGAGGCTGCGATAGTGAGAGGCCCGCGCACCGCGATGAAGAGTGGCCCCCACTTGCCACAACTAGAGAAAGCCCTCGCACAGAAAAGAAGACCCAACACAGCCAAAAATAAATAAATTAATTAATTAAAAAAAAAAAAAAACCCACAAATAACAAACATTGACAAGGGTGTAGAGAAAAGGGAATCCTAGTACACTGTTGGTGGGAATGTAAACTGGTACTGCCACTGTGGAAAACAGTACAGCGGTTTCTCGAAAAACTAAAACTACCATATGATCCAGCAATTCCACTCCTGGATGTATACGCAAAGAAAACAAAAACACTAATTCAAAAAGGTAAATGCACCCTAACATTCATAGTAGCATGATTTACAATCGCCAAGATATGGAAGCAACCCAAGTGTCCATCAATGGATGAATGGATAAAGAAGTATTTTACATACATATATATATATGGAATACTATTCAGCCACAAAAAGGAATGGAATTTTGCCATTTGCAACAACATGGATGGACCTGGAGGGTATTATGTTTAGTGAAATAACTCACATGAAGAAAGACAAATACTGTATGTTATCATTTATTTGTGGAATCTAAAACATAAAACAAATAAATGAATATAACAAGAAGAAAAAGACTCATAGATACAGAGAACAAACAAGTGGTTACCAATGGGGAGAGGGCAGCAGGGAGTGGCAAGATAGGGACAGGAGTAGGGGATTAAGAGATACAAACTACTCTGTATAAAATAAGCTACAAGGATATATTGTGCAGCACAGGGAATACAGCCAATATTTTCATAATAACTTTAAATGGAGTATAATCTATAAAAATTTTTGAATCACTATGTTTTATACCTGAAGCTAATATAATGTTGTAAATCAACTATACATCAATAAAAATTAATTAATTAATTAATTTCTGTGCTCACTATTTTTTCTTGCATCTAATTTCTGCTCCCTGGGTTTACTGTTCCTCTTATTGAAATACATCTTTTACTAGGTCTCTCACTGTAGGTCTATGATTAGTACATTCTTTTCCTTTTGTATATCTATTTTCCATATTTCATATCTAAAAATGTATTTTCATCCAACACTTCATGCTGCCTTTCCTATACAAAGTAAGCAAATAGAAGTGGAGAAGTTTCTCATTATGGAAGTATTTCACCAACTAAACAAAGAAAGAATGATTAATTTGACTATCACCATTTTGCAACTCCTAATGAATTAGTAGATCAGTGGCTCTCAATATTACACAGAGAGAGACAATCAGCTATTACATGTCTCCTCCATGCCACCTACAATGGAGTCTGTCACAAAATTGTACCTAAATCTGATCAAGTTCATAATCCCATTCCCAATTTGTAGAAAATACAGGAGATAGAGGAACGGGGAATTCAATTAACAAAATCCAATTGTGGGAAACTGTACAAGCAAATCAAACAACCCAGGTTCTTCCAGAACTAAGTTGTAAAGAAAAAGGTGGGGCAAAGAAAGACTAGAATGTACTTGGAGAATTGGAAGAGACTTAAAAGGTGTACATTTTTTTAAACTATAGGGTTTAGAGATGTATCTTGGTTGACAGACTATAAAGAAAGCAAGGAAATGACCATACAAGTCAAGATATGGTTACTTTTGGGCAAAAGGGAAAGGTTTGGGATTGATACAGGGTAAATGAAGGACCTCTGGGGTGGCTGGCACATGGACCCAATCAGGGTACAGCAGAAAACAAGACAAAGTCCTGGGTCTCAGGGAGATTGCATTCTATAGGCAGACATATACCAATACATGCATAATATTACAATGACAGTGGTAAGTGCTATAAAGAAATATAAAGGATGATTGATCCCAAACCTCTAAACAAGCAACAACTGAGTTTCACTCTTAACATAAAATATATAGAAAATATAATTATTTGATGAAGTCAATAAGTAACACAATTTTTCTCAATATCTTACGGCAAAACCAAAGATTGATACATAGAGAGATACCCACAAAGGCATAAAGAAACACCCACATCCATGGGGCCAGTATTTTATGGAGTTAAATCTTTTACTACTGCTACAAATTCACCACTCTACGCAAATACATTTTCTTTTTTTAAATTTATTTATTTATTTATTTATTTTTGGCTGTGTTGGGTCTTCCTTGCTGCGCGCGGGCTTTCTCTAGTTGCGGCGAGCGGGGGCTACTCTTCGTTGCGGTGCGCAGGCTTCTCATTGCGGTGGCTTCTCTTGTTGGGAGCACGGGCTCTAGGCACGTGGGCTCAGTAGCTGTGGCTCGTGGGCTCTAGAGAACAGGCTCAGTAGTTGTGGCACACGGGCTTTGTTGCTCTGTGGCATATGGGATCTTCCCGGACCAGGGCTCGAACCCATGTCCCCTGCATTGGCAGGAGGATTCTTAACCACTGCACCACCAGGGAAGCCCTACAACCTTATTTTTTTACTTAATATATCATAGATATTCTTGGTATGTGGTAGAATGAAAAAATAAGTTACTGAGTAATACATATGTTCATAGTATGAATGTATTTCATTTTAAAATTCTATGTTTATATCTAGATACAAATATAAATCTAGATATAGAGATATATGACTTTATTTGTACAGAAAATGATCTGGCAGGGTACAAATCAAACTTTTAACAGCAGGGAATGGGATGGAAGGGGGATAAGTAGAGGAAACTTAAATTTTTTACTTTATATATACATATGCATCTATTCTAAAAAGGCATGTACTGATTCAGAAATTAATAAAAGTATACATAATGAACAGCTTTTCATGTCCATTAAAATATTTGTCACCCTTTTTAATTGTTCTTTCTAAATTTGTCACCCTTTTAAATTATGTCATCTTTTAAATTGTTTAATAATATTCCATTGTACAGCTATACTCTAGCATTTAATCCATTGTCTACTTATGGGGTTTAGGCTTTTTCCTATCTTTTGGTATTAAAACAGTGTTGATAGAATATCCTCCTGTATGTTTTCTGCACTTTCTCATCAGTCCTGGGTATTATCAATTTTAATTTTTTTTTTCACCCACCAGTCATAAATGGTATCTCATTGTTTTAACCAGCAGTTTTTGATTTAAAGTGAGAATGAACATGTTTCCCATGGTTGTTGTGTATTTTTCTTATTTTGTGAATTATCCTATTCACTTTGTCCACTTTTCTTGTAATTTTCCTATTTTTCTTAGATAACTGCTTATACATAGTTATTAACCCTGTCTGTGATATACACATGAAATATTTTTCCAGATTTGCTTTTGCCTTTTAGAGGTCTGTTTTTACCATTCCTCTCCATTTAAAAAAAAAAATTATTTATTTATTTGGCTGCACCATGTCTTAGTTGTGGCACATGGGATCATCATTGAGGCATGCGGGCTCTTTAGTTGTGGTATGTGGGATCTAGTTCCCTGACCAGGGATTGAACCTGGGCCCCCTGCATTGGGAGTGAGGAGTCTTAACCACTGGACCACCAGGGAAGTCCTCCCCTCCACTTTGTTTCACATTACTTTTACGTATATATTGTTGTCTGTCTATATGTTGTTTTATTTCTCTGATTTGTCCATTCTTGCACCAGGATATATGGCTTTAATTACTGTAGCTATATACCTGATAAGACAGTCTCCCCACATATTTTTCTTTTTTTGAATGTTACTAGTTATTTTTGCATGCTTATCCTTACTGGTGACATTTAGAATCATTTTGTCAAATCCAAAACGCTGGGATTGTGTTAAACTTATGGATACATTTGGGAAGAGCTGACACATTTATAATATTGAATATGTCCCAAGTCTTTTATGTTCCTCAGTCAAGTTATGTAGTTTTCTTTAAATATGTTCATCAGGGACTTCCCTTGTGGTCCAGTGGGTAAGACTCCATGCTCCCAATGCAGGGGGCCCAGGTTCGATCCCTGGTCAGGGAACTAGATCCCGCATGCATGCCGCAAACTAAGAGTCCGTATGCCACAGCTAAGAAGTCCGCATGCCGCAACTAAGATCCCACGTGCTGCAACTAAGACCCAGAGCAGCCTAAATAAATAAATAAATAAATATTTTTAAATGTCCAACAATGTCTTATCAAATTTGTACTTATCTATTTTATGCTTTGTGTTATTAATGCCAATAGGAATTTTTATTTCTGCTTAATAGTATGACTGGCATTTTATAGGCATTCAACAAGCATTTATTGAATGAGTAAGTACATAATAGAGAAAACTACTTTTAAAAGTCATGAAAACTGGGCTTCCCTGGTGGTGCAGTGGTTAAGAATCCACTTGCCAGTGCAAAGGATGTGGGTTAGAGCCCTGGTCCAGGAAGTTTCCTTATGCAACAGAGCAATTAAGCCTGTGTGCCACAACTACTGAGCCCATGTGCCACAATTACTGAGCCAGTGCACCCAGAGACCATGCTCCACAACAGGATAAGCCACCGCAATGAGAAGCCCGTGCACTGCAATGAAGAGTAGCTCGCTGCAACTAGAGAAAGCCCGCACGCCGCAACGAATACCCAACACAGCCAAAAATAAATAAAATAAATTTATTAAAAAAAAATTAGGGCTTCCCTGGTGGCACAGTGGTTGAGAATCTGCCTGCCAATGCAGGGGACACGGCTTCGAGCCCTGGTCTGGGAAGATCCCACATGCCGCGGAGCAACTAGGCCCGTGAGCCACAACTACTGAGCCTGCGCGTCTGGAGCCCGTGCTCCACAACAAGAGAGGCCGCGATAGTGAAAGGCCCACGCACCGCGATGAAGAGCGGCCCCCGCTCGCCGCCACTAGAGAAAGCCCTCGCACAGAAACGAAGACCCAACACAACCAAAAAAATAAATAAATAAATTAAAAAAAAATTAAAAGTTGTGAAAACTTTAATTACAGATGAAAGGAGAAATGTGCTTTAATACCTAAAAGATTTTGGTTTAATTGTACTAGCACAAAAAAATGTAGCCAGCTTGGTTTAGTAGGACTCATGTCAAAAAGTGAAGTGATAATTCAGGACTCAAAGTCAGGACTAGCCTTATTCATTTATGGTGGACCTTGGGAAGTTACATACATTTAGGGGAGAAAGGCTCCATTATTGCTTCACTAATGTCTAGAGCTCTACCGTTAATTTCACTGCTTCAGATTAAGGAATTCCTTTCTCTGACAATGCAAACACCTCTGAGAAAGATAGTAGAATACAATGAATTTAGCCATTACAGTCTTTTACACAGTAGTATGAATTAACAATCAATTTATTCTCAACTTGAAGCTAAGAAGAGCTTTTGACAACAGGAGAGAATAAAGAGAGCAAAGAACAAGAAGTACTAGGATACTGGACATATGGGGAAGGTATAGAGGTTAAAAAAAAAGGTCAGGAGAGGGAAGCTAAAATTTATAGATTTCTTTGGGCAGGAAGTGCATCTTATTCACCTTCAAGAACAATGCTTAGCACATCACAGCCACTATATAGATATGCGTAAAACAGATGAGTCAGTGAATAAATAGCTCTGCTCACCTCACAATTTTGGCTTTGTGTTGTCCTGACCAAAGCTGTAGTCTCAGGCTATTTTGGGGTGACTCTGCTATTCTGGCTTCCTTTCCTCAGAATTACTCAAGTGGGATGGGATGCCAGAATCTCATTTTTAACAGATGTTAGTTCACTGGTATAACAAACAATTTCTAATTGCCAACACATTTTGCATTAAGGTAAAACAATAATATGTCTGTTTATACAGTTGGAAATGTCTCCCTAAAGAATAAAAAGAGATTATTAACATAAGGTACTTGGTCAGGTCAATGATTAACTCTCCCTCCCACTCCTCACGGGTCTGATCATTTCACAACTGACCCCTCTAGGGAAGTACTGGGAGACTGGAAGATGGGGGATAAACAATGGATCTTTCCCCCTTGTTTAGTTTTTTCCACTATTAGCACTTATGAATTTATTATGTAATGTGGCATAATGATGATTCATCCATGAAGTCACTACTCCCCCAACTCCTATTGGATCTGGGGAAAGGGGGAGAGAAAGCTGATGGAGTTGGAAAGGATTTGCTGCTAGCAGAGTACAGGGGGGCTGGTAAAGAATGAACAAATGATACCACATAATGGTCAAGTGGAGAAGTTTCTTGACCTTGATAATAGTTTTCTCTTTAGTGAAGAAAAACATAAGTATTGGGTTAAGATATTAAAGTTTCTTTCGAATTCTCACGGATAGATATCAAATATTATGAGATACATAAAGCTTGGACCTAATCTATCTTGGTTTCTGGTGTATATTCAGTGCCTAGCAGATAGTAGGTGCTCAGTAAATAAATGTTGAATGAATGAATATTAAGTACTGATGATTCAGTAGCCTTCTGAAAATGAGTCTAAAACCTTTAGCAAATTAAATCTAAATAGTTAGGTCTAATATTAATGGAAAGTGACTTCAAGGGTGGAGGAGTATATTCTGGAATATTTTCTATGCTTGACAAAAACAGCACCGACCATTCTAAGTCATCCTGAAAAATCTACCCATGTCCAATTTTTCTCTGTTAAAAGGCCGTAGCATGGGGCTGTCTACACCAAGTTATTGTTCATATAATTTTTAGTAGTAAAATCCAAAGATTTTTGCTTAACTCTCCACTTTCCTCTGTCAGTGGGGATGTAATCTAAGGCAAATGAAAAGAAATCATACTCTATAAACTGATGCAGGTCTTCAGGCTAAGTTGATTCTTTTCTTTATTCTCCTCTGAATTAATACAAATTGGAAAAAGTAATTTGAGGTAACTATAAAAAATTATTTTTAATAGATTACTCTGAAATTGAGCCAATGTTTTTGTTTTAGCTTATCAAGATAACTGCCTATCCTCCACTTAATTTTGCACTCAAGTCTTTTGTGGCTTATTTAAGATATCTGTGTCTAACCAAATCATGGTATTAACATTAAAGTTGTGAACTTGATATCAAGCAAGTATAAAGGTCCTCCTACATGTTAAAGACATATGCTGTAAGTAACCACACTCCCCAAAAATCCAGAAGTGGAAACTCCTCCTTTAATCCATTTCATATGTCACTATGTTATAAACATACCAAATATTCAGGTGATGTAGACTTGGTGTACTGTGCTAAACAAAAATTTAGTGACAATTGTAAAAAATTATAAGTTACAGCTGTAATGATTAATGTTTCCAAGTTCAAACTGTTTGCCTAAGAATGATCATGAAAAATCTCAACACTGTGACTTTCAGTAAACTGTGTAAAGCTGATTAAGATGATACACACAACAGGTGATGTTTTTTGGAGGCAGTGTACACACATCATAATTTTTTATACTAATACATTCTCACTTTCAGCAGAGAGTTTTTCTTTCGGTGGTCGATAGGTAAGGAGTTCTTAGAAACACAAGTGACAAAAAAATCCAGCCTGTACTCCCAAATCTTATTCCAAACCCCTCAATACTAACTAGTTATAAATCTACATCAGTACTGATTTTAGAGAGACCATCCTGGATAATAAGCAAAAGGCTACATGATCAAGTCATCCTCTCCTAAGTGCATGGCAGAGCTCATAATAAAGCAAAAGTTATTTACGTATTTTAAGGAAGAGGCATGTTCTTGAGTCAATGAATGTGGTCATGGCATGATTGATGTCCAAGAGCTGGAGGATCTTGGGCCAAAACCCATCGAAAAATGGTTGAAAGACAGAGCCCAAGGAGAGAGAGGAAGCATTTGGAGACTGTTAAGTGATAAAGAGCTGCATACATCAGCTTGCTGCGTGTCAGAGGACAGCTTGACCTGACCAGGCACACGTTGTTAGGTCAGTTCCTTGTTCTCATCTGTGCAGGCCTGGCGAGTCCATTTCCTTTGGCCACTGATTAGTCAAAGGGTCCTAAATGCAATAGGAAATTAGCAACTTGGTTTCACTATTGTGTACCTGGAGAAAGCCTACTTTTTAAATCCTCAAGCACCTGGTGCCTCCACTCTATTAAAATATGCTCTTAGATCCATCATGGACACAAATCGCTAACACGAAATAGGTGCTCAGTGAAAATTTTTGTTTTCCTTCCTCTTTCCCGTAATTGCTGATGAAAATATGCTCTTATTTCTTCTAGAGTATTTTTATTTTCACAGATAGCAAATACTGGAATCAAAGGGATGAGACAAGAGAGGAATTTTAGGTATCGACTCTTCTGACACTTCATGTATGTATGAATCTTTCAGATTAGCGAAAACTTCATCAGCACTCGTGAGGCTAGGCACTCTAAGGAGTGCTTTAGATGAAGTATGCCATTTGTCTCAACAACCCTATGAGGTATTATATTAGTCCATTTGGACTTATATAGACTGGGTGACGAACAACAAACATTTATTTCTCACAGTTCTGGAGGCTGGGAAATCCAAGATCAAGGAGCTGCCAGATCTGGTATCTGGTGAGAGCTGGCTTCCTGGTTCATGGCCTGCCATGTTCTCTCTGTGTCCTTGCATGATGGAAGGAGCAAGAGAGCTCTCTGGAGCATCTTTTACAAGGGTACTAGTCCCATTCATGAGGGCTCCACCCTCATGACCTAATTACCTTCCAAAGACCCCATCTCCAAATACCACCACATTCGGGTTTAGGTTTCAACATATGGATTTGGGGAGGACACAAACATTCAGGCTACAGCAGGTAGATACTAACATTACCTTCATTTTATAGACTAAGGAAAGTGGGGCTTTTGGACTTTGAGAACTTTCCTAAGATTTTGCAGCTAGTAACCCAGGGCGTCTGCTTCAGGACCTGTGCCTTAATTAAACCTTTGCCATGTCCTGGGTGGGCCCTCAGTGTGAATAAAAGGGCTACACCAGCTCATTGATCTTAACATATTCATTCTTTCTAGGGACCTTGAGGCTGGTTTTGGACCCTCCATGTATGGCTGGTGTGGTAGGCAGAATAATGACCCCCCCGAAAATGTCCATGCCCTTAATATCCAGAACTTGTGACTATGTCCCCTTACATGGCAAAAGGGACTTTGCAGATGTTATTAAGGTTATGGACCTTAAAATAGGAAGATTATCCTAGATTATCTGGGTGGACCCAACATAATCACGAGACCCTAAAAATGGAAGTGGAAGGAAGATGGGTCAGAGAGATGAGATGGAAGAAAAAGGAAGAGAAATTTGAAGTATGAGAGGGATTCAACTGACTGGTGCTGGCTTTGAAGATGAGGAAGGAAATGGCAACCTCAGTCCTACAACCACAAGAGCCTGAATTTTGCCAAAAACCCAAAATGAGCCAAAATACAGATCTTCCCCTGAGCCTCCAGAAAGGAATGTAGCCTTGCTGACGACATGTTGGTTTTAGCCCAGTGAGACGTGTTCCAGACTTCTGACATAAAGAACTGTAAGGCAACAAGGCTGTGTTGTTTTAAGCCACCAAGTTTGTGGTAATTTGTCACAGCAGCCACAAGAAACTGATACAACTGCTCGCTTCCTTTATTCAAGTTAAGTACATTTTCCTGATGCCTAGTCACAAAGGGAAGTGCACAAAATTATCTGACTCTTTCTCCTGCTTCTCCTACATGGAAAGAAAAGCAAAAAATGCACACCACCCTATAGGCTATGAGGCGAATCTGGATTGTTCTCTGTGGTTGGAACCAGACCCCAGGGTCAGTGGACAATCTCAGTATGGAATCCAAATGCCATGGTTTGTCCAGAACTGGACTAAATGGTCTTGAACATAGAGAAACAACCTACCAGTGACTTATTTTCTATTTGTCTCCTGTGCAGGCACTATGAGAGAAATGGACGGCCATTTTATAACTGGTGAAAATCTCTAGATTTATGTGCAATAGCAATGGCATATGATATTTAATTTCAGAATAAAAATCTTTTGCTAAACAATAGGTTATTCCCAGGTTGATTTATTCTCAATTGTGAGCAGTTATTTTCTAAAATTCAACTTCTTGTTTGATACATGGAAACACAATAAAATGCTTTGTCCATATTTTCAGTAGAAAATGTTTAAGAATAAGACAAATGAGGCAAACAAAATGTAATTCAAATCTATTCAATGAAGCATGGTAATTTTCACATTTTATTTCTTTTAATACTCTTTCTTCAGTTATATGAATAGCCTCTGCATTTTCCTCCTGTCGTCTGTGCCTCAGGTTTTGTTTACTTCGTCTTTTCCTCTTTTTATTTCGATGACATGTTGCCACTAGCCTCCTCCAGCAGAGGGAGGGGGTGTGTGTCCAACAGGGCTGTGTCCACAGGGTCAGAGGGTCTCCTGACTGAGAAGGCTGGCTACCTCATGGGTGCCAGGCTCCAATAAAAGCCAGGGTCCCCCCTCCATATGCGGGGTGGGGGGAGGGTAACAAAGAGATTATCTGGCAAACTATGCACTACAACTTCTTCCTAACATACGTGAGAGTTAGAACAAAAATATGTTAATGACTTCAAGTGGTTAAGAAATTATCTTAACCTGAAGAAACAGGCTGTGGAGAACAAAAGTGACCTGATCATAGGTCTCGGGCAGAAATTTCTTCTCTAGCTCGGGAAAGGGTAGAGTAATAGCATTTGCATCATCCCAAGTTGGTTTGACTTCCTTTTTAGGAGCTGCCAAAGTCAGCGTGCTTCAGGCCAGCCTGCTCCATGGCCTTCCAGGCAGAGACCTGGTCTGTCTGCTTCCCAGGTCTAACGGCGTCTGGCACCTAGGATATACTCCATAAATATGAGTAGGTGAATGGTTTGAGACCCAAGTCTGAGCTCTTATCTTCTGCATCTTTTTTCTTAGCTCTGAAAGAGTCTAAGCTTTGTAGTGATGCCTGAATGGGCTAAGGGTCCCACACTCCCCAACCTTACTGTCATTTCCTAAAGGCAAGAACTATGTATTCCTCTATCTCAATTTTAGCTGTGTTTTTTCTTCTTCTTTCTTAAATTGTTTAAGAGGGACTTCCCTGGCAGTCCAGTGGTTAAGACGCCATGCTTCCACCGCAGGGGGTATGGTTTCGATCCCTGGTCGGGGAACTAAAGATCCCACAAGCCAAAAAAAAAAGAAAAAAAGAAAAAAAATATATATATATATACTTAACAAACACTTATTTTGCAACAGGCACTCTTCCCAAAACTTTACAAATAGCAACTCATTCAATCATCATGATAACCCTATGAAATAGGTTCTATTGTCACCCCTATTTTGCAGATGAGGGAACAGAGGAACAGAAAGCTTATGTAACTTGTCCAAAGTCACACAGCTAAATGGTGGAGCTGGGATTTCATCTGTACAGGCTGGATCCAGAGGCTGTGCTCCACACACACGCTATGCCTTACCTTGCTGCCTCATCTTGCCAGTGTTAGAATGACGGAGGAAAGAAAAAAAATTGGAATCTAACTTCACAGAAAACTGGGAAGGGAGCAATATTTATACAAAAGAATTCCAAATGAATAGTATGTTTCCAAATACTTCATGCATAGTGTGTTGACACTATATGAAATGTAGTCATAAAAATCTAGGCTGATTTGAATACCTAACTTGAAAGATGTTGCTCCTTGGCTTAAAAAAGATAAGACTATCAAACTGTGAATCACTTGAAGTTCTCAAAAACATGACACTGACGTCCAGGCAAATGAATAATTACTGTATTCACTTAGTAGGAAATTATACAAACACACAACTGGTTAAAAAGTTCAAAATTCAGTTATCCTCGTAGCCAGTTGTACTAGCTACGGCTGCCGCAACAAAGTACCACAAACTGCCTTAAATAAAAGAAATGTATTGTCTCACAGTTCTGGAAGCCAGATGTCCAAGATCAAGGTGTCAGCAGGGTTGGTTTTATTTGAGGGCTGTGAGGGAAGGCCTCTCTCCTTGGCTTGTAGATGGCTGGCTTCTCCCTATGTGTCGTCAGATCATCTTCCCTCTATGTGTGTCTGTCTCTGCATCCAAATTTCCCCATTTTATAAGGACCCAGTCATATTGGATTAGAGTCTACCCTAATAACCTCATTTTAACTTGATTACCTCTATAAAGACCCTACCTCCAAACAATGTAGGGGTTTTAACTCCAACTTATCCATTTTGCAGGGGACACAATTTAACCCGTATCAGCAGTATATTGAGGGGTAAGAGTCCTGTCTGAATTCTAGCTCTGACATTTATCAATTTTGAGACCCTGGCATATCTCATTTCCCTCCCTTAAATGAGGATAAAATAGATAGTATCTACGCCATGCTGTTGTGAGGATTAAGTGAATTAGTACATGTAACACATAGACTGCTGAGTAGTACAATGCATGTTAGATATTCGTTCATTCATCAAATAGTTACTGAACACCTATTAAGTACCAGGCACTGTTCTAGGTGTTTGAGACACAGACATAAACAAAACATACAAAAATACCCACCTTTGTGGATCTCATAATTTAGCGGGGAAAGAAACAAAATACAAATAGTAGAACACATAGACTATCAGAGAGTAATAAGTGTTATAGAGCAAAATAAAGCAAGACAGTGGCTAGAGAGCGTTGGGGGTTGCGATTCTGGATCAGAGAGGGCCTCACAAATTTGTCATTTGATCAAGGACCTGACGAATGGGAGGAGACAGTTAAGTGCTTATCTGGAGCTTTTAGATAGAGAAGGGTTTCCCCACTTCAGCACTACTGGCAGTTGGGGCTGGATTATTCTTCTTTGCGGGGGGGGGGGGGGGGGGGGAGGGGGGGGACTGACCTGTGCATTGCAGGATGTTTAGCATCCCTACTAGATGCTAGCAGTGGTGAGTAACATCTGCTACCCCAGTTGTCACCACTCGTCTGACAACCAAAGATGTCTCCAGACATTGCCACATGTCCTGTGGGGGACAACATCACTGCTGTTTGAGAGCCACTGAGACAGAAGAAAAGTAAAAGCCCAGGGGCAGGAGTGGGCTCAGCTTGTTTGAGGCACAGCAAGGAAGCAGGCAATAGGAGATGAAATTAGAAGGGAGAAGGATGAACCACACATATCATCTATGACCTTGAGGCCACTCTTTCAGCAGATGGGAAGCTACTGGAGGGTTAAGAGCAAAAAGACAACACAACCTGACTCACATTTTAAAAATATTCCAATTGGCTGCCACACTGAGAATTGCCTGTAGGTACAAAGACAGAAATGGACACCTCAGCGGGGAGGCTATCACAGTAATCCTATTATTGGTTTATTTACTTTTTTTCTTTTTGATTTAATTTGGTCACTGATTTGCCTGGATGGTCATGGGACTACTGAGAGAATTGAGCTAAGATCTGGGGAAGAAAAGAGGAAGGAGAATTAGCACAAAAGGAAAAGCCTAAGAGTGGGCAAGGTAGCTTTTCACTGAAGTGTAAGGCAGTACTGTAAAGTCAATTTGAAAGAGCAGAGGGGTTGCATAGGACAAAGAGAGAATGTTGGGGGCAAGTCTGTGCGCAGGGCCAGTGAATGCTATACTAAGGAATGGGAGCTCTGGTCTGTAGGGAACGGAGAGCCTTTCAAGCTTAAGCAACGAGGAAAACTCTGCAGCAGGGTGCAGATCACAGGACTAAGAAAGAATACTTTCAAAGGGAGTTTCCTGAAATAATACGGGCGAGCGATAACAAGAGCCTAAGTTTAGGTGGAGGAAGAGCCTGAGCACGACATTCTGAAGGAAGCAAAGTGAAGTCCTGCCCAAAGATTTGGAATTACCTTCTGCAGGGTAATTTTGCTTGTAGGCAAGCGCACACTACTGTCTTCGCGGCTGGCGTCTGGAAAAGTTTCCAGGGTATCAGAGATCAAGCAAATGCCAAGCCCACCATGAAATGGTTTAAGCAGTGTAGGGCAGGACATTTCTTGGAAATGGTGTCCCCAGAGGAGGGTGTGTTAAGTTTCTTCAAGGGTCTTTTCAAAAAGACTACTAGCTGTAAGTGAGAACTATGCCGAGTACTGACAACGAAGGGAAAAGTAGGTCTGCAACCAAAGAGTTCTTTCAGGATGGTCGAGCATTTCAATTTCTAGACTTAAAACGTCTCAGCATGTTTAGCAGAGCAGGGTAGGTACATCAAACCAGTCCCGCTACTTTTTAGGTGGGAGCAACAAGGCCGCCTGCCCCCTCCTTTCCACGTCCTTTCGAGTACGATTTCCGAAGGGACCTCACAAGACTCACCACCCTCTTTTTACCCAGTTAACAGAGGCGGAGGGCGGCCGCCCCGCAGGGAGCAGCGGCTGCTCGGGCCGCCGCCCCTGGTGTGGCGCTCGCTGCGGACCGCGGGAGGGAGAGGGGGCGGCGCGGCTGGGCGGGGCGAGGAGGGGGGCTGCGGGGCGCGAGCGGAGGGACTCGGGAATCGCCCGCCTCCCGCCCCGCCCGCCGCCGCCGCCGCCGCCCTAGTCACCTCGCTCTGCGGCCACCCTGCACCAGGAGTAGCCCCAGGCGGCGGCGCGACGGTCCCCGCCATGTCTGCAGCCATGAGGCAGAGGTTCGACCGGTTCCTTCACCAGAAGAACTGCATGACTGACCTCTTGGCCAAGCTCGAGGCCAAGACCGGCGTGAACCGGCGCTACATCGTCCTCGGTGAGTGTGGGGCTGCGGCCCGCGGGATCCCGCCGCTTGCCCGGCCCGGGAGCAGCTGTCGCATCGCAGCTGGGACCACGGGCTCGGTGACAGACGGGGGTCAGTGGCGTCGTCGGGGGCAGAACTGGCCGCCTGCACAGGCCAGGGACCAGAGACCGCGCCCGGGGCGGCCCGGTGACGAGGCACCCGGGACGTGGGGTCGGGGACCGGCCGGCGCTGACGTGTCTGCCCTGCGGCCCAGTGCTGCGTGCCAGTGGCCGAGAGCAGAGCTGGCGCCGACCGGCGGGGCCCCTGCGGGAGGGAGCGCGGTCCCCGTGGTGGAGTACCGGGTCGTAGCCAGACCCTCCGCGGAGTTGGGCGCGGGACGGGAGGGGCCCCGGGCAGGCGCCGGAATCCCGGCCTCCCCAGACCCTCCGGGAAGGAAGCGGGGCTCCTGCAGCTGGTGCGCAGCGTGGCGTGGGGCCCCTTGCGGGAGGGACTGGGGAAGGAAGGGCACAAAGGTGCGGCCTGCCGGGTATCCCCAGACCAAAGGCAAAGCCCCGAGAAGGCGCGGGCCCAGCCTCGGTGCGGTTTCTTTTTCTCCAACGCTTAGAACGGGCCAAGCTTTGCGGTGTTGGCGGGGGCTGCCCGGCTGGAGCGCCTGTGTGCCACCCGACCCACTTCTCTCCTCGTGTCTGCAGGTGTCATCGGGCTGGTGGCTTTGTACCTGGTGTTCGGTTATGGAGCCTCTCTCCTCTGCAACCTGATAGGATTTGGTTACCCAGCCTACGTCTCGTAAGTGGCTCCCCCTGCAACCGTCCCTTCCTCCCCTTCACTCCCCTTCCCCCAACCAGAGCTGTGCTAGTTACTGTACCATCCCCATTTCCCTGGGAGAGTGGTCAGAGGACCAAAGAGTAGTAACTGACTGCTTAAGGTTACACATTTTAGATCCTTACCTTGACACCTGATCTCCTGATGACTAGCCGAAATGTATATTTCATCAGCTTAAACTGGCGGAGCGTGTGCCTTCTAACAGCTGCACAAATGAAAGGCAGAGCAAAGTCGACCTTTACCGGTGGGACGATCTCAACGGGTACAGAGAGCCGATTCTTTCTCCCTAATAATTATTTCAGTGTGTATTTCACCTTATATTTATGTACACAGTAAAACCCCATCAATTAGAGCTTCTTTAATTCAGAGTTAATGTTAATTCAGACACTGGGGAGAATTTTGTCTTCTTTATATTAAAAAGGCTGGCCACTTATTACAGGCAAACGGGAAACACCCTAGTATAAAAACAAAAACAAGCCTTATAAAATGCATCCCTAATATATCTCCTTGGTTATATAAATGACCCATTTATATAATTAATCTAAATTATAAGTGAATCTTATCAGATTACGATCTGACTTTTCTGCTGGCTGAGGCTGTTTTTACAGTGTGTTTAATTTGAAAATATTCTACAATTTCATTTTTCCATTCATTCAATAGGAATTATGCTTCCCCACAAATAAATTTTGTTTTATTCTACAGCTCTTTCCAAGAAAGCTGGTGGGTTTTACTTCTCTTGAATTGGTCTGTACAACTTTCCTCAACCATAGGGATAAAAAAAAAGGAAGAAAAAATTTCAGCTGGAAGGCTAAGACACCAATAACACATTATTACAACTGTGTCTATCATAGGCCAGGCTAGAATTTAATATATGACTAGAAAGGGGAAATGTGTTTTAGAAAAAGTTCTGACTTGAAAAATTAAATCGAAATTACGTAAGTAGTAATTACTGAATTAGTCTGGTACAGACACTTAGTGGCTCCAGAAAATCTAGCTGCATATAGGACACTACTTGCTTTTGAATTTGGAGATCTTCTCCAGCATTATCTGCTAAAGTACCATCCACACTGTTTGTGTATACCACACGATTCTGAAGACAGACCAGAAAAACTGGTTTGACTTTCAGATCAATGAAAAAGTTATAAGAATAGCAGTTCTCCATAAAATAATAGATGGTGTAGATAGAAAGTCTGTAGGCAACACTGGTTCAAAATGGCTTGCACATCACTGTGTCTGTGATAATGGACAAAATAACCAGGTAGAACATTCCTTTACTTTTCTTCTGTTTGTGTATTCTACTTGTAAGAGTTCTTTTAGTAAGAAAGATTTTGAAGCATTTTTCAAGTTTGTGCTTTAGATGTTATTGATCACATTTAGTAACTGCCTAGCTGCTTAAATTGTTTTGAACTAGGGAAGACGGTGGATCTTTAAAAATACTGAAGAGCATAAAAAACATTTTTTCCACATCAGTGCTATTTGGTGAGTAATCTTGTGAGAAACATAACCTTGTCTGTTGGTGTGATTAGATGATTGATACGAGCTTTAGAAAAGTAAAAATCTGTTTCTGGGTGGGATGTGTAGATCTGTGTATGAGGAAGTGGATGTGACTGAAGGCAGACAGGGCTTGGACATGCTTTTCTTTGACCTAGTGGATTAATTCTAGCAGGAGCCGCTTTGTTTGTCTGTTTTTTAATTAATTTTTATTAGAGTATAGTTGCTTTACAATGTTGTGTTAGTTTCTGCTGTGCAGCAAAGTGAATCAGTTATATGTATACATATACCCACTCTTCTTAGATTTCCTTCCCATTAGGTCACCACAGAGCATTGAGTAGAGTTCCCTGTGCTATTCAGTAGGTTCTCATTAGTTATCTATTTTACACATAGTAGTGTCTGTATGTCAATCCCAGTCTCCCAGTCCATCCCACCCCGCCCTTCCCCCCTTGGTAACCTTAAGTTTGTTCTCTACATGTGACTCTCTTTCTAGCAGGAGCCATTTTTAAAGTCGTATTTTAAAGTAATTTCAAGCAAGTCAGTTTCAGTTTTTTATCATTTGTTTGAACTCATTCTTTCATTCATTTTCTACATAGTCAATTTAATATTATTGGCTCTCTTTATTTACAAGAAGCTAAGTGTTCATGTCTATTGCTAGGAATTTTAGGAAATGGTAGAGATGGTCATGTACCTGAGTAGTTCAGGTAAGTGGGTTTTATATATTTTAGAATTTTTTTATTCACCAAGTAGACACACTTTTCTATCTGAGTATTCTGAGGCAAAGTGACATTTGTAGTACACTTTAATAGGAGTTGGAAGAGTATTAAAAATCTAAAAAAGGGGATTTAATGATTTAAATAAACATTCAGGAAATAATTTATGAGTATCTCTAGATTAATATTTATTCATAGGATGCTTCCTTTTGGTACACCCAGCTCTTTTACCTTTACAATGAATACAAGATCCTATTATCATAAGGGAATTAAGTGAAGGTTGGTCTCTGTGGGTACTTGGATTTTTCACTAAAACAGTGCTTCTCAGCCTTGGCTGCCCATTAGAATTATCTGAGGAGCCTTAAAAAGTACTGATGCCTGGGCCCTATCCCCAAAGATTCTGATGTAATTGGTCTGGGGTGCAGCCTGGGTTTTGGAATTTTTAAAGGAGTCTCATGTGCAGCCCACGCTGAGAAGCCCTGCTGTAGAGCAGCAGCATAACCTGTGCTTGTTACACTTGAAGAGGGGGTGAAAGGGGCAGAAGAGCAGCCTGCTAACCCTGGGAATAGTCCAGAGGCCCACCTGGCCTCTGCTTTGTGAAGGAGGTTCAAGGACACATGGGATTGTGTGCACAGTAAAAGCACACAGACCCCCAGTTAGTAAACATTCAGGCAATCACTGTTATATTAGTCAAATCAAGTCTGTTCATTGCTTAACCGATGTAATTGTATAATTGTCAGAAAGAAAGTCCTTGTAAGTGGTACTGTTAGTAGCACCACAATCAGTGTTACTTAAGGTGTGATCTGTGACCACTTTAATTGTTCTCCTTGTCTCTTGGAATTCTCCCCAGCCAGAGTTATTTTTAAGAATACAGGTTCATCTATTTAGCAAACATCAAATGCCAACCGTGCGCCAGACACTGTGGCAGCACCTCAGATACACCAGGGACTAAGTTGCACATACTCCCCATCTTTGCATGACTAGTCTACGGGGTAAACTGCAATAAATAGAAAAGTAGTGACAGCGTGGTGAGCCCTCCACAGAGCACCCGCAGGGAGCTGTGGTAGAGATTAACAGGAGGGGCCCCCTGTAGGTATTTATCTGAGCTGCTATTTGAGTTAAGACTTGAGGGATGAGAAGCTGCCCGCTGAGAGCAGAGTCAGGCGGAGGGAGCAGCGTGTGCCAGGCCCTGGGCAGCCAGGCGCTTGGGCTGTTGGAGGACCTGGTGCGTTGGAAGCTCTGAGAGGGAAGAGGGGCGAAAGAGGACCAGAGAGGTGCAGGTGCCATCAGGCACAGCTGGTGGCTGGCACACCAAGTGTGCATTTTATTCCAGGTAGCTGTGGGGAGTTGGCATGTTTTCTGATTGCCTTGGATGGGTTCTAAGTAGGAGGTGACATGTTACAATGTACATTTTAAGGTCATTCTGTCTGCTGTGATTCCTGGAAGGAATTGGTGATCCTGCCAAACTATTGCTAATCCCTTCCTTTCTCACCTTTCAGCTTTTGCTCCTGCTGCTTCCTTTCTTTGGGCCACCATAGAGTGGCCCACAGATTGTGCTTAACGGTCAGTGATAGGCTTAGAGGCTGCAGGGTGCAGAAGTAAAATAAGGAAAAGCCCATTTGGCTTCGTAGCTTTTCTCGTGACTCACTACCCGGGGAAATCTTTGGGTGGGGCCCAGGTGCACCTGGCTTCACACCACGCCTTGTCATGTTGGAGCACTGGACAGCTGGAGGCCTGGCTAGCCTTCGGGGTGGGGCAACCAGTGCCTTATCAGGTAGCCCCTTCCTACTGGTTACTCTTATTTTCGGCATATGTAATTTCTCTTTGAGAGCAGGGCCATTAATCCTCTACCTCTAAGTTTCCAGACTTTTTGGCCACTCTTTATAGGCAATTTGAAATATAATTCCAGACTTATCATTATCAAGAGCTGTTGACAGAATGACTTTAATCTCCCTACTTCCTTCTATTTCTGAAAAGAGAAGGCAGACTACTGGATAATAATAGGAACCATTATTACAGCAGACCTGCCCCTCCCCCCATTTTTTGCTGAGATATAATTTCCATGCAACCTCTTTAAAGTGTACAATTCAGCGGTTAGTATAAAGTTTTGCAACCATCACTGCTTTCTTTCTTTTTTTTTAAATAAATAAATTAATTTTTTTAAAAAAAAGATGATGCAGGAAATATAACAGAAGCAGAAGTAAGATCTCACCCAACAATTTTTATGTAATGTTAAATGTAGCATTACCATTACCATTAAAAAATCTCCAAGGATTTTTAATCTTTTTTGTATAAATAACTTTCACTGCTCTTAAGTTTATGATCCCCTCTCTCGACTATTATTCTCAGGTCAAAAAAACAATGAAAATCGTCTAACAAATAAACCCTTAACAGCCACCAAGTGTGTCACTTTTGTAAGAAAATTACTGAAATTTTGAGAAAAATAAGGTAAAATAAACTGGAATATAGAAAATTCATGACACAAAAACTAAACTGTAATCCCTTGTGTTTAAAAATCTTAAAAAATTTTTTTACCTCTGGTGGAGTTCCAGATCCACCCCATTTTTCTCTCATACATTATTATGAAGAGAAACTACTCCAAAATAAAAATAATAATGTCCTGCATACTAAATACAGTCTTTAAAATATGTTCCACGTAAGAGCTCTTCCAAAGAAAAGCCACAAATTTCCTTTAATATGGAAAGTAAGAGTTCCAGGCAAGTATCTCTTTTGTAACAGTAAGTCTCTTAACAGTTTTAATATCCAGGTTTTATAAAACTATTGGCTACCATTCAATCTGAAATGTCTAATCCACAAAAAACAAAGTATGAATAGGTATCTTGCTAAGTATCAGCATCTAAGGAACTTATTAAAAATACACATGGGGCTTCCCTGGTGGCGCAGTGGTTAAGAATCTGCCTGCCAGTTCAGGGAACACGGGTTCGAGCTCTGGTCCGGGAAGATTCCACATGCCGTGGAGCAACTAAGCCTGTGCGCCACAACTACTGAAGCCCACGCACCTAGAGCCCGTGCTCCGCAACAAGAGAAGCCACCGCAATGAGAAGTCTGCGCACTGCAATGAAGAGTAGCCCCCGTTCACCACAACTAGAGGAAGCCTGCACGCAGCAACAAAGACCAAAAGCAGCCAAAAATAAATTAATTTATTAAAAAAAGATAATAAAATAAAATAAAAATACACATTATTTCGGGCCCTACATATTTATATGTCTCCCTTGTTTGACTTAAACAGGATAAACATTCAAGTCTAAGAAATATCGTTCCTAACATGGACACCAAAAAGAAGATTCCTATAATAAAATGTTCCCTACTTTTACAGGTTCCACACATTCTCCACAATAATTGAACATTCATTCATATTGCCAATGCAATTTTTGTTCTCTATCCATTATCATAAATTATAAAATGTATATCCCATCAGTTTTCAAAAAGTATGATGGAATAGTAGAATTAAAGATTCCACAAGTTTTTCTTTTTATATTAAAGCCAACTACCCATCTGTTCAGTTTAACTCTTTAACCTCCTTCAAAACCTGTCTAAACTCCTAAACCTAGAACTCTAGTGAGCAAAAGGCTAGAAGCACTTCAGGTGCCAATTAGAAAATACCTGGTCATTTGCTCTTATCATTTACACTATATCAAGAATATGATTTACTAACAATGTACTACATTAAAGTGATAAAATTCTATAATAAAGCCATTGCAACTATCAAATATATCAAAAGAATAGAATTTTTCTTGTATCCCAATATTCAGTACGTTTGGCCTGTGTAGGAGATCTGGCTGCATCTTTATATAAGACAGCCATGAGAGTATAATCATCACAGAGTGACCAGCGGTTTCTAAGTACCCTGACCTCTCCTTGCTCTACCCTCTGAATTTCCCCCCAAAAGAGGGCTCCCTCAGCCTAATGACTGCAACTATCTACCATTCCCGTAGTCAAGTCTCATGGGTCAGATAGAGATAAAGTGGCAGGGCATGTAATATTGAAGGAATGGCCCAAGATGCCTCTTACCCAGTCTCTCCACAATAATTTTATACTCTTATTTTCCATCTTGTACCTTTATACCCAGCCCTCTGGTGACCCTGCCCCAGTCAGTCAACGCACAGGTACAGAAATGAAAGAAAGTTTGAGCTCCCAAGAGAAAAAGAAAGTTATTTTGATTTCTGTTGCCACATGAATGAAATCTAGAGGCATTTAACATGAAAATATTGTTATACCTAGCAGACGGGTTCCATATGAATATACTTCAAGTACATCAGTGTTTAAATAAGCTGCTGTTGACTAGTATGGAAATCTAAGAATTTACAACATTAAAACCTCAAATACACTTCCTTATAGAGAAACAATCAGACTAGTGTACATTTATAATACAGTCAATTTGTAGCTGGGAAATGCCTTTACTAAGATATGTAAATCTTATTCGAGTGCATTTATAATACTCAAAAGTACACTATATAAAAAAAAAATCACAGGACAGTCTTACTAACATCCCCCCCATTGCCTCAAAAATTTTATAATTCAATTTAAACATATTCAAGAAAAAAACCAGTGAGGTCAATTAAAAAAAAACACACACAAACCTTTACATATAAAAATTAGTACCTGATCCATCTGTTCCTGAACCAGATCTGACAGACCCGTCTGTGAAGGAAATGGATTCAGAATCAGAGTCACTAGCCTCACTTCGGGTGTCATAATCATTTCCCTCTTCCTCCTGGTCTCTCTCATCCTGTTCATATTCTTCTTCTTCCTCCTCCTCCTCTCCCTCGTCATCCACCTCTTCATCTTCCTCTGCATCTTCTACTGCTTCATCTTCCTCCACATCTTCCACCCCTTCCTCCTCATTCTCAGTGTTGTTGCCTTGCTCGTCGGAAGAACCACTGGTGCCAGTCTCATGGTCAGAGCCACCTTCTTCAGAGTTCCCTTCCTCCTTAGAAGACTGGCTGTGTCTGCTTGCACGTCTGTCCACTTCAAGCCCAATTCTCTCAGAACCATCTGGCGTAAGGGATTTGACCCTCCTTTCAGGATCCCTTTTCCGCAGACATGTTTTTTCAGGTTGACTCTTACAAGGTTCTCTGGAGGCACTGCTTGACAAACGAATTTTCCGATCAGCTTCTAGACGTTTGTTTGTTTCAGATCTTTGATATTCCTCATTTTTATGCTCTGTGACTGACTTTCCTTTTGTACTAACCATTCTTTTGTTATTGTTAATGGATGAGCTCAGTGGCTTAGAAATCAATCGTCTTGAATGAACAGAAGGCTTTTGTCGCTTTGTGTCAGTAGATTCCATTTGGTCACTTTTTCTTTTTGAACCCTTTTTCTCATTTTTTTATCTTGTTCACTCTCTGGATTATAGAGTTCATTATCCTGTTCTGGTACTTCAGTCAAAATATCATCTAGAACATTAAGTTCTCCATCTGCTAGTGTTGGAAGGGCTCCTGCAGAGGTGGGGGGCGGCTGTGGCTCACCACGGGGACAAGGACACTGGCAGCAGAAATTCTGGGGGGTCCTCCTTGGTGTGTGCCCTCCTGGAGTCTCCATCACCGCTTTCTAATTCCAAAACATGTTCATCACCCCAAAGGAAACCCTGTACCCATTAGCAGTCATTCTCCGTTTCTTCTACACCCCAGTCCTCAGAAACCACCAATCTACTTCCTGTCTCTATGGATTTGCCTGTTCTGGACGTTTCATACAAATGGAATCATATAATAACGTGGTTCTTTGTTTCTGGGGCGGCCCTGCTTTGAATGGCACAGAAGCGAGTCTTTCTGAGAGACCTCTCGGGGAGTGTGCTTTGCTGCACCGTCACATACACAGAGTCGGAGCCCGAGACCGAAGGTTACTGCCTCCCAGTGGTGCCGGAATGTGGAGGCTCCTCCCGCCCCTGCTTCTTCATTCGAGTGCAGTTATGACGGAAGTCTAATGACTTTGCTTTCCATTTTTATCTTTGCCCTGCAGCGAAGGGAAAGGATGAGGGTTGGATTTTGTCCAACTCAGCCATCTTTTTGTTTAAAATTCTATTAAAACGTCTTTTACTTTTCCTCTCATTTATTTCGTACGTTTCTTAAGGACCAGGTGGCCACCTTCCTGGGACTATCAGAGCTGGGCCTTAGAGATCAAACATGTAGTCTGATCGCTTTTCAAAAGATCGAGGGACAGAGAGAGTTAGAAGGTTTTCCAAGGTCACACAGAGGCTAGACTTGTAACTGAGGGCTCCAGACCTACACAGAAATGTGAAAGCACATTTAAGCATATTTTAGTACCAAGCTTGAAAAGATTAAATATGCTTAGAGTCCAGAATTTTAATGTCTGTATTTAATGTTTGGCAACACTTTTCAAATCTGATACCCAATTTAGTGATGTGTCATTTTATCTTCTGTGTGTCCTCACCAGCCCATTTTAACCTTTTGCTATCAGTACAAAGAGTGTTACTGCTTTTAGGTCTTTGCATGGCTGCTGAACACCTGTGCAGCCCTTAATTTAATAAACACTTAAATACCTCTGTTTAAGTGCTTTATAAATATAGCTTATTTAATCCTCATAACAACCCTATGATATAGGTATTATGATTATTCCCGTTTTACAGGTGAGGAAACAGAGAAAGAAGTAACTTGATTAAGGTCTCATAACAGTAGACGGTGACACTGATATTTAAACCTAGGGAGCTTGGCCCCAAAGCCCATGTTTTTAACTTTTCGTTATATTGCTTCCCATATGGCTCTTCGAGTGTCCCACAGATACATGCCATAACCTTATATAGAGATGAAAATTAACTATTGATGTAACTTTTTCTTTTATCAGTTTGACACTGTCAGTGCAAATACATGATCTTCATGCAGTGTAGTTCTCAAATAAGGTACTACCATCCCAAATCATATATCTGCACACATAGTCATTTGCAGCGTTTTGTGAACATGAGTTAGAATATATTACTAACAAGTTCTTTCTCTTGTTGGCTGTGGTACAGCATTGATTTACAACAGCAGCAACATAGCTCATCATGTGCAGAGACCTTCTCCTTTTTTTAAGCAGTGCATGCCCATCTGAAGATGACACACTGCATTGGATCTCCTGAGGAAATGCAGCCTTGTCTGTAGTTCTTTGTCAGGAGGCAACGAATCTCAAGGGGGAGATGTTTGGGGATGGTCCCCCTATGAGGTCAGATCAGAAAAGGGGATCGTGAGGGAGAATATTTGAAGGAGACAGTCAAAATAACTACAAGAGTTGTAATACAGTCAACCACAAGTAAAAGCTACAGCATCTTAGCAAATGATGCACAGCAGATAACATGAGGGAATATAGGTTAAAAAGGGTTGAAATCTACTTATTTACAGTTTGCAATGGCAGATTGCTGAACAGGTTCACTACCCAGAGGAGAATTTGGGAAAGTCGCCATGGTTCTGACTGATGGTTCTGAACCACTTTCTGTTTCTCAAGAGCAAGTCATCTGAAGCAGAGCTAGGCTTCCCTAATGTTGCTGGAGGATGTGTATTTGTGGTTGTCTTCATGGACTCATTAGTAAGGGGTGTGTTTGTTTTCTTGTGTTTTTTAAAGAACTTGTACTTATTTTTTTTCTTTTTTTACTCATGAGCACTTGGGAGCAGATATATTTTCTACTAAGCTGCTTATGTTCCTATTACACCAGCTTTTCTCTCTGCAACCGTGTGTTCTTTGTTACTAGCGCTTCAGGGCAGAGCAGCTCACGCCCACACTTTCCTTCTCTGGGTAGCGTGAAGCACATGCACATATTCTGGCCTACTGGGCACTTGGACCAAAAATATAACTGGCATTCTGTAAATGCCTTAAGCACCAGTGTAGTCGTAAACATTTAAACATTTACCTTTGTCAGCTTTTTACTGGTTGTGTTTTTACTTAGTATTATGGCTAGCATTACTGAACTATTTTAAAAGGAAGGAGTTGTGGAGAAAACTTAAATGTTGATAATTAAAGCCAGCGTTTTGGTTACGTTTTTGTTTTTTTCCCTTTGCCTGTGTCATAGAGAAAAGAAAGTTTTGAGGAGCAAATAAGATTTAAACAATTTATTCATGATCTAGTTTCTGGGCTCTAAAGCAGTTATGGAGGGTGATCTTATTCCTAAGACTCTGTTCTGGAGTGTTCCCTATGAACTTTAATGAACTTTTTTTGTTCTCTTTGTGGAGGCCCTGGAGATAGGGTCTATTTGTCCTTCTGAGCTGCGTCCCTCTCCTCCCGTTCTAGAGCTCTCTTTTTTAGGACTTTGAATGAGAACTCTGTTTTTCAACTTAATATCCTCAGATAGTATTTAAAACAAGTATAAATATTTATGGGCCATTTTAAGACATTTAGTGCCTATCAATAATATTACCAAGTAATTAATTTTTTGAATAAATGATTATAGCAGAAGTTTAAAAACAATTTCAAAAATTGCTAATGAAATTACTTTTGTAGCAGTTGAAATATAAGCAGGGGCTGCAGAAACCTATCCTGATTTCATTCTAACACTCCCTGATTCCTGGGAGTGGAAGAATCAGGGAGTGGAGCTATCATGCGTCCCTCTCACATGGCTACTATATATATCCTGCAGCTTCTGGTAGTTTGGCCAGGTGATCTAGTAAAGGGATCACTTACACGTCAGAGGTAACTCTGGACTGCTGTCTACATCTTGATGTGGCCCTCTTTTGTCTGGGAAAGGTCAGTTTAGGTTGTTCTTGTGCAGGTTGTGAGGGTGCTTGAGCACAAGTTAAATTTTCTGATGCCAGACCTGACATAGATATTATATATACAGAGCCATCAATTTTATTGACAGAGGGTTGTCCCAGTAGGATGTGCGTCTGCTGTTTTTTTGTTTGTTTGTTTACTGAAGTATAGTTGATTTACAAAGTTGTGTTAGTGATTGCAATGTGGTGTACAGCAAAGTGATTCAGTTTTACACGTATATTCTTTTTCATATTCTTTTCCATTATGGTTTATTACAAGATATTGAATATAGTTCCCTGTGCTATGCAGTAGGACCTTGTTGTTTGCATCTGCTGTTTTATTGCTTCAGGCGTTCATCTTTTTTAACTGTCTATTGAATAGTCTAAATGCATTCTGTTTTGAGTTATAAAATGTTAGCTAGGAGAGGTCTTAGAGATCAGGCTGCTGGGGCTATAGCCATCTTTAACATTTGGAAACCGAGGAGACAAAATGAAGTTTTATGACTCAGGTCACAAGTCTGTTGAGGCAAAGCCAGGCGTAGGTGTAGGGTTGCCTGACTCCCCTGGCCCGCCCACTGCCAACATTCCTCATGCTTTATATTCGACTGTGACTGAAGCTTCCATTTTGCATTAAAAAACAAAATGGTGAACAGTTGACAAATAAGATCAGTATAATTAAACACAAAAATATTTGACCACTAAATGACTGCTTTTGGTTTTTTTTTGTAATTTAATCTCCGTTAGAGATGTTTTACAGACTCATCTTAAAATGCATTTGCTTGTGAATTTACCTTATATTATGCATTTCATTAAGTCAGTCATTTTATACTATAGGAGAACACTATATTAAAAACGAAAGGAGCATGGTATATTTTTTCATTGTTCTTGTATAGTCATCTTATAGTTTCTACATATTTAAGAAGCATATTTGCTGCTAGTGATTGTATCTCTTTTGTGGTGGGGAGGAGGATTGGGCATGATATAAACAGTAAATAAGCAGATTGGTTTTATTGTATGTTTAGTTTTTTCCCTTTGTTTGTTTGATCTCTTGCTCTGTTGGTTCTCTCTCTTGCATTGAAAGCACACCTACTCTGCAGTGAAAAACAAGTGTACTTTTCTGAGTGCCCATAGTTTCTGACCTTCTTTTTTCCATGAAGAAGAAAAATCTTTTCCTTACTGGCATGGAAATAAAATACTGTTCATGTCTTAAAATGTGTGATTTTTTTTCCTTCTAATTTGACACACTGTATGTGTCAAATAATATTTGCAATGGCAGACTGCTAAACAGAGGTAATAGGAAATAGGAAAATTATTTTGAGCTGTTAGGAATTCCTGCTTCCCATTCTCTAATAAACACAGCCAAAAGCAGTCCTACACATAGTGGGCACTGTGGATGGTCACACTGTGTGTCTGCTGTATCAGAAAGGATTATAAACATTATGGTCTGTATTCTTCATATTCATGCTTCAAAGACTCTACCTTGAACCCTGGAATATTTATTATTAAACATAACTTACCACGTTAGAAATAAAACAAAGCAAATGGACCCAAAGTAGATTCCTTTCTGTTCTTTACCAACAGCACATCTCAAAGCTTTTTATTGTTATAGGTTTTTTTCATGAACTGCTTTTTTGATGTCCTGTCTGGTAATATAATCAACTCATTAAAATTAAAATCCTATTGATGAGTACAACTGGTTTCAGTAGTAAAGCCATGGTCTGAAGACATATAATATTACTTAATTCTATGTCATTTGGCTAGTGTGAACTGTAGTGGCTAAGTTACATATGAACCATGTACAGTACAGGTAGTGTGTACCTAAGTTTCCTTGGTGTGAGTGATCAGAAACATATGTACATGGACCTGATAATTACTAGTTGAATTAACCCTTGGGGAAATAGATTAACTTTTACAGTACTCAATTTTCTCATATGTAAAAGGAAAGGATAAGTTAAACGCTAGCACAGGATCAAGATTTTACTAAGTGCTTAATTAAGTGTGGCTACTTTTGATTAACATACAAAGAGGAAAACTGACAATCATAGTCATGGTTGTCTAACTTCATGTCATTGAACTTTAAATGATTAAGGAAAAACCTCCCAAGTAGTATTTTCTTTCACTTATTTTTTTCGCTTACTCTTTTTCTGTACCTTATCTTACTTTTTCCTGTACTTAGATCAGCAGCTTAAGACTTTGTTATTCTAAGGTGCAATAAAGTACCATAAAGTTTTCTTCTTCCAAGTTATAAATATGTGATATGGCCAGTGGTTTTCTTCTCTTTTGGTACAGTGGTATACATGTTCCTAAGCCCTGGGCATGGTTTAACGAACAATTTTTAAATATTAAACCTATTTTTTACTTGTTTTGTTTCCATTGAGATTTCCAGTTTCCCATAACTCCTTCATTGGACCCCTCCCCAAGCACACCTGTGCTGCTTACTTAAGAATGGAATGATCTTTTGACTGTTTTTGCCTTTATGTCCTTGAGCGTCACTGTTTTGGCCCCAGAGCTTCAGTACAGTGTCAGTGCATGGTCAGTGCTCGGCATATGCTTGCATCCAAATGAGCCTGTCACTGACAGTTGCGGTGGATTACCGAGACAGGGCCTCTCTGGCCGTTTCACTTCACCCCCCACCACTAGGAATTGAGTGGAGAAAAGTAGAGCCAGTTAGGTTTTTGGTTTGTACTAATGGTAAACAATCTTACTTATTTTTTCATTTCCTTTTTATCTTAAGAAAAATTTTAACAAAGAAGATTAAGCCAGACAGTCTTATTCCCTGTTAGAAGCTACCTTTAAAGTAGACCATTTGGAATACAGGACATAGGAATAAATAATTGCAAAACTTCTCAATGAGCTTTTTGTATTTGTCCTCTATCTTATGCTTCTCCTTCATTGTAGACATACATGTATATAATACTAAATATAATATACACACGGTTTATCCTTCATACTATTGTAGGAAATTGACATTTTTCAACTTAATGACATGAATGAAGGTTTTGAAATACCCATTAACCAGGAATAACCTTTGAGTCTGAAAAAGTTAATATAGTGTTAAAAATGCTTAATTTGGGCTTCCCTGGTGGTGCAGTGGTTGAGAGTCTGCCTGCCAATGCAGCGGACACAGGTTCGAGCCCTGGTCTGGGAAGATCCCACATGCCGCGGAGCAACTGGGCCCGTGAGCCACAACTGCTGAGCCTGCGCGTCTGGAGCCTGTGCTCCCAACAAGAGAGGCCATGATAGTGAGAGGCCCGCGCACCGCGATGAAGAGTGGCCCCCGCTCACCACAACTAGAGAAAGCCCTCGCACAGAAACGAAGACCCAACACAGCCAAAAATAAATAAATAAGTAAATTAAAAAAAAAAAAAGCTTAATTTGTAACTACATCAAAGTAAGAGAATGCAGCATCCATCCCAATGATAAACATAACTAAAGTCGTCATTGATGGAAGAAGAAAATCTCAGTAACAAATATCTATGACATATCTCAAAGGCTTAGAAAACATGGCTTTCCTCCACATATCTGCTTTTCCTATTTGCTAGTTTTAATTTCTTAATGATATAATGATAGAATATTTATAATAGTAAATATTAGGTAAAAGTTGGGTAGCATATTATTTGACATATTATTGTTTATATTTGTTAATTGTTTATACCTCTGAAAGCTATTTACATGTTACACATAATAAACATGGACTTTGTCCTAAAAAGACAAGAATTAGAGACAGAAATATAAATAGGTTGTACAATTCATATATAGAAAAGCATTTTTATCTATTTTGCTTACTAATAACATGAATCTGAATTAAGAGGATGTGTGTAAAGGTGAATGTTTCCCTGATGGATGTGTTGTGTCTGAAATAATTCTAAAAATAGTATGGAGGGTTATCTCTTTCCTGCCCTCCTACGTGAGCATTAACTGTAAACAATGATATATTTAATCAATAGATAAAATAAAACCTCAGTAAGGGAAGCAGAGCTGTTTCTGACAGTTACCTAGATATCTAACGTAAGTTTGTTTTAGAAAGCTTTTGGTGAGGCCACTCACCTTTTATATCAGGGTTCAGTCAGCTGCTTCCATTAACAGTGGCCTGAGCCACTGAATTAGCATAATAAAAAGTCTGGAGGTTGATATTCCAGGGCTGGGACAGCAGAGGGTCACGCTTTTTTTCTGGTGACCCTGGAGTGCTGGCTTTCCTGCCCATGCCCATAGCTCCAAGGTATCACAAGACTGTTGCCTCCGTTAATGATTTTTGAACTAGTTCATCTCTAAAATACCTTCCTTTTGCCTCACAAAATTATTTAAACCCCTGGACTGTCCTTAGTTTACATGATTTCGTTCTAATAAAGTACTCAGGGGATTTGCAGTTTAGTGGTGCCTGTGGGTCAAAGCATATTTAGGTTCTCTGAACGATGACTTAATTTGGGAGGGAGAGGATGCTGGTAGCCCAGGACTGTATCTGCTCAAACTTTGGTTTCTTCACACATGTTTAATGCTATCCTTCGGCCGTTTTTAGTTCGTGATCTTGCGTTTAGAAAAAGCAGCAAAGAAAGAAAGAGATGAGCCAACAAGGTAGAGGCAGCCAGTACCAGTCACTGGTGCTGGGTGGTCTGGACAAGGGCTGGCCAGTGGTTACCTCCCTATCAGTACCAATCCAATACCAGCATCAAGACTTTTGGCCAGTCCTCCCCTGTAGCATGGGCCTGAAAAATGTTTTCAGCAGCGTCCAAATTTGTTGCCATTGACCTGCAAATAGGATTTTTGGATTTCAGCTAACCCTTTACTCTCTGTAGCATTTGGGATTTGGAGAGTGAGGTACAATTAAAATTCACGAGTAATTCCCTAATCACCCTTTAGCCTTATTAACAATGCTATTAATCCTTTACCCGTTCTACTTAGCCAGAAGGACTGGAGTGTTCTTATTGCTCTTTTCTTTTTAATCTCTTGCCTCCCTGTGATAATAATAAACTATCACCACCATATTATAGTTACTACCTAATAAGGTAATATTTCTGAGTGCTTACCCTGTTTAAGTGCTTAACATGTATCAACTAAGTTAATCTTCACAGCAACACAATGAGGTTTATCATCTCTACTTGACAGATGAGCACACTGAGGCCCACGGTCATGTGTTGGGTTGGCCAAAGGTTCATTCGGTTGATGAATACGTTGTTCAATAAAGTTCTTGGTGAAAATGAAAAATGCGTCTACTTAAAACCAAATGAACTTTTTGGCCAACCAATACCTAGTAAGTGGTAGAACCAGGATACAAAGCTGCAAGCCAAGAATGGTGAAATGATGTAAAGCCAGGTGAGCGTTGGGAAGAAATGAAGGGAAAAGCCTGGCTCTTTCATAGTTCAGTGTAATTAATAATTTTTTGATAGTTTGCTTTGTTTAAGGAAGAAATCAGAATGAGTCAATCGCATATGATGGGCTGTGTGACTTTCTTTTCTCCCTCTGTGTCTTTCTGTGTGTATTGAAGCCCTTTTAATGCCCTAAAACACAATAGATTGTGTCTGATCACTGTTAGAGAGGTTTGTTTGTTAGAAAATCATGAGCTGTTTCTTCAAGAGAGAAATTAAATGAATGTGTCTGATGTTCACTTTAGTGTTTGTTTTTAACAAAGCCCTAAAGAGAGACCTAGTCTCATAGGAGAAAGTAGTTGTATAAAGTCTGGTGCCCTGTGGGTTTTTTTGCTTCCAAACAGAAATATTTTTCCTCACTTTCATTATTAAAAGTAGTACATGCTATATATGTATAACTGATTCACTTTGCTGTACACCTGAAACTAACACAACATTGTAAATCAACTATACTCCAATAAAAAAAAAATAATACATGCTAGCAGACTCACAGAGAATAAACTAGTGGCTACCAGTGGGGACAGGGAGGGAGGGTGGGGCAATATAGGGGTAGGGGACTAAGAGGTACAAACTGTTAGGTATAAAATAAGCTACAAGAATATATTGTACAACACAAGGAATATAGCCAATATTTTATAATAACTATAAATGGCATATAACCTTTAAAAATTGTGAATCTCTCTACTGTACACTTGTAACTTATATAGTATTGTACACCAGCTGTACCTCAATTAAAAAAAATAGCACATACTCATTGTAAAGATCTTAAAAAAGTAAAATTCTGCAATCCCAATACTCAGGATTAACTGTATACAACTTGAAATATATATTTCTGAATATCATTTTTGGTCTGTAAACACATGCAAATATATATCTTTCTTTTTTCTTTTAAACACAAAATTAGTAATCTCTTTTGACATAGCACTATATCTTGGACATCTTTTCCTGTTAATATCCTTTTCAAAGGCTTCAGAGTATTTCATTGTATGGATATACCCAAATTTATTTAAACAGTCCATTCTGCCCTTAAAAAAATGTGTAAACACATGCTTCTATAATCTTTTTTTTTTCTATAATCTTTTAGTTTGAGTTGAGATTCATTTTAATATCACTCTTTCCTCTTTGAACTTCATTTTTTGTGTCTATAAAATGTAGAATTTGAACTAGTTCTTTAAGATATCTTCCAGCTCAACATTCTACAATTTCTAATTCGCTCAGTGAATTTTTAGAACTGCTAGCTGCTCCCGTAATATTGCCAACCATCTTCCTCACTCTAGGTGCATCTCCTGCTCACCCAGGCCTTGCTTCCTTTTGCCACCTGCTTGAGGGAGGTGAAGCTCTGCCTCTAGGACATGGCAGGTGGCTCAGGAGAGAATAAGGAGCCACAGCTCTGGGCTTAGGTGGCCAGGCTTTGGGCCAGTGGTGAGAATGTGGCAGTAACAGTGGGCAGAGAGCACTGTAAGACCACGGTGCTCGTCTTTTGTGACTGTGTCCTTCCCAAACCCCTGGGAGTAGTTCTGAGCCCAAGGTCACTGCTGACACCTGCCATTTGAAGACAAGGTGGCATTAGAGAGATAGTGGCCCAGGACTGTGGAGAGAGTGGTGGAATTGCTGTCAGCTGCTGTTGGGACAGTTCCAGAGCTCCTCTAGGATTGAGCTTTTCTTCTCTCTTGGCTTCTCATTCATTGCTGGAAAGGGGTAGTCTCCCCTCTGGCTATAGCTGATAGGACCCAAATCAGTCATTTTGATTTTCTGTCCTAGAAATGACATGACGAAGTGGTACTGAAACTGGAACTTGGAGCTGGTGATTCTGAAACTTGGCTGTGTGTTAGGATCGCCTGCACATGTTCCTAAAAGCACATACCTGTGCTGTATGTGGTAGAGAGTTTGAGTCACTAGATCTGAAGAAGGACCTGGGCATGTATGGTTTTTAAAAGTTCCCAAGGTGGATGTGGATCATCATCTAAGTTTGAGAACCAGTGGACCAGCAGCGGTGCCCAGCCTTTTTGGCACCAGGGACTGGTTTCGTGGAAGACAGTTTTTCCAGGGACGGGGCGGGGGATGGTTCAGGCGGTAATGCGAGCGACAGGGAGTGATGGGGAGCGGCAGATGAAGCTTCAGTCGCGCACCTGCTGCTCCCCTCCTACTGTGCGGTCCGGTTCCTAACAGGCCACGGACTGGTACCCAGTCCACGGCCTGGGGGGTGGGGCACCAACTCAGAATACCATCCTGTTCACTTTTTTTTTTTAATTAATTAATTTGTTTATTTATTTTTGGCTGCATTGGGTCTTCATTGCTGTGCGTGGGCTTCCTCTAGTTGGAGCGAGCAGGGGCTACTCTTCTTTGCGGTGCATGGGCTTCTCATTGCGGTGGCTTCTCTTGTTGCAGAGCACGGGCTCTAGGCACGTGGGCTTCAGTAGTTGTTTGTGGCTCGCGGGCGCTAGAGTGCAGCCTCAGTAGTTGTGGCGCACGGGCTTAGTTGCTCCGCGGCATGTGGGATCTTCCCGGAGCAGGGCTCGAACCCATGTCCCCCTGCATTGGCAGGAGGATTCTTAACCACTGAGCCACCAGGGAGGTCCCATCCTGTTCACTCCTAATGATCCCGCCACCTCAAGGAAGCAGGATAGAGGGTGGAATGGTCCTTTAGGAATCTGGATGTTGAGACTATGACCTTTTCTCCTGTTTTCTCTGTGCCCAAGTTAACCTTTCTAAGCCTTGATTTTCTCCAATAGAGGACTCTGGTCCCTTCCAAAAGTAAGATTATGAACTCCTTTTGTATTTATATTTATGCAATAAATATTTAATTTATTAGCTGCCCACTTAGCACCAGACACTTTGCTAAGTGCTGTGCAGTCGGGTAGTGAGTGGTTCTCCCAATTAGGAAAACAGCTTGGGATAGAGAAACAGACACAGGCTTTGTTGGAGTTAGTCTTGGGTGTAAACCCAGTCTCTGCTATTGCAGCTGGGTGCCCTGTCCATGTTATTTTTCTTCCCTAAGCCTCAGTTTCTTCCTCTCAAAAATGAGAATAACGTTACCTATTCCATAGGGCTATTCTCAAGGTTACAATAAATAATTTTTAGGTTCCTACCCTTCCCATTCTTTAGCTTTGCCACTTTGGCTAAAGACCAAAAACTACAAATGACCTAAGGATAGAGATTGCATCTTAGGATTTCTTGAATCCCCTGTGTTGCCTGAAAAGTTGATACATCCTCATTCTGATACGTGAGTTGAAATACCATTTAGCATAGGTACATGGCAGTAGACCACATTGTCAAAGAATCACTCACGTGCAGAGGGCCAAATTCAAAGGCTTCTCCACACCAACAAGCAATTCTCAGATGCCAGCAGAGAGTCCAAGAGTTCAACTCAGTTCTGACACTTTCTACCCGGAGATAGAATCAAATTCCACAGGTAAAGGGCTCAGTCCAACAAGACTGCCTTCCATTTCAGACACCAGTAACAAGCCCGGGTTGTTAACCTGTGCTTCTGACCAACTGGCTATAAATCAGAGGTCCCGACGTCCCCCTCTTCAGGTTCAATTAGAATGGCTCACAGAACTCAGGAAAACCATTTACTCACTAGATTACCAATTTATTATAAAAGGAAACAAATCAATAGCCAGATGAAGAGATACATAGGCGAGGTCCCAAACAAAGGAACTTTTGTCCTCATGGAGTTTGGGGTCCAGCACAGTGGCACAAGGAAGCATTGTGGTTCCCCAACATGGAAGCTCTCTGAAAAGGGACAAAAAGCTGTCCTTTGGGGTTTTATGGAGGCTTCATTACATAGTCATGACTGACTAAATCATTGGCCATTGGTGATCGATTTAACCTCTAGCCCCCTTCCCTCCCCAGAGGTCAGCGATGCGACTGAAAGTTCCAGCCCTCTAATCACATAGTTGGCTCCAGGGACATCCAGCTCCCCTCCTTATGTGCTTTATAAAAGTCACCTCATTAACATAACAAAAGACACCTTTATCCCTCTCAACACTTCAGAAATTGCAAGGGTTTGGGGAGCTGTGCAGGAACATGGATGAAGACCAGATATATAGGAAAACTATATTTTGGTCTTTCGAATGACCAAATATATATTTTGCTTATAAATCACAATTTTGCATCCACTCATTTGGACAAGAAAGTATATATGTAAATAGCATTCAGGAAATCCCAGTATTAAGCTCTTTTCTTCTCTTACCTCTTTGAGTCTTAGGTTCCTCAACTGTACACCGAGTGGGTTAGATTATCTTTTACGTTCTTTCTTGTTCTGACTAGCTTATGATGTTATGACATGTAGACACATTTTAAAAAATGAACATTGTGCTATTTTAAATTAAAACTAATTAAATGCTTCAATAATAGAAGTTCTATTTAAAAAATCTCTTTACCTTAATGAGACTCTGTGATCTTTTCCTGTCTTTTTTCCTGGGCCTTGCTTTTCTACAAAGTTGTGTTCAATATATGTGTTCAATTTTGAGTTCTTCCTGCTTTTCAGTGTTACTATAGAGTGTTCCAAGTGTATCAGCATGGAAACTTTTGAATTCATATTGTTGATAAGTTAGGGAGCTTATTCCTTGAAGGACTGAACTTGAACTGTTAGAGTAGTTTTTCTGTTTTTGAATCTGTGGATCTTGACTAACATCTTAAAAATAATGACATAACAGTCTTTCAAGGCAATAGAAATAAAAGCAAAAATAAACAAATGGGACCTAATCAAACTTATAAGCTTTTGCACAGCAGAGGAAACCATCAACAAAATGAAAAGATAGACTACAGAATGGGATAAAATATTTGCAAATAATACGACCGACAAGGGATTAATTTCCCAAATATACAAACAGCTCATACAACTCAATAACAAAAAAACAAACAACCCAATTAAAAATGGGCAGAACCTTACATAGACATTTCTCTAAAGAAGACATACAGATGGCCACTAGGCACATGAAAAGATACTCAACATCACTAATTATTAGAGAAACACAAATCAAAATTACAATGAGGTACCATCTCATACCAGTCAGGATGGCCATCATTAAAAAGTCCACACTGGGCTTCCCTGGTGGCGCAGTGGTTGAGAATCTGCCTGCCAATGCAGGGGACACGGGTTCGAGCCCTGGTCTGGGAAGATCCCACATGCCCCGGAGCAACTAGGCCCGTGAGCCGCAATTACTGAGCCTGTGCGTCTGGAGCCTGGGCTCCGCAACAAGACAGGCCACGATAGTGAGAGGTCTGCGCACCGCGATGAAGAGTGGCCCCCACTTGCCGCAACTAGAGAAAAGCCCTCGCACAGAAATGAAGACCCAACACAGCCATAAATAAAAAAAAAAAAAAGTCCACAAATAACAAATGCTGGAGAGGGTGTGGAGAAAAGGGAACCCTCCTACACTGTTGGTGGGAGTGTAAATTGGTGCAGCCACTATGGAAAACAGTGTGGAGATTCCTCAAAAAACTAAAAATAGAGTTGCCATATGATCCAGCCATCCCACTCTTGGGCATATATCCAGATAAAACTATAATTGGAAAAGATACGCATATCCCAATGTTCATAGCAGCACTATTCACAATAGCCAAAACATGGAAGCAACCTAAATGTCCATCAACAGATGAATGGATGAAGAAGATGTGGTGTGTGTGTGTGTGTGTATACACACACACACACACACACACACACACACACACAAAATGGAATATTACTCAGCCATAAAAAAGAACGAAATAATGCCATTTGCAGCAACATGGATGGACCTAGAGATTATCATACTAAGTGAAGTCAGACAGAGAAAGACAAATACCATACAATATCACTTATATGTGGAATCTAAAATATGACACAAATGAACTTATCTACGAAACAGAAACAGACACACAGAGAACAGACTTGTGGTTGCCAAGGGGGAGTGGGGGTGGGGAGGGATAAATTAGGAATTTGGGATTAGCAGATACAAACTATTATATATAAAATAGATAAACAACAAGGTCCTACTGTATAGCACAGGGAACTACATTCAGTGTCTTGTAATAAATTATAATGGAAACGAATATTAAAAAGTATGTATACATACACATATATATAACTGAATCACTTTGCTATACACCAGAAACTAACACAACATTGTAACTCAACTATACTTCAGTAAAAAAATAATAATGACATAGAATGGAATTGAAAATATCAGTGGTTTCATAAATGTTTGTTTCAGTTTATATTTGTGTGTGGATGTGTGTTTGCTGGTTAGTCATGGACTGCTTTGGTTCCCAAAACTAAGACCTTAAGTGAAATATAACTATGTATCCCCTCTGCCCAGGATGGATGTGTAAGAAACAGTTTTTATCGTAGTGATAACTTTAAAAATCCACTTAAATATAAATAGGTAAACCATATTCTATACCAAATAAAGCACAGAGGGGAAAAAAACCTTACGTGTGAAGGGTATACATTTGTTAGTTCTTTGGTTCACATGCTTGCCTACGCTTTTCCTTTGGCCTTCTGTTACATCAGCTAGCTTCTACCTGAGGAAAGCTAAAACACAAACACAGTCCACATGTGAGAAGCCATTATTTTATAATTAGCTGCCTTCAATTCATTTTATGATTCTGTGTTTATTCTTGATGCTCAAAGCAGCATTCATTTCATCACTCCCTCCTCCCCTTTTCCTCATTAGCAGTCATCTCATTCAGCTATAACTTTTACCCCCTCCTCATCTTCTTAAAACACTCATGCAGGCACACACACCTACACCCACGGCTACTTCCAATTAATTCAGAGGCTTTCTTAGGGGATGACTCAGCATGATTCATCAGCCTGTCTCTTTGGTGAACCCGTGTTACCAAGTAGCCAATGTATTTTTAATAGTTAACCCATCGCATAGGCCAAACAAGATTCAGGTTTCTTCTAGTTTACTGTTGTAGTCCAGCTCAGGTACGATAAGTATCCAGGCATGTATCAGGATAGGATAAAAAATTATGGAATTGAGGTTTAGAATGAAGGGATTCCCAGGACTGGAAGAAATTCCTGTGATGCAGAAGTAAAAGAAGGTTATTTTAAATTTAGTTCTATTCATTTACAGAGTGAATTTTGTTTAAGCATTAGTAGATACTGAGAAAGTCATATTATTAACCGATAAGAGGAGGAAAGGCCACAGCCTGAGGATCACATAATGTCAGTCGAAACCAAATGGACACCATGATGTTTGTTTTCACCTCTTTGTAATGAAGTGTGTTGTGAACTTTGGACAGTGCCTAAACTATATTCCAGAAAGTCTTTTATGGAATGCCTACTCACCATGATGTACTTCAGTTATTAAAAGTGCATAAGAACTGAGTTACATGAGTGAATTATTGATATATCCCTAGTGGCAGGACCCCACTTGAGAGTGGGGATTACTCTAGTTCGCAGTCATTGGTGGTGTTTCCTGGAGCCTTGGTGGAGACTCAAGCAGAGTGGAGATCCAGGGGACAACTGGTGCTGGTTTCTCTGGTAACCAGAGAACTGGTAACAGGTAGTTATAATGGCTTGTCCTGACATCTCTACATTGCTGCCTGTTTTCATATTGTACTTTTGCATCTAGTGACATGATGCATGCATTTGCCTGAGTTTCTCAGTTGGTGTTGGAGGGCAGCTGTGAAAGTATAATGTTTGAAAATGTCTCATTGAGATCTTACTACATGATACCCTTGCTTTTGTGTTGCCTTTCAGAATTAAAGCGATAGAGAGTCCAAACAAAGAAGATGATACCCAGTGGCTGACCTACTGGGTAGTGTATGGTGTGTTCAGCATTGCCGAATTCTTCTCTGACCTCTTCCTGTCATGGTTCCCCTTCTACTACATGCTGAAGGTACGTTGGCTTTCCTGAACTGCCGTCTTCTTCCATCTGTGTTTTTGCTTTGCTCCCTACCCCTGAAATAAACTCCATCTCAGGACCTATATACAAGGAATAGGAACAGATGCTTGAATGTTGGACATCTGTGGCTCTGCCTCAGATTAATAAACAGGAAGACAGGATTCAACATGTCTAACTTATTTTGTATATTGTCTTGGAAACAGCCAAAGCAATTTTGTCTTTACAATGTGTTTGATAATAATAAAAGATGGAAATACTGTGAACTAGCTCAAGCATTGCTCTTTGCCAAGATCCTATCTTCATGCTCTGTTGTCTGTGTTTGATGCGTCAACATTGTAAATGTTACCAAGTCATCAATTATTCACAGTGGTGTGCTGGAGTCATTATTTCTGGAATAAAATACTTATTAATAGGTTTGGAAAAAGCAGATGTGAAACGGGCTCTCTGAGGAAGTCATTTTAATAACTCTGGCAGGTGCAGTAGTCTGGGATCAGCCCTGCCACACCTTGTGTTTGCCAGAGAACTCGCCTCGGCTACTACTGTGTGAGGAAAGGGAGTAGGACGTTGAACTCGTCCCTAATGGCACCTGTATCAACTCCAGCCTTGGCCTCCAAGGCAAATGACGATGAAAAGGTTGCATCTTCTGATAGATAGAGTGGTTGGTTCTTTTTCTCTGAATGGGATGGACTGTCTTCAGTTGATTCCTCAGGTGTCTTCCGCGGAAGAGGCTTGCTTCTGGTTAGTTGCATAGGATGTAAATAGTTCCTCAGCTTCACCGACCCAGACTTCCCAAGCTGCCGAGGGTGGTGAGTCCAGCTCTTATGAATTCTGGGTCTTCTTCTTTTCCCTCATACTCTTATGTATTTGCTTTAGTAAGAGTTACACATGACATAGTTTAAAGACTCAAATAGCTCTGGAAGAGTTTTGAAGATCTGCACTCCTGCCCCTTATATTGCCCTTCCTTAAAAGCAGCCGCTGTCCCTTCATTTATGACAGATTATTTTGTCATTTACCCCTGTTTCTAAATAATATCCTTGTTTAGTTACCTTTTAATTTTTATGTTTTACACGTTAGCTCTTTTATTTATTTATTTATTTATTTGACTGGGCCAGGTCTTAGTTGCGGCATATCTGCAGGATCTAGTTTCCTGACAAGGGATAGAACCTGGGCCCCCTGCATTGGGAGCACGGAGTTTTAACCACTGGACCACCAGGGAAGTCCCTACACATTAGCCCTTGATTCCCACCAGAAGATAAGGATTTGGCTTTCTTTCCTCCTTCCTCCCTGCCACACATGCAGGCTTGATAATAATAAAAGATGTCCCCATCTTCCGCAGGGATAATTTTGGTTAGAAAAGGCTTCACTGCTTTTATTATTATGACTTGTTAAGCACTGTTTAGTTGGGCCATATAGTATATATATAATGTACATGCAGTGTTAACTGCAGTGTTTTAGTTTCCCCGGAATCAATAATTGTTTCCTTATTTCTATATTTAGGCCTATTTTGAGTGTCCTTGTTGTTTTAATTTGTCCTAGTGTCTACATTTCTATTAACTTGCTTTTTAAATTTTCTATCTAAAGAAATGTAGTTACAGGAAATTAGACAGCGGAAGCTCTGTCATCCTTTGGTCTCCTTCCCCACAGCCGCCACCACGTTGATATTACCTTGATTTTTAATTCTTGGTAATTATGGATATATTTTTTCTTTTCCTCTGGCCTTACCTATTTTTCAAACATATTTATTTGTATTTTCCTTCTTTCTGGGAGATTTTCTCAATCCAATCTTCCAATTTTCAGTTTTGTTCCATTCTGCTGTTTATGCCATACATTGTGTTCTTATTTCAGCTGTTATATTTTTCATACCTAGTAGTTTTGCTTGGCTCTTCCCTATGTTTTCTTGTTCTTCTTTCATGTCGCTGTATTTCTTTTAGTATAGCTGTTTTTAAATTCTTGGTCGTTCACTTCTAAAATTTCTGCTGCTGATAGAATCTGTAGTTGATTGTGTTGTCTCTGTTTTGAACTGGTTGTACTTTTCAAATACCTTGTTATTTTGGCCTGTAAGTTCCTTCTCCTCCAGGAGTATCAGCTATTCCATCGGGTGTTAGAATGGAGGAGGCCACACCCTGATCCATGCTAGTCCATAAGCTCGGGGCAGGGGTGTGTGAGTCCTAGGGTGGGGACTCCCAGGCAGCAGAAGAGCCACAGGTGATTACCCTTCCCCCACTAAACAGCTCCTCAGGTGCAGGTGTCACCCTTTCCTCCCCAGGCAGCTGCTCCTAAGTTGGAATTCACAGCTCTAGGGGTTGGAGCAGGAGGGCTTGAGGAGGAACTGCCCTGGCTACTTAGTCCGTAGCTGTTCTCCCCAGTGCCTCACAGGGCAGGGCTTCTATGCCAAAACCTCTGTTTTAGAAAAAGTATAGGAGAATGTTTTTTAACTTGGAGGTATAGAAACTAGAAAGAAATTTCTATATGACAATGGGCAGTATAAGCAAAGATAAAATCATGACAGACTAGGAGGATGTATTTACAACACTTACACCAGGTAAGGAATTAATATCCAGAATATATAAAAACATTTACAAGTAAGAAGAAAAGGAGAAAAATGAACAAAGGTTATAAATAGACATTTCACAGAAGAGAAAAAAATATGAGTAGTCAGTGATCTGGGAAATGTGAGTTAAAATAGTGAAATACCATATTACATTTAAATACCTGCTCGTTACATTGGCAGGTATTTAAAAGGTTGAGAATATCTGGTATTGGTGAATATATTGGGAAATGGATGTGTGGTGGTAATGCTATAAATTGGAATAGCCTTTTTAAAGGAGGTTCTGACAGTTTCTTATCAAGATGAAAAATGATACTCTAGCAATTCTAAGTATCCATCCTAAGGAAATATTTACCACACATAAAAGAGCTGCATAAGGACATTTTTTGCAGCATTTTTGGTTATAAATAAAAATTATAAAAAAAAAAAAACCCTGCAGGATCCGTCAACTGATAAATGCTTAAATGAATTAATAGTACATCCATACAAGTTAAATGAAATGAAACGGTCCATTTGTAGAGATATAGAAATTTTGCATAATTCATTAATTATAAAAAATTATAGAATATTACAGTATGAAACCACTTATGGTTAAAAAAAAGAAAAGCTAAATAGTTTAAAAGCTTAAATGAAAACATGGATATTCTCTTAATTTTGAATGCTGTTACCACAGAACGCCTTTAACATAGCTGAAAATTTTTCCTTCAAAACAAATGGGAAAAAAATTGGTCTGTGGGAAGATTTAAGATTCCAGAGATTGCTGGATTTTTCGTGTGCTTTTGTTATCCAAAGATATTTAGCACTTATAAAAATAATTTTATAATCTTTAATTTGAATGTCCATATTTTAAACTTAAAATATTTTTGAACCCCTTAATAAGATCCATCTAACGGCAGTGACATCACATTGCGGTCTCTAACAGAAGGAAACTGGGCTTTTGCCTTGGGCCCCACTGCTTGCCCTGAACAGTATCCCGTCCGCAGAACCACTCACACCAGTATCTGACCTCAGACTTCCGAAACACAAGCCCGACTTCAGCCTGCTCCTGATCGCCTCTGCTAATGGGAGGCCCCTTGAGGTAGAAAGTATCCAGAATAAAAGATAATCACCAAGTCATTTATATTTGATTTTGAAATACATTACAAAAATTGCTTTGCAACAAATTTTCCTCCCTAACAGTAAAACAAATGCACATCCATTTAGTAGTGAGCGTCCAGCTGTTTGATGTCACAGCGTCCAGAATGAGAGAGTGAATTTACCGCATATGTTCCAAATAGATAATATACTTGAGATGATTAAAAATTGATTATGCTGTCAATAAAAATGCTTTCTTCCTGCATTAGTGGCGTATTCTGAGTGGCTTCAGTGAACTGACTGAGAAAAGGTCTCTGAATTGCAGAGTGTGTAGGAGAATATCCCATTTTAAGGACTAGCATAGATCTTACCTGCGCCATTGCTACAATCACAAGGTGATTGTGTGGGAGGATGAAAAGGAGACCTGCAACTAAGGCCATGTTTACTATTTTATCTTTTGCAGAATTAGTATTGTTGGCCTTTTCCCCCCATTTTTCTAAAGCAGCCTGTAAGATTGCAGGAATATAAGAGGAACCAATGATTAGGCGTCAAGGGTTAGTCGAGAAGATACTGTTCAATGTATTGAGCTAGAAAAAGTGGATCCTGCCTGTTCAGAGCTTTGCTCTGAGGTCCATCTTTGAACAGAAGGTTTAAAAATAAATGTATTTATTTAAAAATAAATTTTTTCTCTGATTGTGAAAGTAGTGTATTTCTTTATTCAGCAGATATTTATTTAGAACCTCTATGTGCCAGAATCTGTTCTAGGTCAGGGGGATTTTGGTGAATAAAACAAAATCCCTGCTGTCATACTGTTTGCATTTGTGTTGTGTGTGTGTGCATGTGTGTTGGGGCATGTTTTAGATAGGGAAGAAAATAGTATTTGGAAGACTACCACTGTTATCATCTTAGGGTAGTCTTCCTTTTTTTTTTTTAATGTGCAGATAAATTGCTTGATGTAAGACAATTGTTATTGTCTTAACCATCGATGTATGGTTGAAACCATATATATCAGGGGTCCCCAACCCCCAGGCCGTGGACCAGTACCAGTCCGTGGCCTGTTGGGAACCGGGCCACAGAGCAGGAGGTGAGCGGCGGGCAAGCAGGCAAAGCTTCATCTGCCGCTCCCCGTCGCTTGCATCATCACCTGAACCATCCCCCCGCCCCCCCCCGCAGAAAAATCATTGTCTTCCACGAAACTGGTCCCTGGTGCCCAAAAGGTTGGGGACCGCTGATATATATGATATATGATTCTATAACTCACTTTTTTTCAATTAACACAATATTATGAGTATTTTCTCGTTCAATATTCTTTGACATAAATGTCTAATCCATTATAGACAATAACTTATTCATTCCCCAGTTAATAGACATTTAGGACATTTACCTTGCTATTTTAACTAATGCTACAATGAATATCTTTGCACCTCATCTTTACTCTCATTTGAATCATCTTCTAGATTTATTTTTAAAACAAGGTTGAATAAACTTTGGCAAGTTGAAGTCCTGATCCAGACCGTCACCTGTATTGTTTCACCCATTGACAGAGAGCATAACATTTCTCTTCTTAACTTTGTAGGAGGCAAAAAAGATAGAAAAATCTTCCCCTTCCCATGTTCGTTTTTACCTTTCATTTGTGCATGCTGAGCAGTCTGTTTTAACTTTAGCCCATGACTATTCTCGTGGCTATGTTGCAAAGGCTTCCCAAGGCTTCTGTTTCTGATCAAGTGATTGCAGCATACCAGGAAGTCAGTGTTGACATACATTTTTTCTGACATTAACTCTCAGTTCTCACCAGGCTAGTCCCAAACCGTGCATATTAAGTGTATCCCTACCTTGGAAATACCTCTTCTAGGGGAAAATTAAGTAGTGACAGCATTAGAATCATAGACAGAATTATCTGGCCTGTTGTAATTTGTAATTTAAGGATTTAGTGTGTCCGTGCTAATAGTGCCGAGAGTTGAGTTGAAATGGCATGCCTGGACTCTTTGTCTGAGTGGGCTTGTGTTTGCTGTTGGAAGTATCGTCAGCGGGCACTTTGAGGGCAGCTTGATTAAAAGGATGGCCAGATCTGTGTAGCTCAGGGTATTCCTCGGCTGTAGAGTAGTTACATAGATTAAGAAAAGGGAGTTGTAAAAGCTGGTGGCTGAATATCACCTTGAGAGTTGAATAGTAATTAACTTTATTTTTAATACAAGAAAGTTACTTCATATGAGAACTGGAAAATGCTCACGATGTAGGTAAAGAGCAGTAATTATTTTATTGTCTCAAGACGATAGCTAGAGGGTACCAGAAAGAACTAACTGAACAGCCTGGAGAATAGCCTATAAAGTTAATCACATTGCAGAGGTACAGAAATGTAGACTGTTGGCTCTGGTCCTGTCTGGTAGCCATGCTTAATTCATCCAGAAAAGGTGAATGAATCAGCTTTTCTGGGTTGCTGAAGGGCTGTTACCTGCATAGGCAGGTAATATTTCAGAGATTTTTCAACAACAGTAAGAACTGTAGGATGTGGTAATACTACTACTATCTTGTACGTTTTTTAATTTGTGACTTTCCTAAAAATCCTGCAGAAGAGAAAATCGACTCTTAGAGAGGTTGTTTGATTTACCTAAAGTCATAGAACAGATACCAACTCTCCTGGTTCTTAACCCAGTGAGTCATTTCTACTTCACCTTGAGGCCTGTGGGCATGTGTGTCTACATCAATAATCCATTCCTGACAATTAGATATTCTACGTAGGAATACGAGCCAGGAGACTATTTCTTACAATTTTAAATAGTAACAATTAAAATGTATTACATGTCAATTTAAAACTCCATGCCAATTTCCTAAATATTAATACAGCAAGATGCCCCTGTATAAATAACAAATATATTGGATGTTAGATGCTAAAAACTAAATCCAAATAGTTCCTGCTCTCCAAATAGTTAATATAGTTGGTGGGAAACTATTGCTTTGTTTGCAGTAAGTAGTACATGGCACATCCCCTTGGACACTGCATTCTCTTCAAAATGTCCACACAGAATTCCGATGTTCTGTCAAGCATGTAACTTTTCCTTTTCCTGTATATCATTTTGTCTAAATTGTTTTATTAAGTTTTAGGTGTGTGTGTATGTATTAGCGTTACCTATATAAGCAGCCGATGGAGGGATTTCCCTGGTGGTCCAGCGGTTAAGACTCCACGCTTCCACTGCAGGGGGCGCGGGTTCCATCCCTGGTTGGGGAACTAAGATCCCGCATGCTTTGTGTGTGGCCGGAAAAGAAACCCCAAAAAAAACAAATGATGGAAAACATGAATGTTTGGATACTAAAAACCACAGGGAAATGTTAACTAGAGAGATGGTCTCTAGGGTCTGCCTGTTAATAACCTGGCTGTAAGCAGAGGACATTAAAGCTAAAGCCAGTGAAAACTGCAGTCACACTTAGTTCTGTGCTTCGGGTTAATGCAAATGTGTAGTTCAGAAAACCAGGTTTCTCTGGCGTATCTTCACAAGGATGGCTGGCCAAGCCCAGTGTGTGCTGGAGCAGAGTCACTTGGAAAACTAAAAGTAAATGTGGAGCTACACACACACACACTAAAGACTGAGGATATTTCAAGGAATTGGCTTCATTTAAGAGTTTGGACCTGTAACAGAAGGTCCTACTTGCCACTGTGTGTCTGTGCGGGCTCACTGGAGTTTTGGGTGGTTGCACGTACAGCTGTAGTGAGACTACGAGATGGCCAGTCTGAATCTTTGCCCTTCCCCTTCCTACTGCCATGCTTTCCCATCCTTTGCTTTCCTAAGTCTGAACATCCCATTTTCAGTAAATGAGTTTTGGAGTCTGTCGCACGTAAGGGGTGGGACAGGTAAAGAGAGGGCTGGCTTAAAATCATAACTTGGAGATTATGGCAATGAATTGCATTTGGCTGAATTCTCTGATATGGAAAGCAGGCAACTTTTTGGGAATACATGGAGAAAATTTTGTCTGTAGCTGTTAATAGTCACTGATTCTACTTATTATTTTATGTTGTTTTCTAATATAGTTTGGCTTGAATATTTACATTTTAAAATACATTGTTTTTTAATAAATTACTTTCACTTTGTTTTTTCTTTATATTCCAGTTAGAAGACTGTTTTGTTTTTTTTTTTGTAATTGTGTATGTAAGTATGTCATGACTTTGCATTTCATTTCAGGTAGTAAAAGGAGAGGTAAGAACAAAATAATTGTTTAAAAAGGGTGTATGTTGGTCCTGGGATTTGATTTTACCTGGCTTAAAGCTCTAATGAGGTAGCTTGTTACTGTTTCATGGATGTTGGTAGAAAACACAGTATTCTTGGGATAGGGACAGAGCCTTACTATGCTAGATGCTCCAAGTGTTTCTTATTTTCTTACAAAATCTGTATGAGGTAGATATTTTTAAATTTCTATTAATATTTTTTTTTATAGAGTCAAAACAGACTTAAGCAATTAGGTAACTTGCACAAGGTTTTCCCAGCTAGTGAGAAGACTGGAACCAGCTTTTCTGAGCCCAGTTCTCTTACCTCTATATACTGTAGTATACAATTCTCTTAGTCCCCAGTTTGTTGGGTGGAGAGATCTGTGTATATCTTTAGATCAAGATTTTAAATTTTGTGTATTTTGCTTTGTATTCTTACTGATTTCTAGTTTTTTGATATATCAATTTTTGATGGAAATGTTAAAAATCGATTGTGGATTTTGTCCATTTATCTATATAATTCTGACTTTCAAGTTTATACATTTCAAAGCTATATTGGAAGTGATATATAATTATAAAAATTAAAATTATATAATTGTAAATATAAAAAACACAAACCTATATATATTTACGTATTTCAAAGACATATAGGTTCAGGCAACTTGTTCTCCTTGACTAACTGTTTTCCTTCTTTATCACTGTTTACTTATTTTGCCTTATGTTTATGTACTATTAATATTACTATAATATATGAGCTAATTTGAGAGTTGGTATTTGTCAGATACATCTTTTTTCATCTCCTTATTTTCAGTGTTCCTAATTGGTTTTACCTCTGGTGTGTTTCTTATCAGAAGCATATAGCCATAGTTTGTTTTTTTAAAATCCAGTCTGGTAACCCCTGTCTTTTGAAAGCTCGCCCTCCGACCCTAATCTGTTTAGAACCTGCATTTTGTTTTGTATTTTGAGTGTCATAGAAGTTCAAAGTGTAATGTAAATTTCTCAGAGCCAACGTGGTACTGCTGGGGTGAGTTTTGGGCACAAATGTGTGCTTTTTTTTTTTTTTTTAAATTATTTATTTATTTATTTATTTATGGCTGTGTTGGGTCTTCGTTTCTGTGCGAGGGCTTTCTCCAGTTGTGGCGAGCGGGGGCCACTCTTCATCGCGGTGCGCGGGCCTTTCACTATCGCGGCCCCTCCCGTTGCGGAGCAGAGGCTCCAGACGCGCAGGCTCAGTAGTTGCGGCTCACGGGCCCAGCTGCTCCGTGGCATGTGGGATCTTCCCAGACCAGGGCCCCGAACCCGTGTCCCCTGCATCGGCAGGCAGACTCTCAACCACTGCGCCACCAGGGAAGCCCCAAATGTGTGCATTTTAACTCAAGCTCTCTGTCATTAGTAGTAGCCCCTTAGCAGGTTTGCATCTCTAGAGCAAACTTAAAAGACCATCTTAGAAAGGAACGTAGCTTCTTGATTATTTGAATACATTCTTTGGTTTGGAATAAAAGGACTATAGAAATAAATATATATGGCGTAAGAAGTTGAAAGGTTTTTACTTTAAGGAGGAGAAGTAAAAACTACAGATTTGGAATCTCAAGAAATGACTTCTGTTTTTTATAGAGTCACCTATGCTGTGTGGAATACAATATAGTTAGAAGCTTTTAAGCTGAAAGAACACAGTATGCTGTTTATCAAACATTCTAGGGAAATGAGCATATCATTCTGAATGTTCCCTTTTTTGCTCATTCATTACATTATAGCGGAATAAATTGCTTGGACAACTTAAAGTGCTGAGTTATTTATCATTTGAATAAACAGTAAAGGTTTTTTCAAAGTAAACATAGTGTGACAGTTCTTGTTGTGTAAGTGTTTAGGGTAGAACTCTTATCAATTTTTCATCTCAATAGCAAAGTAGAGCCATAAAGGAAGAGTTAAGAATAATATCTACGTTCAAGGTGAAAGATGATGAACAGCTGACTGTAAAGATTCCTTGAAGGCTAAGATCTACCCAAAACTGAGATCCCACTAAGGGAAGAATTCAAGAATGGCCAGGGTATTTTTTTCTATAACAGGATGAATAAAGGTGACAAACTTACTGAGGTAAGCCTGTTGAGAACAAGCCTCATAGATACCTACGTGGACAGGGTTTACACACGCAGATAAATACTATTTTTTTAATTGATTAAGAGTTATAATTAATAAAAGTCTCTTGTAACTCTCAACTAAAAAGTGGTCCAAGTTAGGAAGGAAGTTAAGCTGCTGGACTTGGTGTGTTTTGCCTTTCTTTTGTCAGTCTCAGCTTTTCCTTACTAGGTCATTATTTGTCATGTTTTTTCCATCTAAGAAAAGCGCACCTGTATCCTGCAGGAAACACTGGAAATGCTGTTGGGGCAAATAGCAGAGGCAGTGCCATCCCCAGAGTAGTGGTGGCAGCGTGTGTCGTCAGATGCCGCTGCCCTCTGTCACCATGCTGCCTCTCCTCTGTGCAGTGCGGCTTCCTGTTGTGGTGCATGGCTCCCAGCCCGGCCAACGGAGCGGACCTGCTCTACACGCGCATCATCCGTCCTTTCTTCCTGAAGCACGAGTCGCAGGTGGACAACGTGGTGAATGACTTGAAGGACAAAGCCAAAGAGACTGCAGATGCCATCTCTAAAGAAGGTATGGCTCGGGGACAGCTGATTCAGCGTGTGAGAGGACATGGGATATACTGAGCCCACATAACAAGCTTCCTCACTTCGTGTCCTATAACCTTCCCTCAGCCGTGTGCCAGGGCTAGTCTGGGATCTCTTTCCCAAGACTTTGCCTGTTGCCTTTACTTTTCCCGACATTCTTCTACCATGTCACATAAAACACATCATTCTGTCAGCACATTAGGAAAAATGACTTTCCTTTGGTGGGTAGAGATTTCAGAGAGTCATCTGTATTTATACACAAGTGCAGTCTCTTTACTTCATTTCAGGTTGAACTGCTTAATATGCTGTTCACACTGCTTTTGTTAGAGGGCCAAGAGAATGCCCTCTCTCTCAGCTCTCCTGATCCTTTCATTCAAATACTTATTTGTTGAGGTGCTTAATATGTGCCAAGCATGTTCATAGCACTGGGCATGAACCAGGGAACCAGACAGACCAATGGACCATAGTGAACTCATGAAGGTTACAATCTTGTTGAGAGAGAGAGAGAGAGACAATACCATTGAAAAGCAAGTTATATGGCATACTTAGCAGATGATACAGAGAAAAACTAAGCAGATAGAAATATAGGGAGTGCCAGGGGCTGAAGGGAAGGTTACAATTTTAAATAGAGTGATGTAGCAAATCCTCACAAAGAAGGCTCTACTGAGTCAAAGTTGAAAGTGTTAAGGGTAGGAACCATGGGGAAGAAAGCTCCAGATAGAAGAAATGGCATGTGCAAAAGCCGGGAGCGGGCAGAGTAGGATCGGTGGGGGGCGATCCAGAGGGAGAGTTGAAGGAGACAAGGTTAGAGAGGTTGGGGAGTGGAGCTGGAAGAGGACAGATCATATAATGCCCTCCAGGCTGTTGTAAGGGCTTTGGCTTTTATTCTGCGTGAGAGAGATGGGCGTGAGATGGGCGTGAGATGGGCGTGAGATGGGGTGCCACTGGAGAACTGTGAGCAAAGGAGCAACATGATTCGTCCTCTGTTGGAACAGGCTTATGCTGGCCACTGTGTTAGGAATAGACTGAAGGGGGACAAGAAGGAAATCAGGAGACCAGTTAAAAGGTTATTGCGGGGCTTCCCTGGTAGTGCAGTGGTTAAGAATCCGCCTGCCAATGCAGGGGACATGGGTTCGAGCCCTGGTCCAGGAAGATCCCACATGCCGCGGAGCAACTAAGCCCGTGTGCCACAACTACTGAGCCTGCACTCTAGAGCCTGTGAGCCACAACTACTGAGCGTGCTGCAACTACTGAAGCCCGCACGCCTAGAGCCTGTGCTCCGCAACAAGAGAAGCCACTGCAATGAGAAGCCCGCGCACCGCAACAAAGAGTAGCCCCTGCTCGCCACAACTAGAGAAAGCCTGCACTTAGCAACGAAGACCCAACGCAGCCAAAAATAAATAATAAAATAAAATAAATAAATTTATAAAAAAAAAAAAAAAAAGGTTATTGCGGTGATCTGGCTGAAGATGGTGGTGGTGGCTTGACTTGTTTGTAGTGGTAGCAGTAGGAGGTGAGAAGTCAGATCCTCGATATGTTCTGGAGTTAGAACCAGTAGGATTTGCTTATGGATCAGGCATGGAGTACGAGAGAGGAGTCAAGGACGAGGCCAAGCGTTTTCAGCCTGAACACATGGAAGGATAGGATTGCCACTGAGCTGGGGAAGACTGGGTGTTAACAGGTGTAGAGGGGAAAATAAGGAATTTAGTTCTGGACATACCTTTGTGTCTCCTGGGTACATGGAGAAGTCGGCACAGCCAGGTGGATATGGATGTTGAGAGTTCAGGAGACAGGGCAGGGCTAGGGATAGAAATTTGGTGGGGGTGTTACCCACATATGGACAGTATAATAAGCATGAGACTGGATGAGATCACAAGGGAGTGAGTGTAGTTAGAAAAGAGGAAGTCTGAGGCCTGGGCCCTGTGGCCACCAATATTTAGAGATTGAAGAAATGAGAAGCAACCAAAAAAGCAGACTGATAAGGACTGGCCAGTTGAGCAAGCAAGAAAACTCGAGACTGTGGTATCCTTGGGGCCAAGTGAAGACACTGTTTCAAAGAGGAGGGAGGGGTCCGTGGCCACATGGTGCAGATGGGTCAAGGAGGATAAGGGCTGAAAACTGACTCTTGGATTTAGCAGTGAGGAAGGCGCTAGTGGTCTTGACAAAACAGAGTTTGTGGGGTGGCGAGAGCAAAATCCTGATCAGAATGGATTTTATGGGAGGAAGGGCATGAGAGAACGTAGATGAGTCTTTTGAGAAGTTTCCCGCAGAGAGGAGTAGAAGAATGGGGCTGTAACTGGAGGAAGGTACTAGGGTCCTGAGGATGTTTATTTCTTTTTCTTAAGGTAGAAGAAACAAAGTACATTTGAAAATTAATAGGAATGATCCAGTAGAGAGCAAAAAAATGATAGGAGTGAGGAGGTGAATTGCTGGAGCTCTGTCCTGGAATAGACCAGAGGAGACAGTGTCTAGAGTACAAATAGAGGGATCGGTCGTAGGAGCGGGAACAGTTTAGAATTATAGGAGGGGAATCGGTGTTGATGGGTGAAGATGCTGGTAGCTGAGCGTATGTGATGGTGAGAGCTTACAGAAGTGATTTTCTCATCACTTCAAATTCCTCAGGAAACTAAGAAGAAAGAAGGTCAACTGAGAGAGGGTGGGGAAGGAGGTGATAGAAAGGGAAGATGGTATGAAATAGTTACTTAGGACGAGGGTCAGCAAGCTTTTTCCGTAACGGGTCAGATAATAAATACTTCAGCTTTTGCCGGCCGTCAGGTCTCTGTGGCATCTACTCAACCCTGCCATTGTTGCTTCACGCAACACGCAGCCAGAGGTGACACGGTGACCAGTGAGTGTGACTGTAGTGTGCTGGCCGCTCTAAGACGGGAGAGTGGATGGACTGGGTCAGTGTCGTGTGATCGCCAGGGGGCATTAGAGGCTCACTGGAGGTTTGTGTTCCTGAACTTACAGTGAGGCCGCGTAGTCTGCTTGTGTCTTCTTTTCCAGCCACATTTCCAGCTGCGTGGGTGCAGCTGTGGGATAGATGGAGAGCTGCGTCCGGGTTGACTTGGTTAAGTAGGAGCTCTGAAGGGGGATCTAATGAGTGGTTCATGTTCGATGGCAGAGGAGGGAAGTGAGGACAAAAGGGAAGTGAGGGACAGTGAAAGGGGCGATAGAATCGATGGACTATACAACCAGGTGGTGGGGGAAGAAGAACTCGGAGTCAGGAAAATAGAGGGAGCGGGCTGCAAAGATAGGAGGTGATGGTGGAGTGGGACGCTCGGCACTGAGACCAGAGAGGGGCAGCCATTACTGGTTGTGACAGTGAGGACGTGAGGTAGGCTGGAGCAGGTAGGGTGGAATGTCAAGGTTATTGGAGGGGAGGAACCAAGAGGCCAGGATACTGGAAGAATATCGTAATCACTGATAATTAAAGTAAGAGTAGTGCTAGAGAGTGATATTAAGTTTGGAGGTAAAATCTTAAAGAAATGAGGCAGCACAGCCCAAGGGTCAGCAGACTGGAAAAAGAAGGGCAAGTGGGAAAGATAATCTGATGACATGAGATTCTGAACATGGCCCTGAAGAACAAAGGACGCTTTCTGGACCTCCAGACCCAGTAGTACCAGGGTCATGGAAGGTAAAAACAGCCGACACTTGAGAAAGCAGTGTCCTTAGGGGACAGCCAGGTTTCTGTAAAAGCAACAAGGAGGTAAAGGACACATTCAGAGAAATGGATGAGGACAGAGGAGATCTCGCTAATGATGGGACTTAAATTCCAGAGGGCACAGTAAGGGTTTTAAAAAGTGGAGAATGGGCATAGAATTAGAGAATTAAAAAAAAAAAAAAAGTTCTACAATAATGAGAAAGTGGGAGACAAGAGGTGACCTGGCCCCTGGGGAAGGAAGATCCCCCAGACGGTCCCCCAGCAGCTGTGTGTCCCAGCAGTGGTGTGCTCTCCCCTCCCCCGCATCACAGGCCGTTCTCTCCCGACGCTTGCTCCTGGGCACATGGCTCCAGTCTCCTTCAGAATGTTTTTTACAGTTTCTTCACATCCTCCCACGTTGGGATCGCCAGTTCCTTTTAAGGAACAGTTCCTTAACTCCAGTTAAGAGATTTCTTAACTGTTCCTCCTTGCTCTTAGCCTAACCAGCAACCTCTGATGATGTCATTTCTGTCTAGTTTGCCCACATTTCTTAGTCTTTGATTCTCTCAGATCTCAGTACTCTGAAATCCGATTTTACTTTGATCCGATTTTACTTTGATACATTCCTAAACAGAGGTGTGAGAATGAAAATAAGTTAAGAGGAATTTAGGTGCTGACACATTTTAGACTTTTCTCCGAGTTTCTGGATTCTCCAAAAAGGACATTTTTGCAAAAGGCTAGTTAAGAGAGAAGCTGCAGTTTCTGTGTAAACTTTGTTCAGCAATTTTAATTGAGTGAAGGGAGAGCAGCTGTCAGGCAGCTGGTGAACAAGGAGGGTCTCCTTGGCTGGCATTCCCCTTGGGGCTCCATCAAGAACAGCTGCAGTTTGTGGAATCTCAGGAGGCCTGGAGGCTTCCAGAACACTCCCCGCTGCCCCATCACACATATCACACTCGTTCTTACAGCACATTCCAAGCCACTTGGTAATTAGGCAGGGTAGGTGGGGCTTAATCTCCCACAGATGTAAGAATATTTTCCTGATGAATGTAGCTTTGTGCCACGAACTTGAAGACTTACAGCAAACTCTTCCCATCATACAAGGAAATGGTGGCACAACGATAGAACATAAACATGCATATAAGTATTCCGTCATTTCTTGATTCGGGGAATGATGATTTTCTCTGATTTTTGTCACTAAGGCATAGACAGCCGACCCTGTTGTCATCAGATTGAGACATAGTGAAATTGTACAGGTGAGCGCCCAGACACAAAGGAGAATTTCTTGAATGTACAGGGGACACTATACGCTCAAGGAATCTCTACTTCTTGTGATACTTAAAGGACAGAGGGCAATGGCTTAGGTGACAGTCACTACAAGGGGGCTAGGCCAGACGACCTTCAGTAACTCTGCTCAGGTACTCAGGATTTGCCCTTGAAGAGGTCTCTTGTCCATTTCCGGGAAACTCTCCTAGCCCTGCCCACGAACCTCGGTATGTTCTCATCTGAGCATGAGTCATTCAAGTTGTTAATCTAGTAGCTACATTAGGCACAGAACCGCATTGCAAGTAGCTCTGATGTAATTTTCTTTCCTCCTAACAGCCAAGAAAGCTGCTGTGAATTTACTGGGTGAGGAAAAGAAGAGCACCTAAATCACTGACTGGATGAAACCTTTCTGCCCTCTCTGTACCTTCCTTTTAGAGCTTGATGTTATATTAGGAACTGTGGTATAATCATTTTAATAATGTTGCCTTGGAAACATTTTTGATATATTAAAAAAAGGAATGTGTAAGTTTTTTTGCTTACTTTTACTGTCTGTATACACAGGGAGCATTTAAATTTAATGTAATGGGCAGTGTCCAAGTTTTTGGAAAGTACATTTTGCCTCTGGGTAGGAAAAGACATAACGTCACCATCCTGCAGGAAATATAAACTTAAAATTATATATCCTACAGGCTTTGTACTTCAGTGGGCTCTCTCTGCATGCATTTTCTCTGTACTTTTAGGATACTCTATAACGGTCTACTTCATGTAAAGTACAATTTTGTATTCAATGTTTTTGATGTATTTGTGCATACACACGCATAGGGAAGTGTTACTGTCTGGGCATAATGCTCATGGGGAGCTCCTGCCGAAGGCTGAAGGTTCCACTGTGCTGGTGTGATCTGAATAATACTTCAGAAAAGCAATACACACGAGTAATGTTTCATATGAACAGTTAAGTGATAAATGAGGCTGAACTGGAGGTTGGCCTGGTGGTTTTCCTAACATTGTAGCAGCTGAATACAAAAACAGCTTTGTACAGCAGTCAGTTGAGTGATAAATGGGGAAATGTACACACACACACATCACAGCTCCCAGTTCTGTAGAACTACTAATATTGTCTTGTAGCTCTTTAAAAATTGGCTGATGAGCTTTCAATCTGTCTGTTTTTAACATGCTATAGTGGAAACCATCCCTGGTTTCACCTTCATAGCTGAATAATATGTTGGTTTAGTCTTGTTTCTTTTCCAGTCTTTTTAAAAGCAGTTAAGGAACCTCCGGAGGCTTGCCCACTTCTGATTACATGTACATTCTTGTTTTTATCATTAGCAACTACATGCTAATGATGACACCAGGCTCTAAGAGCAATTCTCGGAGAAGAAAGGAAGTGTGATATAACCCATAATCCAGTTGGCAGTGGTTAAGACAAACGGCCTTCACCTTCTTTCCCTGGCCTTTATGGTCAAACACCAGACGCTTCCCTAGTTTACAAATCAGAATCATTTGTAGTCCATTTACACGCCTTCACCTTTATGCGTTATTTTGATAAACTGCATACAACCTCATAGTTTAAGTACAGAACACAAAGTTAAAATTAATGTCACTAGCTTGATTAGCCACATAGCTTATAGGGACCTTGACAACTTGTCTGTACTACAGAATCTGAGCTTTGCACCAACCATACTGCTAGGATGCTTCTGAATTAGACTAAACTGACCAAAACAAGAGCCTAACAAAACTCAAATTAAATATCCAGGCCTGTAAAATATTTCTTAAAGCAAATAAAGGTGATTACGTCCCTTTTAGATAACAATTAGGTAAAATCATAATGATGTCTCATGAAATCATTTCTCATGAAATATCAAAGATATCAAAAATAGGGCATAATATCACCCTAATATTATAATAATATGGATAATATCACACCCAATATTATAATAATATTTTTGGGGGGGGGAATGTGATGATTAGGCATCTTATTAACCATACCTTAAAAAATAAAAACCTTTTAGAAAGCAAACAGAATTAGTTGTTATTGGAAGAAAATCAAGCCTTAGGTTAAAGATTTAAAAAAGTACCTCTAGGAGTATTTAAATCCCTTTCCCTGTAAATAAACTATGCTTTTCTTGGTGGCAGAAGAATGAAAATTAGCAACTTCTAGCTAATCAGAATATATAATCAGATTGTTAGTATACAAAATATGTAACTTTTAGTATACAAAGTATCAGGCAGGGTGGAGCATACAAGTTACTATTGCTCATATCTACTTACAGGCTAATACCAGTTTTAAAACTACTAAGAAAATTCTGAATGCAATTTTTTTTTTTTAATCCCTATAGCTTTATCCTACAGTGCATTCTGTAAGAAATTTTAGTTACTCTTTTTGGCAGTCAACGTGTACATATTAATGACAGGAGAACTTATGAGTTGAGCAATTCTGTCTCAGTTTAGTTTTCCCAAATAAGATACTGCCATGGCTAGAGTATTTGAAAAACTAATCGAGCCTGTGTCTAGCTATAAGACAAGCATTTGTTTATACATGAACACTATTTCGGGGATATGTAAAGGCAAAGAATTCCTACGACAATTCTTCTCCTACTTAAGAGCTTCTGATTGACAATTACTGCTACTCTGGGGAGTCTTGTACCTGCAGCCTGAAGAACATGAGCATAGCCTTTAAATAAGTTACCACCTATCCTGAAGATGTGATATAGTAAATGAAAATGGATGTAAATAAAATTCCGTTATCTCATTGAGCTGTTTTAGTTCATTTTATTTGATGGGGCTTAAAAGAAATCTAGAATAATTTAAGCAAAATCTTAAGTAAATACAGATAAGTGAACCTTAAACACTGCTGTTTATTGACCCCCATTCCTCACCTGGCCTGTAATTTTCCCCCGGTGGTAACTACCTGTCAGAGGAAAGACTTTCCCTAAAAACATATCAACCAAAAAAAGAGTTTCTACCAGTAATTAGCATTAGATGTAGAGGAAACCTAAACTACTCTTGACCTTTGAAATAACACAGGTTTGAACTGCACGGGTCCATTTACATACGGATTTTTTTCAATAAATACATACTACAGTACTACACGATCTGCGGTTGATTGAATATCCAGTTGCAAAACTGCAGCCCTGGAGAGCCGTTTGTTTGCAAAGTTATCACTGGATAGTTGACTGTGATAGCTGTCAGCTGTACTGCTTTCTACTGGCATAATGTATTACACACAGTCACATACAACTACTAGTTGGTGGTGTTATTGCATGTAAGTATATTTTGATGTAGTAAACACATATGTGCCTCCAAATCACTCTGTACTTTAAGAGACCAAGAAAAGAATTTGGGATTTTATTAAAAATACCTACTTCTGGAGGGCGTACTTTGGTCAGCTTCATCTCCTACATTTGCTTATTACCATGTCTGTATGTCTAGAATCATGGTGTTTTGAGTAATAGATACAATTCACATCCTTAGCCATCAAATATTACAGTTCTATATAATATAGCAGGAGAAAGTAAATATATTTGAGAATGACCTTATTTAAAAGTTTTTCTGGCTGCTTACTACAATATTAGCTTATAAAGTGTCTTTGTAAACACACACCTCAGAGAATTAAGAGCAATAAAGAGGTTATTTGGTCAAATCAGTGGTTCTCAAACTTGTGTGCATCAGGATTTCTTGGCCGGGGTTGCAGGAGCGGGAATTGGTAAAACAGATTGCTGGCCTCATCCCCAAAGTTTCTGATTCAGGAAGTCTGTGGTGGGGCTGAAAAATCTGCATTTCCAACAAGATCCGAGGTGATGCTAATGATCCAGGAATCACAATTTGACACAAAACCACTGGGTTACACTTAGTATACAGAGGTTTTCAGGCCTGGGCTGTGCATTACAATCATCTGAGCAGCTTTCAAAAAATACTGGTATCTGCCTCCACTACCAGAAATTCTAACATTAATCTACTATACACCCAGGTGCCAGTATTTTAAAACTCTTCAGGTGATTCAAATATGCAGCCAGGGTTGAGAATGTGAAATAAAATTCGTATTTATGGCAAGACAAGAAAAATTTAAACATAAAAATTCTTCTCTGTCCTTTGGTCTCCCCTCTCCCCCCAGTGTGCATTGTGTACCCACATTATGCATTGACCAAAGCTCCCCCCATCAGCAGGAATACCTGCTCAACCATAAATAGCAACATTCTCCTAGCATCAACAAGACAACTCCTTGAAAGATAACAGGCCTTCTTGAGCTTGTAAAGGTTCACGTGACCCACCACGATGACACTTAGATCTGGATTATGAAAACTGTCAAGTACAAACACATCATCTATCATACAGCCCTCTGTCTCAAAAAAAACCATATATAAATTGTGTCTTGACTTCTAATGGGCAGGACAATTCTCAGAGCTTTCTGAGATGCTCTTCCCAGGTTTGAGGATGCTCAATCCTCAAATTTGGCTTGAATAAAATTTTCCCGTTCTTTCTTAGATCGACTGATTAATTTTTTGCCAACAAGAACTACTGGTAGAGACTACTAGTAAGGTCAAGAATCCCAAGGTCTGGAGAGTTTGTCTTAGTTCATTAGTTCACCTGGTGTGTTAGTTTCCTATTGTTGCTGTAACATATTACCGCAAATTCAGTGGCTTAAAACAACACAGATGTATTAGCTTACAGTTCTGAAGGTCAGACATCCAAGAGGTTGGCAGGGCTGCATTACCTCTGGAGACTGTAGGGGAGAATCCATTTCCTTGCTGCTTTCAGCTTCTACGTGCTGCCTGCATTCCTCGGTTTGTGGCTACCTGGTACTCTGACTTCTGCTTCCCTTTTATAAGCAACTTTGTGATTACATTGGGCCCACCTGGATAATCCAGGATACTCTCTCCAGCTCAAGATCCTTAATCTCATATGCAAAGCCTTTTGCCATGTAAAGTAACATACTCACAGGTGGTTTTGTTTTGTTTTTGTTTTTGTTTTTGTGCGGGTGGCAAGTGGTAGGGAGAGCGGCCCATTCTGCCTACCCCACCTAGTCTCTCTTTGGGTACAGAAATTTCATTATAGTTACCCTCAATATCAAAATAACTGCAAAGAGCATCTTAATGTTGGGAGGAAACTAAAAAAAAAAGAGGGTTTAGGGAAGAACTATTCATATCCAAGTAAATACTGGAGGTTTATCGTCTGAAGATAGTAAGAAGATCTTTGGAGTAGGTGACACGGGCAGAGTTAAGGGAGGGAAGCTGCATTAAAAACAGGATTGAGCGACTAAATGCTGAGACCCATTAGCCCCACCCTGCCTTCTCCCACTAGGCTCCCAGATCTTTATCCTCCTGGAAGCTTCTTAGACTTCTCTCTGGGGAAGCACATCAGCCTAAGAGAAAACACCTCTGATCTTGGAAGTTTCCCCTAAAATGTCTCAGCCAGATATCCCTTTAGTGAAACTCACAGCCTGCAAGCCCTTCTTATGTGCTCAGAACTTCCAATCAACTTTTTTGGTCTTTCACTCTTAAAAAAAAAATTAAGGAAAACCACTTAAAACATGACAGGGATCTAAATAAAAACAATTTTTTAAAAAAGTGACTTGGAAGTAAAAGGATATAAACCATACCCTCTAAGAAATAAGAAATTACATCCATGAAATAAGAATAGAATGCTAGAAAAAGGAAACATTTAGATGACAAAAGAGCTTACAGAAGTTGAAAATAACAAGAAAAATGAAAAGTTCAATAGAAGGGTTGGAAGATAAAGCTGAGAAATTCTAGGAAACAGAACATAAAGACAAAGAAATGGAAATAAGAAGAAAAAAAGATAAGAAAATTTTAGGACTTGCCCAGCAGGTCCAATATTCAAATAAGGAATTCCAAGATCAGCTCTCCGGCTATAGGATGCCTGGATGCTCAGAGCCTGAGGTCGATGCCACAAGGACCCTGGGGGAAGAGGGGCTCTGTTCTCATCTTTCAATAAAGCTGTTGGTCTAATTTTTTAAAAAAAGCAATTCCAAGATCAGAAAGGGGAGAAAAATCATCAATGAAATTTTCAAGAAAATCTCCCAGAACTGAAGAACACAAGTCTCCATATTGAAAGGGTCCATTAGGTACCCAGTACAATAGACAAAAGGAGACCCACACAAAGCACACTATTGTGATATTTAAGAATACTGAGATCTGAGTTTCAGTAAGAAAAATGTGAGTCACGATAGATCATGAACTAGAATGGCTACAACAGAAGACCATGAAGCAATGCCCTTAGACTTCTGAAATAAAATGATTTCCAATTCTAGTTCTATACCCAGCCAAACAGTGTGAGGGTAGAATGATGACACTTTCAGATATGCAAAGTCTAAGAACATTTACCTCCCTTACATTTTTCCCAGGAAGATCCTGAAGATGGGCTACACAAAACAAAGAAGTAACTCAAGAAAGAATACATAACATGCAGAAATACAGGATATCCAAAAACAGCAAAGTAGTGAAGTGAGTCACACTCTGAATGATGGTTAAGAGAGAGCCCTGAGTGAAGCTGTGCACTGGGTGGAAAGGGTAACTAGTAGAGATTAGAGCCAGGTGAAAGGCTCCAGAAGAGACTTCTTTAAAAAGATGAAATTAATGAACTACTTGGGCTTCCCTGGTGGTGCAGTGGTTAAGAATCCGCCTGCCAATGCAGGGGACACGGGTTCGAGCCCTGGTCTGGGAAGATCCCACATGCCACGGAGCAGCTAAGCCCATGCACCACAACTACTGAGCCTGCACTCTAGAGCCCATGAGCCACAACTACTGAGCCTGCATGCCACAACTACTGAGCCCGTGCACCTAGAGCCCATGCTCCAAAACAAGAGAAGCCACTGCAATGAGAAGCCTGCTCACCACAACGAAGAGTAGCCCCTGCTCGCAGCAACTAGAGAAAGCTCGTGTGCAGCAACGAAGACCCAACGCAGCCAAAAATAAAAATAAAATAAATTAATAAAAAACAAAAAAAATAAACTATCTGATGTGAACAATCTATTTGTAAGGACGTTTTGACAACTGATAGTTTATGGCTGAGTTAGTGACAAATATTCAGAAAACTGAGCAAATAAAAGAAAAAAAATTAGCCCCAAAGAAATAAAAAATAACCATAGCATACTCAAGAGTGTTTCTGGAGATCAGCTGGGGATCTTCCTAAATGCATTCCAGTTCTGGGCTTGGGCCAGAGATTCTGCATTTTTCACAAGCTCCCAGGGGAGCCCAGTGCTGCTGGATCCCTGACCGTAATTTTGAACAGCAAAAGTACTACGTGGTTCAGCTATGAATGGAATACAGGATAATAATGTAAACTTTGAATAGTGATTAAAATTATAAAATACAGTGGTAGGAGGGAAGATGGGAAAGATGCATGCATGTGTTGGGGGTAAAGGAAGGAAAACGAAATCATCCTCTTCTACAGATGGAAGTTAATGCCTAAAATTGAAACTATTAAAACTGGCTGGCTCTTTAAATTATGTACAAGTATAATATTGATAACAATAAAGTCCTTAAAAAAAAAGGCAAAGGATGTGAACATAATTCACTGAAATAAATACAAATGACATTTCAACATATGAATAAATGCTCAATTTTGCTCATTATAAAAGAGTCTATTTTTCACTTGATTGGGAAAGAAGCAAAGTTAATTATTCACTGATTGCAGCAAGATGAAGAAACAGCAATATGTTACAGCAATAGTTGTGAAACCTTTTCTGACAATCCTATTGCCCCATAACTAAAAGAATTTTAGATTCTAGTCATCTTTCTGTAAGAAATCTTTTAAGTTGACTGCCCCAGTATCCACTCTCAACTACTCACTTCCTTGGCTGCGTCTACTATCAGGACTGAAACGCTGTATTTCACTTTGTGCCAGAGTTCTCGACAATGAAACTTAAGTGAAAGTTGGCCAGGAGGGATTTTGAGAAATCTTTGGCTTTCCTTTTAAGGGGGGGACAGATGTGGAACTCTGATACAATGTCGGGTCTGGTATCAGCCCTTTTACAAGCTTGCGACAACTGTAAGGATGTTATTAGAAACATGCCATGGATAGTGGAGTAGAAAGGTATGAGGGCATCACTGAGCAACCTAACCAACACCTATAATAACCTTTGGGTTTCATGTTATTTGAAAAAATTTAATTCCTGCTTAAGTCCCTCATTGTTTTGTTACACAGCCAAACACATTCCTAAGTGATACACTTCCCCAAAGAGGGCTTCTCTGAATCATGTTTTGCACCCCTGTATTTATTTGTAAGTCTGATATATAAACTGCTGTACTATTATGTTCACTATAAAACGTATTAACAACAGAAGTCATTAGAGAGAAAAAAACCTAAGTAGCAATTCTAATACTTCTTCCTGCATACCAATGGATCATCTCATACAGCCTGGATGTGTAACCCCTTTTAAAGCTCTGAAAGTCTGGCTTCGTTTATTCTGTAATCACTTGGAATTGTTTGATATCAAGCAATGAAAACTTAAAGAAATGGGGATTTAAAGAAGGACATAAGGGAGCTCATAAGATTCACAGAAGAGCTATACCAGGCCTCAGGAAGACAGGAATCAGGATAGCTCAAATTTGTAAACAATTCCCATCACCATCTGTACTTGTGTTTCTACTCCAGATTTAAAATTCGTGAGAAATAATCCACTGGCCTGGCTTGGATCATATCCTGTGGTCAGGATGCAGTCCTGTAATTAACTGCCCTTCCAGAAGCATATGGAGTCAGGGAAGGCAGTTCCCCAAGAGATGATCAGTAGACAAAAACATATGGCTGGATAAGGAGTCTCTTAAATTTTATACAAAATCACCACTTTTAGAACAGTGCTTTGGAATAAAGTCAGAATCACCAATCCAATTTAGTTTCTTGAAAAACTGTTTATGTCAAGGTGCTAAAGCATAGGTAATTTTAGAACTCCAATTAAAATAATATTCTTAAGTCTACACAATAAGCAAATCTAAAGCTTAAACTCCAGGACTTTCCACATGCCAACAAACTAGTAATTGATTAAACAATTCAATTACAATAATTGAGTAGAAGAATATATCCACAGAGTGAAGTCAGAAAGAGAAAAACAAATATCATATATTAATGCATATATGTGGAATCTAGAAAAATGGTATAGATGATCTTATATGCAAAGCAGAAAGAGAGACACAGACATAGAGATCAAACATAGGGATACCATGAGGGAACGGGGGGGTGGGATGAACTGGGAGATTGGGACTGACATATATACACTACTATGTGTAAAACAGATAACTAATGAGAACCTACTGTATAGCACAGGGAACTCTACTTGGTGCTCTGTGGAGACCTAAATGGGAAGGAAATCCAAAAATGAGGGGATATATGTATATGTACGGCTGATTCACTTTGCTGTGCAGCAGAAACTGACACAGTAGTGTAAAGCAACTATACTCCAAGTAAAAAAAAAAAAAAGAATATGATCTACAGACTGCCTGTTCATAGACCTCCAAAAGGATTTAACCACTTTCTTCTGGTTTTAGGCTCACACTACGCTTCCACTCCCCGTTTTATCCTCTTTATCTCCTCTACTGGCATTAATTAGTTCGTAAGCAAAAGCTACAAAAGTCAGTTTGAAATTTTATTTCATTAACTTAAAAGATGAACAAAATGTGTACTTCAAATCTCATTAAACTCATTTATCTGAAACACGTTTACACAGAGGACAAACAGATATAGGATTTCAAGTAACTTATGGTAGAGTCCACTGTCCATTTAAAAATATGATTCTTTCTTTCACAAAAATTCTGCATTAAAAGGCAAAAAGAAAAAATTTCTTTTATACTGCCTAAGAGCTGGATGCATACTTCTTATGTAAATTTATTTCATTGTCAACTCTGATGCTGAAGCTGGGAGGCACAAATGTTCATAGTTCAGTTAAATGATGCAAACAGAAAGCTTCTGTTTCTCTCAGATACAAATGAGAAACCTCCATTCATGTCTCTTACAGTAGTACCACATCCTTGATTCTCATACCAGGTCACTTCTTCTTCTTTCCTTTCCCTTTTTTACTTCCCTCTCCTTGCTGAAGACTTTGGTCACCACCTCCTGTTTTTTGAGTCCTTGTTTTCAGTTTAGGTATCATTTCTGCAGCATACAACATTACTGACTTACCTAGGAACAAGAAGTTAGGCTTAGTGTATAATCTGAGAAATAAGACATAAAAGGTTGCTAACTTGAAAATCATAAAGTTTAAGAAATCATCACCACATCAAGAAAATAAGAATTTAAAAAGAAAAAATCAAATGACCATGAAGACAATGATTTGCTCAAGTGGGGACCTTTCCTGGAGAAAACGTATTAAGAACAATGCTGAAATATTTAAATGAACAAAATAAAAATTTTGATCTTGGTCCTAGGAATTGACTTGAAGATCAAAGGAAAATATATCTAAACATAACAAGCTGGAAACAGTCAGGATATCATTGTAACTTAAGCTAGGAAGCACAAGCCCTCTCAGTCTTACAACAAAAACCCATGTCATTAAGCTACAAAATATGTTACTTACATGTCCAAATGATCTATGCATACATGCACCCCTGCTCTGGGCACCAACCACCTCCTCTAGCTCCAGTAGCTGCTTTCAACACACCCCGCTGCTCAGCTTTGTTCTTTTTACTTTCTTACTATTTTCTTACTGGAAACAGGAAGCAACATCTTTTCAACTGTAATTTTTACTTCTATGTTATTAACTAGTCAAAGCAAAAGGTTGATGGTTTTTGTTTTGGTTTTTTTGTCTTTTGACTTGTAAGAAGTAGTGTAGGAAGATGCCAAAGAAAAGAAAAAATACACTGAATATACTACCTGTCATTCCCGAGTCAGACCCTTAAGTTTCTAGAAATATCTACCAATCCTGACAGGTTTTGGTAGATACTAATAACCAAATAATTATGTTAGAATAATAACCAGTTATTTTAATTCAATTAAAAACAATTCAGTTGTCACTTTGGGGTTATTGTGTCAAGAAAAAAATTAACAGCTCCATTTAAAAAACCTAGAACATATTTTTTACAAATAAAAAATTCAGAAAAGTAAAGAATTACATGTAAATAAATACTCATCTTCCCAATACACCGAGTTAATATATTGGAATACTGAAGTATGTTTTGTTTGGTTCTCGTTGTTTTTTAAGAAATAAAACACTAGAACTAATGCTACAATCTACTCTGACCATCACACCCCTGACCACACTCCTCACCCCCTACTCGCCATTAGGTTAACTAGTACCTTGAGACTTGGTGTTTTCTTCCAGTCCATTTCAAAAGTGTTTATATATATGTCAATAAACAATACTGCATATACATCAATCAATAAACAGTAATATTTTATATTTAAATGTATACCTAAGTGGCACCACACTATGCATATCTCTTGTGTTTTTCACTCAATATGGCTTTTTATTTTTAATTTTTAAAATTATTTATTTATTTTGGCCACCCCGCGCAGCTTGTGCGATCTTAGTTCCCTGACTGGGGATTGAACCCCGGGCCCCTGGCAGTGAGAGCACAGAGTCCTAACCACTGGACCGCCAGGGAATTCCCTCAATATGGCTTTTTATTTTTTTATTTAATAAATTTATTTATTTTATTTATTTTTTGGCAGCGTTGGGTCTTAGTTACTGTGCGCGGGCTTTCTCTAGTTGCAGTTAGCGGGAGCTACTCTTTGTTGCGGTGCGTGGGCGTCTCATTGCGGTGGCTTCTCTTGTTGCGGAGCACGGGCTCTAGGCACGCGGGCTTCAGTAGTTGTGGCACGTGGGCTCAGTAGTTGTAGCTCACGGGCTGTGGAGCACAGGCTCAGTAGTTGTGGTGCACGGGCTTAGCTGCTCCACGGCATGTGGGATCTTCCCGGACCAGGGCTCGAACCCATGTCCCCTGCATTGGCAGGCAGGTTCTTAACCACTGCGCCACCAGGGAAGCCCTCAATATGGCTTCTTAAATTTACTGATAGAAATGAATAACAGACCTCAAGGGTCTCTAGGATCTGAAATAGCAGTAATGTATGACCATTTAATAATTTCACATTCTTAACCTGGGAACAATGATGGGACTTCCAGAGGTTTATAAAATGTTCATGCAACAATTTTTTTTTTTTTTGGAGAAATGATTAGTAGGTTTCATCACATTCTCAAAGGTCCTTAACTTAAAAGAAGTTAAAAGCATTGTTTACCTCTCTGCATCAGCAGTAGCCCTTTTTCTAAATTAATCTATAGAATGCAAATTATGTTTTTGACCTGTCAAAAGGTCAGTTTTAGAACATTTTTGGCAGTGTAGAGGAGTAACCTATCCCAAACTTAATTCATTCATTAAAAAAAGCTTACGTGATGGGAACTGTACAAGACAGAGGCTGCCATCTTCCTGTTTGAGCTGCACCCGGACTCTGCCCCTGTACTGAAGATCACGATTCCATTCTCTAGAGTACATTTTATTTTTCTAACATAAAGAAATAAATAAAAACAGGCTTTAAGAAAGTTATTATGTCAATGAGATGAGTATGGAAAATAGTGAACAAAGAACCATATCATACCTCAAGAAATACATTAAGTCCAACTGCTGAGCATACATCTTGGATCTCTGTAGCTGTAGGATTTTCAACAGCCTGAAAAGTTAAAAACAAAAACACTAAATAGCTCAGCTTTAAGTGGATATTGCTACATTGTTGTATAAATCATTTCAAATACTATGATCAAAACACATACCAAAATCCTAGGTTTCTTTTTTTTTTTTAACTAGGTACAGTTGTTTCAATTGTAATTTTTAAATTCCTGGGACTCACACTGATTCATACTTGTGTATCCACCTCCCTTCCAAGAGAACATAAACTTCACAGGGTTAATACTGGTTAAACAACTATTACAGATGCAACCATTTCCTCCCTCCCTCCTTTCTTTCTTTCTGTCTGTCTGTATTTACTCTTTGGTTTCCATACTCAGCAAATTATAAGGTATAACAACAGTATTCAGGATAGACAAAGCTTAGTATGGGTAATGGAGATTCCACTGCTTAATGAGGAGCAGTGTTTGTTCTTATCACCAAGTACCCTTTCTGGCTCCTCCAGAAGCCCTCAGAATTCTGTAGTCATTAATGGTACATTTTGATGGACACATCTGTCTATTAAATAAATATATGCTAGGAACTGTCTTTGCCACAAGGGTCTTTTTTTCAAGAAGTCTACATAATACAGATGCAACCACTTTAGAAAACTGTTTGGCAGCATCTACTAAAGTTAAATATATGCATTTTTTATGGCCATGCAATTCCACTGCTATAGGTATGTATTGGGGAAAAATACAAAATAGACATCTCAAGAATGTTCACAGTAGCACTATTTTTAATAGCCCCAAACTAGAAACAACCCAACTATCCATCAATAGTAGGCTGGACTGTGGTATATACACACAATGCAGTACTACAGAGCAGTGGCTTTCAGCAAGGTAATTTTGCCCCCTGACATTCAGCAATGCTAGGAGACATTTTTGATCATCACAACTAGGGTGGGGTAGGGCACTGGCTTCCGGTGGGTAGAAGCCAAGGATGCCGCTAAACCCCCCACAGCACAGCACAGCACAGCCTCTGCAACCATGAATCATCTGGCTCAAAACGCCGGTGGTGCTGCTGTCGGGAAACCCTACAACAGAGCAATGAGATTCAACAAACTACACTCACAAGTGCAGGGTATAAGCACTCGTAAGCTGAAACGTCATAAGCTTCATGTTCATTGAAATCAGACAGACATAAAAGTACATAGCGTGTAATGCCACTGAAACAAAATAAGAAACAAGCAACAGTAATCTATGGTATCGGAAGTCAGGGCAGGGGTCATCCTTTGTAGTGAGTGTATGTGGAGGGAACAGAGACTGGGAAGGGACATAAAGGAATCTTCCTGAGTGCTGGTAACGTGTTCTTTTTAAAATCTGGGTGCCTGGTTACCCATGCGTACTCATTTTATGAAATTTAATCAAAATAAACACAAGATTTACGTATGTTTACGTATGTATGCTATAAATCAATAAAGCTAAAAACAATTCAATCATTCTCCAAATTATCCTGAGAGCTTGCTTCCAGAGGCCTCTGTCAATGTGGCTTGATGTTAGGCATTACTCTGAATCAGTGCTTTGGCGTCTTCTCTTTTACCCTGTAGCAGCAAAGTAGACTTTCCTCTACACACTTAAGCAGTAAAATGAGAGATATTAAATAACACAAAAATAATGTATTGCTTCAGGCCAAGTTCCTTAAATCCATCATCAGATTACAAAATGTAAATTAATCTTTAAAAAAAATAGACTATAACATTAATTTTGAAAATGAAAAGCTACAAAGACCCCCTTCACTTGGCACTAGGCACTTTCTAAACTTAAGCCACCAGGCCAACTAAGAACTCGGGTTTTTCTACTGAAACAGCACAAGGGAGAAATCATCTCTTTTAAAACTATAAACACCTACTTTTAAAAAGTATTAATTTTAAAGTAACTTTACCCCTCTCAAAAAGAAGACGATGACGATGATAACGGACATAAAACTGTAAAACTCAACATATCTGAATTTTCTGCAAGTCTTGTTTAAAAACTCAGCTGCATTCTGCATATCGTATTGTACAATGCCATAATTTTGGTTTCCTTTATTAAGGGAAAGAGTGTCATAACCTTAAGTTTAAAAAAACAAAAACGTGCAAACCCTACAACGCTCCACCCCCAACTTCCTTCAAACACAGGCTCATGAAGAACCACTTAAAAAATTCTTTCAGTTATGAATCAGTGCCCTCCTGCATCACCATTATTAACGAAAGCACCCCAATTGTTGGCTGCCGTTCTCCTCATGCCCCAAACAATGGAGTAAAGTAAAAGAAGCCTTTGTGGCCCTGACAATACAACCTCCCCAGGCCCTCAAAGACAGAAGTAACAGCCCGCTTACCTTACTTACGGGGATTCGCCGCCCCTCCGCTATGGTCTTCTTGTTATTTAAATAAGCAGGATAGATACAAATGAACCTGCCACAGGAAAAGCCCAGCTGGTATCACTAGAGAAATATTTCCAAAAATTCATTCATTCTTTCTTTCATCATCATCATCATCATCAGGATTGCCGGTACACCTATACTATTATGTGCTTAACTTTTTTTCTTTAAACTGCCTCCCCTCTACTTAAAAAGCGAACTTTAACTTACTATCTTAGATGGAAAAAAAACATCACTTGCTAGAGGGAGGGAGGGAGGGAGGAAGGAAGGAAGGAAGCAGCGCCGTAACTGTTCAGTTAGATGCAGGTGCCTGTCAAAAGCTTCTGAGGGCGGGGCCTGCTCTCTCATATAGGAACTACGGAGTCAGAGGTATTAAAGGCTTGAAAGAACTCAAACGAGCCTTTCCGAACATACCAACAACTGAAAGAACAGATTTTTCACACTGTGATTACTTAACGTCATGTCCACGTAGCACCCAAAGTCCTCTGTCTCACGTACAGGTAAACACTGAGCTAGGTTAAGTGGGATCTAGGGACCTGCGAACAGCCCTGGCGCAGCCGGCCTCAGGGAGGAACGGACGCCGGAGGACAGGCCCGGAGCCCGGGGCTGGGGCTGAGCTCCCCCGGCGAGCCTTCCTCAGGGCTGGGGAAGGCTGCGCAACACCCGCGGGCTCGCCGCAAGCCCCGTCCTCTCTCCGGACTCACCTGTCCTGGTCGGCCGGGGACCGCGCAGCGGCACAAGCCATCTTCACCCAGCCCCCAGGCCAAACCTGCAGGGAAAAACCCGGCCTCAATTCAGCTCGGAGATTTCCCAGACAACCCCATTTCCGGCGGAAGTCCTACCCACCGAAGCGCCTATGCGTCCGCCGCTTTTCACCGTCGGTTTGTTCCAGCACCTGTCGCTCGGCGTCAGGATCTCTAGTTTCTGACGTGGCGTCGAAACCTCTCGCGAGGGGGTCCACGAACGCTACTAATTCCTTCGCTTCTCAAGATCTCGCCAAAACCAGCCCTTGGGGCGCTTGCTCTGTCAGTAAGATTGGCTTAAGCGTTTACGCGCTTTCTTGACCAATTTCACATTGCGTTTGGATGGTGCTAACTTCTCTCGTCCTTAGAGTAGGGCTCCACACCACGGGTGATCTGTGAGTTCCGAGCAAGTTAGAGTAGGCAAGAAAATACCCTTTATGTTTAATCTTTAACCGCTCCTGGGCCCTGCAGCTTGCTTTCAACTTGGCAAAAATGGAACTAGCAAAATTACTTGGCAGTGTATTTCAGTGTGCTGTGTAATGTTAGAGATTTGACTATACACTTTTCAAAACCTTTACCCTAAAATTCACTGTATTTTTACATACCTTAGGTTAATTGCAAAGCACTGTTTGAGCATCCCATTCTTTAAACACAACTTTATTCCTATTTTCGTAGCGGCCGTTTATTCAGAAAACCGGACAAGGTAAAATAGGTATTTTCTTCTAAAAATGAAAAAACAAAATAAACAAAACAAAAATCTGCCCAAAGGCTTGAGTCTCCGCGAGGCTGGGTAATTTTCGCCATTCAACGCTAATGATGGCTGAGCATAAATACCCAGCTGGTCTGACTGGAAGCCCCTGATTTTTCTCCATCCCCTCAGTTCCTGTCTCTCAGTCTTCCTTGTACTAGTGTCTTAGTTTGGTGGATTAGTTTGGTGCTGATGTATATAAATGTCTTACTTCTTTCTGAAGTGCACAAGATTCCTGTAAAAAGAGCTTCATGCAATGACCAAACCAAACCAGTTTCTACAGGAGTCTGAGAATTTGCCCTAGGATAACTGTCACGGGGGGAATTCCAGAGCACAACGTGGTGTTTATGAGTAAGATTTGTCTACATTCCATCTCCAGCCTCTGTTGGATTCATATCTATTGATATATCTTGGTGTAGGAGGGTAGACTGTAAGTAAAATTACTTTTAGTGAACCTGTTTCATTACAAATCCTTTAAGGCATTTGAACACAAGCAGTACTGCTTTGGTACTCTTACGGGGAAGTGTTATACCAAATACCAAAGTGGAGGACAGGTGTTCTTCCACTTCTAGAGGAATAGAGTGCAACTGCTGGACACCAGGAACTCCTGACAGTATGGTCTCCCCACTTAGGCACCACCAAGATTCTGGCTGGTGTCTGATGGAGAGCACTTTTGGTAGATCTGGTTGGTTTGAAAAGACATAACATGAGAACATTTACTGAGCTGAAGACTCAAGATTGAAAAGACTCAGTACTAAAAGATAGGGCTGTGAAAACAAACACACACATGGACTTACACTAGTAAAACTGCTTTATTTCAAGGATAAAAACAAAACTCTAAAAACACCAAGGTAGGAAATAAAAGTTATCTATAGGAGAAAAGAACTCAGACTGACTGTTGAATTTCTTAGACACAGTAAACATTAGAAGTTAAGAGTTTTGAAGAAAATGAACTGTGACTGAAGTTGTGACCCAAATTATCCTTTGTGTGAGGGCAAAAGAAAAACAATTTTAAACAAGCAAGGATTTAGAAAGTATATTTCCAACTTAGCTTTTCTGGGAAAAAACAAACAAACAAAACAAAACTATTTAAGGACATACTCCAGCCAAGCCAAATTATAGTAACATAAAGATTTGAAGAAAGTGTTTCCTCTATGCTATATAGGGGAAACAGTGGTGAACACTTATATCTAAGTGAATTCAAATAATTATTAATAATGTGATGGTGAAGATAACTGCAATTGTTAAAACAAGATTCTGAAAATTAAAAACAAGTGAATCCGTTACTACTGGAACAGAGATTTTGCAGAGAACTTAGATTTCAACTGAAATAGTGTATGTCTCTGTTTCTAAAATCATTACCTGCTACATCACCAGGGTTTTCATAGGACCTTGACTTCTTACCATTTTTTCTGCCTTCTCTTTCCTTTTGTCTTCCTGTCTCTGTTCCTCAACCCCCCCCCCATTCCTGGGTACCCCAAGAACCCCAAGTTCTTGCCTCTCTTAAGCACACCTATGAGATTTTCTCTAATCCTCCTCCCACTCAAACTCCAGGCTTGGCTTTACAGATCCCAAACCCACCAAGGTCCTCAGCTAAAGAAAAGGACCTTTTGAGAATTTTACCTTAACAAGAGCCACCCTTTCTGGAAGGAAGTTGTGGTTTTAAATAATAACTCTCCTTTTGTTTTGTATAGACGAAGTCATCTGTCAAAGACTGACAGTGTCACTGGTTCCATGGTTTTTGTCAGTATCCCTTTGTGTTTGTAATTTGGTTTCATACACTTGATGCTCTATCATTTGATGTTTAAAGAAAGTCATAACTGATGTTCACCTTCTTTTCATTATGTTTGATGTCTTTTATCCAGAATTATAGTTTGACATAAATTTACCTTTACTGTTTTCTTTGCATTTGCCTGTGCAAAAGTGGTTGTGCTTTTAGTTTTATACATTCTGGATCATTTTTAAAATTAATTAATTTTTTATTTTTTATGTTTTTGGCTGTGTTGGGTTTTTGCTGCTGCGCGAGGGCTTTCTCTAGGTGCGGCAAGCGGGGCTACTCTTCGTTGCGGTGCACGGGCTTCTCATTGCGGTGGCTTCTCTTGTTGTGGAGCACGGGCTCTAGGTGTGCAGGCTTCAGTAGTTGCAGCACAGGGCCTCAGTAGTTGTGGCACTCGGGCCCTAGAGTGCATGGGCTTCAGTAGTTGTGGCATGTGGGCTCAGTAGTTGTGGCTTGTGGGCTCTAGAGCGCAGCCTCAGTAGTTGTGGCGCATGGGCTTAGTTGCTCCACGGCATGTGGGATCTTCCCAGACCAGGGATCGAACCCGTGTCCCCTGCATTGGCAGCTGGATTCTTAACCACTGTGCCACCAGGGAAGTCCCCATTCTGGATCATTTTAAATGTGTCTTTTACTAATGGCGTATAATTGGAGGATATTTTTTTTTACTTGACTCCAACCTGAGAGTGGTTATTTTACCATATGTGCTCAATCCACTCATTATTTGGTATTACTGTGTCATTATATGCTTCTTTGTGGCTAATTCTCCCTCTCCCATTTTCTCCATTCTTTGATATTTTGTTCAAGTATTCTTAGTTATCTTTGACTAATGCTTTGGATGGAAATTTTTCTTTCTTTTTAACATTGGGGTTACCACTAAATAAAAAAATTGAATTTGTATTTTTCCAAGTTAAAAGTAAAATAGTATCTTTTGACACTGCCTACTTAAGATTAGAAATTTAGCATGCTTTTAAGTCTTCTCTCCCTCGTTTCCCAGTTTGGGTTGGAATAATCTGGAATTTAAGATTATTAAAATTATTAAGCATTTCATCTTTTCAGTTTTGAGTTACATGGACATTCACAATGAGATTCATTATCAGATTAACCACAATTATTTACACGTTCATTCAAGTTTAAAGGTTTTATTGCTCAAACCATTTCCTTAATAGTTTCCCATTTATTTTAATTGCTTGGGCAGCAAGAATACTATGGTAGAGGTATGTCATGGATTCTGGTTTCCCAGTGCTTTAGAAATGCCCCTCATAGATTTCGAGAATTCATGTCTTATGCATCCTGCTTCCTCAATGGAGAAACCAAACAACCGAGCGTTCCCAGACTCTACAGGCAGGTGACAGAGCTTCTGCCAATCATGTCCACCCAAGCAAGACTTCAATCCAGAATTAAGCAGTGTGAGGAAGCAAGTGCTGCACAGAATCTTAATTTATGGGGAGGGTGGTGTCAGAGGGTTCCAGAGGTTAGGGGCAACAACTTGTTCTTTTTGAAGCAGTCTCACAGTATGGTTTGGGTATTATTTCCACTGTGGTTTCCAAGTCTGATTTTCTGGCCCTCATACAGCTCCTGTGAGCTACCTAAGATTCCTTAAATGAATGTCTTGTCTTTCAGAGAAGGTCTTGTTGTTAATAACTATAATAAGAATCCCAAATGATACAAGTATTCCAGATAAATTAAATGCTAGTTTGGCTGGTTTCAGAATTCTTAGGTAGTATTTCCATTTGCTTCCAAATGCTGTATATATTGTTCCATTGCTTTATTTTCCTTTTTTGGCATTTGGTATTGCAGGAAGAAATCTGATGCCAACCTATTTTTTTTTTTTTTTTTGGTAGGCAGCCTATTCCTCTCTCCCCACAGATGATTTTAGAAAGCTTTCTCTATATTAAAAAATCAAAAAACCTCACGAAGATGTGTCTAAAGAGTCTTCTGTTAGTTTCAAGTTACTTCAGGAATAAAGTGGGTTTAGAAGTTCATAAATGCCCCAAACACAAGGAAAAGTAGAACCAGGCCCCAGAATCGGCAGGGACTGAGGTAACGCCAGGAGCTAGTGACTCTTGTCTGTCTCTCACTTGCTTTCTATGCCTCCCTCCCATATCTGTTCCTTCTCTCTCTAGTGACTTTCTCTTACTTTTAGCTTCATGATGCCAATCATAGTGGCCTCAGCCTTAACTCTACACGATCTTTTAGTTCCAGCACTCAATCACCAACCAGAAATTTCCTTTGACCCTTATTTAAAATTGGCCCAGTCTTTTTTTTTGTTTTTGACAAGCCTCACAAGTCTTTGGTCACTGGTCAGTTAATGATGAGTCTCCCCTGGGTCAGGCATCTGCCTCTGGTGCAAACAGCCATGGTTGGGGGGAAAGACTGGGTATGGGGTTCAGTGACCAACAGTGAGACTAAGTGCCTGGGTTCCAAAAGGTGGTGTAGCTGGGGCAGGTAATGTGTGCAACATTCTCAATAGTTCATTTTTCACTACTGTTGCTTTATATTCAGTGGTCACCTCCACTAGCATAAAGTTGAGTATTTTTAATTAAAAAAAGGAACAGTCTCATAACTTCAAGAAAATAAGCAAATAGTCACAGATTTTGAGAGTTATCCTGAATATCAGAAGTGTATTTAGCACCAAGAACAACATTATACACACAAAAAAACATACAGGTTGAAAGAAGCATCAATGGTCTAACAAAAACCAGAATATAGTTTTATAGACCAAAGAACAGAGGAGAATGGCAGGAAAATGACCTGGTGTTTATAGGAGTCAAAGTCCATAGGTTTCAACACTACAAAGTAATATTTAAAAGTAGGCATAATATGAAGGAATTAGAAATTAAAAAAAAATAATTTATACACTCTATTTCAACCATCAAGACTCTTGAAAAATTATTTTTGTTTGGTAAGTGTGAACAATCTGATTACTGAAATACTCTTCAGCTCTTGGCAATTTTCTTTTTGCATTTGTGGCACTCTGTTCTTTTGCTATCTTAGATACAAGGAACCCCCTGTGATAACATGAATGCAGATATAGTGCAACTGGCTCCCTTCTCCAGCAAGACTCATCCCTTCAGTTAATTAACCTTGTGGTAACTAGTTTATGGAAAAAAAGTTTTTTGACTGTACTTAGAGTGCAATTTGATTCTTTTGGGCTTATCTTTTATTTCATTATTTCCCTCTCATTAACTTTCCTGTTAGTGCAAGGTAACTTGTAAAGCTTATTCTCAAATACCAATTTGCCATAGTTAATTGGTTGTTTGTATACTAACAAAACGGGTGCATTTTTCTTTCATCTGAAGTCAATCTGCCTTCACTTCAAAGTTCTCTTTCCCCTTTTCTTGGTGTGTGTTTGTCTCTTTCGATCTTATTGCAAATCCAAATTAGATATTTGCTGAAATTTTTGCCTTTTTGATAACCGTTCCAAAGGGAACATTAGTCAATCCCTCAGACACAGTCATTGTCTTTAGAATTACCTGCTCGTTCATGTCTGGCAAATTTGTCTACTATTGGGAGCTGCGATGGGCTGTATCAGATTGTATGGCTCAATATTCAAATCTTTCCTGCCTAAAGGAGAGGGAAGTTTGGTATACTTTCTCGTATGTCGAGTCCAGTGGTTGAGAAGAGCAGCTGGAACTGAAGGCAGTCACTCAAGGAGCTTCGCTGTGGTGACACAGGGCAGTGGCTCTCAGAGTGTGGTTCCCAGACCAGCAGCATCAGCATCACCTGAGAACTTGTCAGAACTGCACATTCTTGGGCCTCACTCAGAATCACAAAGTGTGGGCGTGTGTCTTAACATTTTTGGTGATTCAAATGCACTCTAGTTTTTTCTTTTTTTTAAACCACAAAGGACATATATTGAGCATGTTTTCATATTACAACATTACAGAATAAATGTATGGATTAATTTAAAAAATACACACAAACAAACAATAAACAAATGTGGCTTGGATTTGCACTAAGATCAAATGCACTCTAGTTTGAAAACCACTCACTGCCTTAGGAGTGCTGTTTGCTGCAGTCCAAAGATAACAGGGCACTTCCCTACTTCTCTTAACAGGCGTTGCAACTCCACGCTGGGCTCAGTACGCCGTTTGTAACAAGCATAAACTGAGAGTATTTGGCCTGCTATCACTTATGGCAGCACTCTGTGAAGTTCTAAAAGTAGAATTGAGATTTGCTCCTTTACTAATTCAGAGCCATTCTCTCTAACTAGAAGGTCTCATACAGCAACTTTTTCCTCAATGGGCAATGCAGACTGATTGCACCTTCTCCCAGTAGGCGTTGTCTACCGGAATTCCTGAATTTTCTGGCATATGGAAGGCACCCTTTTTTCATTTTCAGCATTGATGTTTTTCTCCTTCCTTGAGAAAGGCAATTTTATTCTAATTGACTTATATCCCATCTCTTTCCATAAAAGTATTTGAAGTGGTTTATAAAAATTGGCACGAGTAACTCAAAAAAATAGAAAATCAGGACTAAAGGAAAAGGAAATATGACCTATATCCATGTGTCCCTGTTGGATAAGGCAGCCTTTGAGAAAAACAGAATAATTTAGTATTATTACTTAAAAACTATTTCATTCAGATAAAATTTGACAAAAATTTAAATGTAGATATACTCCAAAGGTCAGTAAATTGAGGTGTTTGCAAAGTGGTGCAGTAGAAAGAGTATGGGCTTTGGAGTCAAATGCCTTATTTCAAATCACAGCACTTATTTACTGGCATGTTAGTAAATGACTTTAAAAAAAAGTCATCACCTGTAAATGATAAACACAGGTAAGGGTAGATAATTAACTACATGATGTGATTTCAAAGACACCAGGTAGATGTGCTTACTCCTCACCCCTTTTCCCAGCATCCTGCTATATCCAAATACCTTTTCCCTTCCCCCCAACGCAGAGTGCATGAATTTTATTATTAAAAATAAATTTTCATTTATTCAACAAATATGTGAGCATTTATCATCATCCTTACCCTCTGATCATTTAGAACAAATTCTGGGAAGATATATTAAGTTAGCTTTTTAAATACTTCTATCAGTTTATCCTCCTTCCTGAAGGATTCTCTCCCTGCTGTGTGAGGAAGGGGGAGCTTGAACACATACTCCGCAAACCTATCAAAAACAAAGTTTCCCTTAACAGACAGGGGTTTCTAAATAGTCTTTTGAATATCTTAATAGTGTTAAATCTACCTTTGAAGTTCAACATGATTTGCATTTTCTGAGCATGGCAAAGTGCTGATTTATACTTGGTGCTAATCACACAGTAACTTTTTTTTTCAGGAAAGGTTAAGTGCCAATGCATGGAATGGTTAAATGCCAACAGTCAGCTTCAATTGTTTTTATTACAGTAAGAGGAATTTTACTCTTAATGCATAGAATTTGAAGAAAAAAATTACATAAGCTTTTAAAAGAGGCCCTTTTGATAATTATTAATACAAATGTGAAATAAGACCCTTAAACAAATACCGATTTCAGTAAGTTTATACATACAGCAATAATTTATTCTGAAATGTTCATTTAGTTTCTGTTGAGACACGATTCATGTCTCATTAATAAAAGAGCAGCCATCTCACCTCAAATACCAGAATATACAACAAGTTACAGCATAGCAAAAATTCTACCTACTTTCAGATAAAATCTAGTTCAGGTAAAATAGTTTCATTCAATGTTTTACAGTTACACAGATTTTGTTTTGTTTGTTTTGAGCACAAAATAGTGTAAGTTGTTACACTATAGCTATCTATATGAACATCATGTGACCACAGAATTGTTAATCATTACTTCTGAAATTGAACCATCAGTTTCATTCATGCAGTAAAGCAAAGCAGGCTGGGTAAACTTGTTCGTCGGGAACCATATTACTGTGAATTTCACAGCCACATGATTATGATGTCAGATGGACTCACAAGGACTAAAACAGAATGGTTTTTGCATAAATACCAATTTCTCCCTGATGTAAGTTTAGTCAGTTTATAATCTAGAAATGATTGATAACAGCAATATATCATATCTTCTATCTGTAGTGTTATTTTAAGACAAGCAATAATTAAAGGATGATGGGATGGGATGCTACTTAAATACATGAAAAACATACTGTACAAATATACTTGGCTTTACCATTTTCTTCCTAACTATCAAGAGTGCCTCCCAAAATATGACCAGTGAAGATGAAGTATACTATCAAATATGGCTTCCAGAACAAAAACCCTCTAACAAGAATCAAACCTATTTACAAAATTTTTCAGTCTTTTAGTTTCATTTGAAACAAAATTTTTTTTGAATTTTATTTTTTATACAGCAGGTTCTTATTAGTTATCTGTTTTATACATATTGGTTGAAACAAAATTTCTACATAGCAGTTGTAATTAACACATAACACATTCTTAGTTTCATCATTCCAGCTCTTTTTAAACAGATGTCACAAGGTAGGACCCAGAATGGCGTTTAGGACTTTGAGTTCCACTGGATTCTGTATTGTCAGTTTTTGAATCTCGTTTCTTTGTGTTGTTATTCACTGGTGTTGGGATCTGAGATGGTCGGGCTGAAGTGCTATCTGCGCTGCTTTTCCTTGGGCTTGGGTTGTAATTAAAAGGACTCACTCTGGCAGCAACAGTCCCACTCGGTGAACTGTGCTTGCTTGAGCTGCTAGAACTAAATGGGGTACGTTCAGCTATAGAACTTTCATTAGTCTCTGATGCAGGGACAGGATTACTTTGTCCCGGTTTTGCCTCAGTTCCTTTTTGGTCTGGGGCATCTACCTGAATAAAGGAGTTCAGGCGGTTTTCCAAACCCATGGTGCATACAGGAGCACTACCATTGCTCACATTTTGTTTTCCCTGATTATCTTTTGAATCTTTAGCGTTTGGGTTTCCCTTTTCTGAAACAGTGTCAATCACTGGGGGAGTATTTCCTGTTGGAGATCTTCCAGATCTAGGGTTGTTAATGGGACAGTCCTCAATTCTCACCCAAACATCCTCTGTTTTAGAAACAGCAGGTGCCATTTGATAAATCAGAGTCTTTGATTCAGCACCATTTGCAGCACCTGAGGAAGTGGTCTGAGAAGTACTACTGGTGGGAGAAATTTCACTTTCTTTTATTTTTCTCCATGTTCCTTTTGTGGATACTTGGTTTTCTTTAGTTTGTTTGGTTCCTGAAATACAGTTCACATGCTTTTCATCCTCACTTTTTGCTTTTTCACTAGATTCTGATGAAGCGGAAAGAATTGAGGATGAACTTCCGGTTCTCCTCCAAGTGCTTACTCGGGGAAGGGATGATGAGTGTTTGCTGTGCTCACGTTTCCAGGTTCCTGACCTATTGATGGGAAGTCTGGAAGGACTTTCGGAATGAGAGCGTGCTATATCATGGCGCTTTACTGGTCTTCCATCATTATACTCTATGGTGGGACTGAGATTAGGTGGGAGTTTTCGCCATCCACCAGCCTGAACAGACGAATGTGTAGACAGAGACATATCAGGAAGGGAAGGACTTAAAATTGGAGTCTGTGCCTGGGACCTAGTGGGAGAATCTGGTCTAGAAGATGGAGAAAGAGATTCAAATGAAGCGGATTCCTCCAATTTTCTCCTTAGGGTTGGGCTTGGAGCTTCTTTGATGAAAGTTGACTGGCGTACTAATACAGGTCTCTCTGACCTATCAGATTCACTTCCACTTGATTTAGTTGAAGACATTCTAGAAAGTTCTACCTTTTTATTGGCTCCATTGCTAGTACTCATTTGATTTAGTCCTTTGGAGGCAGATTCACTTCTTGGGATACTACTGACATTCTTGGATAAACCCGTTTGTTTGGTGAGGTTCTGTTGGCTCATCTGTCTGCCAGGAGATGTGTAAGACATTTTCCCAGAACCCGAGGACTTAGTTGAAGCAGTACTAGGGGATGACGTCCTTGGCAGCTGAGATAATTTGTTAGGAGGACTTATTCCATTTCTACCAGGAGAAATTGAGTTTCGCCCTGGAGACTGCATAGGTCTACTTAATGGCTGCTGGGCAGGTCTTGACGGAGTGGAATCTCTAGATCCTGATCTAGAAGGCCCTTTATTTGACCCAGGTGTCTGGGATGCCTGCCTCGTAACGGGGCTTAATTCTGACTTCACTGATGGCTTGGCTCCTCTGGGGGAAGTGGTAGCTGCCTGACCTTCACTAGGGCTTTTGGAGGCTGGAGTCTTAAGGGGTGGGCCTTTTTTAGAAACTGGACTTGTACTTGAAGAGCTATTCCGAACTCCTGGAATGTGAATCATTGTCCTACCTCGAGAGATTGAAGGCATGTTTGTTTGAAGGGGTTGTTTCATTTGGCTTGAAACTTCCGAATTAGATCGAACTTTTCCAGTAATCAAACTTTTATAAACTTTTTTCCCTCCTTTTATTCCTTTATTTTCAGATTCTAACTTCTTAGTTTCCAATGTACTTTTCTCCCCAGGTTTTAGAATTCGTGGGCCTTTATTACTTGCAAAGGGTTTTTCCTCTTGATCAGGTGTAAGATGAAATGGTGATCCCAGAGAGATTCCTGATTTCAGGGAAAGGATGGAATCTGAATCAGACGAAGCTTGTCTAGATAAACATGCGGCAGCAGCAGCTTGATGTAAACTACTTACTATGGAATTTGCACCTTCCTGAATAGCTTTCCAATCGAAATTTTCTGAATCAGGGGATAAACCATGTTCTGAATCTGGTCTCTGTATATCTTTCAAATCGAGTGTCAAATCTTCTGCTAACATGCCACCCATATTTCTGGGACTATGCTTTTCATTAACAGCCTTGAGTCTTGAAGGCTTTTTCTTTTTTGGCATTGCAGAACTTATACATTCCTGCAACAGGTCATCTTCAGAATCAATACTGAGAGAACTGAGAGAACTGTTTCTTGAGAAACAAACAGGGGTATCTTCAACGTGAAATGATTTAGGAGCATAACCTGATGCCTGAGGTTTACTTGGTTCTCCCTGTGAGTCAGGGGGCTCTGTCTCTTTGATAGGTTCATTTTCCTTGTTGTTGTTGTTTTCTTGATCAATGTCACTAAGAGAACTTAGAGAGGAATTTCGGGAAAAGCAAACCGGAGTATTTTCAATAGCAAAATTCTGTAATTTCTCATCTGTTGCTGCCCCTCTGTCTGGTATATCTTTGGAGGACTGGGGAAAAGTGGATTGCTTCTGCAGCACGGGTTTAGGCTGACCTCGATTTATTGGATGTTTTGGAACAGCTTGTGTCTTACTAGCTGATTGTTGGTTTGAGGTTAGTTCTGTGTGGTTGGTAACTTTAGATTCTGATTCCTTATTTTCCTTCCCCTTTCTTAATTCAGCCTTTTCCCTGGAAAGGTCGACATCATCATCATCAAAATCTAGAGAACTCAAAGAATCATTTCGTGAAAAACAGTATGGAGTGCCTTCAATAGGTGTGTAATGATGAGGTGAATCAAAAGTAAAACTTCCTCTGACTCGATCTTCATTATTTGGGACCTTATCATTGAAGTCCTTGGAACTATTTTTCAAGTTCTGTTTCTTTGAATCTTTGTTGTCTGAGAAATTTCTTTCAGCATTTAAATTATTTTTTGAGTCTGTATTTTTTCTTACACGTGTCCTGTATTCAGTATTTTGTGGTATAGGTTTTACTGGTGAAGTAGGTTTCTTTTTCTTACCATCTAATTGATTTTTGTTAGTTCCAGATGAAGACATAGATGCTTGTTGGACCTGGTCCATTATCTTTTTCACACGGAAAGGCTTGTGACTTTTTCCTTTGGGCATAGCAGAATTAATGCATTCTGCAAGAATATCGCCTTCTTCTGTTTTATTGTCATCCAGTTCAGGTATAGTTACAGATGAGGCTTTCCCTGTTTGAGCCTCATCTGTACTTCTGCCTTCTGTAGGAATGGTGTCTCGTTTTTCAAATTCACCTGACTGTGTTCCTGCTCTAACACCTTCTCCAGCAGCTAACTCATTTGGAGGGGATTCTATTGTTAGATCACTTAGAGATGTAGCTGTGGAAAAGTTTATAGGTGTCCCTTCTACACAATACACCCGAGGCATATCATCTCCTGGTGTAAAACTAACATGCTTTTGTGCTTGTAATCTGTTTTGTGATGGCAGAAGTTTGTACACAGGCAGTTGACTTGGTTTCCTTGCCACAGGTGGAGGTAATTTGGAAGAAGTCTGGGCTGGCTTTTTGACTTTGCGTGAAGATTTTGTTGGCATGGCAGAAATAATACACTCTTCTAGTATTTCAATATCATCATCATCTGAATCATCTAATAGATCTTTTTCAGAATCAGTGGGTTTTTCTGCCTCTTTTTCCTGGTTTTCATTTGATTCTTCAGGCTGCTCATTTTCTGTTTCATTCCCATTGTCATTTTCCTGAACTGGAGGCATTATTCTTAATTCCACATCTTTCTGAATAAATGGCTCATCGAGGCTCAGAGCACTCAGGCTAGATGAACAAGAAAATCCATCAGGAGTACTTTCTGTGGCAAAATGTAACAAGGTATCAGCATCTGGAAGAACCTGGACCCGCTGTACTGCAGCATTTACAGCAGCTTGCTTAGGGCCACTTTCTCTCTTCTCAGCACTAGGTGCTTTATTTTTAGGTACTTCTTGCTTAGTCTGAGCTGTTTGAGGAGGAGGGGGAGGAGGGGTTTTACTTCTGCTTGGTGGCATGGTTTGTCCAGGGCTATCTGGAAGGTCACTGGGGCTTATAATGCCACTCACCATTCCACTGCAGGGTTCACTCTGAACGGAGCTCGCAATCGAACGACTCTCAAAACTATCAAGTGAACTGACAGAAGTACATCTGCTAAACATGAGAGGAGTCTCCTGAACGTAGTGCTCTGGTGGACTTTTAGGTGTCTGAGCACCACTCTTTGATGGAGATTTGGCCCCTGAAGAAAATTCAACAGCTTTGTGCCTGGTAGAGTCTGAAGATAAACCAGAAGCCTGGAGTCTGCTGGATTTGGTTCTAATGTGCTGTGACACTGTTGGAACTTCACTCACAGAATCTTCAGTTGATCTAGTTCCACTGTTTTCTTTTATTTCTGCTATTTGTAGGGTATTAGCAGAATCTGCTTCTTGTGTTGTCTGATCACATCCTATTTCATCTTCAGCTGATGACAAAGATGATAATGAACTACATCTTGAAAAACATATTGGGGTATCTTCTACACAGTAAGTCTGTATTGTTTCTTGGTTGATAGAGGGAACTTTGCAAGAGGAAGAGGTGGCTTTTTGGGTCTGACCGCTTCTGCTCTGTGCTGAACTTGGATGGAGCTGATTCTGCCTCTTGGCATTAGATGAAGGTGTGGATGTATTCTCACTGCTTGAAGAGATGTGTTCAGTTTTAGTGCTTTGTCCAGATGAATTCTTTGAGAATGAAAATGCTGGTTTCTGTGAAGAAGGAATCTCTGTGGTATATTTTAAACTATAATCAATAGGCTGATCCACATGATGTTTTTCTTCATTATATTTTATGCTATAATTGGTTGGTCTCTCTTCTTCCTCATGTTGCTCTTCCTCAGAGTAACGTTCACTATAGTTGGTTGGCTTATCATCTTCATAGTCATCTTCCTGACACAAAGACTGATTTACATTTTGATTAATTCCATGATTAGAACCTACTCGATTTGTTTCTGAACCATTGGCTGCTCTTGACCTATATGGGGAAACACATTCTTGCTGTCCAAAATGTGGTTGGAACTTGAGGTGTTTATCATCAGTGCTCTCAGGATATACAGGATAAGTTGTGCTTTGACTCCTTGATTGTCTTTGCTCATTTTGTTTTATTTCATCTTCTATTATATGTTTGGGTCTTGCCCATCTTTCATTCTGTGAAGGACTTTGCCTTCCGGAGTTCAACTGTTCATCAGAATATTTAAGACTATAATTTATTGGTGTATCTAGTTCTCCATCATTATCATCCATATGATTTGCACTATGTATTTTATGGGCTAGGTCAGCTGGATACTGACCATAGCTGCAAAATTTACTTTCATCATCTTCAGAATAGGATTCAACTGAAGGTTTCATTTGACCTCTTTTACCATAACCATCACTACTGCTGACACTATTTAAACTATCATTTGAAGATCTCTTGTATTCTACTTTGGCATACGGCACTGGACATGTCCTGTTTGAGTTTTCTGACTTGGGGAAGTTGTAAGAGTTTGCATGTGTGTGGGCGGTAGAGCTTCTTCTTAGTGCATTCCTCTCATCTGTCCCACAGTGTAGTTCTGGGGTAGACCCAGAACTTCTGTCTTCCTGGGAGGTATGAATGGTTGATACTTCTTCCATGACTTTGGCAATCTGGGCTGCAGTGGTAGAAATCTGCAAACCTCGCTTCGAAGAGGTTCCTGGATTTTCTGTTGCTGGGTGGTAGTTGACTAGGCTAATACCTCGTTCTCTCTCCAAACTTCTATCTTTCTCAGAACGAGAACTATCTAAACTTCCCCTTGATGAAGAGGAGCTGGGCAACACTGTAGTATTTAAATATGGTGACAGGACAGTCATGTTTCCAGTATTAAAACTGTCTGACCTATTATCATCATGTCGATTGGTGTCAAAAACATAGTCACCATAGAGATTTTGCTTGTGTCTCTGCTTACTACGATGAGATGCCTTGGGACTTAAGTTGTCAATATTGTCAAAAGTTTCTGATAAATGCTGAGCATCTAATTCTGCTTCTAGGGCTTTTTGCTTCCTGACATGAAGAGAAGGCAAGCTTGAACCAGGAGACATGATATTGGCATCCTTATACTTTGCAGGTCTATTTGCCATGAGATTCCTTAAAGCTGCAGCACTTCCCATAGCAATCATCTTGTGCTTTGAATGAATGAGGTTCTTGAGCATGCTGACTGCTCCCATGTCCCATAATGCTTCCTGATCTTTAGGATTTCTTGCTGAGAGATTCCACAAGGTTCCGCATGCATTACTGACTATTGTCAAACTGTGAGATTTCAAGTGTTGTAATAAGGTTTGTAAGCAATTATTCTCTCTTAGGATTTGCCTGAAATAAAAATATCACAAAAGTAAGGTAAAAATCTGTTCATAGTAACAACAAATAAAAGGACAGAAAACAAATTTAAATCTAAGGATAACTACTAAAGCTTATTAACAACAGGCATAATAAAATTACACCAAATTATACTATAAATTTCAAGCATTACCCATCTCCTTTTGTTCTATCTTAGTTCATTTAATGTTTATTGTTTTAAAGTACTCATCTGTCAGACTAAAAGAAGTAGAAGCATTAAGTTTAATCAATTCTGCATTTCCTATTCTGACCCAATAGCTTTAAACATTTTTTCTCGAGCAGATGTATTTACTTTATTTACATAGTGACGGAGTTTCTCAGTTTGAGGAGTACAGATGTATTATGAAATCTTAAGCTGAACAGGGGCTGTGGTAATTTAATCTCTGGATGGGCACCACAATGTCGACAAACTGAGACATCTCAGAAGAGGTAGACGGAAGAAACTGATTGACAATAGATCTTTACAAAGTCAGGGAGCACACTGTAAGCTCCTAGGTCAGCAGAATGACTTTTAGATAATCTTTCTGCCTCTGGTTTGATTATGTAATACTGCCATTCCCCCTTACATGTGTTCTCGGGCAAACTGTGTGTAGTCGTTATTTCTAAAAATAAAGTGAAAGAAAAGTTTTCAAAACATTAACTATAAAAACAAGAGTTAAGAGTCAGCATAATGAATGTTAGGATCTGAAAGAGCTATGGCTTGTTTAAGGCATGGTAAAATGAAGCTTAATGACAGCACAGTCGGCGCTGGTGGGCTTTAAAACTGATAGGCAAGGGTGCAGTAAGCTTTACCATGGCGGCTCTCTAGCAGTCCAGTAGACACCTGAGTGCTTACTGAGTCTAAGAGGTCTTCTATGAACAGAAGAAAGGGCTATAAGGCTTGTAGCTGGTGCATCAAAAACTTAAAGAAAAGATGTTTACATTCTTTTCAAAGCCATTTTACTAAAAGTACCTCATAGTCTTTTTGAAAATGAGAGAGGAACAATACAGGATAAAATAAATAAATATGCTGTGAAAGATACCCATATTTTTTGTTGAGATAATACAGAGCTCAAGTTCTGAAAATATGTGCCTTGTATCTGAGGTGCTCTCTTAGGTTTCACAGCTCTAACAGATTGGATGAATGGCGGTTGGCTGAAAAATATTATGATTATTGATGTTATGGCACCACTAGAAAAATGTGAACCATTGTACTCTCTGGATCATAACCACAAGGTTTTGTTTTTTATAAACCTCATACTCGTTTAAGCCATGCTAACATATAGGAAAGGATTTTCTTCTCTGTAATATTTATGACTTTCATTTTTTCTTCTACACATGGGTTATACCTCTCAAGTATCATTTATTTCTAGACATCTTTATGATACTATGAACTTTTATTAGAATAAATATGTTAATAAGTCAGGAATTAATAGTTATATTTTCATTGTCATAAATGTAATTTGGCTTAGAACTTGCATAATTACACAAAACACTGCATACAGCTGAGTCTTTCTGAGAGTATGAATCTTACAATTTCATTTAAAAGTAATATAAAACCCTGTATTTACCTGTGGTCCTCATTCGTAGCTATCAAGCTGGACACATTCCGTAATATCCCACCTCCACTTTCAATAATAGCTAAAGTATTTGTCTGGCTCCGGTAAGTGAGAGTGCCAACCAAAAATGCAAGCGCACCATCTACGGCACATATATCAGCTTTATTCTCAGTGCAGTGTGCTGACAAATTCCATAAGGCACTCAATACGCTTTTGAGGGTTGATTCCTATCAAGAAACAGAATATGCGTCATCTAATTAGAGTTGGAATTTCCTTCTTATAACGTCTATGTTTACTTCTATTGAGGAAGCTTTTCTTTTTTTTTTTCCTCTTTAAATCTTCCCTGCTGCCCATCCTTCACTGGTAAAGTATTAGGAACTCCTCATTTAGAAAAACTTTCATAAAATACCAAATCGAACTTAAGACAGTGATATCCCCATGAAACAAGCAAAACGCAATATTAAAATAATGACCTTTATGAACTTTATTCTAAGTGTTTAGATGGTGCACACATATCTCACAAGAGCTTATATTACAATATGAAACAGAACTGATGTGCATTCTGAAAAGATAGCATTTTCAGGACAACAGAAGCTAGAAAAAACCCTCTACATGCCGATATGGAAAGATATCTAGATGTATCATTAAATGAAAAGAGCAAGCTGCAGAAGAGTATCTGCAATCTTGTTTGTATAAAAACACACATACATATATTTATGTGTGGTTGATTCAAAAGTAACAATGTAACTTATTAAAAAGAAAGCATACTAGGAAAACTCCAATTTCTTAAAATCCCCAAAGAAACAAAGTAATTGAAAAACCAGAACTCCCTGGTATACAGTATCACAGTAAACTGACAAATTATAAATGTCACAGAAAATACTCTGAGTATACAGTTAAGGATATTTGGTCAAAACTTGCCATGATCCTGATGTCAGTCTTTCTTCTTACTACAAATCAATCAGGGAACAAACAAACATTCATTAGAGATCTACTCTGTGCCTATCACAATTAGAGGCACTCCAGAAAACATAGCAACTGATACTTGCTTTGAAGGTGCTAACTGTTTACTCTGGGGAAAAAAGAATGCAAAACCATACTTGAAACCAAGGGCTCTAATGGAAAGATTATTGCCATCTGAATTTAATTAAATAAGTAAAATATTTCGTGGAGGAGAGCAGCTCTGCAGAAGAAAAGACCCGTACATTCAGAGAGAAGGCCGGGGAAGTAGAAGGAGGAAAGGCATGGAAGTGGAAATAAGCAAGGGAGGACTAAAGAACAGAAAGAAGACACAGAGGAAGTCAAAGTCCATGCTGGGGCATTGTGGGAAGTAAGGTCAGAGAGGTAAAAGAAGGCCCTGAATGTCATGGCAAACATTTTGGGCCTAACCCAATAAGGAACTAGCCATTGTATTCTCTTCATCAAGGTAGTAAATGAATAAAACAGTGTAGGAGCAGGTTTAGATACTACTTATCAGGAAGCAGGGAAGAAGTGCTTTCACCACTGAAGATGTGAAAAGGCTAAGAGCTCAATTTTAATTATATTGTGAATGAGGTAAAGGTGGGACATTCAAAGTATCCTGAGAACAGAAAAAAATGGCAAGAGTTTAGAGGAGTGAGCTAAACTTACAACTGACCTAGAGGTGAGAGTTGAAGGTAGGAAAATAGAATTTGCTCTCTTCAAGACTGCATGTAGAGGGCCAAAGGTCTTGTTTCAAAGAAGCTTTATAGTTAAAGGAGACAAGGAGAAATGATTAGATGTTGGAAGTACACGTGGTAAAAACAAAGGGAAGAGATTCAGTAAGGAATGTGATCACAAAGTATCAAATATAGGTGTAGGTAGAAAAGAAATACCCTAGTTAATCTATAAGTCTAGATTTTGTTAGAAGCAATATTAGAAAGGACTGAAGAAGGTATGGCCAGTTAAAAATGAAGCAAGTGACTATGTGTTCAGGGTTTTGGTTCTTATAGGAAAAAGAGAAACACTGCAGAAGTTAGAAGAAGCAACAGAGGATTTTTGTTTTCATTTTCAAAATATTGGGCTTCTTACAGATAGCTGAAACATAAAAAAGCCTACTTCTCTACACCCAGTAGAGAAGATACAGAAGACAAGAGCAAGGGACTAACAGCTTTGCGTAAATAGCCACGCTTAGGGCACAGAGTGCAGGTGAAGGAAAGATTCTGCTGTGTAGAAGAGTAAGAGCCAGCGAATGATGGTAAAATGATGCAGTACGTGGGGAACATGGAAGGTAGTTTTGGTTCTTGTGGTCATTAGTAGTAAATGAAGTTGACAAGGAAGAGATGACAAATTAAAAAAAGAGAAAAGAACGTTCATAATGACGGTTGCACTGAATGTAGAAAAAGAGGGAAAAAATAAATTCTAATACTGCTAACCAGAGCAGGCCCAAACCAGAATTGGATATTATAAATTACTGATGGGCTACTTTTTCCAAGATTGGGCTTGCATTAAGAATTTATAGATGAATTTAGGGAGAAATGATCTTTAAACTACTACTCTTCCTTTACAAGAACAGGCTATGTCTTTCCATTTACTATGGTCTTCTCTTATGCTTCTCAGTAGGATGTGTCTTTTAATCTAACTTTCTTGGTTTGTAGCAATTAGTTCGTATGTAGATCTTTGAGGTCCTTGAGCGACAATAAAATAATGAGCTATTCAGCAGCAATACAAGTTCCCATAATACCTACAAATACATTAAATCTTTCTGAAAACACACAAGCTTGATGAGAAAGGAGTCTTAAAGTGTACATGGCGCTAATTTTTTTTGTATAATTTTATTAAGGTATAATTAGAGAACAATAAACTGCACATATTTCAAGTGTGCAATTTGATCATTTTTGATGTGTGTGTATACCAAGATAACATTTATATCACCCCCTCCATTTTCCTCATGCCGCCCATAATCCAACCCCAACCCCAGGCAACGGCTATTCTGATTCCTGTCATTGCAGATTATTGAATGTATCAATAGGTCATTCTTTTTTTTTTTTTTTTTAATAGCCAAACTGTATTCCACAATTTGTTTACCCATTTACCTATTGATGGACATTTGTGTTATTTTTAGTTTTTGGCTATCACAAATAATCTCTCTGTGAATATTTGTAAGTCTTTGTGTGAATTTAAGTTTTTGTTTCTCCTGGGTGGCCAGGTTGTATGGTAGGTAAATGTTTAATTTTAAAACACTGCCAAATGTTCTCTAAAGTTGGATAGGCATACCTCAGAGATATTGCGGATTTGGTTCCAGACCATTACAATAAAGCCAATATCGCAATAAAGCCAAGTCACATCATGATTTTTTTTGGTGTGCATATAAAAGTTATGTTTACACTATACTGTAGTGCATATAAAAGTTATGCTTACACTACACTGTAGTCTATTAAGTGTCCAATAGCATTACGTATAAAAAAATGTACATACCTTAACTGAAAAATAATGCTGTTGGAAAAATGGCACCGATAGACTTGCTTAATGCAGGGTTGCCACAAACCTTCAATTTATAAAAAATGTAATATCTGCAAAGTGCAATAAAGCGAGGTATGCCTGTATGCCATGTAACATTCCCGCCAGCAGTGCGTGAGAATTCCAGCTGCTTAACATCCTTGACAACAGTTGGCCAATCTTTTAAATTCTAACCAATATAATATCTGTAATGGTATCTCATTGTAATTTGTATTTTCCGGATGACTAACAATGTTGAGTATCTTTTCAAGTGCTTATTGGCTATTCACGTATCTTCTTTTCTGCAGTGTGAGTACAAGTGTTCTGCTGATTCGGTAGTGTTTTAAAGGTATCTTTATGCAGACCCTAAGTATATTTGAGTATTACCTTTTTTTCCTAGTTTTGAGATATAGTCGACACGTAACACTGTTTAAAGTATAAAGCATAATGATTTGACTTATAAACATCATGAAATAATTACCACAATAAGTTTAGTGAACATCTATCATCTCATACATACACAAAATTAAAGAAATAGAAAAAAAATTTTTTTCATTGTGATGAGAACTCAGGATTTACTCTCAACAATTTTCATATATAATGATCCAGCAGTGTTAATAAGATTTATCACACTGTATATTACATCCCTAGTACTTATTTATCTTATAACTGGAAGTTTGTGCCTTTTGACCACCTTTGAATATTATCTTTATATCCAGTTATTTAGTTGAATACTTATTTCTAACAATTCTTCAGTTGATTTTCTTGGGTTTTTCAGGTATAAAATAATATAATTTAGAAAAAATACATAAGTAAACAAACAAAATCCGCAGACTCTTCCTTCTCTGAAAAGGAAATTTTGAAGAGAAAAACATGTAGGCTCTGGATCAAGGAGGACTGGTTGGGTGAAAGGAAATTCAGATTAGCTAAAAAGACTTGCTTAGTTCCTCTCAAATTTCAATTAAAAAAAAAAATTAGCTTAGTTTCTGAAGTAGATATACTATCTGGAGATTATTTCCTTTTGTAAACGAATTATTATTTGAGGGATTTCTCACCTTTGGGTCTGATTACCTCTTGACAGGGTGACTATCAGAATTTGAGGACTCAGGTAGATTGAGATTTGGGCAGCGAAGAGTTAACACTTAACACCAGTGATTGGCAACTGAGGGTGATTCTGGCCCTTTTCCTTTACAGAGGACATCTGGTAATATGTGGAGATATTCCTGATTGTTATGACTGAGGGGAAGGTGTATTGGCATCTACTGGCGCAAAGGCCAGGGATGCTGCTAAACATCCTATCCTACAAGGCACAGATCAGTCCTCCAAAACAAAGACTTATCTGGTGCAAGATGTCAACAGTGCTGAGTCTGAAAAACCCTGACTTATACTAGGCTACTTTGTACAATCTTTTCCAGCTTAATACTTTAGGAGTTTGGAGCAGTCTAAGTCTAGGGATAGGTAAGATAAGAGGGTCAGAAATTAGTGAGTCTCAGGGGTGGGAGATGGCAGCAAAAAAGTAACCAAAGATGAAATCCATATTGCAATACTAAATGTTTTCAAAGGTACCTTTTTCACTTCCAAAGCACATTCCATCAATGCTTTCACACTTCCAACTTCACGCAAAGTCTTTTTACTATTTACATCTGCTCTCCAAGACAGATTTCTCAAAACACTTGCAATAACCTGCAAATGAATCCATTTTAGAATAATTTGTTTATAAAATTATTCATACTAGTTGCTTTCTTGTTCGCAATATTAAGAGTAGAAATATATTAATAAATAAATTTCTCCTAAATGCTAATATAGTGCCAAAAGGAATTCCTACAATATAATTATTTTCCTCTATTTTGGTGTTAATGTAGCCACAATTTAAACATGAGATGCTAAACACTGAGCCACAGCTTAAATTAATCTAAATCAGGGTATTAACCCACTAACAGCCAAGAAAAACATTTGAAATTCTAAGCAGTACCTGCTGTAAGTCCTCACTTTCAGATTTTAGTTGGGCCACAAGTGCTCTCATGCAGCCTTTCATAGAGCATAGTGTAGCCTGTAAATCAAATATTACAGAGGGTCAATAATAAGGCAACCTGGAGCCATGCTTTATTTTTGACTAGTAAACTTCAAATCCAGTTTCAATCGTCTCATTCAATCCTAACTAATGTTTTACCCATAAAAGAACTAGAACCAGATTACATAAATGAAAGACAAATACCCTCCTAATCCTTTGGTATTTGTTCTTCTCTTGGCAAACCGGAAAAATAAAGTGAATAAATGATAAGAAACAATAAGCAAAGGATTTTAAAGTCTTTTATTCGGATGGAACCAACACCTGTATAACACTTGCACCAAGATTTCCAGATTTTTGTTATCATTCCCAGGAATAGTATTTTAAATGTGATTACATAAATCCACTACTGTGTTCCATCTTTTGCCTTTGTTTAGGCATAAGACAACCAAATGATTAAGGATATGCAGTGAGGTATGAAGTACAGGTTTTTGTTGGTCAGTGTTTAATGAGCAGAGTGACAAAAAGTCGGTGAAAAGTAGTTTGTATGAAAGTAAAATAACTCATACCAGAGATATCATAAGAAATGGATCTTATAAAACATACCTTGTTGGCTACATCTCCGAAAGTCAAGTTTGTCAAAGCCATTCCTGCATATCGTCTTAAGGTAATACTGTAGTGGTCAGTAGTAAGTCCATACATTTCACAGTCCACTTGCAATAATTCTGCAATGGCCTGTAGTCCCCCTAATTTAAAAAGGGCAAGAGGAAAAAGATAATAATCTAAAATAAAACAAATGGGTACCACGTTTATAAATTATTAGGAAAAAAACCTCAAAGAATGAGAATATATAAATTTAATTTTGTCTTTAGAATTACAAGCTACAGAAAATACTATAAAGGACTCTTGTGTAATATACTTATAAAGTACAAGTGACAACTATTCCATTTTCTGCCAGTTTCTCCACCCTCCAGCCCCTTGCCTTACCGAGTGAAATGAACATTATACTCTATTTACTGCACATACACTGTATCTTGTCATGGATGAAGAAGGCTGTTTTCTAACACTAGGTCTTCCTGAATGTACGCAGTAAAAGGTAACTTATTTTTATTATTAGGACTTTACAAACACTCTTCATTGTCACACACTGTGGCCTAATTGCTTTAATATATTTTTATCTCCCAAATAATTTTTAGTATCCTTAGGAATACTAAAACTTCTAAATGAAACTGTGCATGAAGCAAAGCTTATTTTTTTTTATGAAAAAGAATTACCTATTCAACTTATTACTGAACTCTATAAAATCATTTTTAATTTTTACTTTTTTTAATTCTTACTTTTCTTTGATACTCATGAAGTGTCAAATACCAATACTAGCATTTAGTATTTTCTTTCCCCTTGATTCCCACCAATGGGTATACTTAACAATGCCCACAGTGGTCAGCAGTAGGAAGGCAAGGAGGAAAATGAAGGGAAAGGAAAGGAAAAGACATAAAGGCAGGGGTGGTAAAAAGATAAAACAAAACAAAAAGACAAAAGGTGAAGCAAAATGGTGAGGGAGTGAATAAAAAGAAAAATAAAAATGCATATGGAGGTTATTCAAAATATTATTCATCATCAATATTAATCATCATGGGACTGGAGATATTCTTTTGTCAGAGAAGTGGCTTAGACAGAAAAAGAGAAGATGAATATAAACAGGCAATTCTTGGATACTGTAAGTCTAAACAATCAGGTCATTAATCTGAAAGAGGATCGGTACATTTTTGTAAATGATCTAGAAGTGTCAGTATGTAGATGAATCAGCAAATCTGCAAAATAGACCAAGTTCTATCTTGGGTCAAGAATGCCAGGTCAGGGGATTTAACTCTTGGAACATTGGTGTAAATCTTTATAACTAGCACCAATGACAGATGAGTTTGAATGTAGGTAAGTAAAAATTAATTTGGTTAAGGAAAATCCAAACCATATTTAGGAAGATTTTCCACCATCCACCCATGATGATGGGAAGATAAACAGCCAACAAAAAAAACAGCCAATGTCTTTATGGAGCTTACAGATTAGAGCAAAGACAGCCACTGAACAACTAATTTAAGTGTACTGGATTGTGTAGAAGCACAGGGCAAGATAACAGGTGAACTTAACCTAGACTGGGAGGATCAAGAAAATGGCTGAGGAAACAATGTTTAACTTGAGACTTAAAGGATGAATGAATATCTAAAAAGGGTGGGGCAGAAACAATAAGGAAGCATTTCAGGCAGATGAAACAGCATATGCAAGGACTGCTGGGCCTGAAATATACAGCAAGAAGGAGAGGGTCACAAGGTGAGGCTACAAAAATGGGTAAAGGCCAGATTATGCAAGACTTTGTGTGCCTCACCAAGGATTTAAGGCAGGGGAAGGAATAATCAGATGTATGTTCTAAACAGATTCCTATGACTGTAGGCTGCAGAATGGATTATGATTGGAAGTGGGGGGACAAGTAAGACAAACTATGGGAGAACAGGAGAGACGATAGAGGCTTGCTTGGGGTGGGGATAAAAAGAGCAGTGATTTGAGATATATTTAAGAACCAGAATTAAAGCATTTATGAGATATAGGGGATAAGAATAGACTCATGGATGTCCTCTAAGATTCTGGCTTCAGCAAGTGGGTTGACTGGAAGACCATTTTCTGAGAAAAGGAACCCTGGAAGAGACAGAGATTTAGGGATGGAGGAGACAACAAACTCAGTTTCTGTCAGCTGAGTCAGAAATGTCTGAAAAATCATCTAGGTGAAGATGTCAAATGAGCAGTTTGAAAAATGTGTGTAAATCTCAGGAGAGAGAACTTGGATTAAGCTGTAAATTTGAAAAACACTGTAACTGAAGCCATGGAGTAGAGGATGCTGCCTAGGGAGAGTGGAAGAAAGCCTAGTACAGAGCTTCAAAAAAGTCCACTATTTATTACTTTGGTAAAGAAGAAGGAACCACCGGTAAAAGAACTGAGAGTTTTGACCCAGGAAACAGATCCGGGAGTCATTGTTGACCTGAAGACAGTGGCCTTGTGTACTGAGGAGATCACCAAAATGTTGAGGATTATAAAGCAGACGATCAAAGCCAAAACAAAACATACTATGCTTCGTGCCTACGTAAAATCCTGCCTGGCACAGCAGTATCTGTGATACTGTTTTAAGAAAGGTGAAATGATCTAAAGAAAATCCCAAGAAGGCACTTGACTACTTTTGTATGGAAAAACCAAAAATCTTAGGACTTGATTGTGAAAACAAAGATTAAAGAAGGATTTGGTCAATGCCAATAAAACCATGAAGAACGTGGCTAATGAAAAAAAGGACATTCAATAAAATTTAGTGTGTCAGATAAAAGAGAGAGCCCTTTATGATTTCAGAGAGGTAAAAAGAAAACTTTCGGTGAATTTTAAGGCAAAGAATCTATACATTAAAACTATAAATGGATTCACAAAAATATGATGTGAATTCATGATCAATACAATAAAAAATAGGTTGCCCTAAGAAATATTAGGATGTTTCAAGGTAATGCAAAGGTCATGAACACATCCTTCCACATTTTCTTGGTGTCTATGTTAGAGAACAGTGGTCCAGATGAACCAAATACTATCTCATATGGTATCTCATAACCTTACAGATAGTAGAGGATCAATGGCTTCAGGTGACATTTAACAAAATCCTTAATTTAAACTTATCAGAGAGAGATAATAGAAAGATGATACTTAAGTTTTAAAACAGTATATTACTTTTCTTTTACTTGGTTTAGATAGTCACCATTAGCATGAAATGCCTCATTCTAAAATAAATATTAGGGGCTCAGCATCAATATTCTATATATTGGTGTTTCACAAAATTTCCCGATCATAAGAATCACCTGGGCCACTTATTAGATTTGATTCCTAGGTTCCCTCCTCCGGAGATTCTATTTTACTAAGCTTGCTTTACCACGCACGGGCCAGAGAAATACATGGTTTGACAACTGCCTCTGGTGATCATTATGATCTAGTTTGGGAAACACTAATGCAAATTAACTATGAATTCCTTGAAAGTCAGGACCACGTCTTAATCATTTTTATACCTAGTGCCTAGCACAGTTTCTGGGACAGAGCTGGGAATTAATAAATGTATACATTACTGATACTATGGCCTGAAACTTGCAATACTAATAGGTGCAAACTTAAATGACCCTAATAGTTGTAGAATTTTCTTCTATGTACAAATGACAGTCCTAGCTGACCGGGCTTAGAAATTTCCCTTCATCCACCTGGGACTTCTTTCCTCCTTATTCCTCACTGTCAGATCCCTTGTGCTGTCTTAATCCATCTCCCCACGGTCCACACACCTTGATCCTTCTTTTGCTCCAATGCAAATTCAGAGGCTAGGAGTGAGAAGAAGGTAATCCCCTGTGGCTATATCCCCAGCAGTCACACCCCCAGAGGCCCCATCCTGCTCCTCACCTGAAAGCCCCTGCCCTAGCTCCTGTGATGAAATGCCCCGGGTAGCCTTCCTACCTGAAGAAGGAAGAGGAACAAATACTGAGTCTAGATTTTACTTGGAAATTCAGATGATTAATGTGTCAGTCCTAGTCTATAGTTCATTGGAACACAGGAACATTTATAAAAAACGTTTGTGGGAGCTAAAAATTGGATTAGTTTACCCGTTTATTCATTATTTTCCCCATTATTACTAGCGTTAAAAAAAACACCCAAACTTAAAATTTCACCAATGCTGAGACAGTACTGAGGAGGGGAGAACTCATAAGCTCATACTCAGTTTCGCAGGAGGCTGGGGGCATGAGGGAAGGAAAGAGAATCAAGTGGGCCGACTGCTAGGGCTTGTGGGAAGAAGAGCATGGCTGGAGGGCAGGCGGAAATCACAAAGTACACAGCCTCCCAAAGTGATGACTCTGAAGGAGACAACACTCATTTTTGGCCGTTCAGGTTCTCTGTGTTTAAGAGTGTCATGACTTTGTCACTTTTAAGATAAGTGATGAATGATAATGATGAGGGGTGGCAGGAATACAAAGTGGGGGCTTGAATGAAATGTAACATAAACGGCACAAAAAGCAAGGGCACAGCTACACTAAGATGGAAACTCAGTGTGCGGTTCTTGCTTGTGGCACGACTAGAGCGATCCAGTTCACATGAGATGGCCCAGCATGGTGCAACTTATAAATACCACATGTGCAAAATGAACCTAGAAATCAAAGAAAAACCATTACATGAAAAATGGGGGGCACAAATGCAGGTTATATAAGGTTTAGAGTATGTGAGAACACATACCTAAGAGTAATCCTTCCACAATTAATGGACTGTTTCTAACATAAATCAGAGCATAATGCTTTTCCGTATTAATCGGTTTCAGAGATACCACGCTGCTTATCATGAAAATCTAGTAAAGTACTGATAACCATGAAGATAAATGAGAATCTTAATAATAATTCCTTCTGATGTCTTTCAGAAGTGACTGAGTTCAAGAATAATTACATAGCCCCACGTCTCAAAACAATTCAAATTACCCTCCCCGTCAACTGTCACCCAGGGTCTACCTTGACAATAGGGGCAAGAATGGACCATTTAGTATTTTTTTCCAACCTTTGGCTAAGATTTTAGAAATCCAAGTTAGGTTACAAGGGTAGCAGTTTCTGCCACTTAGGACATTGTCTGTCTCCTCTGGAAACCAGAGTATAGTCATTTGCTACAAGGAGGAAGCAGATGGTAATAAAAGTTAGTGGCCTTATATCCTAATTCAACAATGATGAAAAATCTTTAGTATTCTTCTGTGGCATTAAGAAACATTTTGTCTTACCAAGTTCATTCATTGCGTGTCTATGCTCCTCATCAAACGAAAGTTTCATTAGAACACACACAGCAGGACAGATTTGATGTTCAACAGGAGCTGGCACTGAAAGATAAAATTGACATAAACCATATGCTTTGTTTTCTCAAAAGTAGTGATATTTATTATACTTAAAAAATACTCAGGGCTCACTAATACATCCCTAATGCATAGCAGTTTAGTGAATCAACAAGTATTTGCTGAAGAGATGAATAAATACTACAAACATGGAAAGGAAAACGTAAGGGTTTTTTTTGGTTCCATAAAAATGTCTACCTCTCATCAGCCTTTGACCAAGTCTGCTGGACTAAGTCCCATGCAGGTTTATGCTATAATTCAAATAACTTAAAAATTATATTGGCTATATGAAATAATAAAAACATTTTGGTATAAAACTTTTTATTTGCAATCTCTATTTAAACTTAAAGACACATGGCTGTATACAAATGTAGTAGAGAAACCTAGTATAAACCTAGTATAGAAAGCTTACTATACAGATACCAGATAGTAAACAAAAATTTAAAGACAAGGTGTCCAAGAAAATGTACCTGCACATTTAATACTATGCACAAAGTTTCAAAACTGTTACTTGAAATAAAAATTTAAAAAGCAAGTCTATTTTTCAGAAGTAATAATATTTATTCTATTTAACTTTTCTGAGAATAGGTATTAAGAGCACAAAATGCGAGTCATTATATAATTGTGGACAAAGAAAACAATCCAGAAAGACAATGTTCTTCCAGTAAAGCATCCTATAGTTCTCCTCATCCCTAGGACAAATAGATATAAAGGACATTTCTGCTGTATTCTATTCTTGAAAACTTTTAAATTTTAAATAAATTCACCTTTATACCTACCTAAAAAAAATCTAAATCTTTATAGATCATGTTCTCAACATCAGTCTTTCTCCTACTCCCACAATCAAGATACTGATACAATAGTCCTTTGTCATGTGTGTGTGCGCATGTGGGTGTTCTTATCAGGTGAAAGGAAGGTCTTACCTTATATACTTACTGCTTTTGGTTCTTGCTACAGGAATGAAGTAAGTTATGTCCCCAAAGGTCCCAACTCCCATGTTCCCTGCTCCTGAAGGAGAGGGGCTGGTGGCCAAGGGTTTCTCCCTGAGCAAAGAGCTGGGAGGCTGATCACCCCAGCAACTGGGGCCCCATGGCCTGAAGCAGGATGGTGAAGTAGGAAGAGCACTGGGCTGAGAGTCAGGAGATCTGACCTCTGATCCTGCCTCCACCACCCACTAGCTGTGAGGCCACAGGCAAGTCTTTTAGCCTCTCTGAGCCTCAGTTTCTTCATCTGTAAAATGGAGATGATAATATCTTCCCTTCCTACTTCACAAGGTTGTTGTAAGGATCAAATAACATATATAACACAGCTCTGTATCCACTGAGTAGAGTGATATGCAAATGTAAGAGATTATGGGTTGGTCACTAACAGCTGAAGGAACTTGTGTAAAGTCACTTTCTTGAGCTTAATCTCAAGAGATGGAGGACATAATCGCTCAAGTTCTTTCTAGATCTGCTATGCTATGACTCTGTCTTGATTTTCTGTTCTTTTGTAGTTGCATTGTAGTACATATAACATTTTCCTTTGCTAATTTTTTCTAGAGAAATAGAGAGATTAAGCTTTAAACTATGTTAGCAGCGTAGATGGCTAATATGAATTTCCTACGCCTATTCATAAAGACACCATCCTAATTTAAAGTTTTCATTTCAAAACTTTTACATTTGCTTTGTAACATGCACCATATGGAACATACTTGGATTTTTGTCCTGGTCCATGCCTTGTTCATGGGCTTCCTGCCACTCCCAACAGGTTTCACAGTAAGCTCGTATCTGTTCCAAAAGATGAAGGACTCGGATTTCACGCCTGCCTCTCTTGTCATCAGGCTGTGAGTGAATGATGTTGTGGAGTGCTGCACTGGCCCTGGCCCGAGCCTCTTTACTGCCCCGGGAATTTCCCAACAACACAGAGTCTTTGTCATTGCCATGTAAAAGCTGGATGAGGAGAGGAAGACATCCAGACTGTCGCATGGATATACAGCTGTCTTGGGAGCTAGACATAGCTAGCAAAGTTCGCGACATATCATCCTTATCATGAGTACCAAGCATTGACAACAATGAATACACCATTTCCACCTGTGGGCCAAATGAGTTTAGAAACAAAATTATGACTTTTAATATCCAAAAGCCAACACCAATGAAGTGATGAATGGGATATTTATTGTAACTCATTAAAAACAAAAACAAAAACCCCTTTCCAGGATGAAGTAATGAGCGTTATTTCAAAATCCATATAATATAATCATCACCAACTTGTTTATGAGTAAATATTAGTAGTGGTAGTATATAGTGTTGAAAAAGAGAAAGTAGGTTCTTGCATAAACCTAAATTGCTGTTTGTCTGGATCAGCTGGTGATAATCCACTGATTATAATGAATGACAATCAACTGATTTCTCTCTCTCTCTCTCATATCTCCCCCCGCAACACACCCACCCACCCCCGCCAACACACACGCAGAGTCAGAAATGTGGTTTATCTAAATTCTTTACACAATTTAAAATTTTAATTTTTAAAATCTACAACCATAATCAATAAAGAGAAAATATTTTTCTGCAATTATTACTTACTAAGTACTAGCTCTCAGCAATTGGTAACCTTCACCAGATTATAATTACAGTCAAGTCCCCTACATATGGACGAGTTCCATTCTGAGAGCACGTTCACAAGTCCAATTTGTTCATAAGTCCAACAAAGTTAGCCCAGGGACCCAACTAACACAATCGGCATTTAGTACTATACTGTAATAGGTTTACAATACATTCGCATCTTTGAAAGTTCGTAACTTGAAGGTTCATATGTAGGGGACTTACTGTATAATATTGTTAAAGTTATGATTTCTCCCTTATACATGTAAAAATATCTTGTTATAAAAAGGAGAATGCTCTGATCATACAGGGATACAAAGCCAGGATTCTTATTCAATTTTTTTTTAAAAGCAGCTGGTAAGCATCAATTACTCCCTGACCATAAATTCGAAGAATTTACTTAGAAGCAGATTAGAAACAGGAAACAGTACCCAGTTATCCTGCACTGTGACCAACCTCATTTTAAAGTGAGAGCTACTGCATAAAAGTAGAGGCCATTACATAAATGTATCATATCTGTAAATTAGTGGTTCTTAACCAGGGGCAGTTTTAGCCACCCTGAGACACTTTTGGCAACATCTTGGAGACATTTTCGGCGGTCACAACTTCGGGAGGAAAAGCTTCGGGCATCTAGTAGGTGAAGACCAGGGATGCTGTAAACATCCTACAATGTAATGAGGAATTATCCAGCCAGTAATGCTGAGGCTGAGAAACTCTACTCTAAATGGGTAAACACACACTACTCTTAGATATGAAAGTATTATTAGGAAGGCAGTACAGAACTGTGGATAAATAGTCTTTCAAATTCTGACTCCACCACTTACAAGTGAGTGGTGTGACACGACCAAGTTATTTGAATTCTCTGAGGCCCAGTTGTCTCAGTTGCAAAATGGAGAAATTTACCTAATAGGGTTTTCTTTGTGAAGATTAAATAAAATAACACATGTATAGCACAGTAACTGGCATTCAAAAATGTAGTAAGGTCTTAATATTATCATACATAAATCACTTCAAAAGGAAATGGTATTCTAGCTGCCAGTTTTCATGCAATAGTACTGTTGAATATTAAACATTTTCTTTATAGTGAAAACTACTTGTTGATGTTGGACAGATCTGGGGTTGAATTCCAATTTAATTACACGATTCAGCTGTCTGAATCTTTTTTTGGCTTCAGTATTCTCATTTTAAAAAGAGGGGCAAGAATACCTCAAAGGGTTTTCGAGAAGATCAGAGATAATAAACATACAACTCCCAGCAGTTACTGGCATCCTAGTGGTCCCAAGTAGTAACCATTGTGAGCTATTAAAAGGATTAAGTTTCATATTAACAATACCATTGATACTCTAAAATTCATTTCTTAAATCGACATTAGTTATTTCAGTAATGCTTTTCCTAAGAGCCACTATATTATTAAAGTAAAAAAGACTATGTAGAGTATGCTGTGAAAACAACTAGTGGAATTATTTAGATTTAACTGAAAATATACTGCTTAGTAATATTAGAATTTCATCTTTGTTCATATAATAGTAAAGCCTCTGGCTTTAAAACAATAATAAAATAATTATTTTCTTTTCAAACATACTATTCTCAAGTCCCCCAAAATATTTACTAACATCTAAGAGACCCTAAGAAAACTCACTTATCAGCAGTGGATAGGATAATATTCAATTTCAATAATTTTTCCATCCACTAAGTATTTATTAAACACTCATTATGTGCAGATTCTGTGCTAGATGCTGCAAAGGATAAAAAAACAGTCCCTGTGCTCCAACTGTAGTGATTCAAAGGAGGTAGACAGATTGCATGGGGAGGTGAGAGGACCCTGGAAATCAGAAAACGTTTTGTAAAGAAGGAAAGCCCAAGAAGGTTTCTGAAGGCTGGCTAGGACTCTGACAGTCATTTTTCGGTGGGGTGGGAAGTGGAGGTGTGTGCCGCTGCAGGCAAGGCACAGAGGCAGAAGTCACAGGGAGTGCTCAGTGCTTATAATCTATTACCTTGGTTCCCAGATGACTTGTCAGCCTTCGAGGAGCAGAATGTGTGCTGCTAGAACTCAAAACACTGGCTGTTTCGTGATCTATTCGTGCAGTTGAACCCTAGAAATTAAGCAAATTATAGACAGTATAATTTAGATTATAGATAAATACAGCTAACTTCATGTTAAGGTACTCCAAATGAACTGTCTTTAGGGTAAACAGCTAAATATACCATTAAAAGTGTGAACATTATAACTGCTCAAAATGAATATTTTTACCTATAAACTTAAGTAGAGTTTAGAGAAACACTGAAGGAAAAAAGGTTGCTGCAAAAGACAGTTAAAGTACAATGTGGAAGTAACCGAACACTGCAGAAATTCTAAGAGTAATATTCTTTCACAAATTAAAAGGCATGAAACCACATTCAGTTAAATATAAATTGATTGGTAGAAAGCTCCACTGAGTGACGAAATGCTCTAAATTACCACAAAACTAACTGTGAATTTCGTACAGATCAAGTTCTCCAGGAGCTCAGAGTAGAAAAAAGACTACTTGAAACCTCTATTGGAGAAAGGCATGAAAAAATAAATAATTGTACTGAGATATCATGAGCACTTAGTAAGAAGAATGCATAAAATACTGACGGAAAACAGAAACAACTACTTGCTTAAGAACTATTAAAGACTGAATAAGATAAGTTATACTTAAAGGTAGGCCTTGGATTTTGGGAGAATGATGGAAGAGTCTGTGTAAAGGGATAAATATGGAAAGCATGCTAGAAAAGAATATAGGCAGAACACTCTCTGACATAAATTGTAGTAATGTTTTTTGGATCTGTCTCCTAAGGCAAAGGAAATAAAAGCAAAAATAAACAAACGGAACCCAACTAAACTTAAAAGCTTTTGCATGGCAATGGAAATCACAGACAAAACGAAAGACAACCTACAGAATGGGAGAAAACATTTGCAAATGATGTGACCAACAAGGGATTAATATCCAAAGTATATAAACAGCTCACGTGACTCAGCATCAAAAAAACAAACAACCCAATCAAAAAATGACCTGAAGACCTGAATAGACATTTCTCCAAGGAAGACATACAGGCACATGAAAAGATGCCCAACGTCACCAGTTATTGCAGAAATACAAATCAAAACCAGATATCACTTCACACCTGTCAGAATGGCTATTATTAAAAAAAAAAAAGTTTTAAGAGAAAATTACATTTGTAAATGTAACTGCAGAAAAAAACTGTAATGTGAAATCCATTTAACTGTATATTTTAAATGAGTATGTTAGTCTTTCCTCAATAAAGCTGATTTTAAGAAGTTGCAACTTGAGAGGTCTTTTTTATGTCTCCGCATACAAAAGCATGAAGACCCACTTATTCACACCCACATAGGGAAATCTAGGGTTAGATTAAGAATACTAAAACAGAGTCTCAGAGTGGCTACCCTTTCTAGTCTCTACTCCTTCTATGGGTCTGGATGCTTTATGTTGCTTAGTCCTCTAGGGATACTTCTCAATCTGGAGCAGCAGGTTAGTACCCCTCAGGGTAGGGAGAACAGGCAGCAGAGAAAGACATCCTGCAACTCCTTCCACTGCCACTAGCTGCTGGGTGCTTCTATAATGGTATTTCAATTCACACGCAACCAAACAACAAACATTTACTGAGCTCTTGCTACTTTCTCGGTACAGTGCTAGTCACTAGGGATGTAAGTGAGTAAGATATTCCCATCCTCACCACACACAGACTCTAGACAGGTTGCTCAACATGTAAATATACAGTAGTAAGTGCTTTGACAGAGGCCACATGCACACACAGGAATGGCATATACTCAGTCCTGGGAGTACAGAGTAAAGTGCTATCGATTTTGAACTACGAGGAAGAGTTTAGCTAATAAAAAGGAGGAGAGTTAGCCACACGGCAGCCCAGACGAGGCAGAAGCATAAGCAAAGGTCAGAAAGAACGTGTGTGTGTTTGTGTGTGTGTGTGAGTGTGTGTGTGTGAGAGAGAGAGAGAGAGAGAGAGAGAGAGAGAGAGAGAGAGAAAGAGGGAGAGGGAGAGGGAGAGGGAGAGAGGGAGAGAGGGAGAGAAAGAAAGAGAGGGGAGAGACAGAAGCTGATTCACTGATTGATTTGGAGATAAAGAGCTCATTCTGATTGCAATAAAGAAGATGGAGTTGAGGGACGAAGACTCAAGGTAAAGAGAATAGTCAGGGGGCTTTTTAAGGAGACTCAGGCAAGGGGCCTCTCTTGCTCTACAGTAGAAGGGGAATGACTCCTTATCCTGAAGCAAACATACTGTCTCTTTTTAAAAAATTTATTTATTTATTTATTTATTTTTGGCCGTGTTGGGTCTTCGTTGCTGTGTGCAGGCTTTCTATAGTGGTGGCGAGCGGGGACTACTCTTCGTTGTGGTGCATAGGCTTCTCATTGCAGTGGCGTGTCTTTGTTGTGGCTCGCGGGTTCTAGAGCGCAGGCTCAGTAGTTGTGGCGCGCAGGCTTAGTTGCTCTGCGGCATGTGGGATCTTCGCGGACCAGGGCTCAAACCTGTGTTCCCTGCATTGGCAGGTGGATTCATAACCACTGCACCACCAGGGAAGTTCCAAACATACTGTCTTTGAGGATATCTAAATATTTTTACTGTTTCTGGTAGTGAGGATCTAACACAACCCCTAACGATCCTTGTTTCCTGGTATTCACACGTAATCGCCCTGCCTTTGACTGTGGGCTAGATTTAGTGAATGGCTTCTAGTGAACAGACTGCTGCAGACGTGATGAGAAGTCACTTCCAAGATAAGGTTACGAAGACTGTGGCTTCCATCCTGGACATCCTCTCTTGTGCTCTCTGAGGGAGGCCAGATACTACGTTGTGAAACGCCCTTTGTAAAGACCCTGGCAGCAAGGACATGATATCACTGGCCAACAGCCTGAGGACATGAGGCCTGCCAACAGCCATATGAGTGAGCTTAGAAGCACATCTTCCCCAAGTCAAGTCTTGAAATGACTGCGGCCCCAGCTAACACCGTGACTGCAGCCTGTGAGAGACCCTGAACCGGAGGCACTCAGCTAAGCTGCACCAGGATTCCTGACCTACAGAAACAATAATAAATGTTTGTTGATTTTGCTAAAATTGTCAAGCAGCAATAGATAATTAACACATTGTTTGAAACAAAAGAGAAATAAGAGGTTAAACTATGAAACAAGGGAAAACCCATGTCCACACTAAAACATGTTCCGGACATTCATTTCAGTGTAGATACCAAATCATCTTTAAGCTTCAGTCTCCGTATCTTCCTATACAGCTCCTTGATTTTGGGACACTCACCGCTCTGTTCTCCCAAACTCTCTAGCTAGAAATCCAGATGCATTTCTTATAAGGAGATTCCAAGAGAACATTCCCATACCCACACTACCTATAGGCCTAGAACTCGAGCCCTGAGAATCTTTCCTGGGCCTTTTTATTATGGCTAGGCCTGCAACGACATCTTTCAGAGGAACCAGAGAAATGGTAACCTGCAAGAAATGGTACCTTCCTAAGAAGTATTTCCCACCCGACGCATCACTAAATTCTGAAGAAATGAGCGTCATTAACTCTCTCTCAAACTCAAGACCTATTAAATCAGCCATATTTTACATCCACTAAATCAGCCTTGCTCACTGTCCAAAACCTAAGTCCAAAAACATATCATTTCCAACTGTCAGCCTTAAGACGTGTGTGAGACACTATTTCCTACTATTTTCTTTCCTATCCAAACTTCCTTGTGAAATTTAGGTTCCATGCTCCATAAATACCCATACCTCCTCAACTTTTCACATAATGCTCCTTTCATTCCTGGCCTTAACTGAAACCTAGCTCTTATTGGACACCACCTCCTCCTGCAGCCCTCTCTCCTATATCCCATGTACTTTGGCGTCAGGAGGTAGCATAAGCCTATGTTTTCCTCACTCTTCAACACCACTTTGAAACTATTATTTCTCCACCTTCCGATAATAGCCCCAAATCTCCTTGTGTTATAATCACTTTTCCCTTTCCCCAGTGCTATCACCTACTAACCAATCACTGTCTTCAATCATTAAACAACTTGGGCACAAGGGTCACTGACCTCCTTCTACTTCAATTACTGCCACCATTCTGGGTAACTTATGCCCCATTCAAAACCGTGGTCTCTCAGTTCTCTGGTATCTTCAGTGACGTTTTTCTCCTCTACTCCATTTTAGTCACTGACATCTATGGCTGTATCCTAGACCATTTCCATCACCCTAAAATGTACCATCTCTGAATAATGCATTTAGTTATCCTGTGGTAACTCTGAAAACCTATTCTTCTGGCAATCTCCTTTAACCTTCCCCAAGAAAGTGTCTTTAAAATGACTGGAATGTCCAGCGCATGAATGTCCCTACATACTCCACCTTGAATGTTTTCGTGGTCCATCACTTCCGTAATTCTTTTGTCAGTTTTCAATATCTTTGCCCCATGGCTATTCCATCTCACCTGCCTGGAAACATTGCAATTGTAGATGAATCCAACTGTCTGTTTTCTCTACACCCTAATATGGACTGCTGAGCAGTATTTGAGAAATATGAGCATGTGAGAAATATCACACAATTCTCCAGGGTGCTGCCCATGTAACATTTATGGTCACCAATACACCTGGGCCCTTAGTCCTCCATCTGTAATCCTTGTGTTTCCCTAGTCAGCTCTCCCTTCTTTGCTCACAGTGGCTATTTTGGATATGTCTCCTTTACCACAAATAATTTTACCTTCTAATTTGCAGAGAAATAGAAGCCATCAGACAAAACTCCCTCAAACTTGCTGCTACCAAACTGACAAAATTACCTGCCTCCACACCCATCTCCATCTCCTCCTGCTATTGCTTCAGAGGCACCCCTTCTGCTACCTAAGGCCCGCCCCTTCATGTGTGCTCTAGATCCTTTCCCTCCCCATTTCTCTTTGCTCTTTTGGACCTTCAATCTTTTTCTCTACTGGCTCCTTCCCATTACCATTCAAATATGCTTATCTCTTCTATTTTATAAAAAGAAAAATAATCTCTCAATTTTCTCTCAAATCTCTACTCTGTGTCAGTTAATGGCCTTTTCTCTCTTGGGCAGTTCACACTCAGACTTTCTGAGTTAGCTAAAATTGCTCTCTTCTACTTTTTAACCTTCCAATTTAAACCTCAACTCACTCCAATATCACATGGTAGAGAAGAAAGCCAATGAAATGGCTCTTGCCAAGATCAGCACTGAAGTTCTTTTTTTGGTGAAACCTAAAGGAAAATTTTCAAGTCCTTACAGTCAATGGTGGATATTGTTAACTATTTCCTCTTTTGGAACAACAATGTTATTCCCTTGCTTTGGAATTTTTTAGCCCAGGTCTTCATCTTCTCTTTCTATAATCACAGGGGATATAAAAATCTCCCATACCTTTAATTATCACATTTTTCACCCTTCCCTTTGATTCCAAACCCACTATCTAATAGCCTACTTGACATTTCTGCTTCATTGTCTCAGACTTAACATCTTGAAACTTAACACTTTTGAAACTAGATTATTTTCCCTCACAAACTTGTTCCTCATCTAGTGTTAGCACTGAAATGTATCACCATCCTTGTAGCTGCCTATGACAAAAACCTGGAAGTCATTCCTGACTTCTCCTTCCTCCTCAGCCCTCGCATCCAACACTAACCCTTATGGATTATAGTTTCTAAATCCTCTCAGATACTCAGATATCTGCTGACTAAATGACTCTCTCACATCTATCAATTCTTCCCTAACCCCCAAGGCCACCATCATCTTTCACCTAGATTACTGTTCCTAATTTACCCAATCATTCTTAAGGTGTCAGAATAAATTAATTTGTAACTTCCTCTAGGATGAAAATCACCCCAACACTAGGTTAAGTGCTGTAGCACTACGTACTTGCCCTTTCATACTACTTAACACACTTTGTGGAAAATGCTCATCTGTCTTACTTCTAGATGATAAGTTTCTTGAGGACAAGGTAGCATCTGCCTAGCCCACCACCACACCCGAGGGTTGAGAACAGTCTTGGCATAATGCAGATCCTCAGTAAACAGATCCTGAACAGTGATGAGTTTTATATTATCTTTCAGGTAAAAGGGGTGGGGGAGAAAGTTAACAGCAGAGTGAAAAATGGGCTAAGGAGCAGAGAGGTGGGGATAAGATGAACTGTCTGGAGGGGGCCCCTCCAAGTAAATACAATTCCTTTTCACTACATATTAGAATCAAGCATCTATCTTCTGATTCCCCTTTATTCACCCTTAAATATCCATTGCCATTACAGGCACTCAAATGTTTGCTGAGGGACCCTAGAAGGACTATGCCTGGCAGTTAAATTAGCACAGCTGGGATACAGTCAATTTCAATTACACTTGCTGGGTTGGAACCCCTCTTCTATCCTCTGCTTGCTCACTTTACAAAGTGACTCAAAAGGGTTCACCATAAAGGTAGCAACAGTCTCTAACTCACTATGAAACTTGACATGAGGGGGAAGAAGCAACCACTCCCCTCACCTTGCCTTGTTTTCATACAAACCGTATCTGGAAGTAGTCAAACAGTAGATAAGGAGAAGTTTCTCTTTATAGAAATACTACAGCTAATTTTGTAACCCCTAATGAATTAATGGAGCTAAGCATTAAGTATCAATGGTTGTTAATACCACAAAAAGAGAGAAAACCAGACATTTTGTGCTTCCTGATGGAAGACCACAATGCCATCTATGAAAAAGTCTTGTCCAAAAAAGGGGGGGGGCCTTGAAACCAAATCTGATCACATCTCTAGATCTAAATACCAATTTATAGGAAATACAGAAGATAGAGGATCATGTCAAACTTCACCGTGGAGATGTTATCAGCAAAATCCAGACTATGGAAAACACTAGAAAACAAATAACTTTGGTTAGTCAACAAACATATAGCAAAAAACTGAGAGACAAAGAGGAAACCTATAGATTAAAAGAGGCTTCAAAGACATATTAACCAATCTCTGTGCACGAACCTTATCTGACCAGAGTCAAATAAACTGAAAAATTATGACATTTATGAAACAATTGCAAATTTGAATACTGACTAGATATCTGATGCTACTAAGGAATTACTGTTAGTTTCTTTGGCAGTGTAATAATGGCACTGTAGTTATGCACTTTAAAAAACTGTTCTTTGTCCTTTTTTCCCAGGATTGCTTTAGCAATTTTGGGTCTTTTGTGGTTCCATATAAATTTTAGTATTATTTGTTCTAGTTCTGTGAAAAATGTCATGGGCATTTTGATAGGAATTGCATTAAATCTTGTAGATTGCTTTGGGACTTCGGACAATACTACAAAGCTACAGTAATCAAAACAGTATGGTGTTTGCACAAAAACAGACATATAGACCAACGGAACAAAATAAAGAGCCCAGAAATAAACCCACACACCTATGGTCAATTAATCTTTGACAAAGGAGGCAAGAATACACAATGGAGAAAAGACAGTCTCTTCAGCAAGTACTGTTCAGAAAGCTGGACAGCTACATGAAAATCAATGAAGTTAGAACACTCCATCAACCATAAACTCAAATTGGTTTAAAGACCTAAATATAAGACATGACACCATAAAACTCCTAGAAGAAGACATAGGCAAACATTCTCAGACATAAATTATAGCAATATTTTCTTAGATCAGTCTCCCAAGGCAAAAGAAATAAAAGCAAAAATAATCAAATGGGACCTAATCAAACTTAAAAGCTTTCACACAGCAAAGGAAAACCAAAAAACAAAAAACCCATCAACAAAACAAAGACAACCTACGGACTGGGAGAAAATATATGCACAAATGATGCAACTGACAAAGGGTTAATATCCAAAATGTACAAAGAGCTCATACAACTTAATATCAAAAAAACAGACAACCCAATCAAAAGATGGACAGAAGACCTAAACAGACATTCCTCCAAAGAAGACATACAGATGACCAACAAGCACATGAAAAGATGCTCAACATCGCTAATTATTAGAGAAATGCAAATCAAAACCACAATGAGGTATCACCTCACACCGGTCAGAATGGCCATCATTAAAAAGTCTGGAAAGAATGTGGAGAAAAGGGAGCCCTCCTACACTGTTAGTGGAAATGTTAATTGGTACGGCCACTGTGAAAAACAGTATGGAGGTTCCTTAAAAAGCTAAAAATAGAACTACCATATGATCCAGCAATCTCACTCCTGGGCATAAATCCAGAAAAGAGGAAAACTCTAATTCAAAAAGATACACGCACCCCAATGTTCACAGCAGCACTATTTACAACAGCCAAGACACGGAAACAACCCAAGTGCCCATCAACAGATGATCAGTTTAAGAAGATACAATGGAATTTTATTCAGCCACAAAAAAGAATGAAATACTGCCACCTGCAGCAACATGGATGGACTTAGAGAATATCATACTAAGTGAGGCAAGTCAGACAGAGAAAGACAAATATTATATGATATCACTTATATGGGGGAATCTAAAAAATAATACAAATGAATCTATATACAAAACAGAAACAGACTCACAGACGCAGAAAACAAACTTATGGTTATCACAGGGGAAGGAGAAAAGGATAGATTAATGGTATGGGATTAACAGATACAAATAATCTGAATAAAAAATTACTGAATCACTTTGCTGTACAGTTGAAACTAACATAATAATGCAAATCAGCTATACTTCAATTTTAAAAAAAGTAATCTTAGACACAGAAAACAAACTTATGGTTACCAAAGGGGAAAGGGAAGGAGGGATAAAACAGGAGTATGGGATTAACAGATATACACCTCCATATATATAAATTAGATAAACAACAAGAATTTACTGTATAGCACAGGGAACTATATTCAATATCTTGTAATAACCTATAAGGGAAAAGAATTGGAAAAAAATATATGTATAACTGAATCACTTTGCTGTACACCTGGAAGTAACAATATTGTAAATCAACCATACTTCAATTAAAAAAAAGTATTCTTTTTTTTAAAAAATGTATTTGGGGGGCTTCCTTGGTGGCGCAGTGGTTGAGAATCTGCCTGCCAATGCAGAGGACACGGGTTCGAGCCCTGGTCTGGGAGGATCCCACATGCCGCGGAGCAACTAGGCCCGTGAGCCACAATTACTGAGCCTGCGCGTCTGGAGCCTGTGCTCCGCAACAAGAGAGGTCGCGACGGTGAGAGGCCCGCGCACCGCGATGAAGAGTGGCCCCCGCTTGCCACAACTAGAGAAAGCCCTAGCACAGAAACGAAGACCCAACACAGCCAAAAATATAAATAAATAAATAAATAATATTTAAAAAAAAAAAATGTATTTGGTTGTGCCGGGTCTTCATTGCAGCACATGGGCTCCTTAGTTGTGGCATGCATGTGGGATCTAGTTCCCTGACCAGGGATTGAACCCAAGCCCCTCGCACTGGGAGCATGGAGTCTTAACCATTGCACCACCAGGGAAATCCCCCCAAAATGTGTTCGTATCTTTTGGAAATACACAGTGAAGTATTTATGCAAGAAATGATGGCTGGGATCTTTTCCAAAAATAAAATGGGAGGGCAAGTAGATAGGGTACATGTAGATTACTATATTATTCTCTCTGCCTCTGTATCTATTTGAAATTTTCCATAATAAAAGGTTTAAAAACACATTACTAGCAGCAGAAAAGGTCCTCCTACCATTTTCTCTCTTTCCCACTCTTTGTTGAAGTTCATTACTACTTACTGGTTATATCACTAGAGATCTGGTTCTAAACATTAAACAGAAAAGCTGAGGATCAATTCATAAATGAATTACACACATAGTTATATACTAAGCAAGCAGGGATCTGATCTGTATAATTTACTTTTAGCTTTCTCTTTTCATTTAACTTCCAGGGGAGATTAATCACAGGTCAAGAAACCTTATTTCTAGAAGGGATGTTAGTCATTCCTTCCAACCTACATATATTTATTGTTGTTATCTACTATTTATCAGGGATTGTGGGGATATAAAAATGGATAAAACTGGAAAGGATCTTTGCCCTTCTGGAGCTTACAATCTACTGGGGAAAACAGAAATAATCACAGAAATAAACATAAAACTGCAAATGTGGTCTGCAAAGGAGAAGAACAAGCTAGGACAGCCTTTAATAATGGGATGTGGAGAGTTCAAGCCTCTTGAGAAAGTCATGCTGAAGCTCAGACACACACAAACGGATGTTAACTGAGTGGAGTGGGACGAGAAGTGCACTACATGGAACAGGAGCAGACGGTGTGCGGGCTGCAGAGGAGAAAGCCCAGGAAAGGTCAGCGCGGCAGAAGTGCTGAGAGCAAAGTGTGACATAAAGCTAACACGTTGCGAAGGAGCCAGATTATATAGGTCACAATAAAGGGTTATCTTATTCTAAGAACCAAGGGACGCCAACAAAGGATTTTACAAAGAGGGTGATTTACTCATGTAAAGATCATTCCGGCAGAGTGGATGTGGGCAGGAAACCAGGTGAGGTAGAATGAATTTCCACAAAGTGGTAGAGATAAGGGCACCAGGATAGCAGCTTTGGTAGATCATGCTACTGTGATCCTGAGAGAGTCAAAAAGATTATTTTCATTTTTAATTAGTGTCAATGGTTTTTGTCTCTGGAGCAAATAATAAAACAAAGCAAATGAACAAACCCCAAGCGGTTGTCACATGGGTAGATCCTATTAAGACAGGTTAAAGGAATCTTGGCATAACTGAATCACAGTCCCACAGATATATATCACTCATCTACATTAGGATCTGGGAGTAGCTGTAGCATCATTAATGTGATCTTGTAACTTTGCTATGATTTTATGGCATACTGAAGTTCTACATTTTTATATGAAACCTACTGTTCCTTTCTCTTATGGTTTCCTACCCACTTCATGATTATAAAAATTCTACCCTCATTTTCTTCTTATCTTTTGGTATTTTTAATAGTTTTCATTTTTGACATCAAATCTAATCTACTTAGAATTAATTTTGATGTAAGAAGTGTAATAGGGATCCGATTTTTTTTTAATGAATATCCAGCTTATTGGATAGGTGAGGCGTTAAAGTATATAATAATTGGAATACAACCCAAAGCACTAATAGTGGGTCTAATCCTAAGCAAACAATTTTTTTTTTCTATCAAAAAGACAGAACTTTTTTTCTTTCTACATATGTGTAGGAACACATAATGTTCCCAAAGAATTCCCTAAACAATACACAAAGAAATAACCCAAATGTGCTATTTAGATATAATTTCCCTAATTTACCATCTATAGAGTTTTCTCCACTACAGTGCTCACCAGTAATATTAAAATGAATTATCTTTTTGTTTTAACTCAGTAAAATAAATTTAAGTACTCAAGTATGAGACATTTTAAGCTTTAAATTTTAATGAACTAATAGAAGCAGGCTCTTTTAAAATAAATAGTATCATTAAAAGTAACCTACAGACACTAAGGGAATATTTTATATCAACAGTAAGAAAATTTCCTTAAAATTAACTTAGTGAAATTGTATTTAAAAAAATGATTCATTTACAACATAAAATATTCATTGAAAAAATGTGGAGAATACAGAACACTCCAAAGAAAAATACGGTCATAGTAGGATGCATTCCAATAAAACTCTAATAGAAGACTGATGGCAACATAACAAGATAATAGTTCTACATTAAAAAACAAAAATTGACTTCCGTAATTTTGCTAAAGATGACAATAGTAAACATCATTAGGCTATGTTTCTACTTGGTATGAGCATTAGAATCATCTTTTTCAGTGATAGGATTTAAATTTCTAGATTTATGTAACCTTGAAGTACAACATAAAACAAGAACTATAAGTTCTTATGACCATTTTTTAAAAACATAAAAATGTCTTTGCAAAGAATGCCACAGAGAAAGAGCAAACCTATTCAAATGCAAGCAATAATAACTAGGTCAAATCACATATGACCAAAATGCAGCTTAGTATTTATTTTTCAAAAAAATTCTTCTCACGCTAATCATTTTAGGCTAAAACAGAGACACACAATTTAGAGCTATAAGATATACTTAGAAATTTTGAAAGCATTATTGTTAGATATAATAAAGAAAAATGACATAGCATTTTGGTACTGAATTTTTCTGGAGATATCCATTCAAGACTAAGAAAGTAGATAAGATTTACAGATCTTTCTGAGAATCATCTCACTCTGTATTCCTTTTTAAATATTTAAATAGTTAATTGGAAAAAAAATTAATAAAATAATTTATTTACCTGACCACTACCCGAAGTTGCCATGTTGATTTCTGCCACTCCTTGACTTTCATTCTGTCGCTCAGCTTCATGTGAGCCGGCTTCATGCTTGCTCTGAGATGACCTCTGTTAATATGGAGTTAACATCATTACATACAAAAATGGTGTATGCTTTCTTAGCCCAGAGCTTTCCTTCGTTCTTGCTTTAAAGCTTTGAATGCCTCAATTATACAGGTTTACAAAAGCATGGAACTGCACTTTATACTTCATCAGCTCCCGCAGGGTTGACTGTCGACTATTTCGGTAAAAGGAAAGTGAAGTGTGTCCCTCGAGCATTAGAGCCACACAAGACAAAGGATTTTCTGAGACTCACAGAAACACCATCCTCCACCAGCTGTGCTCACATCACTATCAGGGATATATCCCAACTAGAACAAATAACTGTCTTTTCCGCAAGGTCACATGGCTCTGGCGTTTACTAGAGCTGCAAATATATCAGTTAAACTATTAACCTAAGCTTAAAAACACCTTCTGTATAACTATGTTTATACACAGAATATATATATACATCTTCTGCTAATAAAAGTCATATGAAACCAACAGATAAGTTCTTAAGTTTCTCATCTGAAAAAAACCAAAAACCTTTTCTAATGTAGCCACCATCTGCTATGTAAAATGAAAGTGACAGATTATATCCAGTAAAAGCAGTCATTTCAAGAGAGATTATATCCAGTACAAAGCAGTCACTTTGAAAAAATATCACTGCAGAATCAAAGAAATAAAATAACTTTTCCATTATCTTTTATAGAAACAATCACAAATGTGCCTACCCTAGGAAAATGATAACGCAAAAATAAAAATTACACTTTAAAAAATTTGACATAATAGTGGAAAACTGTATTACAAAATGGCTTCCACTAGAATTTCTTTAAACATAAAGCTTTTCTAGACCATTTAAGATGTGACTTAATAATTTACCAATATTTCCATCAATAAACTAGTATAAGTTATATACAGGCAAAAGAGAGGTAGTCCCAATAATTCAGAAACAGAAGAAAAAATATCACCATGGGAAAGTTACACTACGAAATTCAACAAAATCAACAAAAGTAGAGAATACAAAATCAATCTAGAGACAAAATGAATCAAAAACCACTAAATCCACCAAGATTTGACACTAACATAATTGAAGACGTCAATATAAGAGTACTGAGTATCTGCCACGTTGGTTACTTTCACTAGGTGCTGGGGAATACAGCGCTGGCAAAACCAGACACTGCTCAACGCACTCTTCAAGCTTCAGTCTAGTCAGGGATACTATCAAATAATGAGAGAAATGACAATAGAGTTAAAACTTTGACAAGTACTCTGAAGAAGGGTACAGGGCGCTGTAAGGATATACACCAGAGGGATGCCATATGTTGTGGGGACTTGGGGGGAAGAGCTCCCTTAGGAAGCCTTGTCTGAACTGAGATCTAAATACAAACAGGAGTCCTAGGAAATGGGATGGGGATAGAAGGTGAAGGTTTTAGGTAAACAGAAGACCATGTGCAAAGAACCTGGGCTGGGAGGAAACATGGCTTGCTCTAGAACATCAAAGAACTACAGTGTGAAGAGTAGAACACAAAGATGGTAAAAACAAAAACAAAAACAAAAATCTTACTGATTTTACTGAATTTAGTGTGATTCTCAGATGGCACTCTTGCCCTCACATAACTAATACCAGTAATACTAATGGGAAAAGGTGCATGTATTTTGATTTTTTTAAGTCAAATTTAAAATGGTCTAAGTAGGTAGGAAAGAGAAGCGACCAGTTTGGAGACTATGTCTTAAAGTAAGTATTAGATAATGGTACTTTACACCTAGGGAAGCAGTGATGGAGATAAAAGCAGTGGAGACAGAGGTAAATCTGAAGGACTGCATGATAGATTGGATATGGCGAGTGGAGGAAGAGGTCTGGTCAAGAATTACTCCTGTGTTCTTTAGCTCACACGACTGAATAATGATGGTACCATTCACAGAGATAGGTGATACTAAAGGAGAATGAGGGTATTTTGGAGGATGTGGGGCTCATAAGGAGGACTTAGGAGGAGAAGATCATTAATTATGCTTTGGATATGTTGGATTTAAAGTGACTTTAAGACAACTAAGTAGAGATGCAGAGTAGGTACACAGATTTAGGAGTCTGGAGCTCAGGGCTAGAAAAATGAATTTGAGAGCCAAAAGCATACAGATGGTGAGTGAAGCCCTAAGCATAAATAAGATGGTCTCAGGGAGGGAGAGAAAATAAAAGAGGAAAAGTGAAATATGTCTTAAGGAATGTGTATGAACCAAAAAAGATGCCAAGAGTATAATATTTCAAGCAACAGTGTTCAGTAATGTGGAAAATATGAAGATGAAGACTGAAAATGTCCATTAGCAATATGGAAGTCATCAATGATCCATTTCAGTGAAACTATGAGAGTAGAGACTAGACTGGTGTGTGTGAATGGTGGGGAGGAAATACAGACTTGGAGTCTAGAAACACCTTTGGAGTGAAGATTAGGAAAAGACAATGAGGACGGGAAGGGGACAGATGAAGAACAGTTGCAGGGAGAGGTGGAATTGAGGAAAGTTCATTTTCTGTTTTTAAAGATAAGACTTGAGCATGTTTAAATGCCAATGAAAAGATGCTACAGAAGAGAAAGAAGATAAATATGAGAGAAACGAGGTAAGAGTACTAAGTTCCTGAGAAGGCAGGAGCTGAAAATCCAAAGCACAGGAAGGAAGGCAGAATGCTTCCTGGTAGGAAGGAGAGAGCGCTCTGACGATAGCTACTGTTTTCTCTGTGAAGGAGGAGATGAAATTATTAGCAGGATGAAGATTAGTAGACATCAGAAATAGTCGTTTCCAGTAGAGAGAGAATGGGGGATCCAGAGAAACACAGTAGGCCTGCAGGACTGCCAGGCCCAACTGATGATGGTGATAATGATGAAAATAATGAAGTTAAAAAAAAATCTAATGTTTGTTATGCACTAATCACTTGGCATCTATTGATTTAATCCTTACATCAACTCTACGAAGCATGTACTATTATTATCCTCATTTTACACATGAAGAAACTGAGGAGGCACAGACGATAAGTATCTGGCTTTAGGTCACATACCTGGTAAATGGCAGAGCCAGAGCTGGGATCACAACCCAAGCAGTCTGACTCTAGAGCACAAAGTAATATTTAACACTTACTATCTTTATTTTCTTTACTTATTTACTTCCCTTTATTCTTTCATTGATCCTAGGCGACAGGTCTGTCTGTGTTCTTTGATCACTATCTAAAACTACTGCTAACACTGAGAACAGAGAGATTGTTTCTGATTCCTTTGAAAGAATAATCCTATCTAGTCTCCTTATTCCCATAGTTGCTGGACACCTTCCCCAGTTTTCTATCCTAGGACTAAAAAAATTTAAAAAACAAACAAAACAATTTTGTTGAGGTATTTACATATCTCAAAATTGGCCCACTTTAAGTGTACAGCTCAATGATTTTTAATAAACTTACCAAGCATCACAATACTCCAGTTTTAGAACATTTTCATCACTCTAAAAAGATCCCTTGTGCTCTAAAAGAACCCTTTATAGTTAATCCCAATTCCCACCCACAGCCTCAGGTAACTATGAATCTACTTTGTCTTTATGAATTTGTCTTTTCTGTACATTTATTATAAGCAGAATATGTGGACTTATGTGTCTCGCTACTTTTATTTAGTATAATGTTTTTGAGGTTCATCTCTGTTAGAGTATGTGTCATCAATTTGTTCCTTTTTATTGCCAAACAGTATTCCATTGTAAGGGTATACCACATTTTGTTTATTAATTCACCAATTGATACACATTTGCATTTTTCTACTTTTGGGCTATTGTGAATAATACTGCCATGAACATTCAAGTGAAAGTCTCTATGTGGACATGTTTCCATTTCTCTTAGATAGATACCTAGAAGTGGAATTGCTGTGTCATATAATAATTGTACGTTTAATACTTTAGGTGACTGCCACACTTTTCAAGTGGCCAAACCATTTTAGATTCCCATCAGCAGTGTATGACGGCTTCTATTTATCCATAACTCTGCCAACGCTTACTGTTTTCTTTATGATTACAGCCACCCTAATGAGTGTGAAGTGGTATCTCATAGTGGTTTTAACTTGCATTTCCCTAGTGACTAATGATGTTGAGCATATTTTCATGTGTTTATTAGCCATTCCTATATATTTTTCTGGTGAAACGTGTATTCAAATCTTTTGCTCATTTGTAAGTGGGGTTGTCTCCTTATTAATGGGTTGTAAGAGTACTCTGCATGGGATTTTTTTTTTTTAGCATCTTTATTGGAGTATAATTGCTTTACAATGGTGTGTTAGTTTCTGCTTTATAACAAAGTGAATCAGTTATACATATACATATGTTCCCATATCTCTTCCCTCTTGCATCTCCCTCCCTGCCACCCTCCCTATCCCACCCCTCTAGGTGGTCACAAAGCACCGAGCTGATCTCCCTGTGCTAGCTGCATGGGATTTTAATAAATATTTCTCACTGGCTATTTTCTAGAGATTTTTAAACCGTGCCATAATTTTCCTCACAGTTCGCACCCGTCTGAGCCCCCCCCCCCGCCCCCAAATGTACCTGTTTGCCAGTAAACAACCTGTCTGAAATGATACATAAGAAAGTGGCAGCACTGGTTGCCTCACATATCCTTTTGGAACTTTTGAGATTTGAATCATGTGTAATAATTACATCATCTGAATTATGTTCCACATCTAGACCCTAAACCAGAGTTGTCGGCAGGTAGGACAAAGACAATGTTATAAGATGCTTCATGGTAGAGAAATTATTTAGCAGACATCTTTTCTTTTCTTGTCTACACTGTATGTGACCTAATTTATGAGTATCTGATTCCCAGTTTTCTCTATTTTCAAGCTTCTCTCTCTGATCTATATTAGCAGAATGATAATAATGGAATAAAGAAACATCAAACAGCAAAATTAGAATTTTCTTTCTTGAATAAGACATAACACCTTCTTTTAGTTTTCATTCACTGAATAAATGTAAACATTTTAGACTATGAATGATATGACCATTATTATAACAAAAAGAAACAAAAATTAGATTAGGTCACAGTGGTAGGCAGCCCCAAATCCAATGATCTAAATAAAATTTTGAACAAATACAAAAAACACAAACAAGCCCCCAACCTGCAATAACCTTATAATTGTGCTGGAAAATGAGAATTGCTATTAACAAATGACAATTCTTTAAGGAATTGTCAGGGGCCAGAAAGTTGGTAAAATTTGGAAATATACAGACAGGGAATATGTTACACCAAGCAAATGATGACACAAAGAAGGCCAGTGCAGTAATACTAATAGCAAACAAAATAAAAGTCAAGGTGAAGAGCATTAAATGGAATAAGGAGGGCTATTTCATACACATAAAGGAGTCAATCAAATAGAAAAAATGTGAATACTGATTTAGAAATAGAAAAAAACTCTGCTGATGCAGCCAAATAGCAATAATCAGAATATAAGAAAGATGGGGGGAATAAAAACTAACTATAACTAAATAAGATAGAAAGCAGCAAAAACTCAAAGCATAAAATATCAAAAAAGAAAATACAGGGCTTCTCTGGGGGCACAGTGGTTAAGAATCCGCCTGTCAACACAGGGGACAGGGGTTCGAGTCCTGGTCCAGGAAGATCCCACATGCCGCGGAACTAAGCCCACGTGCCACAAGTACTGAGCCTGCGCTCTAGAGCTTGCGAGCCACAACTACTGAAGCCCATGCACCTAGACGCTGTTGTCCACAACAAGAGAAGCCACTGCAATGAGAAGCTGATGCACCACAACAAAGAGTAGCCCCTGCTCACCGCAACTAGAGAAAGCCCGCGTGCAGCAACAAAGACCCAATGCAGCCAAAAATGAATAAATAAATAAATTTTAAAAAAAACAACACAGTGCTGCTCAATAAAAACAAAAGCTGCCTCTTTAAAAACAATTTAAAAAATAGAGTGTAGTTAAGTTCAATCAAGGAAAAAAAAACAGCTGCACAAGCCTCTTAGATAGCCTCATCCACCAGAGGGCAGACGGCAGAAGCAAGAAGAACTACAATTCTGCAGCCTGTGGAACAAAAACCACATCCACAGAAAGACAGACAAGATGAAAAGGCAGAGGGCTATGTACCAGATGAAGGAACAAGATAAAACACCAGAAAAACAACTAAATGAAGTGGAGATAGTCAATCTTCCAGAAAAAGAATTCAGAATGATACTGAAGATGATCCAGGACCTTGGATAAAGAATGGAGGCAAAAATCAAAAAGATGCCAGAAATGCTTAACAAAGACCTAGAAGAATTAAAGAACAAACAAACAGAGATGAACAATACAATAACTGAAATGAAAAATACACTAGAAGGAATCAATAGCAGAATAACTGAGGAAGAAAAACAGATAAGTGACCTGGAAGACAGAATGGTGGAATTCACTGCTGCAGAACAGACTAAAGAAAAAAGAATGAAAAGAAATGAAGACAGCCTAAGAGACCTCTGGGACAACATTAAACACAACAACATTCGCATTATAGGGGTCCCAGAAGAAGAGAGAGAGAAAGGACCTGAAAAAATATTTGAAGAGATTATAGTCGAAAACTTCCCTAACATGGGAAAGGAAATAGCCACCCAAGTCCAGGAAGCGCAGAGAGTCCCATACAGGATAAACCCAAGGAGAAACATGCCGAGACACATAGTAATCAAATTGACAAAAATTAAAGACAAAGAAAAATTATTGAAAGCAGCAAGGGAAAAACGACAAATAACATAGAAGGGAACTCCCATAATGTTAACAGCTGATTTCTCAGGAGAAACTCTACAAGCCAGAAGGAAGTGGCATGATATACTTAAAGTGATGAAAGGGAAGAACCTAAAACCAAGGTTACTCTACCCAGCAAGGATCTCATTCAGATTCGATGGAGAAATCAAAAGCCTTACAGGCAAGCAAAAGCTAACAGAATTCAGCACCACCAAACCAGCTCTACAACAAATGCTAAAGGAACTTCTCTAAGTGGGAAACACAAGAGAAGAAAAGGACCTACAAAAACAAACCCAAAACAATTAAGAAAATGGTCATAGGAACATACATATCTATAATTACCTTAAATGTGAATGAATTAAATGCTCTAACCAAAAGACAGGCTCGCTGAATGGATACAAAAACAAGACCCATATATATGCTGTCTACAAGAGACCCACTTCAGACCTAGGACACATACAGATTGAAAGTGAGGGGATGGAAAAAGATACTCCATGCAAATGGAAATCAAAAGAAAGCTGGAGTAGCAATACTCGTATCAGATAAAATAGACTTTAAAATAAAGAATGTTACAAGAGACAAGGAAGGACACTACATAATGATCAAGGGATCAATCCAAGAAGAAGATAAAACAATTATAAATATATACGCACCCAACATAGGAGCACCTCAATACATAAGGCAACTGCTAAAAACTATAAAAGAAGAAATCAACAGTAACACAATAATAGTGGGGGACTTTTAACACCTCACCTACACCAACAGACAGATCATCCAAACAGAAAATTAATAAGGAAACACGAGCTTTAACTGACACAATAGACCAGATAGATTTAATTGATATTTATAGGACATTCCATCCAAAAACAGCAGATTACACTTTCTTCTCAAGTGTGCATGGAACATTCTCCAGGACAGATCACATCTTGGGTCCCAAATCAAGCCTCAGTAAATTTAAGAAAATTAAAATCATATCAAGCATCTTTTCTGACCAAAACGTTATGAGATTAGAAATCAATTACAGGGAAAAAAACGTTAAAAACACAAACACATGGAGGCTAAACAATACGTTACTAAATAACCAAGAGATCACTGAAGAAATCAAAGAGGAAATCAAAAAATACCTAGAGACAAATGACAATAAAAACACGATGATCCAAAACCTATGGGATGCAGCAAAAGCAGTTCTAAGAGGGAAGTCTATAGCTATACAAGCCTACCTAAAGAAACAAGAAAAATCTCAAGTAAACAATCTAACCTTACACCTAAAGAAACTAGAGAAAGAAGAACAAACAAAACCCAAAGTTAGCAGAAGGAAAGAAATAAAGATCAGAGCAGAAATAAATGAAGTAGAAACAAAGAAAACAATAGCAAAGATCAATAAAACTAAAAGCTGGTTCTCTGAGAAGATAAACAAAATTGATAAACCATTAGCCAGACTCATCAAGAAAAAGAGGGAGAGGACTCAGATCAATAAAATTTGAAATGAAAAAGGAGAAGTTACAACAGACACCGCAGAAAAAGAAAGCATCCCAAGAGACTACTACAGGCGACTCTATGCCAATAAAATGGACAACCTGGAAGAAATGGACAAATTCTTAGAAAGGTATAACCTTCCAAGACTGAACCAGGAAGAAGTAGAAAATATGAACAGACCAATCACAAGTAATGAAATTGAAACTGTGACTAAAAATCTTCCAACAAACAAAAGTCCAAGACCAGATGGCTTCACAGGTGAATTCTATCAAACATCTAGAGAAGAGCTAACACCCATCCTTCTCAAACTCTTCCAAAAGACTGCAGAGGAAGGAACACTCCCAGACTCATTCTATGAGGCCACCATCACCCTGATACCAAAACCAGACAAAGATATTACAAAAAAAGAAAATTACAGACCAATATCACTGATGAATATGGATGCAAAAACCCTCAACAAAATACTAGCAAACAGAATCCAACAACACATTAAAAGGATCATACACCATGATCAAGTGGGATTTATCCCAGGGATGCAAGGATTCTTCAATATACGCAAATCAATCAATGTGATACACCATGTTAACAAATTGAAGAATAAAAACCATATGATCATCTCAATAGATGCAGAAAAAGCTTTTGACAGAACTCAACACCCATTTATGATAAAAACTCTCCAGAAAGTGGGCATAGAGGGAAACTACCTCAACATAATAAAGGCCGTATAACACAAACCCACAGCCAACATCGTTCTCAATGGTGAAAAACTGAAAGCATTTCCTCTAAGATCAGGAACAAGACAAGGATGTCCACTCTCACCACTATTATTCAACATAGTTTTGGAAGTCCTAGCCACAGCAATCAGAGAAGAAAAATAAAAGGAATACAAATTGGAAAAGAAAAATTAAAGCTGTCACTGTTTGCACATGACATGATACTATACATAGAGAATCTTAAAGATGCTTCCAGAGAACTACTAGAGCTAATCAATGAATTTGGTAAAGCTGCAGGATACAAAGTTAATGCACAGAAATCTCTTGCATTCCTATACACTAATGATGAAAAATCTGAAAGAGAAATGAAGGAAACACTCCCATTTACCACTGCAACAAAAAGAATAGAATACCTAGGAATAAACCTACCTAGGGAGACAGAAGACCTGTATGCAGAAAATTATGACACTGATGAAAGAAATTAAAGATGATACCAACAGATGTAGAGATATACCATGTTCTTGGATTAGAAGAATCAATATTGTGAGAATGACTATACTACTCAAAGCAATCTACAGATTCAATGCAATCCCTATCCCTAAATTACCAGTGGCATTTTTTATGGAACTAGAACAAAAAATCTTAAAATTTTTATGAAGACACAAAAGACCCCGAATAGCCAAAGCAGTCTTGAGGGAAAAAAATGGAGCTGGAGGAATCAGACTCCCTGACTTCAGACTATACTACAAAGCTACAGTAACCAAGACAATATGGTAGTGGCACAAAAATAGAAATATAGATCAATGGAACAAGATAGAAAGCCCAGAGATAAACCCATGCACCTATGGTCAATTAATCTATGACAAAGGAGGCAAGGATATACAATGGAGAAAAGACAGTCTCTTCGATAAGTGGTGCTGGGAAAACTGGACAGCTACATGTAAAAGAATAAAATTAGAACACTTCCTAACACCATACACAAAAATAAACTCAAAATGGATTAGAGACCTAAATGTAAGACCAGACACTCTAAAACTCTTAGAGGAAAACATAGGAGGAACACTCTTTGACATAAATCACAGCAAGATCTTTTTTGATCCACCTCCCAGAGTAATGGAAATAGAAACAAAAATAAACAAATGGGACCTAATGAAACTTAAAACCTTTTGCACAGCAAAGAAAACCATAAACAAGACGAAAAGACAACCGTCAGAATGGGAGAAAATATTTGCAAACAAATCAATGGACAAAGGATTAATCTCCAAAATACATAAACAGCTCATGCAGCTCAATGTTAAAAAAAACAAACAACCCAATCCAAAAATGGGCAGAAGGCCTAAATAGACATTTCTCCAAAGAAGACATACAGATGGCCAAGAAGTACATGAAAAGCTGCTCAACATCACTAATTATTAGAGAAATGCAAATCAAAACTACAATGAGGTATCACCTCACACCAGTTAGAATGGGCATCATCAGAAAATCTACAAACAACAAGGGCTGGAGAGGGTGTGGAGAAAAGGGAACCCTCTTGCACTGTTGGTGGGAATGTAAATTGATACAGCCACTGTGGAGAACAATATGGAGGTTCCTTAAAAAACTGAAAAGAGAATTACCATATGACCCAGCAATCCCACTACTGGTTATATACCCAGAGAAAACCATAATTCAAAAAGACACATGCACCCCAATGTTCACTGCAGCACTATTTACAATAGCCAGGTCATGGAAGCAACCTAAATGCCCATCGACAGATGAATGGATAAAGAAGATGTGGTACATATATACAACGGAGTATTACTCAGCCATAAAAAGGAATGAAATTGGGTCATTTGTTGAGACGTGGATGGATCTAGAGACTGTCATACAGAGTGAAGTAAGTCAGAAAGAGAAAAACAAATATCGTATATTAACGCATATTATGGAACCTAGAAAAATGGTACAGATGAACCAGTTTGCAGGGCAGAAGTTGAGACACAGATGTAGAGAACAAATGTATGGACACCAAGGGGGGAAAACTGTGGGGGTGGTGGGGGTGGTGGTGTGATGAATTGGGCGATTGGGATTGACATGTATACACTGATGTGTATAAATTGATGACTAATAAGAACCTGCTGTATAAAAAAAAACAAACAAAAAACACCAAAACACAGATAAACTACACTGGAAAGCCAAAAGGGGTCATAATAACCAGAATGCCACATACAGCAATGCCAATGACACTGAAAAAGAAGCAGAGATACTGTTTTTTTGGGTTATTTTTTAAAGTTCCTAAGAGTCAACATTGCAAAAAGGACACTTATTCTTTATATTACAAATATTTGGTTTATATTGACTTAGGACAGCCAGGTTAAACTACTTTGAGCAATATGACTATTACACTGTACTTAAACTGCCTATTTAGCAAATACATGTTTCTACATATTTCGAATTTAGATGTACTGAATTCAAAGATATTTAAAATGACAAGCATGGATGAAAATAGTCTTAAAAAGGACTCTACACTTCCAAAAATTGTACTTTTAACATTAGAAACAGTTGTCTTCCCTGTGTATAAACGGGCCTGCACTGTTTTGGGCTCGAAACAGAACTATTCATTATTTGATCAAATTTTCCACGGGTGGAAAATACGTGCTGGCCATGACAGAACATGACAAATTTGTTTTGTATACAAAAGTTTTCTCTCATTATAAAAACTGTACATAGTTAGTATAAAAAAATTACAAAACAACTGGCTAAGCCAGAAAAACAAGGAGGTATTAACAATGGTTATCTGCCTTTTCATACTATTTCTGATACACTATGTTTCTGTATACCTTTTAAAAAATGGGATCAAAGTGTACATACTATTTTGTGTATCATAAACATTTAAAAATTTCAATAAATGCTTCATTGTGTTTTTAGGAATTATATTTAGAAAACAGCACTAAGCTGATGTTTCACTCTTTGCAGTCTCTTCTTTCTTCGTGATCTGGAATGTGAGTCTGAATCTGGCTGCACATTAGAAACTTTCCACTGATGTGTCTCAAATCTGTCCCCAAATACTGAGCCAATTTTTCCTAGCAACAATTCTGTTGTTTATTGTTCAATGTGGATTTTTATTCAGCTTTTCTTTTGCTCCTGTTGCACAGAGACAGGTCTTCCTGCAGTTGACTAAAGAAGCAAATAATTTCCTGAAAATTTATTTTCTCTGAGCCTCCCACATGCTTCTCCGAAACTTATTCAGCAATAGTTCACTTAAGTCCCATGTAGGTTTTCTTATTATTTACCTATAAACAAGGTGAGAAGTGCCCAAATTCGCTGGCTATAAACAGATAGGTGAGGGGATGGTCTTTTACACCCCCATCCTTCTATATGGTGATCAAAACCAAATTTCAGCTGCAGAGCTGACAAATACGCACAAGTCTCAGTAACATTCAGTTTCTAGCATGTATAAATATACAGTATTTGTGTTCCACTGAGATAGTACCTTCCTCTTACTTCCACTGCTTGGTCTTCTTGTTACTCACTGATAGTATATTAAACATGACTTTTCCTAGGATATTCTGCTACCAACGTTTTTGCTTTCTCTAAGCTCCTCTTAAGTTCTTTACTAATCATCATTATCAAGGTATAATTATTAAGCCAATCCAGATTATACAGGAAGATAAGTATAAATATCTTCTAAATGATAGCCTTGGCTCTTTTAAATGCTTTATTTTTATCATAGTTACACATAGTTGAAATAATCATTAGTTCTAAAGCCTTGTGACAATGAACAGTGGTCTTTCACACTTGCTTGCTCTGTCCCATTTCCTGTTATCTTAAGGCAAACATTTTCATCTCCTTCAGAGGATTTTTATTTTTATTTTGGAACTCACCTCTCTATCTCTAAATAACCTGCTTGTGTTGCTAGGTTCTGCTTTTCTTAGTTTAATGCCTCATTTATTGATTTCCTATTATGTAAGATGAGGACTGATTTCTCTTTTATCAACATTCCACCCTTAACACACCATACTCATCCTGTTCCTCTATTTGTCCAATTTACATTTTATAGTTAGATAAATTGTTCACCATTTGCATTATTTTGACTATTAAATTATAGTCATGAGTACAGGTGGTATACTATGATTCTTTCCTTTACAACTTCCTGTTGTCCATGGAGTAAGATTATCTTTTTTTTGTTTTGTTTATTTGGTGTTCTGTGTACTTGTGACACCCTCAGTTTCTCTCCTACTGTGTAAATTTCTTTTCCTTTCAATAAATTCAAAAACATTAAGTAGTCTACTGATTTCATCTTCTTAGACTCATCTCTCCCAGAATCTTCTCAACTGTGCCAATAGGGACTCGTTACTTTCTCTATCATTAGTCTCAGAATCTCCCTTCATCCTCATTCTGGGGAGTCTTTCATGTCTTTCTCTTGTATTGTATTCTTTATGTCTTAGATCCCAAATCTTCATTTTTCTTGCTTTACCTTCTCATTTTAACTATATCCTCTAATAGCTTCCAGAAAACAGTATAGAGAAATACATATTTTTGATACTTTGACTATCTGAAAATGCATTCTACTCTCAAATTTAATAGGCAGTTGACTAGAGATAAATTTACAGGCTCGTGTGGTATAATAAAAAATATATATATCTGGTCTTCGTCCCTTTGTTCTTTGCACAGAGCTTCAAAAACCCTTGGAATTTCCTGAGTTTGCCATGCAGATGAGGTGACCCATGGGGGATCCCTAGATAGCTTCAGGATGGGTGCTGGTCACCTGAAAGGCCAACCACATGACTAGAGGGTTGAACTAGTCAAGACTGACCTCCAGGGATGGGAAGGGTGCTGGAAACTGAGTTCAATCATGTAGCCACTTGTTTAATCAAGCATGCCTACATAATGAAACCCCAATAAAAACTCTGGACACGGAAGCTCAATGCAGCTTCCTGCTTGCTGAACACAAAGATGCCCTGGGAGAGTGATGTGTCCAGATTCCATGAGAGATCATGGAAGCTCTGCATCCTCCACCCTCACCTTCTCTAGGTCCTGCCTTACGTGTCTCACTCGGCTGTTCCTGATCTGCATCCTTTATAATAAAACTGTAATCATAAGTGTAGTACTTTTACTGAGTTCTGAGTCACTGAAGTGAATTATCAAACCTAAGGTTGTTGTAGGATACCCCAAATTTGCAGAAGCATGGGAGGCTTGGCATCTGAAGTGGGAGTAGTCTTGTGAAGGGCTCTGCCCTTAACCTGCAAGGTCTAGGCTCCCTCCTAGTAGTTAGTGTCAGAATTGAACTGTAGTGTAATACACCCACTTGGGTAGGATTTATAACAAGCTGGGCAGAGTGCAGGTGGTTTGGGACACCTGAAACTTGCCTGGTACCTGAAGTGAGGGCAGTCTTGTGAATGACTTCACCCTTAAATGTAGGGTCTACGCTAAGTCTGGGTAGTGTCAGAACTGATTTGAACTGTAGGACAACTAGTGGTGTCAGAGAACTGGTTTGGGAACATAGCTGAAGATAATCTTTCAGAAGTTTTAAGAAATTGCTACTCTACTTCCCAGCTTCTAGTGTGCTGTTTATATACCTAAATACATTTGTATTCCTGTTTCTTTGTGTGAAATTTGTTTTCTTCTCCTTCTATACAAGGTTTTAAGATTTTCTCTTTATTCCCAGTGAGATGAAATTTCATCATGATGTGCCTAGTGTGGGATTTTCATCTGTGGCACTGGATACTGGAAAGACCATTTTACTTGGAACACTATGCCCTTCAGTTCTGGGGAATTTTAATTTATTTTTATGATTTCCTTCCTCTAGTTTCTCCATTCTCTTTCTGGAACCCCCTTTTTATTCGGATATCGAACCCTCCTAGAATGATTCTCTGACTTTCTTATCTTTTCTATTTTCCATTGCATTATTCTTTTGTTCTACTTCCTGAGAAATTTATCTTTTAACCTTTCTGTTGAGATTTTCATTTCTACTATTACAATTTTAATTCCCAAGAACTCTTTTTTAAATTCTCTGAATGTTCCTTTTGTATACCATCATTTTCTCACTTTATGGATGCATTATCTTTTATCTTGAGAATATTAATGTTAGTTCTATTTTTCTTAAGTTTTCTTCTTCTTGCATAGTCTTTATTTACATTAAATCTTTTTTATTAGAAACTTTCTTAAAATGTCTGGTGGTCTTTAGCTGTCTAGCCATATTTAGGAATGGACTGCCTATGAAGCTCTATGCCTAAAGGTTGGAGTCTGTCAGCTGTAGCCATCCAGTAGGGTGGTCTAGCTGGGATGTTTTATTGAGGAATCCGCCAGTGTCAGTACCTGTAGGTCTCTCTTCCTGGGTTAGTCACACTTCTTAGAGAAGTTGCTTCTAGAAACTTGCCTGTATTATAAACCTGGATGCCAATGAGGGTTTCAGCATTCAGTAAGGAAATTTTCACTGATTTCAGTTTTTAGTATGATACCTCCCTCCCAATGTCAACTATACTAGGATTACCCTTATCCAAAGACCCTTTGTTTTACCTTTTCCAGAATAAATCTCTCAGCTTTTGCTGAGACTGGAAAGTAGCAGTCACTTAGCCATGCAGAGTTGAAGAGAGGTTCTGGAGGCTCCACCGGCTTCTTAAACTTTCAGTCATCCTCTTGCTTTTAACCTCTTTCTTAATCCTCACATCCAGAGGTAGCACATCCAGGTGTAACCAATTCTGGAACCTTGTAGGACTCCACAGTGTAAAATGGGTTGCTACTGCTGACTCAGAGGTCAACTCTCTACCATATGCCAGAAGAGTAATTTGTTTATCTGCTTTCCAGCTCCCCAAATTTTATTGATGTCACCTCCCCTGGTATTTGCGATTTTTCATTTTATCCTTTTACTGTCATTTTAATGGAGTTTGTAGAGTAAGCATAGATATATGTGTATGATCAATTTTTACTATGGATTACATACAAAGAGATAGCTTATTTACAAATCGTTAGTAGCCAAATTAAGTTAGTTATCTGATTATATGAAAACAGATAACTGAAGTAAAGTATCTGTATTTATGGCTCTACAAATTTTAACTGCCTTAAAGTTATGAAGAAACCAAAGTAGTAAAGGTTTTTGAAATTTATTTAATTTAATGAAAAAACTTATTAAGTGTCTCAATTCTTTAGAAGAACACCTATCTTGATGATGCCACGTTAATTATACCTATTTCCTCTTCTTAGAATAACTACCTATATTTATGTCTGCAAACAAAAGAGACAATTTACTAACCTCTGTTTCTGTTGCTTGGGACTGTAAAAGCTGTCGTATACGAAGTATGTCCTTCTCTATTTGTTGAATTCTGGTTATTCTTCGCTAAAATAAAATAAGTAACCAAATTAGATCAATTTTTATTAAAAACATTAGTTTAAATAACCGTACTATGGTTACCATTTAACAGCTTAGAGTTATACCAAATCACTCTTATATAAGAATTAGATATGTATATATATTCATACACTGATGACATATTAGGATCAGTTCAATTTTTTAATAAATCTAACTTTATACAACAGATCTCTAGATCTACTTAGGGAAACTGTAAAAATATAAGTCATATGTCAAATTGTATGATGCATATAGTGTGAAATTGGTATTTAAAAGCTAGTCTCAAAAACTACTTCAACAAAGAGAAAATTACATCTGAATTTAATCTTCTATATTAATCCAGATGTCAGTACAGTGTAATGGATTTATACAAAGCATGGTATACCTGTAAAGGGAAAGAGCAGCTGATTTGTTTTAATAAACATCAGGCTTTAAACAGTAAGAATAATCTTCCCCAAAGTTATTCTCATTACAAGTCAGTGGTACCTTTCAGATTTAGCTTTCCCAAATACCTACTGCAGCTAAACATTATTTTTATTCCCAACACTAAGATCACAATGATGGTAAGAGCTACTGCTCTGCCCATATCCTGAGACCTTCAAGTGAACACAAAGCAGTAACTACAGATCAAACAATGTGGAACTGAAAAAATGTGGGAAAAGTGTTTTCAAGTATATGTTTTAAAAACAAGTACTGCCACTGTTGTAACATCTTCTGTAATAATTCTATAGTTAACATCCTAATATTGGTATAAAAAAATTGTATTATTAAGAGTAATTGTTTCAATGGGGAAAAAAGTGTTAGAAGCTAGATGGAGCCATTTCCAAACTTTTATGATTATGCACCCATCAATAAAAGATTTCTGAGCATGTATATACCTCAATAGATAAATAATAAAAGTACTGTAACAGGGCTTCCCTGGTGGCGCAGTGGTTGAGAGTCTGCCTGCTAATGCAGGGGACACGGGTTCGAGCCCTGGTCTGGGAGGATCCCACATGCCGCGGAGCAACAGGGCCCGTGAGCCACAATTACTGAGCCTGCGTGTCTGGAGCCTGTGCTCCGCAACAAGAGAGGCCGCGATAGTGAGAGGCCCGCGCACCGCGATGAAGAGTGGCCCCCGCTTGCTGCAACTAGAGGAAGCCCTCGCACAGAAACGAAGACCCAACACAGCCAAAAATAAGTATAAAAATAAATAAATAAATAAATAAATAAAATATTTTTAAAAAAAGTACTGTAACAAATAGCTTTAAGTATATATAGTTATAAAACTTACATACAAAACTTACCCTTTGAGCATATCTGATTTTGCTTAAATACAATGTCCTTACGATTTTATTGCCATAGTAAAAATGATTATTGTTGCTATTTTCCAATGTTATGATAAACAAACACAGAAAAGCTCGAAAAAGTTGCGCTCACCAAAAAAGAATCCTTCCTTCCTCCCTCCCTCCCTTCTTTCCTTCCTTTGTAACACTACAACTGTGCTGATCCTATATCATAATTCTGAAAATAGTGAACCTAAGGTAAATAATATTCTTTAATTAAGAAATTTTACCACATCCAATTTTCATCATGAAAACATGCTGAAGAAGAAATACCTGTGCTTTTGGTAGCTTTCTAAAGAGACTGCAAAGATGAGTGATCACCTCTACATCAGATGGTAAATACTTCCTGCCATTACATAAGCAATGAAACTACACACAATTAGTGGCTTTGTAATATTTTATTGTTCTCCTCTCTCTATGTAACTAGCTCCCCTTCACCAATAAAGTCCTAAGTCAAAATTTTTAATATTCAGAGGATGAAAAAAGGAAATCATATCTAATACTCCTCTCCACAGAACTACATTTCTGTATTGCTATTAGGTCACTAAATTCTGAAGTCAAGTCTGTGCCTTGATGATTTCTGACACAACAACCTTTGTGCTTCTGTTACTCAACATGAAAATGGAAGAAGCCAGTAGTATTTCTTTCCATTCTCTATATGACAATCTTGAATATTTATGAAATTATGTTTAACAAAAAATGCTTACTTGTTCAGGCATATGGAGATGGTATGACTTTTGCAAAACTGATTTAAAAAAATCATATAGTAATACAGTTCAATATGAATTCAGGACAACTCTCAACAAATTAGGAATAGAAGGTAAATTCCTTAACTTGATAAATGGTATCAAAAACCTTGAGTAAACAACATACTTAATGGTGAAATTTCAGAAGGATTCCTTTTAGAGCCAAGAGAAGATGAAGAAGACCAATTATCACTGCTTTTTATTCAAAGATGTATTAGAGTTCTTATTTAATACAAAGAGAAAAAAAGGACTGGAAAAGACAAAGTTGTCATTACTTGCAAACAAAATAACAGTTTAAATGGAAAATCCAAGAAAATCTTAAACTACTGAGACAATCTACTAAAAGAGTTCAGGAAGACTGCTGGACACATAACAAATCAAACTTAGTAATGTAATTAAAGAAAATCCCATTCACAACGCAACAAAAACTGTAAGATATCTAGAAATAAATGTAAAAAAAAAGATGTGTAAGAGTTTTATGAAGAATATTACAAAACTTTTTCGAAGGACATAAAATAAGACCTAAATGAACAGAGAGATAAAAAATTAATAACAATACCTAATATTTCCTGAGTCTTTTCTGTTTGCTGGATTCCAATATATTTTACATATATTAACTCATTTAATCCTCACATTTTACAGGGAATCATTATTTGTATTTTACCAATGGGAAAACTGAGACAGAGAGTTTACCCAAGATCACAGTGCTGATAAGTGACAGGTAGGGAATTAGAACCCAGGAGGACTGGCTCCAGAGTCACCCTTTCAACCAAGAACCAATCCTTATATTGTAAAGATATAAATTCTCCTCAAATTAATTATAAATTCAATGTAATTCTAATCAAAAGCCCATAAGGCTTTTCCTTGAATTAGATGAGTAACAAAACAGAATATAAACACATTTTTACAATCAAAAGTAAGAAGGACTCACCCTACTAGGTACCAAGATTAATAAAGCTATAGCAAATAAAACAAATGTGGTTATCAGCACAGGGACAGAGAAGTTAAAACAGACTACTGGAATAGAGTCTACAAATATCCAGCAAATACAAACTTCTCAGATGCCAGAGACAGCATTACCAATCCATGGGGAAACAGTGGCACATCCAGTAAGTGATAATGGGAAATTTAGTTAAACAACATAAATAATACATCGATCTGTGTGTATCTGTGTTATGTATATGTATGTGTGTGTATACATGATTAATTATATATTATATAATCATTAATAATATATATTTATTCAATAATAGAAATTATATTGCATATAATATATATTAATTGTATGTACATTGATATAAAAATCATGTGTGTGTATATATATATAATTAGATTCCTACCTCCAAAACATATATAATAGCAAATTTGAGATGAATTAAAGACCTAATTGTAAAAATAAAACATTAAAACTATTAGAAAAAAATACAAGGGTATCTTTAAGGATAGGAAAAGATGTATAAATAGATCAAAGAAAGCACAAATATGGCAATACAATTTAGCTTTATAACAAAAAATAATTTTTGTTATGAAGCTAAAGTAGGTAACATATTTGGCAGGGAGGGGTTGTGATATACATTATGTATAACAGATTGGTATCTAGAGGATATTAAAATATCTCTCAAATACATAAGAATAAGACATTTAACATAATAGAAAATGGGCAAAGGATATGGAAAAATGACAAAAAGAAAATCTAATGAATACATGAAAAGATAATCAGCTTCAGTAGTACTCATGGAAGTACAAACTAAATGACAAGATAATGTTTCAAATGCCCATTGTTTGTTAATTATAAAATGTGACTCACAATTGCTGAAAAAATCAGGTAAAAGAAACAGGAATTCTCACATACAACTAGGAGAAATGTAAACTGATAAAATCATTTTGAGTGCAATTTGGCACACACTATTCAAAACACTCATACCTTATGACCAGCAATTACGCTTTTAGGTATATACCCTAGAGCAGAGGTCAGCAAATTAGGGCTTGCTAGCCGTCTGTATTTATGAATTAAGTTTTACTGAAACACAGCCATGGCCATCTGCTTATATATTGTCATCTATGGTTGCCTTCTTGCTACAAAGGCAGATGGCCACAAAGTCTAAAATATTTACCATACAGCCTTTAAGAAAAAGACTGCTGACTCTTGACCTAGAGAAACTGTTGCACGTGTTTATAGGATATGAATAAGTATGTTTATCAGAGTTGTTTTTTTTGTTTTTTTGTTTTTTTTTAATTAATTTATTTTATTTATGGCTGTGTTGGGTCTTCGTTTCTGTGCGAGGGCTTTCTCTAGTTGCGGCAAGTGGGGGCCACTCTTCATCGCGGTGCGCAGGCCTCTCACTGTCGCGGCCTCTCTTGTTGCGGAGCACAGGCTCCAGACGCGCAGGCTCAGTAGTTGTGGCTCACGGGCCCAGTTGCTCCGTGGCATGTGGGATCTTCCCAGACCAGGGCTTGAACCCGTGTCCCCTGCATTGGCAGGCAGATTCTCAACCACTGAGCCGCCAGGGAAGCCCCCCAGAGTTGTTTTAACAGTGAAAAATTTACACATAGAGGAGAGCAGGGACCACCATACTAGGTGCAAATATGTGTTGAACAAATAATGGAGAGAATAAATAAATAACCAAACTGTTAACAGAGATAGAGACTAACTCACACACGCATGGGCAAGGGTGGATTTTGTTTCAACTTTCCCTAAATTGTTCGCCAGTCATTTGTATGTTTTACTGGTCATTTGCATTTTCTTTTCAATAAATTGAATGATTACATCCTCTGCCCATATAAAAAGAGTTGTCTTTTTCTTACTGTTTGTAGGAATTCTTATAGTACAGGGATATTAACCTTTTCCCCTTATGTGTACAAATATTTTCCTTTAGTTTATTTTCTGCAGGATGAATGTTTTAAATTTTTATGAAATAAATCCTGTTTCCCACCCCGCCTTTATTGCTTTTGAGTTTCCATTCTTAATTAAGATCTCTCTTGTCCTATATTTTCTATTAATTTTATGTTTATTTTTTACATTTAGATATTTAATCCACCTATAATTGTTCATGTACAAGATGTGAGTTAGGGATCTAATTCAATTTCTCTTCTACCAAACAAGTTCCTAGTTATACCTATGCATTTATTGAGTTATTTAACATTTTCCCCCAAATTTATAACTTTTATCATTAAAAGATTCCATGTTTTCTTATATCTTTTTCTAGTTTCTGTTCTGTTCTATTTGCCTACATCTATACCTGTGCTATCATACTGTGATTACTACACCTTTACAGTAAGTTTTAACAAATGGTAAGGTAAATCCTCACTCATAATTTTCTTAAATATTTTTGGAAATTTTTACTTTGCAAACTTTAGAATCACTTTTCCGGGCTCCAAAAAAAATTTAAGGTTATGACTGGAATTGTATTATATATCAACATTTTAAAGGATATTAATAAAGTCTTCTCACCTAGGCTTCTTTATTTATTTATTGTTTTCAGCAACAGAGACATCAATGGTTTAATGGATGGGGGATCTTACACACCTGAAGCAAGGTCCCGGAGTGACACCCCGCCATGTGCAGCGGACAGCGGGCAGGACATGGCAGCGGGTTTCCCTCCTGGTGGAAGGGGAGATTTGCTAGTTATAGGGAGAATTACCTCAGGCTGGCTCATTAGTTACCAGGGAAGCCAGCAGAAACTAGCAGAGGGGGACGTCCCTCACCGCCCCTTTGATGAGAACAATCACTAGCTGGGGCCTGGGGCAAGCGTGCAGGAAGGTCAGTCATGTGAGTGGGGTGTAGGTGAAGCAGGCACTGGTCGAGCTGGGGACGTACAGAGAGCAAGACAACAGCCATATTGGGTGGCCTGACCACACGCTCCACCCCTCCATACCCTGCACGACCCTTACCATCAGGGTCTGCCCCTCTTCCGCGATTCCCTGGGGTCAGGTATGTAGGGGACACTGCAACCAGATACCCCAAATACAATACAGACAGCAGCACAGGCTCCTCTATTTTTAAGGCCACATTTTGCATCCTTTAGCAATTTTATATTTTTCTTCATGTGGGTATGCTGTAGGTATTTTAAAGTGTCCTGTTATTGTAAACAGGTCCTCCTACCCCATCTTCCATTTCCAAGTGGTAGCTATTGCTACTAGAGAAAACCTACTAATTTTAGTAATGTACCTTAACTCCAGCCACCTTACTCAATTCTCTCATTAGCTGAAATATTTTTTGACTCTTCTCTACGGCTTTTCTAGGCAAACAACCATATAATTTACAAAAGACAATTATTTGGTCCCTTCCCTTCTAGCTGGAAAATAGTGTAGTATTTAAACAACTTATTTTCTTTCTAACTGAATTAGTGGAGCCTCCAAACACAGTTAAATAATAGTGATGACAGCAAGCACCCAACCATATTAATGAGTGCAATGGTAATAATCTTATTATTTCTCTATTCAAGTTAATATAAAGTTGCCTTCTGGTTTCTGATACATAATTATTCCTTAAAAAACTTTTACTCTATTCTTATTTTATTTGGAATTTTTATCCATCTTTTCTCCTTGCAAATGAGATCCCACATTTTTTTCTCATGGCTTCAGGTCTTCCTGGGATCCACTTCCCCATGTCCATTAGCTGGCCATTCTAGTCTTACATGTTGAGTCACTCAAGTACAGAGTTAGGAGGGAAAGATGTACTGTGGACAATTACTAACAAATAGCTAACAGAAACTAGCTATCAGCTACAGAAGATCAGCATCTAATTCTTCTTCCCTCATAATTCCAAGGCATAGCAGAACAGTATCAGGGAAATGAAATATGAAGCGAGAATTATTTGAACACTGGTTATGTTGCCCAGCAGCCACGGTAAATTATTCTCTTTTTTTTAACGTTTTTATTGGAGTATAATTGCTTTACAATGGTGTGTTAGTTTCTGCTTTATAACAAAGTGAATCAGCTATACATATACACATATCCCCATATCTCCTCCCTCTTGCGTCTCCCTCCCAACCTCCCTATCCTACCCCTCTAGGTGGTCACAAGCACCGAGCTGATCTCCCTGTGCTATGCAGCTGCTTCCCACTAGCTATCTATTTTACATTTGGTAGTGTATATATGTCCATGCCACTCTCTCACTTTGTCCCAGATTACCCTTCCCCCTCCCCATATCCTCAAGTCCATTCTCTAGTAGGTCTGTGTCTTTATTCCCGTCTTGCCCCTAGGTTCTTCAGAACCGTTTTTTAAAAATTCCATATATGTGTGTTAGCATACAGTATTTGTTTTTCTCTTTCTGACTTACTTCACTTTGTATGACAGACTCTAGGTCCATCCACCTGACTACAAATAACTCAATTTCGTTTCTTTTTATGGCTGAGTAATATTCCATTGTATATACGTGCCACATCTTCTTTATCCATTCATCTGTCAATGGACACTTAGAATGCTTCCATGTCCTGGCTATTGTAAATAGAGCTGCAATGAACACTGTGGTACATGACTCTTTTTGAATTATGGTTTTCTCAGGGTATATGCCCAGTAGTGGGATTGCTGGGTCGTATGGTAGTTCTATTCTTAGTTTTTTAAGGAACCTCCATACTCTTCTCCATAGTGGCTGTATCAATTTACATTCCCACCAACAGTGCAAGAGGGTTCCCTTTTCTCCACACCCTCTCCAGCATCTACTGTTTGTAGATTTTTTGATGATGGCCATTCTGACCGGTGTGAGATGATATCACATTGTAGTTTTGATTTGCATTTGTCTAATGATGTTGAGCATTCTTTCATGTGTTTGTTGGCAATCTGTATATCTTCTTTGGAGAAATGTCTATTTAGGTCTTCTGCTCATTTTTGGATTGGGTTGTTTGTTTTTTTGATATTGAGCTGCATGAGCTACTTGTAAATTTTGGAGATTAATCCTTTGTCAGTTGCTTCATTTGCAAATATTTTCTCCCACTCTGAGGGTTGACTTTTCGTCTTGTTTATGGTTTCCTTTGCTGTGCAAAAGCTTTGAAGTTTCATTAGGTCCCATTTGTTTATTTTTGTTTTTATTCCCATTTCTCTAGGAGGTGGGTGGGTCAAAAAGATCTTGCTGTGATTTATGTCATAGAGTGTTCTCCCTATGTTTTCCTCTAAGAGTTTCATAGTGTGTCTGGGCTTACGTTTAGGTCTTTAATCCATTTTGAGTTGATTTTTGTGTATGGTGTTAGGGAGTGTTCTAATTTCATTCTTTTACATGTAGCTGTCCAGTTTTCCCAGCACCACTTACTGAAGAGGCTGTCTTTTCTCCACTGTATATTCTTGCCTCCTTTATCAAAGATAAGGTGACCATATGTGCATGGGTTTATCTCTGGGCTTTCTATCCTGTTCCATTGATCTATATTTCTGTTTTTGTGCCAGTACCATACTGTCTTAATTACTGTAGCTTTGTAGTAGTCTGAAGTCTGGGAACCTGATTCCTCCAGCTCCGTTTTTCTTTCTCAAGACTGCTTTGGCTATTCAGGGTCTTTTGTGTTTCCATACAAATTGTGAAATTTTTTGTTCTAGTTCTGTGAAAAATGCCAGTGGTAGTTTGATAGGGATTGCACTGAATCTGTAGATTGCTTTGGGTAGTGTAGTCATTTTCACAATGTTGATTCTTCCAATCCAAGAACATGGTATATCTCTCCATCTGTTTGTATCATCTTTAATTTCTTTCATCAATGTCTTATAATTTCTGCATACAGGTCTTTTGTCTCCTTAGGTAGATTTATTCCTAGGTATTTTATTCTTTTTGTTGCAGTGGTAAATGGGAGTGTTTCCTTCATTTCACTTTCAGATTTTTCATCATTAGTGTATAGGAATGCAAGAGATTTCTGTGCATTAATTTTGTATCCTGCTACTTTACCAAATTCACTGATTAGCTCTAGTAGTTTTCTGGTAGCATCTTTAGGATTCTCTATGTATAGTATCATGTCATCTGCAAACAGTGACAGCTTTACTTCTTCTTTTCTGATTTGGATTCCTTTTATTTCTTGTTCTTCTCTGATTGCTGTGGCTAAAACTTCCAAAACTATGTTGAATAATAGTGGTGAGAGTGGGCAACCTTGTCTTGTTCCTGATTTTAGTGGAAATGGTTTCAGTTTTTCACCATTGAGGACGATGTTGGCTGTGGGTTTGTCATATATGGCCTTTATTATGTTGAGGTAAGTTCCCTCTATGCCTACTTTCTGGAGGGTTTTTATCATAAATGGGTGTTGAGTTTTGTCAAAAGCTTTCTCTGCATCTATTGAGATGATCATATGGTTTTTCTCCTTCAGTTTGTTAATATGGTGTATCACATTGATTGATTTGTGTATACTGAAGAATCCTTGCATTCCTGGGATAAACCCCACTTGATCATGGTGTATGATCCTTTTAATATGTTGTTGGATTCTGTTTGCTAGTATTTTGTTGAGGATTTTTGCATCTATGTTCATCAGTGATATTGGTGTGTAGTTTTCTTTTTTTGTGACATCTTTGTCTGGTTTTGGTATCAGGGTCATGGTAAATTATTCTTACTTTGAACTAGTGTCAAAGTAAAGACAGACTTTAACATATCTCTAATAATAAAATTTAATCAATGGTAACAGAGCTGTAATTCATTAGATTCTTAATAGATCTCTAGCTAGTGCTGTTTCATAGTTTAATAATAAATAAGTTACCTGTGCTCGTTTTTCCATATCCTGGCAAGTACCCAGTTGTTCTTCCATTGCAACTCTGATTTGCCTTGCTTCATATTCCAATTGCCTTCTGGTCATATCTGTTTGTAAGGAAAACTAAAACCACAAATAAAATGGAAATGTTAATATCTTGTGTGTTTATCAGTAAAAATAAAAAAGCATATGAGTACCAATAAAGAAAATGAATAAGCAAATATGTAAGTTACTGTGCATGAGAAAATTAATTTTTACTCCAAGGACTCCTAAAACTTGATTATAAGTGCTAGGCTCAGACTGGGTCTCTGATGTGAAATGCAGAGTTGAAACACTTTTATTGCCCCTTAGTCACAAACAGCTTTAATTAAATTGTACTCTTTCATTTAAAATATAATAATTGGGGACTTTCCTAGTGGCACAGTGGTTAAGAATCTGCCTGCCAATGCAGGGGACAAGGGTTTGAGCCCTGGTCCAGGAAGATCCCACATGCTGCAGAGCAACTAAGCCTGTGTGCCACAACTACTGAGCCTGCGTGCCACAACTACTGAGCCTGCGTGCCACAACTACTGAAGCCTGCGCGCCTAGAGCCCGTGCTCTGCAACAAGAGAAGCCACCACAATGAGAAGGCTGCGCACCAAAGAGTAGCCCCTGCTGCCATAACTAGAGAAAGACTGCGTGCAGCAACGAGGACCCAATGCAGCAATCAATCAATCAATCAATCAATTTTATAAATAAATAAATAAATAAATAAATTTTATAAATAAATAAAATAAAATATGTAATCGGTCCAGTTAGGGTAAGCCTATCTTCAGTCACCTTATAATCCTTCTGCTCTGAAAAGGTACTACTTTGAATTATTAAAAACCAGATAGTAATAGTAATGTGGACAACACAGAATAATCAAGAATCAGGTCCATCATCCTTAAATTTATACCTGAATTTTAGGTACGGACTGTTGTATACATGTAGACTAAACAGAGAGAACTTTTCCATTTGTAAAAAGAAGAAAATAGAATAAGAAAAAGCTTTTATATAATACAATCATTAATTGTGAGACAACGCAAACTTTTTGGTAAAAATCCAATTGTGAACCCAAGTTGAAACAAACCAAAAAAAGTACTTCTTCACAGAGTGGGTGTTAATTCATTCAAAATTTTATTTGCCCTTTAACTAAAATTTCAGGTACTGTGGTAACTGCTAGGCATAAAAAAGGATGAAAAGGACAAGGTAAATAAACTTGCAAAGACATGCTCCAAGAGGTGATAAAGGCTAAAAATATGATTACACAAAATGATAGGTAACAGAGTTATAATGGGCCATGACGGGAGTAAGGAAGTGCTGTAGATTTTTCATGCTCTACATGCCCAATAAAAAGCTGCATGTGTGGAATTCCCTGGTGGCCCAGAGGTTAGGACTCTGAGCTTTCATTGCTGAGGGCCTGGGTTCGATCCCTGGTCAGGGAACTAAGATCCCATAAAAAAAAAAAAAAAGCTGCATGTGCACATGTCTGACTCAGAATAGCATTCTGTAGGCCTAAGGATCCCAAATTGTGTTGTCAGATAAGTTAGAGGAGCACTCACCCATTTCCCTTGCAATATACAGATGACATAAGCAGAATGTATTCCTAGAGGCATACCCACATTACGGGTTGCAACACAGATGAAATAGTCTGCATGTTATTTCTAATTCCCAGTGAGCCAGCTGTAACTACACTTATTTGTCCTCCACTTCCCCAACCCCCCTGCACAAAAAGTTGAACATGACACAGTATGTTATAATAATGCAGTTTAGATCTGATGTTTTAAGCAATACCTAGTATCTTTTTTTTTTTAAATAAGTTTATTTATTTATTTTTAGCTGTGTTGGGTCTTTGTTTCTGTGCGAGGGCTTTCTCTAGTTGCGGCGAGCAGGGGCCACTCTTCATCGCAGTGCGCGGGCCTCTCACTATCGCAGCCTCTCTTGTTGCGGAGCACAGGCTCCAGACGCACAGGCTCAGTAGTTGTGGCTCACGGGCCCAGTTGCTCTGCGGTATGTGGGATCTTCCCAGACCAGGGCTTGAACCCGTGTCCCCTGCATTGGCAGGCAGATTCTCAACCACTGCGCCACCAGGGAAGCCCAATACCTAGTATCTTAATAAGTATTTCCATATGAGAGTGTTCTTAACTTGGCTTCCCAATATAAAAGCAAAGTTTTGTGAAATTAAAAAATATTTATGAAATGGAAGCAATTTACATTTGCTAATGTTGCCAAATGGTCCATAACATCTTACATATCCTCTTAAATAAGCATGATTGGCTATTTAGTAAATTAATATGGGAATGAATGATTTGACAATTAATCTTTGTTTCAGATATTAACCAATCGATCTTGAATTGTCACATACACGACTGCATGCAGACAGTTGGACTCTAAATTTTGTATAGTCTAATTACCAAAGTGAATGTTAAGCAAAACAATGCTTTACTATTTTTAAGAGTAAAAATCCCACCAAACCCTCCTGAGTTCCTAATCCTCATGTGCCAAGAACTCTCCATGAACTGTTCTTTCACTAGTGGTGTCTCCTTAACGCCCGAAAAGACGTTAAGACATCGTCAGGAAGGGAGATTCGTTCCCTCTCAAAATCCTGGATGACTGTTCTAGGAGGCTGAGCACTTAAGCTTCTAGTTCTAGCTCCCACCAGGCAATGCCCACTCCAGTCAGGAAACTGACTATGTGTTTTGAAAAAGGTTTTCCTTCTTTGCACTTTTGCCTTTTCTTTATTATGCTCTCTCAAAAGTGCTATTAGAAAATGAAAGGGAGTTCCCTGGCGGTCCAGTGGTTAGGGCTCCCTGCTTCCACTGCAGGGGGCCCGGGTTCAATCCCTGGTTGGGGAACTAAGATCCCATGGGCCGTGTGGCGGGACCAAAAAAAAAGAAAAGAAAATGAAAAATTTAAGCTAAGAGAGGAAGATATATTTTAATTAGCCTATTTTTTCTCTTTTTAAAAATTATTTTTAAATTTATGGATAACAGTTAAAGTCTTGTTTAAAATTACTAATGTATTTCAGAAATGTTCTTACATGTGCCACCCCATGAATAAAACAGTTCACATGGAGAGGCTGGGTGGGGAAGAAGAGGCTGACAGAATTAAATTACTTTTTACATAGTTATATTTGCAAAACAAATTTAGTATACCTGCAAAAAGCCCTAAGATCCATACCACCAGATACTGTCGTTGGAATAGGACACAAGTTATCTCAAAGATACTTTTATTGCAAAAATTATCTGGCATGAGTCCTGTAATATGGTTCAAAAAACAGACAGATGGTAATAAACATTTCTACAGAGTATGTCTGGTAATTGAACACACAGAATAAAAAACCAGTTTCCTAGTAGAACCCTGAGTCCTTTAGTATTCAAACTTAAGAGGTTTTCTTAACAAGGGACTTAAAATAAATATGCTTGAGCGTAATGAAGTTTTATCATCTTTATAAACAAAATTCATTATTACATATTTAGGTTTAAAGTTGGATAAAACATATTACTGTTTACAAATAACTATAAATGCAGTTATAAATTTATATATACTTTTAGATATTAAAAATAAGTCATTTTGGCAAGTTACTTACATTTTCAGTTAAAGGAAGACTATCTATTCTTTTAGTGAGATTCTGAAGTTGAGCATAATACCAGTCTTTTTCCTTTTCTTCTTTGTCAAGGTCAGCAAGAAGCAATGATCTGTTTTTCAAAAAAAGTTAAGTTTACACAATGCTAATATAGCACACACAACAGCAGTTCTTATAAGCTGTAACTGTACTGTTCTCTATTTAAAGTATAATGAATAAATGAAAATTTTATTAATTTTGGATTTTTGAAGGTGGGACTTAATACAAGAATAAAAAAGTATAATAAAGGAGTAAAGAAAAGCAGTAATTATGCAAAAAACAAACCTAGAGTACAGGGAACTACTGCATTGGACATAGATGTAGCTTTCGGCTTCTCAGCAGTCAAAACACTAAGAAATATATTGTCACTGTGTAATAAGAGGAAGTTATTCTGAGGGAGAGAAACGTTTTCTTAGTTTGGAATTTGAAGATGAATTTGTTACATAATTCCTCACAACCTAATCGATGATGTCCTCAATAACAATCTATATCAAGATATTCCATATCTGATCATTATAAAGATAAATGCAAAATAAGAGTGTTAATGGGAAAAAATCAGTAGGTACAAGAAGTATATGATCTATCTCCTTTAATGTGGCTCTTTCCCAAAGAGACCATTATCACTCTCTTGTATATATTTCCAGAGATACTCTATAAAAATGCAAGGATATATGTATATAATTACATGTACATTTTTAAACATAAATAGTAGCATATTTTTATGTGTGTTGTCCTATAACTTTTTTTTCCCACTTAAAAATCTATCTTGGAGATCATTCTGTATCAGAACATAAAAAGGTCCTATGTGTTTTTTGCTAGCTGCAAAGATATTCATGAATCCATACAGGGATAAACTATAACTGGTTCTATGTTGGAGGGCATTTAGACTCTTTCTAATCTTTTGCTATTATAAACAATGCTATTATAAACAATGCTGCACTGAATAACCTTATACATAAGTTCATTTCACAAATGTTCAAGCATGTACAGAAGATAAATTCCTAGGGTATGTAAATTTTAAAATTACTGCCCTTATTAGGTATTGTACCTATTTATGCTCTTGCCACCTTCACCAATGCAAACGTTTTATCAAATGTTTAAAAATTTTTACATACCTAGGATTTTAAGAAATGGTACATCACTATGGTTATAATTTGATTTCTATTAGTATGAGTAAGGTTAAGTATTTTTTCAAGTTTAAAATCCATTTGTATTTCCGTTTCTGTGACTTTTTCTTACTTATTTATAGGACCTCTTCTATATTAAGAATGATAGCACTTTGTCAATTATAAATATTTTTTCTCAGTTTACACTTGTTTTTTCACTATGTTTTTGCCATGTAGAAAATTTTAATTTTCCCGTAGTCAGATCTGAGGATATTTTTTATTATGGCTTCTGGGGTTTGCTCTTACACAGAGTTGTTCCCCACTCTGACACTGTTACTTTAAAATTCTATTTGATTATATTTTCTTGAAGAATATGTATGCATGTGAGTATGTGGAAGGTTCTATTCTTGCTAAAATTCCCTTTCCTTTACTGAGAAGCAATTTAAAAAATAAGAAATAAGCCTTCACTTTTGATGTGGCGACCTCAGTAGTGACGGAATCCATGGGAAGGAAGCCAGGCCCTGGTTATGATGTAACAACCTGGGGCAGGGGAGGTGTGCTGACCAATGAGAAGCTGTCCCCTCCCTTCCATTTTTGAAAACAGAACCAGGAGAAAGCAATGTAGAAATCTTGAATCTCTTTCACAGGCTGGATACTAAAACTGACATAAAAATGAGATCTGATTCTATTTTTCAATGTTCCCTGGTGAGTACCTGTAGGACCTACCAGGACTAAGGTGGGGAAATAAGGGATAGATGGAGATGCTATTTCCTCTGATTACTCTCCAATAAATAGGCTTATTTAAATAAGATCTGGGTGCTAAAAGTGCTTAAATGGATAGGCTAAGGTTAGTGATGGTAGTGGAGTGAGGAAAATGTTAAGGAGAATAGGGACAAGTTGTTACTCTCAAGTTTAAGACTGAACTGTGGCAAAATGCTCTGGGGAAGCAAAAGTTACCGAGTCTTGAGCCAGCATGATAACAAGTGGTTAACTGAGCGTAGTTGATCTTGTAACTCACACAACAGTGCTTAAGACTCAAAACTGAAACAAGGTCCAGACCCAGAAGCTGGTGGGTCTCTATGGTTTGTTTAGTGTATTAACGGCTTATTTACTGACTGCCAAGAGTCTTCTTTAAAATGTAAATCTCATGTCTTCTTAGTCCTCTAGCTAATTCAGGATCATCTAGAAGAGCATGGCACATGTATTATGCACTTAAATATTTGTTAAATGTATTAATGGTTAATGTGACAATAGCTGCCTATTGAGTGTATGAGAGTGCTAAGTACTTTTTTAAAAATCGAATTTTATCCTCACAACATCTTTTAAGGTAGTTATTCTTTTTTTTTTTTTTTTAAGGAATTCCTTTATTTTTATTATTTATTTATTTATTTATTTATTTTTGGCTGTGTTGGGTCTTCATTTCTGTGCAAGGGCTTTCTCTAGTTGCGGCAAGTGGGGGCCACTCTTCATCGCGGTGCGCGGGCCTCTCACTATCGCGGCCTCTCTTGTTGCGGAGCACAAGCTCCAGATGCGCAGGCTCAGTAGTTGTGGCTCACGGGCCCAGTTGCTCCTTGGCATGTGGGATCTTCCCAGACCAGGGCTCGAACCCGTGTCCCCTGCATTAGCAGGCAGATTCTCAACCACTGCGCCACCAGGGAAGCCCAAGGTAGTTATTCTTATGCTCATTTTACAGACTGGAAAACTGAAGTTCAAAAAGGTTATGGACCTGGGTTTGAGTCCTGGCTTGACTAATTTCTAACACTTATCTCAATTATCTTGGGCAGTACGGAAGACAAGAAAAAAAGAGACACAGAGATAGTTGATCTATGACTTAAGGGATGTCTAGAAAGAAAGAATAGAAAAACAGAGGGAGAAAAATCATCAAAGAAATAACAGAATTTTCAAAAGCTGAAGAAAATAAATTTCCAGAGCAAAAGGGCACAGCGAGTATACAGCATGATGAATCAAGAAAACACATATACCAAGGCACTCTGAAAGTTTCAAAAGAAGAAAAATGGTTCCCTGAAAAGGAATGTGAATCAGACCGATACCAAATTTCTCATCAGTGACATTGATTATGAAGAAGGAGAATAAGTTTGAGCCTAAACCTATCCAAACTATCAGGTGTGAGAGCAAAATAAAGATTTTGTCACATAAATAAGAACTAAATTTACCTCCAAACACAGTGAAAACCAAGAGGACACAAGATATATCAGAACTACACACACATATACTCTCCCCCCCCTCTCTGCTAATAAAATTAGACTTTTATCTACATGAAGCAAAGTAAGTTCCTAGGAAAGTCAGTATGCTCACATTCCTCTTAACAGAACTCAAAGGGGACAAAGAGATGGAAGACTGTAGACCCTAGTTATTAGCTTCTTATTTTTCAGGATAGTGTTTCCTAGACTCTCAGAAACAGTCACGGTTCCAGGTATGAAATAGAGACTCATGTAAACTCAGGACAGTAAAGAAAGCTTAACACTATTTCTGGTCCAGATGATTATCCCTATTTTTAGAGATGGACAAACCTGAAACCAGAGGGAAAGTAGTAAAAGGTCTTTTGCCTCTCAGTGAGATATGCTAGGTATTTTCCATATATTAATATTCATTTTTCATAACTCCACAAGGTAGAATCATACCCCTATTTTACAGAAAGGAATGACACAAAAATTTAATGACTTGACCAAGGTCCCAGAGGTAATATGTAACATTTATATATTTGAATATTTCTTGAAAGTCTAATAGAACTTTTAGGAATATAAATATAATATGGTGTTAATCACACATAAAGGAATTTATAATTTTTTAGAAGGTACAAAACACTTGACAAAGTTCCTAATAACGATATATATTCTGATACTCGTAGTGAGATGATTTGAACTTCAAGAAGAAAAGAATTAATAGGCTAGCTCTGAGAAACCAGAACTTATTCTATGTCAAGTAATGTTTTTTAGACTCGGAAACTGATAAATTAAAAAATGTTTCAATTGTGGCCACTTGTAATAGGCTTTTAATAATGGAAACAGTCATCTTATACTGGATCTAGTAGTTATTTAATTCATTTCAAAAGATAACCAGAAATTCAATTAAAAATCAGTTACATACTTTAGCCAGATATAACTATTGCGATCATGTGTATTACTCAAGGTACAGAGCATGTGAGTATTTAAGTGACAAAGTAGAAGTTGGGAATCCCAAGAAATTGCCTCCTTTACATTTTTTCGATTTAAGGTAAGTACAATCAATAACATATTGTTTTTGAGATAATAAATGCAAAATGCTCTCTAAGTGTTTGTGATCATCCACTATACACGCTTAATAATTCCTATCTTGTATCATTAAAAAATGACAAAATACTAGCAAAAATTGGAGCATAGAAGTTTACTATTTAATGAAGAAAAGTTACCTCTCTTTTTCAAGTTCTTCTAAATAACCGGTATTTTCTCTGCTTCCATTTACAAACCCTCTTCTTGGAAATGAACCCATAGGAACAGGACTGCACTCTCCTGAACGACTAGATACAGATCCTTCTCGGCTTCCGTAAGAACGGAGGGACATTTTTGACCGTAGTTTCACTCCAGGGAAATTACTGCTATCTAAGTTAAGTTCTAAATAAAATACAGACAAGTTTTTATAAAACAATTGCTTTAAATGGTCTAAAATATTGCTAATGCAATTATATTATCTTCTTATTTTTTTAACATCTTTATTGGAGTATAATTGCTTTACAATGGTGTGTTAGTTTCTGCTTTATAACGAAGTGAATCAGATATACACATACACATATCCCCATATCTCCTCTCTCTTGCGTCTGCCTCCCACCCTCGCTATCCCACCCCTCTAGGTGGTCACAAAGCACCGAGCTGATCTCCCTGTGCTATGCGGCTGCTTCCCACGAGCTATCTATTTTACATTTGGTAGTGTATATATGTCCATGCCACTCTCTCACTTTGTCCCAGATTACCCTTCCCCCTCCCCATATCCTCAAGTCCATTCTCTAGTAGGTCTGTGTCTTTATTCCCGTCTTGCCCCTAGGTTCTTCAGAACTTTTTTTTTTAATTCCATATATGTGTGTTAGCATACAGTATTTGTTTTTCTCTTTCTGACTTACTTCATCCTGTATGACAGACTCTAGGTCCATCCACCTGACTACAAATAACTCAATTTCGTTTCTTTATATGGCTAACATTCCATTGTATATATGTGCCACATCTTCTTTATCTATTCATCTGTCGATGGACACTTAGAATGCTTCCATGTCCTGGCTATTGTAAATAGAGCTGCAATGAACATTGTGGTACATGACTCTTTTTGAATTATGGTTTTCTCAGGGTATATGGCCAGCAATGGGATTGCTGGGTCGTATGGTAATTCTAATTTTAGTTTTTTAAGGAACCTCCATACTCTTCTCCATAGTGGCTGTATCAATTTACATTCCCACCAACAGTGCAAGAGGGTTCCCTTTTCTCCACACCTTCCCCAGCAATAATTGTTTGTAGATTTTTTGATGATGGCCATTCTGACCGGTGTGAGATGATATTGCATTGTAGTTTTGATTTGCATTTGTCTAATGATGTTGAGCATTCTTTCATGTGTTTGTTGGCAATCTGTATATCTTCTTTGGAGAAATGTCTATTTAGGTCTTCTGCTCATTTTTGGATTGGGTTGTTTGTTTTTTTGATATTGAGCTGCATGAGCTGCTTGTAAATTTTGGAGATTAATCCTTTGTCAGTGGCTTCATTGGCAAATATTTTCTCCCACTCTGAGGGTTGTCTTTTCATCTTCTTTATGGTTTCCTTTGCTGTGCAAAAGCTTTGAAGTTTCATTAGGTCCCATTTGTTTATTTTTGTTTTTATTTCCATTTCTCTAGGAGGTGGGTGGGTCAAAAATGATCGTGCTCTGATTTATGTCATAGAGTGTTCTGCCTATGTTTTCCTCTAAGAGTTTGATAGTGTCTGGCCTTACATTTAGGTCTTTAATCCATTTTGAGTTGATTTTTGTGTATGGTGTTAGGGAGTGTTCTAATTTCATTCTTTTACATGTAGCTGTCCAGTTTTCCCAGAACCACTTACTGAAGAGGCTGTCTTTTCTCCACTGTATATGCTTGCCTCCTTTATCAAAGATAAGGTGACCATATGTGCGTGGGTTTAACTCTGGGCTTTCTAACTTTTCCCATTGATCTATATTTCTGTTTTTGTGCCAGTACCATACTGTCTTGATTACTGTAGCTTTGTAGTATAGTCTGAAGTCTGAGAACCTGATTCCTCCAGCTCCGTTTTTCTTTCTCAAGACTGCTTTGGCTATTTGGGGTCTTTTGTGTTTCCATACACATTGTGAAATTTTTTTGTTCTAGTTCTGTGAAAAATGCCAGTGGTAGTTTGATAGGGATTGCAATGAATCTGTGGATTGCTTTGGGTAGTATAGTCATTTTCACAATGTTGATTCTTCCAATCCAAGAACATGGTATATCTCTCCATCTGTTTGTATCATCTTTAATTTCTTTCATCAGTGTCTTATAATTTTCTGCATACAGGTCTTTTGTCTCCTTAGGTAGGTTTGTTCCTAGATATTTTATTCTTTTTGTTGCAGTGGTAAATGGGAGTGTTTTCTTAATTTCACTTTCAGATTTTTCAACATTAGTGTATAGGAATGCAAGAGATTTCTGTGCATTAATTTTGCATCCTGCTACTTTACCAAAATTCATTGATTAGCTCTAGTAGTTTTGTGGTAGCATCTTTAGGATTCTCTATGCATAATATCATGTCATCTGCAAACAGTGACAGCTTTACTTCTTCTTTTCTGATTTGGATTCCTTTTATTTCTTTTTCTTCTCTGATTGCTGTGGTTAAAACTTCCAAAACTATGTTGAATAATAGTGGTGAGAGTGGGCAACCTTATCTGGTTCCTGATCTTAGTGGAAATGGTTTCAGTTTCTCACCACTGAGAACGATGTTGGCTGTGGGTTTGTCATATATGGCCTTTATTATGTTGAGGTAAGTTCCCTCTATGCCTACTTTCTGGAGGGTTTTTATCATAAATGGGTGTTGAATTTTGTCGAAAGCTTTCTCTGCATCTATTGAGATGATCATATGGTTTTTCTCCTTCAATTTGTTAATATGGTGTATCACATTGATTGATTTGTGTATACTGAAGAATCCTTGCATTCCTGGGATAAACCCCACTTGATCATGGTGTATGATCCTTTTAATATGTTGTTGGATTCTGTTTGCTAGTATTTTGTTGAGGAATTTTACATCTATGTTCATCAGTGATACTGGCCTGTAGTTTTGTTTCTTTGTGAAATCTTTGTCTGGTTTTGGTCTCAGGGTGATGGTGGCCTCGTAGAATGCGTTTGGGAGTGTTCCTTCATCTGCTATATTTTGGAAGAGTTTGAGAAGGACAGGTGTTAGCTCTTCTCTAAATGTTTGATAGAATTCGCCTGTGAAGCCATCTGGTCCTGGGCTTTTGTTTGTTGGAAGATTTTTAAGCACTGTTTCAATTTCAGTGCTTGTGACTGTTCTGTTCATATTTTCTATTTCTTCCTGGTTCAGTCTGGGAAGGTTGTGCATTTCTAAGAATTTGTCCATTTCTTCCAGGTTGTCCATTTTATTGGCATAGAGTTGCTTGTTTTAATCTCTCATGATCGTTTGTATTTCTGCAGTGTCAGTGGTTACTTCTCCTTTTTCATTTCTAATTCTATTGATTTGAGTCTTCTCCCTTTTTTTCTTGATGAGTCTGGCTAATGGTTTATCAATTTTGTTTATCTTCTCAAAGAACCAGCTTTTAGTTTTATTGATCTTTGCTATTGTTTCCTTCTTTTCCTTTTCATTTATTTCTGATCTGATCTTTATGATTTCTTTCCTTCTGCTAATTTTGGTTTTTTTTTTTTGTTCTTCTTTCTCTAATTGCTTTAGGTGTAAGGTTAGGTTGTTTATCTGAGATGTTTCTTAAGGTAGGATTGTATTGCTATAAACTTCCCTCTTAGAACTGCTTTTGCTGCATCCCATAGCTTTGGGGTCATCGTGTTTTCATTGTCATTTGTTTCTAGGTATTTTTTGATTTCCTCTTTGATTTCTTCAGTGATCTCTTGGCTATTAAGTAGAGCATTGTTTAGCCTCCATGTGTTTGTATTTTTTACAGTTTTTTTCCTGTAATTGATGTCTAGTCTCATAGCATTGTGGTCGGAAAAGATACTTGATATTATTTCAATTTTCTAAAATTTACCAAGGCTTGATTTATGACCCAAGATATGATCTATCCTGGAGAATGTTCCATGAGAATTTGAGAAGAAAGTGTATTCTGTTGTTTTTGGATGGAATGCCCTATAAATATCAATTAAGTCTATCTTGTTTAATGTATCATTTAAAGCTTGTGCTTCCTTATTTATTTTCGTTTTGGATGATCTGTCCATTGGTGAAAGTAGGGTGTTAAAGTCCCCCACTATGATTGTGTTACTGTTGATTTCCTCTTTTATGGCTGTCAGTATCTGTCTTATGTATTGAGGTGCACCTATGTTGGCTGCATAAATATTTACAATTGTTATACCTTCTTCTTGGATTGATCCCTTGATCATTATGTAGTGTCCTTCTTTGTCTCTTGTAATAAATAGTCTTTGTTTTAAAGTCTATTTTGTCTGATATGAGATTTGCCACTCCAGCTTTCTTCTGATTTCCATTTGCATGGAATATCTTTTTCCATCCCCTCACTTTCAGTCTGTATGTGTCCCTAGGTCTGAAGTGGGTCTCTTGGAGACAGCATATATACGGGTCTTGTTTTTGTATCCATTCAGCCAGTCTATGTCTTCCGGTTGGAGCATTTAATCCATTTATATTTAAGGTAATTATCGATATGTATGTTCCTATTACCATTTTCTTAATTGTTTTCGGTTTGTTATTGTAGGTCTTTTCCTTCTCTTGTGTTTCCTGCCTAGAGAAGTTCCTTTAGCATTTGCTGTAAAGCTGGTTTGGTGGTGCTGACCTCTCTCAGCTTTTGCTTGTCTGTAAAGGTTTTAATTTCTCCGTCAAATCTGAATGAGATCCTTGCTGGGTAATCTTGGTTGTAGGTTTTTCCCCTTCATCACTTTAAATATGTCCTGCCACTCCCTTCTGGCTTGCAGAGTTTCTGCTGAAAGATCAGCTGTTAACCTTATGGGGATTCCCTTGTGTGTTATTTGTTGTTTTTCCCTTGCTGCTTTGAATATTTTTTCTTTGTATTTAATTTTTGATAGTTTGATTAATATGTTTCTTGGCGTGTTTCTCCTTGGATTTATTTATTTATGTATGGGACTCTCTGTGCTTCCTGGACTTGATTAACTATTTCCTTTCCCATATTAGGGAAGTTTTCAACTATAATCTTTTCAAATATTTTCTCAGTCACTTTCTTTTTCTCTTCTTCTTCTGGGACCCCTGTAATTCGAATGTTGGTGAGTTCAATGTTATCCCAGAGGTCTCTGAGACTGTCCTCAATTCTTTTCATTCTTTTTTCTTTATTTTGCTCTGTGGTAGTTATTTCCACTATTTTATCTTCCAGGTCACTTATCTGTTCTTCTGCCTCAGTTATTCTGCTATTGATGCCTTCTAGAGAATTTTTAATTTCATTTACTGTGTTGTTCATCACTGTTTGTTTGCTCTTTAGTTCTTCTAGGTCCCTGTTAAACGTTTCTTGTATTTTCTCCATTCTATTTCCAAGATTTTGGACCATATTTACTATCGTTATTCTGAAGTCTTTTTCAGGTAGACTGCCTATTTCCTCTCCATTGTTAGGTCTGGTGGGTTTTTGCCTTGCTCCTTCATCTGCTGTTTCTTTGTCTTCTCATTTTGCTTAACTTACTGTGTTTGGGGTCTCCTTTTCCAGGCTGCAGGTTCATAGTTCCCGTTGTTTTGGGTGTCTGCCCCCAGTGGCTAAGGTTGGTTCAATGGGTTGTGTAGGCTTCTTGGTGGAGGGGACTAGTGCCTGTGTTCTGGTGGATGAGGCTGGATCTTGTCTTTCTGGTGGGCAGGTACACGTCTGGTGGTGTGTTTTGGGGTGCCTGTGGCCTTATTATGATTTTAGGCAGCTTCTCTGCTAATGGGTGGGGTTGTGTTCCTGTCTTGCTAGTTGTTTGGCATAGGATGTCCAGCACTGTAGCTTGCTGCTCGTTGAGTGGAGCTGGGTCTTGGCGTTGAGATGGAGATCTCTGGGAGATTTTCGCCAGTTGATATTATGTGGAGCTGGGAGGTCTCTTGTGGACCAATGTCCTGAACTTAGCTCTCCCACCTCAGAGGCACAGCCCTGACTCTTGGTTGGAGCACCTAGAGCCTGTAACCCACACAGCTGGTCACACAGAAATCCACGGGTCAGTGAGGACAGGTGAAACTTGAGGCTGGTTTCAACTGAAACTTGAACTCCAGAGATAACTTGCCACGTGAACCCAGCCCCCCGCGGAGAAAACTTTACACACAGGGCAGTGAGCCACCCCGCGACTCCCTCCTCGGAACCGCCCGGCGCTTCTATCTTTTAAAAATGAAATCTTTGGTTCATATTTTAGGTCTCCAATTTTAAGCCATTTTATAATATAATTGAAAATACATTATATATATTACATAAAGCCTGTAGGAGTACTAAATTATGGCAGTTATTGAGCAGCAAATTTATATAGGAAACAGAAGAAATCCTTATCACAAATGCTGATGCTCAGAGAAATTCATTGACTCCTGGTTCTATAAGAGAAACAGTCCCACGAAAAATCAGGCCATATGTACATGAAGATAAAGCACTTCTATGCTGGACGAAACAAAGAAGGTCACTGACTCCTTCACATGAAGCAATGGGCCCACTCTGTGGCATACAGCTTATTAAAGGCCTATTTAGTGACTAGCAGAACAGCAATGAGTTTTAGAAAGAGCTGAAGATTATCAAGGAAGGAAACTAAAATAGTTTATTCAAAGCCAAGAAAACCCAATACCAACATTCAATCAAGAGAAACTCTACTTGGGTATATACACCTTAAGTTGACAACTGGAGCTTAAAAAAATTACTTTAAAACACTTTTTAAAAATCTACCTTTGATATATATATATGTATAGCTGATTCACTTTGTTATAAAGCAGAAACTAACACAACATTGTAAAGCAATTATACTCCAATAAAGATGTTAAAAAATAAATAAAGAAAGGAATCTACCTTTGAGACGCTCTAATAAATCAATCTGTCCAGACGAAGCCATAGCTTCATCTTCAATACTTCCTTGTAGTTGTTTAAGTACTTCCTGTAAAAAAGAACACAATATATTAACATGACAAAATTCTAAGTAATTTTTTTTTAATAATATCAACTTTATTTTTAAAATTAAAAAAAAAATTTTTGGCTGCGTTGGGTCTTCGTTGCTGCACGTGGGCTTCTCATTGTGGTGGCTTCTCTTGTTGCGGAGACGGGCTCTAGGCACGCAGGCTCAGTAGTTGTGGCGCGTGGGCTCAGTAGTTGTGGCTCATGGGATCTAGAGCACAGGCTCAGCAGTTGTGGCTCACGGGCTTAGTTGCTCCATGGCATGTGGGATCTTCCTGGACCAGAGATCGAACCCAGGTCCCCTGCATTGGCAGGCAGATTCTTAACTATTGTGCCACCAGGGAAGTCCCCTAAATATCTTTTTGAAGACATGCTTCTAAGTTTCTTGGCATTTAGGTCTGCTCGGGGAACAAAGTTATTTCAGATCTATCTGAAAACGTATCTATCTGTAAAGTACTCTACATATATTACCTATTACTAATTATGAATAATAAATTATAGCCCAACAACAGTGATATTTTGTGATAATGGTGATTATGGGTAGTCTCCATGCAATATACTATATATATGAAATAGTTAAGATATATTATCTGTAACTTCTGAAATAATATAGCAAAGTGGATCATTCTCATCTTTCAGACAGATCAACTGAGACTCAAAGACTTGCCCGAGGCGCAAAAGCTAGTTATGTGTTTAAAATCCATGTCTCTTAAGCTTACACCAACATGGCCATGAAAAACACCAGATTAACACAGTATGCTGTTTTATTTAACACCCCAATAAACAGCAAGCTTTTATATACTACATTTATGTACATTCTACTAGTACACTGATTTATAATCAGCAGATAGTTAAGTGACTGTATGCTCACTGTCTCCTGACTTTTGATCCATTATTTCTTTTCCCATCTAAATCCTTCTCTTGATAAATTTTTGTCAAAGAAGGTTGGGAACTTTCATCTTCTACTAGTTTTTCTATAATTTATATACATTTACATTTTATATATTCTGAGGCATCCCGTTCTAGTTCACAACAAAATCTTTTGTTGGTCAACTAGGTTTCCCAATGCAAAACAGTGTATTTGAACATTTACAATCTTATAGCTATGGGTAGTGTTCCTCTATATGAAAAATGATCCATAAATAGATTGAAAAGGAAATCTGTCAAAAAGTGAGTAAATGTAGCAAAGACAACTTCACTGGTTTACCTTGACAGTGACATTATAAGCATTAAGAAAAGAATCCTTATGTTAACAACAAGAAATAGCCTGTGACCTTAAGATCTGACCTTCAAATAACAGACCATGTTGGAGGTTAAAAGGCTTAGATAAGTAGACGTGGGAATGTGGAGGTGACTGATATTCATGTTCAGAAATTATGTCAGAGTGTATCACAACTGTGGGATAGGAAATAAATTTGCACAGGGATGCCTTTCTCGAATGAATGTAGATTACTCTAAAACATCTGGTATAAACATCAGGACACCATCTCTTCCATAAAGTTTGAGATTACCACTGTAGGCTACCTGCAGTGTTTAGGATCCCAATTCTCCTTCCATCCACTGCTGCTTGTAGTCTTTCAATGATCCTTTAATCTTTTTTTTTTAATTAATTAATTAATTTATTTATGGCTGTGTTGGGTCTTCGTTTCTATGCGAGGGCTTTCTCTAATTGCGGCAAGCGGGGGTCACTCTTCATCGCGGTGCGCAGGCCTCTCACTACCGTGGCCTCTCTTGTTGCGGAGCACAGGCTCCAGACGCGCAGGCTCAGTAATTGTGGCTCACGGGCCCAGTCGCTCCGCGGCATACGGGATCATTCCCAGACCAGGGCTCGAACCCGTGTCCCCTGCATTGGCAGGCGGATTCTCAACCACTGCGCCACCAGGGAAGCCCCTGATCCTTTAATCTTATCCCTATTTCTTATAATCCCCAGTCTCACAATTCAACAACTGCCTTTCTCAAATAACTTCCAATTATATGTCTAATCCTAACCTCACTTGCAAATTTCAGACTCACTTTCCCAGTATGACTGATAGATGCTTTACATCCAGTGCATCTGGATGATATGCACTGCACATGTAAATGTCCGAACTATCATTTTGTGCCACTAAAACCTGTTCTTCGCCTTGTATTCCTTCAGTTAAATGGCAGTAGCCTTCTTTTGTACCTCCAGGCTCAAATCCTCAGCATCCCCTCCTTCATCTTCCCAATCAGTTATCAAATTCTGTATTCTAGCTCTATTATCTCTCTTATAGCCATCTCTTTTCTACTCTGTCACTATCCTGGTTATTAACCTCAAAACTACTAAAATAAACTCCTAAACGGTCCTACCTTGCACAGAACTATCAGAGTAAGCCTTTTAAAACACAGCTCTGATCAGGTCTCTCTTTATACAAGATTATTCTCCAAAGCCTATCATCAAGAGTTAACAGTGGTATTCTATGGAAGTTAGAATTGCAAGCAATTTTTTTGCTTGTTTTTGGTGTCCTAATTTTAAAACAACAGGTATTACAAAAAAATATTGTTTTTAGAAAAGGTACAAGTACTTAAGAGTTCAAAAACAACAAGAAAAAGAAATCCTTGGCATCTCATAGGACATATACCTAATTTTTCAAAACTAATGGCACATTAACAGTTTTTTTAAAACATGTTAAAAAATAATAAAGAAAAATTAAAATAACACCAACAATAGAAATTAAAAGGCTATGTAAACCTGCATGTCCAACAATAAAGGATTAAATAAATTTATGGCATTAGCCATACAATGGAATATTATAGAACTATGAAAATATTATAAAATATTTAATGACATGAAAAGATGACTATATTAAATTAAAAAGCATGCTTCAAAATATGATCCCATTAAATGCATGACTGCATAAAATGCACAGAGAGAAAAATATACATATTATCAAAGGTTACTGCTGGTATTAAAAACATTTTTTAAATGGGTGATTTTGATATCTCTTTTTGTTTGCCCGTATTTCCTAATTTTTAAAAATAGTAAATATGCACAACTTGTAATATGTTTTTTTAAAGTTTCTCTGCATGTGGTTAGAAGTCTGTTGATAAAAGCTCTAACCACAAAAGTAAAAATTATTGAAATTTAAGGTTTAAAAAAAATTTTTTTAAGACTTTCAAAGCAGCCACCTTGGAAGCTACTTATTCCAATATGTTCCATTAAACTTTTTTTGTACATTCTGAGTTATGAACCTCACCAAAAAAAGAAAAAAAATGCACACATTAATTCATAGTCAGATCCAGTTACCTTGCCTCAAGATGACATCATCCAGCATGACTAGATTACTCACTACTTTGTTGTGAATAGATTATGGCTATTCCATGACAAAAATTAGCCTTAATTTTTTTTGTTTTACTGAGATACAACATACATATGAAAAGTAAACCAATATTAAGTTTCTGATGTAATCTAAGTATCCATGTAAGCATTACCCAGGGAAGACACAGAACATTTCCAGCATCTCAGAAGGTTCCGTTTTGCCCCTTACCAATCAATATTCACTCCCCAGAGGTAACCAGTATTCTGATTTCTGTATCTATTAGTTGGCATGCCTGTGAACTGCATATAAATGAAATCATACAGTATAAAGTCTTTTGTGTCTCACGTTTTTTGCTCACCAAAATTTCTAGAGATTTATTCATGCTGTTGCATGTATCAGTTATTTTTTTTTTAATGCTTTGTAGTTATCCACTGTATGAATGCACCTCAACTGATTTATCCTTTATCCTCACTCTTGATGGACATTTGGGTTGTTGCCAGTTTGGAGGCTATTATGAAGAATGCTACTATGAACATTTTTGCACATATCTTCAGGTGGACACATGCACTCACTTCTCTTGAGTATATATCTGAACGTTTAAACGCTGAGTCATAGGGTTTAACTTTAAAAGAAAGTGCTGAATGGTTTTCCAAAGATGATGTGCCATTTTATACTCCTACCAGCAATGTATAAGCATCTTGATGTTCCACATTTGGCATGATCAGTCTTTTAAATTTTAGTGATTTGAGTAGGAATGAAATGATATTTGCATTTCCCTGAGGATAAAGGATGTTGAATCCCTTTACATGTGCTTACTGACCATTTACCTTCCTTTTTTAATTGTCTTTTCAAGTTTTGGGCCAGATTTTAAAAACTGGACTTTTTAAATTATTGGTTTGTAAAAATTCTTTGTATATTCTGAACCAAGTCCTTTATCAGATATACATACTGCAAATATTTTCTTCCAGTCTATGCCTTGCCTTTTCATTTTCTTAATGAAGTCTTTTGAAAAGACTTTAAGTTTTAAATTTGATGACATTCATTTTATACCTTTTTTTCTTTTATGTTTAGAGCTTTATGTGTACTAAGAAATTTTGCCTTCATGAAGGTCAAAGCAATATTATCCTATATCTTCTTCTAGAAACATAATGGAGTCTTTTGATGAAGAAAAGCTGTCGGTTTTAATGATGTCCAACTGATAAATTTTTAGTACTTTGGCGTTCTATTTAAGAAATCTTTGCCTACTCTAAGGAGATGAAGCTATTCCCTAAGTTTTCTTCCAGAAGAAACTGTTCTGTCTTCACATTTTTTTTTGCATATGATTTACCTGAATTACTTTTTTGCATATGATTTGAGGTAGAGCTCTTGGTTCTTTTTTGGTTTTTTTTCCTTCATACAGATATTTAATTGCCTCTGCACCATTTATTGAAAAGACCAGCCTTTCCCCACTGATCTGCAGGGATGCCTGGATCATAAATCGGTGACCATATATACGTAGGTATTTTTCTCAACTCTATTGCTGTTAGTCTACTAATCTACTCTAATTACCACATTGTCTTAATAACTGTACAACAGCTTTACATTAATTCTCAGCCACTACGTCTTTAAATATTACTTTTGCTCCATTCTCTTCCCCTGCCCCTTCTAAGACTTCAATTATATTTGCCTTTACCTATTTGCCTGTGTCCCTCATAACTCTTACATACTCTTTTTGTTTTCCATTTTTCTTCCTCTTCTGTGCTTCAGTTTGGATATTTTTCTATTGACCTTTTTACATGTTCACTAATTCTATCTTCTCACTAGTTCATTAATCCTGTGTTTAACCTGTGGTCAAGCCCATCCAATAAGTTAATGTCAAAAATATTTCAGTTATAGAATATCTATATGATTCTTCTTAATTACAGATTCCAATTCTCTGTCGACATTTTCTGATTTTTCATCCATTTAATCCATCTTTTCCTTTTTTTTCAAAACATTTAAATTATGTTAAAATCTTTGACTACTAATTACAACACGTGGATCATCTTGGGATTTGCTTCTATTTTCTATTTGTTCTTTTGATTATCAGTCATTTTCCTATTTCTTTGTATTTCTTGTAACTTTTAACTGCATGCTAGTCATTATGTATACAAGAACAATAAAGACTTCAGATCAGATTTTGCCTCAAAGAGTTTGCCCTTTCCACCATTGGGGTCTGATTTCCTTCATCCAATAACTGAAAATAGGTTGCAGCTGCAGTTTAAGTGAATTTCATATCTGATTTGGTTTGCCAAGTTCCTTGAATGTCTCTCTCCTCTACACTTAGCCTGAGGAGACCTGTTGTATGAGTATTCCTCTAGCAGGACATGGCCTCCTAACATCCTGCCTCCATAGTCCATCCCCAGCGTCCTTCCCCACAGCAAGACTCAGCCAATGCCCCATGCATTTGGATAAAATTCGGGAAAACTAGCCATGCATTTGGAGCTCCTCTAAATGTCAATACTTCACATCTGCCCACATGTTTGTCAAGACCTCCAACAGTTTCTTTCCTCCAGTAGAGTCCTGTGCCAGTGCTGAATTATCAGTCTGTCCCTAGAAATAGCAAATACCCCTGGGGAAGAAAATTACCAGTGATCTCAGCTCATCTAGAAAGGGCTCTTTCCTCTTAGGAATTTTAGTTAATACAGTCCTTGATGATTTCACAGTTCTCCAATGTCTTTAAAAGTACGATTTTTATTTTTTATCCAGTGTTTTCTAGTTGCTGCAGTAGTACTGATTGATTGCCTGGGGCTGCATGTTGCATACAAACTAAAAGAAGTCCTCAATTTCAGAGAGTTTTTAAGAGAAAATCCAACACAACTGCAAAGCAATTCCAAATAAAATACTTCAAAAAATGTTTTGAGAAACGACAGCTTTTTAAATTAATATGTAAATTTTAAAGGAGAGAATATTCATTTGTATTTATAAATTCTGGAAGTTTGGTTTTAAAAAATTACTTAGTTACATTACATAATCACATTATTTTAAAAAACATTTTAAGATTTTAAAAACATCAGAGACTTAATTAGTAGAGACAAAATATGCTGTGGTCATATCAGTAAATAGGAAATATTTATCAATGAGCAACTGTGTCATTTCAAGGGGGTTTCTGCTTGACCCACTTCTGTTTTTCTCAATATATCATAGTTATTTATTCTTTTCATTACCAGATAAAAGTATACTTGGTAATTAAATCTTCAAAATAAATTATGAAATGTGCCAATTTGAATTTCTACTTCTCATTTTTTCTTATACTCTGAAAATAAAAGATACTTTCCATGTATGGTTTTATAGTTTACAGAGCAAGTTATAAATATTTCATTTTGCTAAAATACAAAAAAGATTAAATGGTTGATTAATATTTTACCTAAAGATAATTTTTTCTATACCATGCCATATCTCAGTTTAAATGCTTCACAACTCACCATATTTACCTTGTTGCTATGCTCAACATTTTAAAGTAAATCACGTTGATTTCTAGCCCTGCAGTAAAAAATATAGTACATAATTTCTCTTAAGTTTAGCTGTAATTGCTGCATTTATCTGATCTAAATCCCACAAAATCTGTATTTTATTTTAATTACAGAAATGTCAAGTATATACATAAATGTAGAGAACAATATAACAAACTCCTATGTATCCTCACATCTTACTTCAGTAACTATCAACTCATGGGCTTCTTTCATCTATACCCATAATCATTTTCTCCATTCCCCCACAACCCAGATTTATCTGAAAAACAAATCTCAGACACACTGTCTCTTCTGTAAAAAAATTCGATATGTATATTTACACAGGGATTCTTTGTAAACACAACCACAATGCCATCATTATACCTAAGAAATAAGCATTTCCTTAATATTCTCAAATATACAGTCAGTGTTCACATTTCCCTAACTGTTGCACACATACTTCCCTGACACACACAAAAAAAATATTTTTATAGTATCAATGACATGTAAGCAATAGCAAAGCAGTGTTCTCTTTTGCCACTAGATGGTACTACTGCATAAACTTCAGAAATCCTGAGATATCTAGCTGGAGAAGACACACCTTGCCTTCCATAGGGTAAATATGTTAATGATCAGGAAACATAATTCAAGATCATATGATGTATTCCAAAGTCTAATAAGTGATTTTTTGAGAAATAACCATTGTTTTGGATTAACTTTAATCCAATGTAGGAAGTGCCAATGTTTCCAAGTGTCTTTTCACAAATCGATATTCTAAGACAAAATAAACAGGTCATGGTTCCTATTCTTTAACACCATAAAGCCTCTTAACGGGAGAGATACATAAATAATTTCAGTACAAGGGCGTAATTGGTATGATACCATACACCCAATCCTGAAGAAATATGTGGATGGCTTAGCAAGGATGTCTGTAAAAGCACTTGCTGAGTAATAATCAATTCACAGTTGAATTCAGACAATATTAGTATTTAATTAGTATTTAATATTAAATAGTAATATTCATGATGTATATTATACCACATGGCTAAGAGGTCACCCTGATATTCCACTGTAGAAATTTAAGGGTCTGACTTGTATTGTTACTCTGAGAGACATTCCATTTCAACATGGAGATGGATCTAAAGATAGGTTAAAACGTTTCCCAAAAGTGAATTTTGAATTTGCTCAAGCAGTTTAAAAAAAAAAAACAACAACTTTTAAAAGGGACCTCAGAATTCTGCACTACAAAAGAGACATTGAGATAGGCGTGCCAGGAAGAATTCCCTACTAAGTATACTTCTGAAGTAGATGAAAGAGTAGTCCTGCTGGGAATTTTAAGTTTTTTATCTTTAAACTTTTAAAACCACATGCCATGTACAATAATTTTAGATATAATGTTGATCTGTTTTAAAATACCAGACTATTCTTTTTTAACCTAGTAGATAATTGAGTCAGCTGTTTTTAAGGTCACCCAAAGTCTGTGGTGAGAAAAAATGTTTCTTTATAGTCTACTTAAACTCCAAAAGGACTTGAGGTAGGTATCTTGGAGATCTGTCAATTGCTATTGCCACAGAAATAAGCAATTAGAGTGGAAAAGATTTATAGATACATAGGGAGGGAGGCAGGGAGGGAGGGAGAGAAAGAAAGAAAGAGAAAGAGAGAGAGAAAGAGAGAGAAAGAGAAAGAAAGAAAGAAAAGAAGGAAGGAAGAAAGAGAGAAAGAAAGAGAAAGAGAAAGACAGAAAGAGAGAGAGAAAGAAATAAAGAAAAGAAGAAAGGAAGAAAGCAAGAAAGAGAGAAAGAAAGAAAGAAAGAAAGAAAGAAAAAGAAAAAGAAAAGCTCATATGAGTAAAAGGCTGAACTGTTATGATAATGAATACAAAAGTAAAAGAGGAGAGAAAATAGTTCAGTGATATACAGAAGCTTGAAGAATAAGGAAGACCTCAAAATGCATGGAAAAATAACTAGAAGAGACTAGGAAATGAATAAGGAATAAGAGTAGTGAGCAGACAGGAAGAAAGGGTCGGAAACTCAGATGTTAAAATAGCCAAGGCACAGAAACAACACGTAGCAGGAAGAATTTTTTAAAAGAGAAGGAGGTTAACAGTTTTGTTGAATCTCCAATTCTATACAGTTATTAAATTCAGTGAGAGGAGAATCTGCCTAAGTAGCTGGAAAGTAAAACAGTTAAAGTTTTAACCTTAATTATTTTGAAATTAGAACGTATTTTCCCCAGTGCAGACTTAATATTTTATAACTTTTCGTGGAGGTTATCACAGCTTTTCAATGTTATTTGGGAAACCAATTTCAGGGCGTGAAGGTGTCATGGAAATCATCTATGCTAGTGCAATGACTGTATTTTCCAAATAAGGCAACTTAATTCTAGAAGGGTACCCTAGAGTATGTAGTTTAGCTTATGGCAAAACCAGGAACAGGACCAGGTACTGACTTTCAGTTCAGGACTCTTCCCACTAGGGCACCCTGATTTTCTTGATCATCTATCATTGCAGCACTTAAGTGAAGACAAGATCTGAGAGAGTTGGGGATGATGGCAATATTTAATACTTGAGATATATTCTAAGGTTGTGAGGTTAGTTTCTATGAATTACACAGAACACCCAGCCTCACTATAGTGATGGTTAAGTTGGCCTTTTATTTTTAAGCTTAAAAATAACTAAGAACTAACTAATGAGTCACTGGGGTTTTACAATCATTTTCTTTATATGATTTGCTGGATGAATTCAAAACATTTTGTTTAAAAATATAAATGTTAACTTTTGCAAGGAAGAGTTTACATATTACTGTTTAACTTACAACACACTTTTAAGTAAGTGAAGTGTCTAATCCCAAGTTTACAGAAAGGAGTACTGAATAAAAATGGATAAACTACAATTAAAAGTCACAGTCTTGATACCTTCATATTAGATGCCTCAGTTTCCAGTTTTGTAAGATGATTGGAATTATCTTCTAGCTCTTGTCGAAGATTTGAGTTCTCCATCTTCAGTGCCTCAACTTGCTTTAACAACTGATCATATGAAGCTGCAGCCATCCTTGGCTACCCTTGGACCTATAAGGTTAAAAAGGATTTTGAAATTCACTACTAAAAATATAGTGGCTGCTTGTTTACAAAGAAAGGGATAAAGAAACAAAACCCTGGAGACACTTAATAAGAAGAATTGTGTTTATGTAGTAGTTTCCATCTCAAAACAATACTGTGCAACTAGCACCATCTTTCTAAGAGGATGAAATACTGGGGTCTTAATTAAAGACAGATAGGACTAAAATAGAAGAGCACTTCAGTAGTGTTTGAAAACATTTGTCTTTTCACAGGTGGATGAGATTTCTATCAGGTTAGAATTTTTCCAAGGTTTTAAAGATATTTTAAATGGCAAGACTTAGGAAATATAATCATTGATAAGAAATTTATTTATATTGGTAATATTAATATATTTCTGGATTTTGTCCAATAGTCACATAATTTTAAAGCCAGAATGGATTAATGAGATTAGGTATTGCATTCTACCACTTTTCATTTGATAAAAGGCTGGTCTTAAACATTATCCATAGGGAAGTATGAAGTTCCAAGAAGGCCTCATTAAAAAGGCAGTCATTAACAAAATGGACACAAGGGAGAAGTTTAGATTGAGACTTCAAATCTTTTGGATAGAAAGATGATAATAATTACTAGTATAAATTCTAATACAGTCATCCAGAAGGATGAATATAACAGGCCATGCTATGGCATATGCATCTTGGGACCCACTGTGTTCAGACTGAGGCTGAAAGACACTTAAAGAAAACTGATGATTTTAGGAGTGGAGACTGTCAAAGAGAAGTGAAGAAGAGCCTGGCTATTAATTATGTGACTATGAAAGAAGAGGGGAGAAAAGAAAGATATAGAAGATAGCCAGGTAATAAGAGGTCCTTGGCCTGAAGAATTAGAGAATGCTAGGAGTTACGTTCAGACTAACCAAGTTTCAAAGACCCAGATTCTCTTTTTAGTTTAATCCCAAACTCACTTAGGAATAAATAAAATTCTACCTATATTTAAAAGCTAAAAAGTATAACAAAGTTTGTACTCAAGGAATACTTAAAGATCTGGACATTAAGAAAAATATTTCTGTAATAAAAATCCACTACACAAAATAAGGCAGACAAATTATAACACTGGCTAGTCATTACAATATTGGGGGTTCAGCAACTGGAAGGTCCCTAACAAGGGAAATATAAGGACTCAGGTCTCGTCTGTTCTCGAACGGCTAGAGTCAATGATAAACCTGGTGCAACCCACCGTCTCCTGAGGAGGAAACAGAATCCTGGGAGGAGGTGGGGATCACTCACAAAAGTCTTTACTGCTGAAAAGAATGACTTGTATTTGGAGATCTGGGTCTTAATTTCAGTCTTGGTCCTGTTTTTACCTTTGCCCCTTCATTGTAATTCATTTCACCACTTGTACAATGGACATTTACTACCTGTTCTAATATAATTTACAGGGATATTGTTAGAATTAAGAAACAAAAGGAGGGTCTAAAAATAAAAGTGCTGTGTAAGTTATATTACGAAAATACACTTGAAACATAACTTCCTTAGTAAGACCTACTGTTGATCTATTGTTGTAAGCCCCAGTCCCCCAACCAATGGACAGGAGGTGAAGAATAATTCACCCTCTTGAAAAGGACAGAGATGTCTCAAAAACAAGGGAGAAATTCATAGGTGGGGTCACTTATCTGTTTTACACCATACCATTAATAAGCAGGTCTGGAAAGAGCACATTAAAAACCATGTGACAGAAGTGGGGATCTGACAGTATTTAATAATGTAAGCCCTAAAATTCTTCATTTCAAATAAAATCCTAACAGGTAATTTTCCACTAAAACAATAAAATAAGAGAACAGGTAATAACACAGAGAAAGAGCAAAGTACACAGAAGTATGCTAAGACACAGAGGTTATAACCTCACACAATCACAAAAAGAACCAGATGGGCAAAATGAACACGAGACTACTAAAAGTGCTCTTTACTGGAGGGAAAAGAATTCAGCCCTTCAGATGGACAATTAAAACATTTGACCATGGGACTTCCCTGGTGGTCCAGTGGTTAAGACTCCACGCTCCCAATGCAGGGGGTCCGGGTTCGATCCCTGGTCAGGGAAATAGATCCCGCATGCTGCAACTGAGGCCCGGCGCAGCCAAATAAATAAATAAATATTAAAAAAAAAAAAATTCGATCACCTTTTTTTACCCCCTCCAGAATCAAATCATTTAAGTCATTTCTACTTTAGAAAGCAGGGTGCTTTCATACAATTTTACAGGAAAAATAAGACATTTCATGGAGTAATACTTTGCCTTATATCCTTGCAGGATGTTGTAGCCATCCCTAAGTCAAAACTGCTTACTGAAAAATTTAAAAAATCATAAACTTATTTTAGAATGCCTTTTATACAATCACATGAATTTCATACCAAATATATCTTAAATGAAAGTCACTCAGCATCATTAAAAATATCAAAATTTATCACATGAAATGGGGAAAAACTCTGAATCTTTCACGCTACTGAGAATATACAAAGATCTAAATTTGTTTTTCAGTAAGGATACCCAGTAAAGAGATCCTCACCCCTTAAGAGTAAGGTAGGGGAGAAGAAAGCAAAAGGACTGTTATTTAGATTTTTATCCAAATGTTGACTGGAAAACAAATTTACAAGCATCCTAAGAAATTAATGCAAGGAGGCAGAAAAGCTTAGGCAGGCAATTAGAAATAAATCTGAAGGATTCAATTAGAATTAAATCTGAAGGATTCTTTATTATAATTTAAGAAGTTTGGGATCACTTTTTAAAAAATTAGTTAAACTGCTTTTATTGTTTTGTTTTAATGAATTAAAAAAAGATGTATTTGCCAGTACTGTTAGATGGTAATGAAAAAAGAGGAAAACACCAATAGAAAGAGAAGAAACCAAGAGTTATAAAAGACTACTTTGCTCAATTCTATGTAAATAAATTTGAAAACTAAATGAAACAGACAATTTACTAGAAAATGTAATTTATCAAAACTAACAACAGGGCTTCCCTGGTGGCGTAGTGGTTGAGAGTCTGCCTGCTAATGCAGGGGACATGGGTTCGAGCCCTGGTCTGGGAAGATCCCACATGCCGTGGAGCAGCTGGGCCCGTGAGCCACAAGTACTGAGCCTGCACGTCTGGAGCCTGTGCTCTGCAACAAGAGAGGCCGCAACAGTGAGAGGCCCGCGCACCGCGATGAAGAGTGGCCCCCGCTTGCCACAACTAGAGAAAGCCCTCGCACAGAAATGAAGACCCAACACAGCCATAAATAAATAAATAATTAAAAAAAAAAAACTAACAACAAAAAGAGATGGAAAACCTAAAATTTACAACAAAAATCACTATTATAAAATTGACATTATTCAACATATTAATAGGTCTACACAGAAGAAAAATATTATCATGCCAAAGGTGATGAAAAGATGCTTTACAAATTCAATGTCCAGTTTTGTTGAAAATACTGAATATAATAGGACACTTTTTTTTTTAAAACAATATATAGCAGCCCAAAGCCAGTACCACAGAATATGGAAACACTGGATATACTATATTGCTAAACTAAGGTAAAGCCCATTTTTACCACTCTTACTCATTATACCAGTCAACACAATTAAAGAATGAAATTAGAAAGGAATACTATTGGCAGATGATATAATTATATACCTAGAATATCCAAAAGAATCAACTAAATATTACAACAAGATAGTCTAGTAATTTAGTGTAGTACAAAATATACAGAAATCTTTCCTTCATATGTGCAAAGAGAAACCAGATAGAAGATGAAATGGAAGAAAAGATCTTATTTATAATAAAAAAAAAAAACACAGGCATAAACTGAACAAAGAGTTCAAAACATATTATGAGGAAAACTATAAAACGCTTCTGAAAGACACAAAGGTACATTTCAACAAATGGAAAGACATACCTTGTTTGTGTACGTAAAGATTCAGTATCATAAAGATGTCATTTCTCCCTAAGTTAATATATAAATTTTATATGGTCCCAATATAAATATTATGTAAGACTGGTTTTTATTTTGTTTTCTGCAGCTAGAAAACTGAAAAAAACAAACAAGCAATAAAGGGAAAACATGAAAAGAGAAGAATAGGAGTACACCTACCACATACTAAATTACTGTACAAAGCCATTATAAGTAAAATAGTATGAAGTTAACTGTACTGTACCAGTAAGTTAATTTCTTAGTTCTGATCATTATACTATGGATATGTAAGATGTTAACATTAGGAGAAGCTAAGTGAAGGGTACATGGGAACTCTCTATTATTTTTCCAACTCTTTTGTAAGTCCAAAGTTATTTAAAAATAAAAAGGCTTTAAAAAGCCATAATAGGACTTCCCTGGTGGCGCAGTGGTTAAGAATCCGCCTGCCAATGCAGGGGACATGGGTCCGAGCCCTGGTCCGGGAAGATCCCACGTGCTGCGGAGCAACTAAGCCCGTGCGCCACAACTACTAAGCACTCTAGAGCCCGAGAGCCACAACTACTGAGCTCACACGCCACAACTACTGAAGCCCGTGTGCCACAACTACTGAGTCCACGTGCTGCAGCTACTGAAGCCTGCACGCCTAGAGCCCGTGCTCCACAGCAAGAGAAGCCACCACAATGAGAAACCCGTACACCGTAATGAAGAGTAGCCCTCACTCGCCACAACTAGAGAAAGCCTGTGCACAGCAACGAAGACCCAATGCAGCCAAAAAATAAATAAAATTTAAAAGAAAAAAAAAAAAGCTATGATATTGGCAGATGAATAGATCAACCAAGGGAACACATTTTTTTAAATTCCAGAAGTAAATATATGTAAATTTATTCATAATAAAGGTAGCATCTCAAACACATGTGAAAAGATTAACTTTAAATAAACGACAATGGAAACAGGACAGCCGTGAGGAAACAGACAAAACTGCACCCTTCCTTATACTACACACCAGGGTAAATTACAAAAGAAACAGGGATTTAAATGTTTAAGAACATTACGTGGCATTTAAATCATAGAAACAGTTCTGTTTTTAACTAAAGATACTTAAATGGAATATACCTGCTTCCAAGGAGGCTATTATGGAGCAAATGAACATTTTAATTTTAACTGATTAGTTAATGGGTAAGGCACATGGAGGGCCTGTCGGAGCTCTGAAGTGATGATGTCTATTACTAGACTAGGAGTGACAGATCGGGTTCTTAGGTTCCTTTAAACAAATGCGAAAGTTTTTACTTGGTATAAAAGCTTAACTACTTTCAAATAAATAGGATACATCCATGCAGTGGAATATTACATTGGCATTAAAAAGAACGAGGTTGATGTAAAAACAAACAAAAAAAGGGGGAGAAATCAAAAAAAGAGTACAGATCACTATGTCTCATACTGTCCATCTTGTTCTGGTAAAAAATAAAAGGATTGTATAAAGATAAAATTGTCATTGAAAGGATATACAAAAGTACAGTCACTGCCTCTGGAAAAAACGGTCTCAGGTCTGCTGAGAAGAAGCTTTCCTTTTCATTGTACATCTTTGTGTAAAGTTTGAAGATCAGAGCAAAAAGTTGGTTTTTTGAAGAGACTGATTATGATTAGAGAGAGAGAAGAGCCCAAACATTTAAAATGAACAAAATTCAAAGGTGGGGGGAACTGACTCAAGAAGATAAAGAAAATCTTAAAAGTTCTGCAACAATTGAAAAACTGGAGCAGCAGTTAAATATTTCCCCTTTCCTTCTCCTAACAGAAAAAATTCCAGATTCAAATGGTTTTACAGACACGTTCTACCAAACATTTGAGGAACAAAGTATTCCAACCTTTTCTTTGTTTTTTATAAATTTATTTATTTTATTTATTTATTTTTGGCTGCACTGGGTCTTTGTTGCTACACGCGGGCTTTCTCTAGTTGCGGCCAGTGGGGGCTACTCTTGGCTGCAGTGCACGGGCTTCTCATTGCTGTGGCTTCTCTTGTTGCAGGGCACGGGCTCTAGGCGCGTGGGCTTCAGTAGTTGTGGCACATGGGCTCAGTAGTTGTGGCTCGCGGGCTCTAGAGCGCAGGCTCAGTAGTTGTGGCACACGGGCTTAGTTGCTCTGCGGCCTGTGGGATCTTCCTGGACCAGGGCTTGAACCCGTGTGCTGTGCATTGGCAGGCGGATTCTTAACCACTGCACCACCAGGGAAGTCCCTAAGGTACTAATTTTCTTCTTGATACAGCTTTAGCCATGTTTCATAGGTTTTAGTATAAAATGTTTCCGCCTCTATTTCTTGATAATTCATAATTTTAATACTGATTTCCTCTTTGACTCAGGGATACTTCAAAGATTCTTCTCAATTATTAGGTGTATAAGATGACTTGTGAGTCATCTTTTTATTGCCACTGATTTATTGTTTATTAGATTGATTGGAGATTGTTGCCTACAAATGTTACCATTCTGAATTTTTTAAGGTTTGCCTTGTAGTCAAGAACATGACTAATTTTCATAAATAGCTCACTGAAATTTAAAAAAAGGAAAAAGTGTACAAAGTCCTCAAAGTTATATACCTATTTATTGACTGTAGCATATTATTTAAATCCTCTGCATATCTGTTAATTTTTGTACTTGATAGGTGAAATTTAGAAACCCTACCATTTATTGCATATTTACAATATGTCATGTAATACAATAAGTACCATATATTAATATATATGTAATTTAATCTTCCCAACTGTGAGGTAGGTATCACTTCCCATTTTAGAGTTAAGGAAGCTGGGACTTCAAAATGGCAAATAATTTTCGTAAAAACACAGATCATGTGGCTAAACCAGGATTCAAACTCATATTTGTTCCCAATGCTCATGCTCCTAAGACCATGTAAGACCTCTACAGGACTTTCATGACCTGGTGTACCCGATACCAGTCTATGTTCCAAACTTATTTTCTATTAAGTTCCAGTATAACCCTTCTCCTTAAGTAATTCCCTCTTCACCATTCCATACAAACTATTTTGTACTTCTGCTCATAATTCATCTCCTTTTTTGAATGCCCCATCCTTTTCCCCTCTGCTTTGCTATCCTTTAAGGCCCAATTCTGTTGCCTTACATAAAACCTTCCTGGGGCTTCCCTGGTGGCGCAGTGGTTGGGAATCTGCCTGCCAATGCAGGGGACACGGGTTCGAGCCCTGGTCTGGGAAGATCCCACATGCCACGGAGCAACTGGGCCCGTGAGCCACGATTACTGAGCCTGCGCGTCTGGAGCCTGTGCTCCGCAACAAGAGAGGCCGCGACAGTGAGAGGCCCGCGCACCGTGATGAAGAGTGGTCCCCGCACCGCGATGAAGAGTGGCCCCCGCTTGCCGCAACTAGAGAAAGCCCTCGCACAGAAACGAAGACCCAACACAGTCATAAAATACATAAATAAATAAATAAATAAAAAGAATGTGAATTTAAAAAAAAAAACAAAACAAAAAACCTTCCTGTCTCCTACAGCCAGCCAGTAATGAGTCTTCCTGCTGATTGTACAGTAAATACTATACAACTTGGCTTAACTGTTCTCTAATTATTCCACTTTACTTTGGCAAGTTTTGTTTTCTCCCTTTAAAACAAGGTTTGTATCTAGTACTTAGCTTTTGTAATTCCCAAAATGCTTTACTCAGTGACAGCCACAAAAAGATAAATACATGCAAGAATAAACAGCCATGGAGAGCAAAGAAGAGAAAAAAGAGGGCACAGATTCAGAGAATGTCCAGGATGACTTTCCCATTAAAAGAGTAAGATGATGGATTTCTCTCTATGCGATTCAAATCGACAAACATTTGAGAACTTATTATTCACAAGACACCGTGCAAGTATTATAAGGAGATTTTTGTGGGTTGAATTGTGTTTCCCAAAATGATACATTGAGTCACAGGTAGCTAATCCCTGGTACCTGTGAAAAGTGACCTCATTTGGAAACAGGGTCTTTGCAGCTGTAATCAAGTTAAGATAAAGTCTTACTGGATTAGGGTGGGCCCTAAATCCAATGACTGGTACACTTAAAACAAGGCCACGTGAGGAAGTGAACACAGAGACACAGGAAAAAGGCCAAGTGACAACGGAGGCAGAGACTGGAGTGAGGCAGCTGCAAACCAAGGAATGCCGAAGACTGCCAGCAACCACCACGAGCTAGGGAGAAAGGCACGGAACAGATGCTCTCTCGGAGTCTCCAAAAGGAATCAACTTTGCTGACGCTCTGGTTTTATACTTCCAGCCTCCAGAAGTGGGACAGAATACAGTTCTATGATTTTAAGCCACGAGTGTGTGGTACTCTGTCACAGCAGCTCTACAACACAGGGGAAAAGATAAATTGACATGTTCCTTATTCTCAAGTATCTTATTAACTAGCAAATGGGTAGTATTCCAGTAGGAAGGGGAAATAGGATCCATATACAAATAAATCAGACGTTTGTGTCTCATCTTACATTCTCTTGGCTCACTTTAACTCTAGTCATTGCCGCATCAATCAGCTCACTGCAAGAGATAAACTGACAGCACAACGGCTGTCAGGTATCCTTTTGCTTTCTGTTCTAGTCTCAGTGACACCCCAGTGTGGGTCCCCAGCATTCATGCATATACAGCCTATAAAAGAGTGAACACTTGTCGGGACAATCCTTGACTAAAGGGGAATGGGAGCTAGTAAATATAATTCTTTTCCTTAGATGGACAATTTTATATGGCTTCTCTAAAAGTCCCAGCTTTCAGGACTTTCCAAATTATCCAAAGTGGTGACCAACTTGAGAACATATACTTATACTGGCTGTCCCTCTTCGCTATTTAACACTTTCTAAGCCACTACTCCTGTTCCCTGGATCACTTCCCAAAGCAAGTATTTCGCACAAGGCCTTGTCTCAAGATTCTGACTTACAGGGGACCCATGCTACGATACAAATTACCTACAATTCAGAGGCAAGTTTGGGTCCAAAAGATTGATATAGAGTCTATGGGAGTCACACCTTGCTGAGAAAATTGGAGGTAAGGGCACAAATATGGACTGGAGCTTCATTGTGGCTAGCTATCTTCACAGTGTGAAGAAGATGAGATTTGGATAGAGAACCCACAGAAATGGTACGATAACAAGGCTAAAAGGTACAAAGTCACGTTGCTTTAACGTTTCTCAGTTTCTATTATAAACAATGTCATTAGTAGCTAACATACTGACAGATAATTTATCATTTAATTAATGATAATAAAACCAAGAATCTAAAAATAGCTAGTGGAATATATATTTCAATATTCTTCATTGGATATCTGCTTACTATCTTAGTCACCATTGTATACCATACTATAAACAAATCTGGAAAATCTGAATTTACCCAAAAAAGTAATGTTCACTCACAAAAATACAACTTTAAAAAAACCACTTCGGCTTAATACAAGGAACTGTATGTGTATGTCTGAAAACAGATGAAGACCTGTATGTGTATGCCTAGAGTAGACAGAACAGTGGCCCCACAAAGATATCCATGTCCTAGTCCTGGAGACCAGTGAATATGTTACCTTACAAGGCTAAAGGGACTTTGCAGATGTGAACAAGTAAAGGCTCTTAATATGGGCAAATTTTCCTGGATTATATGGGTGGACTTACTGTAATCACAGGGTTTTATAAGAAGGAGAGAAAACTCAGAGTCAGAGAAGGATATGTGAAGACAGAAAGGGGGTCGGAGTCAGAGTGAGATTTATTGTGCTGCTCGCACAAAGATGGAGGAAGAGGCCATGAGCCAAGGAATGCAGCTGGACTCTAGAAGCTGGAAAAAAGCAAGGAAATGGATTCTCCAGATAGTCTATGAAGGAAGTACAGCACTGCTGCTATTATGATTTTGGTCCAATGGAAACCATTTCAGAATTCTGATCTCCAGGGTTGCAAGATAATAAATTTGGGTTGTTTTAAACACTAAGTTTGTGATAATTTGTTACAATAGCAATACCAAAAATTTCCTATGATCCAGTGATCCCTCTCCAAAGAATAAATTTCAGTGAAATCTCACTGACTGCGTAGTGATCTTAAAATAGATCCACAATTTCTTTGACCTTATACCTTCAAAAGTGGAGCTTAATTCATCTCCTCTTGTGTGGGCTGGACTTAGTGACTCACTTCTAATACAAAGAATACGGTAGAAGTGATGGGCTATGTCATAAATGGCTTCCTTCTTGCTCTTTCTCTCTGGGATCACTGGGGAAGCCAGCTGCAATGTCATGAAGACTCTCAGGCAGCCCCTTGTAGAGACCCATGGAAAAGAAGCGAGGCCATGAGAAACAGACTGTGAGTGAGCCATCTAGGAAGTGCATCCTCCAGTCCAGTCAAGCCTTCAGATGACTGTAGCCCTGGCTGACATCTTAACTGTAACTTCATGAGAGATTCTGAACCATATACCCAATTAAGATATTCTTGAATTTCTGCCCCAGAGAAACTCTAAAGTAATAAATATTTGTTGTTTAAGCCACTAAGATTTGGGGTAATTTATTGTACACCGATATGTAACTAAAATAGTCCATAAGAAGTCATATACAAGAATGTACACCACAGCAAAGTTTGTGGTAAAGAGATTTGGAAAAAACCTAGGACCTTCACATCTGATAAGACACTACAGAACATTAGATAGCAGCGTTAGAACCACAAACTACATGGACATAAAGTAAAATAGGTCTTAAAAACAGTATCGAGTTAAAAATGTTCAAAAGTTATGTAAATTAAAAACATAAATTTGGGTACATACCCCCAAAGAAGTGAAAGTAGGAACTCAAAAACAGATATTTGTGCATCCATGTTCAGAGTAGCATTATTCACAAAAGCCAAAAGGTGGAAGCAACCCAAGTGTCCATTGAAAAATGAATGGATAAACAAAATGTGGTATACATACACTGGAATACTATTCTGCCTCAAAAAAGATGGAAATTCTGACACATGCAACAACATGGATGAAACCTGAAGACATATCTTATATGAGGTTCTTAGGGAAGTCAAATTCATAGAGAAAGAAAACAGAATGGTGGTTGCCAGGAATTGGGGGGCAGGAGAAAACGGAGAGTTAGTGTTTACTAGGTAGAGTTTCAGTTGGGGAATGTGAAAAAGATCTGGAGATGGACTGTGATACATTCACAGCAATATGAATGTACTTAATGCCACAGAACTATATATACACTTAAAAATGGTTAAGCTGGTAAATTTTATGTAGGTATATTTTACCACAATTAAAAAAACCCTCATTAATTATAAAAAAGACAAAATGCTAAATATTTCACAAGAATTAACGCATATTTAAGAACATATGTGAATGAATGCCTATAAGGGGAGTGGGAATAGGGCCTGGGAATAAAGGGGAGAAGGCTTGCCTTTTATGGACTGATGATGTCATGATTTGATTTACAAAAACAATGTTCAAGAACATATCTATTACATAACATGTGAGATGTCACCTATACCAAAACAAGAAACCGTCTAGGTAGCTTTCCTTCTAAGAGGTGAACTTACAGAAATCAAGAACCACAGATTATTGACTATTAGAACTAGAACATCTAGAAATCACTTCATCTAACCTCATTTTACATTCAAGGCACTTAATACTTCAAAAGTAATTTGCTTTTCAGAATTATCTGCTATTCCAAGCAGATTTTACAAGGCATGGTGTTTCAAAGAGCAAACCACCACATTCTTTCAGTTAGAAGACATTTTAGATGATATAAATCTTTAAAGATCCTAGGAGTAGCCAAAGCAATCAGTGTTTTCAATGCAATAGCAATAATATTTCACATAGTTCTATTGTAAGTTTCTTAGAGGTTAGCTTCCATGTCTTATTTGATTCTTCTGAACCTTTATAGGTCTGGCATTTAGTAGGTACTCAAATGTGTAGTGAATGTATTTCCTCAAGTCATCTTTTCTATATTATATTGCCCTATCCTATATTATGTGCTATGTAAAATTCCAGAGTGTAGTACCAAAAAAAAAAAAAAAAAAAAGAGGGAGGTCAAAATTAAAGAGAACATTTAATATAAAAGGACTGTTAAATTATGTAAAATTAGTAAAAAAAAAAAAAAAAAAAAAAGAGAGAAAAATGGTAAAATAATAATCCAAAGAGCAATGCATGAAAAGACTGCAATTAATAGCTTTGATTCAGTTCATAGACCTACTTATGAATATTTAACCTTTGAACTCCTTAATAGCTCAATTCTGGCAATATCAACTAACAATGAATAATTTCAAAGACCACTAAAGCCAACAGTACAGTCTTATATTAGGTATTTCATAATATAAGGGGAAAGAAATCAACTTTTCTTACTTTAGTTCTTTATTTCTTATTTAATTCCAAAAAATATCTCAATCTAATACTGTTCTGTTTAGTTGAGTTTAAGTTGATCAATAAGATGATAGTCTCATAGAGTTAGAACAAAATAGAAGACTTATGTTCTTTACATCCCTATATAATACATGACCTTGGATAAAGTCACAACATATGCAATTAGGAATAATCTAACATTAAAATGAAAATAATGCTACATTGAGCTGTTTAAATCATAAAATAAGATAATTTATGTAAAAATAAGAATCATAAACTCTCAAAAACTATACCAATTGGAGTTCAAAGAAATGAATGGTATTAGCTGTTAAATTTCACTTGAAAAAATTTTTTTAAATTATTGAAAAAAGTTTCTTGAAGGATCTTCTGGAAAATTTGGATAAACTGCAAAAAACAAAAAATAAATAAATTTCACTTGAAAATTTAATGCAACACCTTTAATTCTAGGTACAGTTTCCATAAGATTTTAAAAAGAGATCCTAAGAACTATTAACCCTGATACCCATGACTAAATAATTCTTAAAGCAAAAATAGTTTTAAAAATAAAGAATAAAATCGCTTATTTATCAGTGAAAACTTTACATAGTCTAATTTTATTCAAGTCCAATTCCTTATTATCTTGAAAAAAATTACTGAAACAAAAATTATAGGTTCTTTCAAGACTTTCTATTACATAAACACTACTTAAGAGACATTGATCCTGGAGGGCTTTATAAAGCCACTGCCATCCTGTTCAGAGAGTAGGGAGATGTGACAAGCTGGCTACCATAAATAGGCATAAAGATAAGGCATTTAAAACTGTACTCAATCTGAAAACTTGCTTTTAGACATTTAATGAAACAAAAATACAGTGCAACGGAAACACTCTATATCAAGAGTATATCTTATGAATATTCACTAAACAGAAATATACCTAAAAGAAAAATCATACTGCTTTAATTTGAAATATTTGCCTATAGACTTTATTCAATGATATCTAAAACTGACCAGAGTAATAAAAAATTACTTAATAAACACAGACCTTAAATATTAAGCCTATGAAAAATTTATCACTGTAACTTTTCACAAAGTGATTTACATTATAAAGTGATTTACTCTTGAGTAACCTAATTAATAGCATAAAGCTATACTAACAAAGGAAAAGATCCACTGCTTCATACATAATTTATTAAGATTTCCTATAGGATTTATTTAAAGCAAAGAATTTGAGCATCTCTTTTGTGATATAGAATCAAAGTGTCTGATAAATTCCACTGTCAAAACATTCATAGCCTGATATTCTTCCTACTTTAAAAAACTAAGTTATTCTTTCTATCCAGGTTGTAATTATAAACTATGGCTTTTTGTAAATAGACTTCTACCGCCAGCATTGCTGCAAGGGTTCTTATTCCTCTGCAGTTATCTTTCCAGCCTGGGAAGGAGAAAAGCACTGCTGCAGTCATCTGCAAAAAAGGCACTACCATTGCATCTTAAAACTAACAAAGACACTGGTATCTTTTTGCCACCCTATACACTGGCAGTTCACTTAGAACTGCAAAAGCAGGCACTTTTGGTAACCCAAATTTCACGGATCAACCAAAACCACCACTGAAGCTCTGCAGTTCCTGCCTCCACCTCTTCCTCCTCTCCCAAGGAGCCCTTTCCACTAGGTTCGTAACAGCCATCAGCAGCAGCTTCGTAACCCCTCTCCTGGCTACCGCTGCATGTGTCCTTGTGGCCAGGGAGGAAAAGCAGCCTTTCAGTGGGCTAAAGCTTTTGCTCCTCGCCATGAATATGCTCCATTCTTTGTTGTCCTCTACCCGTTTCCTTAGATACTGTTATTCCACTCGACTCTGTCAACATGCATTATAAAAACAAAACCTCCTTCTAGCTTCAAAAACAGCTCTTTCTCACCAGACTCCCCTTAACACTCCCACCCCTCCCCCCCTTCTTCCTCTTCTGTCAAAAACCCTGGATCAGAAGCACAGGAAATCCATCTCCTGTGCTGCAATGGGGGGTGGGGGGGTGGGGGGGAGACGCCCCTGCCTCCTCGCTTGGCATGTGGCATCAGACCCTGTGCCAAGGAAAGACCATCGGCTTTAGGCAGTGCAAGGGAAAATCGCCTCCTTCTCCCCCGGCAGCTAGCCGGGCCATCGTAGCTCCAGCACCTACCCCATTTCCGAGCTCAGCAGCACCTCCATTCCGTCTCCAGTGACACCCAGGCGGGCTGCGCCAATACAGCCACATGTCGGTCACGTGTGCCCACGCCCAGCCAATCGGAGGGTCCCCGACGGGAAAGGGGAGCGCCCTGGTCCGCATCCAGCGGATTACACAGCTGCTTCACGCTCCGCTTCCCGACCTGCACTCCACAGCACTCCGCACTCCGTCCGCACTCCGCAGCAGGACACAGGGCCCCGCCCCGCCCCACCCCACGGCTCCGAGCCCTAGCCCGCACTTAGTGCTCACCGACTCCACCTCCGGGCAACCCACTGGAGCTGATGGAAGCGGACAAGCATAATGCGGGTGCGGGTGGGGGAGGCCCACGGCGCAGGAAGATTAGCACAAGATACAGGCGGTGGGTGGGTAATAAATTACATCTCATTCGCTAAGATTTACATGCTTGCAACACAGAGAAACAGAATTTTACTAAATGTATTAAAACGAATAATTTTACATTACGTATCACCGATTTGTTAGGTAAATCACTGGAACTGTGTTTGAATTAAAAATACAGTCTCCAGAAAAGCTATGGTGGCAGTACAGTAGAGTAGTTGAGATCAGAATCATGGGAGCCACACACTCTGGACTGAATCTTTGCTCCCGTCACTTACTAGCTGTGTGACTTTAGTCACTTTCATTTCCCCAGCAAAACGGGAGTAGAAATGTTGAATAGAGAAGTTAATATATAGGAAGCAGTATCTAGAGCAGACCCTGACACAGTAAATGCTGTTAGTCACTACTAATCTGAGACTTAAATATTTTAATGCAAATTCTGCATTTCACTTAAATTTAACCAAGTGAAGTTTGAATTACTAATTTTTTAAAATAAATTTATTTTATTGTTGGCTGCACTGGGTCTTCATTGCTGCGCGCGGGCTTTCTCTAGTTGTGGTGAGCGGGGGCTACTCTTCGTTGCGGTGCGTGGGCTTCTCGTTGCAGTGGCCTCCCTTGTTGCGGCGCACGGGCTCGAGGCACGCGGGCTTCAGTAGTTGTGGCATGTGGGCTCAGTAGCTGTGGCTCGCGGGCTCTAGAGTGCAGGCTCAGTAGTTGTGGCGCACGGGCTTAGTTGCTCCGCGGCATATGGGAATCTTCACAGACCAGGGCTCGAACCTTTGTCCCTTGCATTGGCAGGCGGATTCTTAACCACTGTGCCACCAGGGAAGTCCTTGAATTACTAATTTTTATGAGTTAAAAGGACAAAATCCAAATTGCCAAGAATTTAAAGTGGATTTAAATTCTGTTTAAATGGGGATGGGGGTGGAATCAGTTTTCATGATCTATTTCAAATTTAAAAGGATACTTAACTTTAGGTTTTTTAATGAAATGTATTTACTCTAATCTTTTAATTTTTCAAATTAATAGCATGAAAAGCAGCAAGCAAGCTATTAAACAGCACACTTGGAGCAATTTCATTTTATTAAAAATGGTATAAATTAGAAAAGTAATAGACAAATAGCAAAATGCTCGTAGATGTACACACAATGGATGTTCGCAGTGGTTATCCATGGAAGGTGGGATTATGGAATGACTTCTGCTTTTCCTTTCTGCTTTTGGATATTTTTTCTTTATCTCTGTATTATAATGCCTAATATATAGCAAATACCCCCTAAATATTTGTTGAATGAACAAATGAACCAACATCAATCACATATTACTAGTAATTTACTAGTAAGTAGAAAAATTATATATTATATAAAAATTTAAATATTTTTAGAAACACTTTCCCTTGATATTTGAAATAAAGGAAACATAAATCAATTTGGTTCTATCTTAAATATCTCTTTTGTCAAGATGACTTAGTTTTACAAAAGGCTTTCAACATTCTCTTACTGAAAGTGCATGATTCATTGAACAGGACTTATTTATACAGTCATCAACTATTTGTGACAAATTCTGAATAGATAATTTCTCATAAGGCCTAAAACTTCTGGAAAGGAAAAGTACCCTTCTAAACAAAGAATACATTTTAGAAGCTCCTAAAATAACTTAGTACCCTAAGAAACAACTCTATTACTCTTGACTCAGACTATGACTCAAGCTATTATTTAGTATACCAGTTTGTAGCCAAAATATTTGTCTAAATTTTTATTACATGTGTTGTAACAGTGTTTCAAATGACAAAATTTTAAAGAAAGCTATGACCATTATATGTTCACCAATCAATAACACTCAAATCAATCAAAAAGCAAGCCAATCTAAAAACTTTACATTTTACAATGTGGCCAACTGAATTTGTTCAGTAAAATTTTCAAACCAGTTTTCTCAGATTCCACAAAAGTTTGATTTGAATTTTGTATTAAAAATATACTTAGCTAGGGCTTCCCTGGTGGCGCAGTGGTTGAGAATCTGCCTGCTAATGCAGGGGACACGGGTTCGAGCCCTGGTCTGGGAAGATCCCACATGCCACGGAGCAGCTGGGCCCGTGAGCCACAACTACTGAGCCTGCGCGTCTGGAGCCTGTGCCCCGCAAAACGGGAGGGGCCGCGATAGTGAAAGGCCCGTGCACCGCGATGAAGAGCGGTCCCCGCACCGCGATGAAGAGTGGCCCCCACTTGCCTCAACTAGAGAAAGCCCTCGCATGAACCGAAGACCCAACACAGCCAAAAATAAAATAAAATAAATAAATAAAGTAGCTAAAAAAAAAAATATATACTTAGCTATTTTTAAAACAATTAAAAACATATACAATCAAAATGTTTTAGACCAAATTTGAAAACAATGGAGGTCACTGAAGCATTAATTTGTGCTACTAGGTTTATATGTATCTCAGAATAAAGCTCCTGCCATCCCTATTTATATAAAAATGTTATCATTCAGGCTACATACATATGTATGCATTAAAAGTATTTTCTGATCAAAATTTACTACAGAAATAAATTGTACATTAAGGTTATTATAAGACTGTACTGACAAACGTGCCCCTGATTTCAAGTATCTGTGCTCATTATGATTAGCTTTACTGTTTTTAATAAATATTACTAAGTAAATGTTATAAATATGAACACATAGTTCATGTTAAAAAAATAAATAACCTCTGAAACTTCTGTAACTTAAAAAAAAAATTGATGACTCAATAGAAATAATAGGATTCTTAATGTCTTAAATCCTGCATTCTATTTTAACATGAACATGTTAGGCCTAATTTAAGACTTGTGATTTTAAAAACTGACAAGAATATGGGCAACAATATCAACTAGAATAAAATGAGTTAAAATCAGTGCTCTGAATTCAGTTATCTCAACTCGTACTTCAATACTTAACTCTTTCTTTACTGGAGACCTCAGATACATTGATAGCAGAACAGAATCGATTTATGCCTACAAAGACATCAACAAAAGTTTTTTTCTTTAAAAATAATAATTATGTATTGTAAAAGCACATGCTAATGCAAGTTCTCCAGGTGCTAAGCAACCAAATAAAGCTCAAATTCATTTAAAAATCTTCCAGTCTTCAGATTCATACTGGGTTAGGGTATGACAAAAAATCCTAAGAACAGAATAAAGTGGGTCAAAGACCGAAGACCAATTCTCCCAGTGTTTCTGTACTTCTCCTGGGACATGGGAAGGAGCTGAAATGTTGCGATGGAAATTGAATTTTTAGTGATGTATAAACTAAGTGAGAGATATATGCATGGTCTTCTACAAGCCAGACATATAGATGTGTTCTGTGTTACCTCAAAAAGCAGAAGTTTCTCAAAAGAAATGTTTCTAGCACCAATAATAGAATCTTAGTGTTTTTCCCTCCAATCTTTCTCCTCTCTAATCAGCAAATATCAAAATAGACTTTTACACCCCTGCTCAAGAATATTTCACGGCATTCTGTTACTGACAGTGGAAGTGAGATAGTTTGGAGTTTAATTGTAGACTGCCTACGCTAAAAGGCTTCCTACATGTATTAAGTTTTCCATGGCCGCCATAACAAATTACCACAAATTTAGTGGCTTAAAACAACAAAATTTATTATCTTACAGTTTTGTAGTTCAGAAGTCCAAAATGGGTCTCACTGAGCTAAAATCAAGGTGTCTGCAGGGCTCTACTTCTTTCAGGAGGCTCTAAGGGTCAATCTGTTTTCTTGCCCTTCCAGGTTCTAGAGACCAACTATATTCTTGGTCCAAGGCCTTTTTCCTCCATCTTCAAAGCTAGCAGTGGTGGCCTGAGTCCTTCTCAATTTGCAGCACTGTCACTTTGCTTCTATTGTCATTATCTCTTTCTCTGAATCTTGTTCTTCTCTTCCCTCTTTTAAGGACTTAAAAACCGTTCTTACGTTGGCCCACCTCAATAATCCAACAATCCAGGGTACCTCATTAGCAACTTTATTCCACCTGCAACCTTAATTCCCCTTTGTAACATAATCTAACATATTCATAGGTTCTAGGGATTAGGAACTGGACATCTTTAGGGAGCCATTATTCTGCCTACCACACTAAAGCTTTATCTTCAACTATTCCAGAACTTGCATCCTAATACCAGTCCAATCAAACTAAACACTTAGCCATTTCTTTTTTAAAAAAATAAATTTCTTTCTTTATTTGTTTATTTTTTGGCTGCGTTGGGTCTTTGTGCTGTGCTCAGGCTTTCTCTAGTTGCGGCGAGCAGGGGCTACTCTTCGTTGTGATGCGCAGGCTTCTCATTGTGGCGGCTTCTCTTGTTGCGGAGCGTGGGCTCTAGGCGCGCGCTCTTCAGTAGTTGTGGCTGGCGGACTCTAGATCGCAGGCTCAGTAGCTGTGGCGCACAGGCTTAGTTGGTACGCAGCACATGGGATTTTCCAGGACCAGGGCTCGAACCCGTGTCCCCTGCACTGGCAGACGGATTCTTAACCACTGCGCCACCAGGGAAGTCCCCACTTAGCCATTTCTAAAACTCACCTTAGACATAGAACTTTCTGCCTTTACTATAATGTGGTACAGTAGAAGGCTCCAGCATATGGAGACTGAAGAATCAGGTTTAAAGTTCTGCATCTTTCACTTTGTAGCTCTGTGACTCTGGATGTTACTTAACTATCCTAAGACTTGGCTACTCTTTCATCTGTAAAATGAGAATAACTGTTTGGCTTATTTTATAGAGCTGTTACAAGGATCAAATGTGTAACTGTGAACAAACTTTATAAACTATGAAATATGTTTTACAAGTAAAGGATTATTAATTGCTCTATTGGTCCAAATCAAGATTCAGCTTAAACATACATTTCCATGAAGTAATACCATCCCACCTAGACTCCTAGACTCCTCACCCTCCTCTCCCCTCCACTGTTCCCTCCTTTTATGGCAAAAACACATTGTAGCTCTGTGTGTACATCTCCTTTCCCATTCCTGACTATAAGAATCCGAGGGAAGAGCCACACCTGATTTTATCTTGAACGTCTCATGGTGTATACCATAATATTTTGTACATAACAGGTGTTCATTAAGTATTAGTATAAGGAATGATTTAAAATTAATCTCCAAAGGGCACCCAATGCAGATGCTCTCAAGGAATAATAGTGGAGCAAATGCTGAATAATGAATATTAGTACAAAGTATAACTTTTTACAGAGGAAATGGAATGCTTTAAATAAAAACCCTAGGCGCTGTAAGTGAAAAAAATGTGGCGCAGCCTTGGGACTAAGTTTCTGAGGTTAGGTGGCTGCACAGTAGAATCACTTTAGGAGCTTGAGAAGTTTTAAAAACACCATTAAGTCCGAATCTCTGAGGATGAGGTCCAGGCACTGGTGTGTGCTGCCAGGATTGCGAAGCACCACGCACCACTCTAGCTTCTGCTATCAAAGCTCCTATTGCACTATGATAGGGAGACCATTTTGAAATGCCTTTTAATTCAGAGTGCTATACAGATTGAGGCATTTGCTTACAGAGGAAAAAAACCTTCCTTTTTCCTGTCAAAAAGCTTCCTAGTCATGTATTAGCAATTAACATAAGAAAAACAATAGGGACTAATAAATGCACAGAATATGTTCTACTACATTAAGGAATCAAAGAAATAAAAACAAAAGAGTATCATTTTCACCTATTAAATAAGCAATGATATTTTAAAATAATATTGCGGGTCAGAGATAATACATTAAAAAAATAGGCAGTAGCTTTTGAAAATCCTTAAAATGTTTAAAATGCTTATAGTGAAATAAGTCCAGTTAAAAGAAACTATCTTATGTACAATCAGGTACATGCACAAAGATTTATATTCAAAGATACTCAGTATTGTTTCCACAAGTGAAATTTTAGAAACAACCTCAATGATTGATAACAACAGCTTGGTTAATTATACTTTTGGCACTCTTAAAGATGATTAATATTATGCCAGATATACAATTACATAAAAAAGCATAAAATACATAAGAATAAATTTACCCAAGGAAGTGAAAGATCTGTACAGTGAAAACTATACGACAGTGATGAAAGAAACTGAAGAAGACACAAATAAATGGAAAGATATTCTACACTCACTGATTAGAAAAATTAATATTGTTAAAATGTCCATACTACCCAAAGTGATCTACAGATTAAATGCAATCCCTTTCAAACCTCCAAGAGCATTTTTCACAGAAATAAAACAAACAATCTTAAAATGTCTATGGAACCACAAAGGACGCCAAATAGCCAAAGCAATCTTGGAGGGAAAAAAAAAAAAAAAAAAAAGAACAAAGCTGGAGGCATCACACTTCATGGTTTCAAACTATATTACAAAACTACAGTAATCAAAACAGTATGATAATTGTATATCAACTATACTTCAATTAAAAAAAAAAAAAAAAGCATGGTACTAACATAAAAACAGACATGTAGATCAAGGAACAGAATAGCAAGCCCAGAAATCAACCCAAGCAAATATGGTCAATTAATTTATGACGAAGGAGCCACGCATATACAGTGGTGAAAAGACAGTCTCTTCAATAAATGATGTTGGGAAGGGCTTCCCTGGTGGCGCAGTGGTTGAGAATCTGCCTGCTAATGCAGGGGACACGGGTTCGAGCCCTGGTCTGGGAAGATCCCACATGCCGCAGAGCAACTAGGCCCGTGAGCCACAACTACTGAGCCTGCGCATCTGGAGCTTGTGCTCTGAAACAAGAGAGGCCGCGACAGTGAGAGGCCCGCGCACCGCAATGAAGAGTGGCCCCCGCTCGCCACAACTAGAGAAAGCCCTCGCACAGAAACGAAGACCCAACACAGCCAAAAATAAATATAAGTAAGTAAAAATTAAAAAAAATAAATAAATGATGTTGGGAAAACTGGACAGCCACATGCAAAAGAATGAACTGGACCCCTATTTTACACCATACACAAAAATCGACTAAAAATGGATTAAAGCCTTACATTTAATACCTGAAATGGTAAAACTCCTAGAAGAAAACATATAGAATAAGCTCCTTGACATCAGTCTTGGCAATAATTTTTTTGGATTTGACACCAAAAAACAAAGGCAATAAAAGCAAAAATGAACAAGTGGGACAATATCAAACTAAAAAGCTTCTACACCGTGAAAGAAACCATGAGCAAAATGAAGAGGCAACCTATCAAAATGTAGAAAACACTTCCAAATCATATATCTAATAAGGGGCTAATATCCAAAAAAAAAAAAAAAAATATATATATATATAAAACAACCTCATAAACTAAATAGCCAAAAAACCAAACTACTGGATTAAAAAATGGGCAGAGGAACTGAACAAACATCTTCCCAAAGAAGACATCGAAACGGCCAACAAGTACATGAAAAGATGTTCAACATCACCCATCATCATGGAAATGCAAATCAAAACCAAAATGATATTACCTTGCATCTGTTCGAATGGCTGTCATCAAAAGACAAGAAATAACAAATATTGGGGAGGATGTGGTGAAAAGGGAACCCCAGTGCACTCTTAGTGGGGATGTAAATTGGTGCAGCCACTATGGAAACAGCATGGAGGTTCCTCAAGAAATTAAAATTTAACTCCCATATGATCCAGCAACCCCACTTCTGGGTATATATCCAAAGGAAGAGAGATCTGCACTCCCATGTTTATTACAGCATATTCTTTTTTTTTAATTTTTTATTTATTATTTTTATTTTTGGCTGTGTTGGGTCTTCGTTTCTGTGTGAGGGCTTTCTCCAGTTGCGACGAGTGGGGGCCACTCTTCATCGCGGTGCGCGGGCCTCTCACTATTGCGGCCTCTCTTGTTGCGGAGCAGAGGCTCCAGATGCTCAGGCTCAGTAGTTGTGGCTCACGGGCCCAGTTGCTCCGCGGCATGTGGGATCTTCCCAGACCAGGGCTCGAACCCGTGTCCCCTGCATTGGCAGGCAGATTCTCAACCACTGCACCACAAGGGAAGCCCATTACAGCATATTCTTAACAGCCAAGATATGAAAGCAAGTGTCCATCAATGGATAAGTGGATAAAAATCTCACACACACACACAAGAAATGAAGTATTATTCAGCCATGAGAAAGAAGGAAACCCTGCCATTTGGGACAACATGGATGGACCATGAAGGCATTATGCTAAGTGAAATAAGCCAGGCAGAAAAGACAAATACTGCATGGAATCACTTATATGAGGAATCTAAATAAAAAGCCAAATTCACAGAAAAAAATAAAATAAAATTGTCAAAGAAGATAATTATATATAACTGCATTAAATAATTCATATAATATTAAGCAAAAATGCAGAACACTGTATATGCGTAATATATGGTACCAACTAGCCTTGTCTTTTTTTAAATGAATTATATAGGTGCACAGAGAAGATTGAAAGAGATCAACAAAATATCAAGTGTCCTCCCTGGGTGTGGAAATTATAAAAACTGCAATTTTTTTTAATTTTATAAAATTTCCACAACCTAACACACATAATTTCTGTATTTTTTTCCAAAAGTTAAGTGCCTTTTGGACACAATTTGAAATCACCACATGAGAAGAAGAGAGAAATTAACATTTCTTTCTCATCTCATCTGTAGCCAAAGGTAGATCCAGATTTTGTGGGGTTCAGGATCATATATAAATTATGGGGGAGCCTTCCTTAAGGAAAATACAAATTAATTCAAAATTGCTATTGCTGCTGCAAAAGAACCTAGGAAGGGTCCATGAAATTAGGTGCATTAAACTTCATTAGTTTCATGATAAATCTTCTAAACCAGTAGCAGACATTATGATCAGCAAATATATTATTAGATTTAAATGCAGTAGGTGCTCCATATCCTTGGGTTCTTCATTCAACCACTGAGGATTCAACCAGCCATGGATCAAAAATATACAGAAAAGATTCCAGAAAGTTCCAAAAAGCAAAACTTGAATTTGCCAAGCAGCCTCCAACTACTTACATAACATTTACAATGTATTAGGTATTATAAGTAATCTAGAGATGATTTAAAGTATAGTGGGAGGGATATGTGTAGGTTATATGTAAATACTATACTGTTTTATATAAGGGACTTGAGCATCCCTGGGTTTCGGTATCCTCCAGGGTCCTGGAACCAATCCCTCGTGGATACCAAGGGACGACTGTGTGTCATCTCCAAGAGCAGCTTGATAAAAAGTTACTTGTTCAATTATTATCATCCTGATGATTACTGCAGCACCTAGTTCTGTAGTAGTAGGTGCTTAATAAATCCTTATTGAGTGAATACATTTTTTAATAATCAGAATAAGTGAAAACAAGAAATCTCAAACAGCTTTGAAAATGTCAATCTGGAATCTACAAAAAATCCCCTTAACCCATAAATTTTTATCAATGGGTAACCACAGATTTCTCTGGAAGATATCTAGAACAAAATTTCTTTAAATGCAGGAGACATTTTCACATTGTCATGTTAATTTAGTTAAATAACTAAAGAGAAACAGTTTGGGGTTGTCTTATGGGCATGTGGCAAATACAAGGCAATGACTGATAGTGGGCATATAAGCAAAGGCAAAAGAAAGCAGAAAAACTGTGAATGACTCAAAAAAGGCTACTCTGTCAGAGTTAATTCTGCTTCACTGCCCTTGTATGATGTTAAATATGTTAAACATGTATTAGGCTAAATATGCCCTGGTGTTACAGTAGTGAATACGCTACATTACATGGTAAGAAGGACTTGGCAGATGTAATTAAAGTTATTAGTTGGCTGACTTTAAAATAGGGAGGTGAAATTCACTACCTGTCACTGGTTCGGCACTTTCTCTGCATGCCATATGGTATCCTGTGCCCCTAAAGGAGGTAACACACCCTGAAGGATGAGCTTATATGGGGAAGATGACCCCCAGAGCACTGTGACCCTTGCCCAGAAGTTCAGGAGTGATCAATGGCAGGATTTGTTTGGCTTTGTTTAGCTGAAATTTATCCAATAATGGTACTGAAAACATCTGCTTTTTTTGAGGCAAGTATGAATGTAATAAAATAAGTGCTTTATTGCAGATGAAGAACCATGTGGAGACATGAGAAGAGAAACTGGTAACTTGTAAGGAAGAACTCTTACAGCCACAGTCAAACTCTTGAGATTCAAGTAGGCCAACTCCAGAGCACTGCAGTCCTGGGCCTTTAGACATGGACTTTCCTTGAGAATGCAGGTCACTTTTGCCTTGTTTTTACATGACTTTTGGGTTAAAATCTTTGCTTGTTCAATAATGCAAATCAGTGCGTAATATTGTGCTAGTCATACGGTACACTCAATAAATGCTTGTTGAACAACAAAAAAAGGGGGAAGGGGGAGATGATCCTGGGTGGGCCCTATGTAATCACGAGCCCTTAAAAGCTACAAGCTGTTCACTGGCTTCCAAATGAAATTAGAATAAATTTCAAATTCCTTAACTCGGTTTACAAGACTCTGTATAACCTACTTCCTGCTCCCATTCCCACCCTCCTCCCTAACTCTCCCTTTCTTCCCTCTCTCTAATGCCTTTGCACTGCCTTTCTTTCAGCTTCAAGAACTCTGTTCCCAAATCCTCAAATGACTGCTCTATTGTATCATTCAGCTTTGGCATAAATGTCTCATCTTCAAAGAGACCTTCCATGACCATCGAATCAACACTGGTACTGTCCTTAAATTTCTATCACATCATACTGTTTTCTCCTCAAATCATTTAAGACCTAAAAGGTTCTACCTATGTATCTATCTGTTTGTTTAATTTTCTGTCTCCCTCATCGTTTCCCAAACTAGAATACAAATGTCATGAGGACAGGAACCTATATTCTCATGCACTGCTGTTTCCTTCACACCTAAAACAGTGTCTGGTGCACAGTAAGCATTCAATAACACTGTTGAATGCATGAATGTAGATGATATAAAGATGAATAAGACATCAACTTACAATCTGATAGGGGATCTAAAATGTGCACAAGAAAAGTTTTAATACAAGGCAACATGTATATCAAAGGATGAGAGATTAGATAATTTCTGGCCAGGTAATCAAGAAAGATTTCAGAGAGAAAGCAGCAAAAGAACTAGCCTTCAAAGATGTTTAGGAATTTTTTAGGACAGAGATTTAGATTTTGTCTGTTAGATTAAAAATTTTAGATATCTTATAGGCAATGAAAAATATAAACATTTCAAATAAGGAAGGATACATGGTTACAGCCAGATCTACAAAAATTAACAGAACTAGTTGCTAGTTCCTACTCAAAAGAAGAAATAATCAGAAGTCATATGCATACTGTTACTAATTTATAGTTAAATTTAATGGTCAAAGGCTTTTTCAATTGGAAAATATAATAGCAGGAAAAAAACCACAAAATTTTACACTCTATGAGAAGTTTAATTTTGTTTTATTTGGTCTTATTTTGGCAGTTTTGACTACACACTTACTTATTAATTTATGTTGTTAATAAGACAAAAAACTCAAAATCACCTTTGGCAACCATTTTGCCCAATTAACAAATATTCAAACATTTCCATGCAAGTAAAGAAAATTTTTTTTCTAAATTCTTAACATGCCCTAATCTGATAAAGTTCCAGTTTCCGGTCAACCAATGTTTTAAGCTACCCTTCCCCTAGGGGAAAAAAAAACAAATTCTGATTAATTTTTTAAAAACTAAGTGTTTAAAGCAGAATTTTATGCTTGCCCATGTGTGTGTTTTAAGTGTCTTGTTTAATGTTTTTAGTTTGATCTTTACTGAAAACCCAAAGCAGCTGTAAGACTGCTCCCAAAGGTACAATTTACAATACAAACTTACAAACCCTATTCATAAAGATAACATTTTAACATTAAAGACTTCAGTGACTTATGTCATCAAAACAGCACCAAATGTTTACAGTGTCACTGTGAATTCAAGAAAAAGGAGCACACAGAATGAGTTTTTTAAAAATAGTCTTTCTCCCCAAATATAATTAAAACTCCCATCATTTCAACATTTAAAATATCATAAAATACTTAGATTACTTGACAAATCATTTATCAATTTATAACACACGAATTACCCCTTGAAATACATCAGAATTAATAACAAAAAATCCAATTTTTAAATTGATGTTAAAAACAAAATTTGGTGTATATGAAAGAATAAATTTATGGCCTAGTAATGGTGTGTATTTATTAGAACCTTAAACCAAATCCTTGGGTCAAGACTTTTATCCTTACACAATATCCCCAAATTCTTACCTTGAATGAGAAAGCAATGACTTTTTCAATACCCTATATACCAACTGAAGATGGTATTGCCTAATTCTATAATACCATTTCCTTCCTTTTTGAATAGCTTCTCTCCTTCTTGCTTTATGCTGAATTTTAATATATAAGGCACAGTACAGACTATAAAATTATTTCACGTCTGGATATCTAAAGATAAATGTTTGCTATTATAGGCTTAAAAATCCAAATGTCTTATTAAGTAAAATGAAAAAACAAAATCTACCTAGCGTTACTGGACTGTGTCAATCAAATCAGAAACCTCTGGGTGACTTGGACTACCCACAATAGTATCTAATATATAGATTCATTTTAAAGATTAAGAGAATGAGTCATCTCATAAGAGTTCAACATGAACACTTAACATTATGTTCTAAGAGGGAAGAGAGAAAGAAAAATCAAGGCAAACTAATAAATTTAATTCCTTTTTTCAATATAGATTGTTTTTAAAACTAAAACTTCATATTTATTTTGTTAAGTCTTTTAAAAAAACTTGCTTTGCCAAGTTCTCTAAGACTAGGTAGAATTAGTTGAATTGTCACATAGCATTTATAGAAGCAAAAAGTAAGATTTCTTAAGAATTGGACTAAATTTCATTCACATTCAAATATCTTCCTCAACAGACACCAGCAGTCAATAAGTACCTTGATTCTCAAACCAGTCTGTACTTGATACAATATGAAAAAGGCATTTTCTTATTCTGTTCCCAAAGAAGGTCTGCTATTTAATTCAAACTAATAGTTACATCTGCTCAATTAAAACACTTGGAACTTTCATAGAAAAGATATTTTTGATACTTGTTCTTTTACAATAGAGAACGCAAAGTTCTTAAAAAAAAAAAGTCTCCTGTGAAGTGATAAGACAACTCTGACCAACTCCAAAATCTGAATAAAAAAATCTCAATTCCCCAAGTTTCAGTCTCTGAAGCATACTTCCTATCCCTCTAGTTTATGCTACCGTCTCCAAATACAACATTCTTTTACCTCACTGGCTTCTTCAATCCGATGTTCTCATCAATTTTCACTATCACTTTCATCTTTACTTTCTTCCTTAGACCCAACAATAGCCATTCCCTTTCACTCAAACCCTTTATTCTTCTCTCCCTCTACTATATTTACCTGGTAAAACCCCAAATCTGGTTGAACTGAATGAACTATCTACTTTTGCATGCCTTCATCAGGGCAGGTGTGTGTGTGTGTGTGTGTGTGTGTGTGTGTGTGTGTGTGTGTGTGTGTGTGTGTGTGTGTGTGTGTGTGTGTGTGTGTGTGTGTGTGTGTTGGGGAGAGTGGGGGTGGAGGAATGATCAGATAATAGGGGCTGGCTGGTTTCACTTTAAATTCACAACTATAAACATGGAAGAATATTTAACACCGCCTGGCAGGCCTACTGTGTTTCCTATAAAGTCTGCTTTCTCACTACTTGAGTTAACTTCTTTACACCTTTTTTCTCTCCTCAAACCTGTAACATCTATTTTCCTACCTATGCCACTCTCAGTTGAAGATCTACTTCATTCCATTAAAGAGAAATTCCCTCATATTTCCCTACCATGCCTACACTGCTTCTCTCCTATTAAAATAGAAAAAGCATCCCTGCTCCTATCAAAGACCAATACCTTACTTGGGCAATGGAGTCCAGCTAATCAAGAAAACCTTTGATTAGCCCCTCTCTCTCCTGTATAATCAGTTTCTCCTTCTCTACTGGATCATTATCATGAACACACAAACATGCTCTAATATTACTCATCTTTACAAATTCCTCTCCTGACCTTAGCTCCCCTCCACGCACCCCCTCCACTAGATAAGACCATTTCTTTGTTCTATTCACAGCCAAACCTCTTGATCTAGTGGCCTTCATTTCCTGTCTCTATTTTCTCACCTCTAATTCACTCTTTAACCCACCCCAATCCTAAACAATCTCCTGAAGCTCAAATCAAGGCCACCAATGACCACCATGTGGCCAAATTCCATTGCCCTCATCTTAGTACAATAACCTCTTAGTAACATTAGACCAAGCAGATCACTCTTTTCTACCTGAAGTAGATGTCTTCTCTTGGGCCCTAGTGACATATTCTCCTGGTTTTCCTCCTCCCTCTAATTTCCTTTATTGGTTCTGTCTCTTCACTAGTCTTCTAAAACATGAGTGCCTCAGGGCTTGTACCAGGACTGCTTTCTCTCTTCACTGTTTTCTCACCTACTCCCAAGGCTTTTAACCATCATCTTTATGATGTTAAATCTCAAATTTGTATCTCCATCCTAACCCTCTTCTGTGAATATCCAACTATCTATTTGATTATTTCACTTTGATATCTGGGACATTTAAACTAAACAGATACTTGATCCACAAATCTTCCTGTCCTCTCCCTACCAGACTTAAATCTTCAAATTCTTACTCCTCTAAAGATTTCTCTCAAAAACAACACAAAGGGCATTTTTTTTTTTTGTCTTACAGTGGCAGCCTTATTCTTCCATACTATTCCAGCAGCGTAAGTATGCCAGCACCTAAAATCTCTGAAGACTATAGTCGGAATTCATTACTTTGTGAATGAAAGATGCCCTATATCTAGTCAGGTTTCTGAATGACACCTGGATCCAATGGCTAGATTAAAGCAGTAACATCAATAGAAGGTAGTGAAGATTTCAGCACTGTGTTAAAGCTCGAGGATGTATCCTACAATTTCTAAGAGGAAGCCAGAATTAGTATCTTCAGATATTCCCAGATTATGTGAGTTTTGTTCTCATCAGGCATCAAACATAATAAAAAATAAATCATTGTGAAAAGCTTGGCAATCAAACAGGCATTTTCCTGAGCAGTGCATAAATAATAGAAAGGTGTGCAGCATTCTAAAAGCCTTACTTTTTTTTGCATAAATTCACCTTGAGATTACCATAAACACCTAATATAAGATTGCGGATCCAATACTTATTTAAATGGGGGGTGGGGCTATGGTTGGGAAGTACCACAGCCACTTTCCAAGATTATCCCTAATGATCTTTTAATTCTGCTATTCAAGCCTTTGTACAGTGCTCTCCCATGCTGAATAGAGCTGACGTGTGTGACCAGTAAAATACTGCAGAAGTGTGTGACTTCTGAGGCTAGGTCATAATAGACATTGTAGCTTCTACCTTGATCTCCTGAATTGCTTACTCTGGAGCCAGCCTCTGTGTTATAAGGATACTCAGGTAACCTTATGGAAAGGCCAACATGGGGCCCAAACCACTAACAACTTGCCAGCCAAATGAGTGAGTGAGTGACCTTAGAAGCAGATCCTCTAGCCCCAGTCAACATTTGTTGCCCATGTAGACAGGGAAAAAGCAAAATACACAGATTCTCTCACCTTACTGTAACCCACAATGGAAATTCCTCACAACCACCTTCTTGGGTAGCTAGCAAATGAGCCATCCTTGTCAGATTTCTCCGAATTATCTTCAATCATGGAGCTGCTTTTGTTAAACTCCAAACCAGTAGGATTTCCACACTGAAGTACTGGATAATCATATTTAAGTAGAAAGCTTTTTATCCTCTTCCAGGATCTGCTTTGTAATTTTTGAAGTGAAAAACTGTTCTGGAGCTTGAATGAGTTATCATTATAATTTAAAATTCTTAAGTATGTCATGTTCCAGAATGCTACTTTTTGATGAAAGCACAAATTAGATTTTACCACAATAATATATATTTGCCCTTCTAAAGAACATCCAACAGCTATGTTTGTGAGATTTGGGTTTCTGTGGACTGTAGTTTGAAAAGCTAAACAAGAAACTGGTAACAGCGATTGCCTCTGTGCAGGGGATGTGTGCAACTAAGGAACAGGGGTAGGAAATTTATTTTCATTTCATTTCATTTTCTCTTGTACTTTTTGAAATGTATACTACATGCATGTAACATCTGCTCAAGGATATAAATTTTAAAGTCTCTTTTCCTGACAAAACTACATTTTTTAATGTTTAAAATAAGAGAAACCTAAAACAACTTCAGTACTTATTCAAAATCATGCTCATTACTTTTTAAAGTGTACCAAGTAAGACATTATCTCAGTATCTTACTAGTGCCTACATTTAGGTTTGAGGCCAAGAAGCACGTTACATGTTACAACTCTGGAAACAACCAAGAAGATATGACAAGAAACAATCTGGCTTTAATAACATAAAAGAGAAGTACGATTTTTTAAATTGTATATGTAGATCTGCCTTAGAAAAGTTATCTGACAGTTGTTCGCTATATCACTTCAGAAAAATATTCGAAAAAAAGCATAGTTAAAACGTTCTTTGGGGCCTCCCTGGTGGCACAGTGGTTAAGAATCGGTCTGCCAATGAAGGGGACATGGGTTCGAGGCCTGGGCCAGGAAGATCCCACATGCCACGGAGCAACAACTACTGAGCCTGCGCTCTAGAGCCTGTGAGCCACAACTACTGAAGCCCACGCACCTAGAGCCCGTGCTCTCAACAAGAGAAGCCACCACAATGAGAAGCCTGCGCACTGCAATGAAGAGTAGCCCCTGCTCGCCACAACTAGAGAAAGCACGTGCGCAGCAACGAAGACCCAACGCAGCCTAAACAAACAAACAAACAAACGTAGTATGTCCTCATTTCGTGGACGAAAAAGCTAAATCACAGGAAGGTCAAGTGATTTGTCCTGATCTAGTTAAAGGCCGAGCCAGACTTGAATCCAGGTTTCATTTTCCACTGAAAAAAAGTAAATTACTTCTGATTTAGAAACCTAAATATATTTACTTTTAACAAAGAGATGTCTTCTTGTGCCACTGGTTGGTCCTTAATTTCAATAAAAAATGGACAAATATAATGAGACATAAGTGTCAGATATGAAGAAAACTGTGTAAAATACCCCAAACTTAAATTAAATGATGAATATAGGTAACCTAAGTAATAAAACCAGAAGCCTCCACTACTAGGTTTACAGAGTGCCTTACACAACTTCATTAAGAACCAAATAAAAAAATAAATTAAAAAAAAAACCAATTAAAAGCCAAATAAAAGATTTTAATTTGCAATTCAGCAATGGTGAGATAGATTAGAATAGAATTTTTTTAAATTACATACAATAATCTACTTTTTTCAGGAATATAGTAAAGCAATATACCAAACACTGCTTACAGAAGATGAGAAGAACTCTTTTCCCCATTCAGCTATTCTTTTCAATTCCCTACATTTTGGCAAGAAAACTGTCATGGTTCAAGTCCAGTCCTCAAGGTCCTAATAATAATATTTAATTAGCTGATTGTTATCAGAATTGAGATTTAAAACTTTTTGTCAAAGACCTAATTGGACACTAAATGAAGAATCTCATTAGTCCAATATAACCAATAGGAAATCACAGCATGTGGCAACTCATCATAAAATATCATTAAGTTGTGGGGAAAAAATTCTACCAATATGTACTTCCAATAGATAGAATGTAAATTCTTCTATAAAAGTGAAGTAAAGCTGGATTTTAAAGCTGGCATAATACATTATATTGGTACAACAGAAGTGATTTTTCTCCCACATGACTTTTGGTGTTTGAGTAAGCATTAAATTTCTGTGAAATTTCAAACTTAGTTTTAACTGAGACCCAACTCAGTAATTCATTAGAATAATGTGATATGAATGAGCACATAATTGAGCACTAAATGAGAACATAATTAAAATATATTTGTATATTTTGTCCAGTGTGACATTTTTCCAACCAGAGTTTATTTTCTTAACTGATGGCTAATATCATCTTTCAGTGATACTAATATGTAACTTGACGTTTGTTAGAGAAGGCAGAGGAAAAACTCTTGTGTTAGAACTCCAAAGCCATACAAGAAATGCCATTGAAATATTAGAAAAGATATCAGCATCTCTGAAATGAAACTAGAGCAAAGACAGAAGAAATGAAAGAATGACTACAGTGAGAAGAGAAAATGCCCTAGGCCTAATTAAACAGAGGTACTAAAATCAGGCTCTAATGAACATGGATGAATACAACAGGGAAAATGTGTGGCAAGCATTGCAAGATTTCGGAAACAAGTTATTTAACAATGACTAAATATGCTAAATGTGTTATCATAGTAGAACAGTATCATTCATCCATTGTCTTAAGTACTTACTCTAACATAAGAGTTGCTTTACAGGTGATATTATTGAAGTAAAAATCTCCAGAAAATATATGTAAGAGTCCAACTCAGAAACAGCACAGACATTAACAAATGCTGAGACTGAATACCGAGACAGACACACCTGAGTTTAGTCACAGACAGCAAACTTTACAAAATTAAACACTAGACTCATGAATTGAGTTTAGGAAGTATAAAATTAATTGCATTTGCAATAAACATGTGGCTAATCAAGATGCATTAATATCTTACCAGATCTTAATAGTTACAGATAAATCATCATCTTATCTATGTCTGGTATAGCTAATGGAGTCATCTGGCTGAAAAGAACCTCAAGAAACTATGATGAGGAAGAGATCTGGGTATCAGTTCAGCGTAACTTTAGGCAAATCAAGTCACCCAGATCGGGCCTCTGTTTTCACATATTTAAAAAGGGAAAGGTGTGGGAAAGGGGCGCACATGAGAGAATTGATTCCTAAAATTCTCTGTCACCTCATTTCACCCTTCAGTTTTCTGAAGGGAAGCAAGCAAACCAAAAACAACCACTGTTTAAATCTAACATAGCAGGGAAGGGAAGGAACTATAATTAACAAGAATCTTCAACTTATTTTCTTTTAGCAGAGAGAAAAAAAGAAAGAATCAAGTAAACAAATACAAGAAGTCTAGGTTTCCTTAAAAGAGAACTGCTTTTATATTTTGTTGATGCACCAATGTAATCACAAAGTGACGGATGGCATTTCATACTAAGAGCTGTGATTAACATCAAATGTGTCTTTAAAATAAAAATCTATTGGTATGTTATACTAAATTTTCAACATCCTTGCAACCACAGAAGAAAGTCAATTTATGTAAAGACTACTATAACTTAGTTTGCCTAGTGTGATTTCTAACCTGTGTTTAACCTCCTATTTAATAGATTTAATCTCAGAAATCAAATGCAAATTGTACCTATAATATTTTAAATAGATGTGAGTAGAAAGATTCAAAAGTTATATTCTGTCCCTGAGGTATACCAAAAAATATTTTTAAAAATAAAAATAAAACATGACATATATAGAGCTGTTGCATTAATTATTAGAAAGGCACCCCACTTCCAAAAGAAATACCAAAGGACAAATTTGTTTGCAGTCCCTCCTCAGTTCAGAGCATTCTCCCTCCCTCTTCACACATCTCCACTTCAAAAATGTTCACTTTGTATTCTCTTTGCTCACATAAAGGACAATTCCTACCCCAAAGCACTACCCACATGCTACAAGTATTTCTGACTTCTCCCATGAAATAAAATACCGTCTGCCTCCTTCCTCTGGAGCTTTGCAAAGTAATAAGAACTGAAGATTATTGCAACACACGTTAAAGTATTAAAAGGCAACCATACCTTAATGTTTACCTTTCCCAGGTATCTCATTTGTACCACAAAATGTGCCTTAAAACAAAGGAATGACTAACATAGAAATGTCAAGTTCTCCTTGAACAGTTAGTCAAAGAAATAGTTGGACTTCCACTTGTAATAGTAGCAAACTACACAATTCGGACCAACTATCCTTCTGAAGTCAACTTAAAAAGTTAGACAAAATATTAAAATAATCTTAAAACCATCAAATAACTACCAACATAGTGAGGAATGAATCACTAGTTCAAATTTACCACAAGTCAAAACTCAGAAAGGTAAGCTCAGCTTTTTTGTGTGTGTGTGTGTTTATTTTTTTTTGAATTTCTCAATTTTATTTTACTTATTTTTTATACAGCAGGTTCTTATTATTTATTTTATACATATTAGTGTATATATGTCAATCCCAATCTGCCAATTCATCACACCACCAACTCTCCCCCATCATCACTTTCCCCACTTGGGTCCATACATTTGTTCTCTACAGGTAAGCTCAGCTTTTGCCTTTTGTGGGTTTGCCAATAAAAAAGTGTTTAAGAGGCTGAGCTTTTATAATTTGTTGCCTGCCTTGCAGGACTGGGGGACAAAAGTCAGAGTCTGGGACCCACCGAAGGTAAGGATGATAATAAAAATGCCCTTGTCTTTGGGCTGGGACTCCAAAGGGATGCACCCTAAGAAGAGTAAGAAAGAACCAGATGGTGGTCCAGAAAAGGTAAACGTTTGAAATTGGATTAAGATGGTCTCCTATTCTTCGCAATAGCAAATGAAAATCTTCTCTAGAGAAAAATTCACTTCATTTTATACATCAAATTATTTCTACAACAGACAACAGAATCAGACCCACAGAAACTTAACAATATTGGAATCATAAGACACAGACTGAAAAATAACTATGCTTACTACATTCAAGGGTATAAAGTTGAGCTTAACTATTTTTGAATAGTTGAAACTGAAAACTGAATAGCTTGAAACTGAAAACTATAAAAAGTGACATGGTAGATTGGAAAAAGAACCAAATAAAAATTCTAGTACTGAAAAAGACACCAATCCACACATTCATGAAGCCCTAGGAATCCAATGCCTAATCACAGCATAATAGAACAACAGAAAACCAAAGACAAAGATAAAAATCTTAAAAGCATCCAAAGGAAAATGTCAGATTTTTTTTTAAGGAAAATGAGACACAAAGAGCTGAGGATTCAACAGCAATGAATGTACTGAAATAAAGTAACCACCAACTTACCATGTACTGAAGTAGCTGCTAAACTAGAATTCTGTACCTAGCAAAAATATCCTTCAAGAATGAGGTAAAATAAATACATTTCCAGGCAAACAGACTAAAGGAAATTCTAAAGAGTGTGTTTCACAGTCCTCAAGATCAAGGAAAATGGCCCTAAATGGAAGATCATAGGAAACGTAACGACATGGTAGAAATATGCATTAACCTGAACTGAATATGGATGGTATAAAACAATAACAACAACAATGAGGAAGAGAATAAATAAGAATGAATTAAAATGCACAACAATACTATATAAGTAGGGCTGCAAGTAAATATAATTAAAGTGTATCATCTGAGAAGAGGATAAAGGCATTGATTAACATTAGACTTTATAAAATGCATATTGTATTTCTTGAATAACTAGTAAAAAAAAAAGAGAAAAAGAGGTCATAATTTCCAAATAATATGGGGAAAAATGTAAAATGATAGAATAGCCACCTCATCTAGATGGCAAGAAAGTAGAGAAAGAGGAACAATTAACCAATAGGACAGACATAAAGTACATGATAAGATGGGAGATTTAAACCCAATCACGTCACAGGAGACACATCTAAAACGTAATACAGAAAGACTGGAAGTAAAAGAATGGAAAAAGATAAACCATGCAAACAATAATAAAAAGAAAGCTGGTATTTTCGTATCAATCCCAGACAAACTAGACCTTAATGCAAAAAGTATTTTCAGAATAAAAGAGAAATACTTCATAATGTTAAGTCACTAAGAAGATATAACCATTACACATTTCTATCCACCTACTAACTGTCTGAAATATATAAAGCAAAAGTTGACAGAATACAAGGGGGAAAATCCACAACTTAAATGGGATATTTTAACACACTCTTGTCTGTAACTAATACAAGCAAACAAAGGTCATTAATGATCCTGAAGATTTGAAACACGGGACTAACAAGCATGACCTAATGGAAATATACAGAACACCAAATTCAATAACTGCAGAGAAAAAAAAGATAATATACTGGGCCATAGTGTAGTTCCCAAATTTTAAAGGTCTGAAGTCAGACCTCTGAAACACTGAAAGTGTTCTCTGATTAAATTATGTTGTTAGAAATAAGAAACAAATTCAAAAATAATCAGAAAACCTCCACGTGTTCAGAAATTGAGAAATATAATACTTTCAACTTATCCAAAAGTCAAAGTAGACACCAATAAAAATTAGAAAACATTTTTAAGTGAATTATAAAAGTACTACATATTAAAATTTGAGTAATAGAGCTAGCAAAACAGTGCTTAGAGGGAAATGCTTAGACTTAAATGCATATATTTAAAAGGAATAAATGCTGAAAAACAGTGATCTACAAGAAGTTAGCAAAAGAACAAAAAGTAAATCCCAAAAAAGTAGAAGGAAGGAAATAAAGAGCAGAAATCAATGCAACAGAGAACAAATATATAATTTTAAAAAAAGGATTAGCAAGTTTCAAAATTTGGTTTTTTGAAAGACTACTAAATCTTCAGTGAGACTTATAAAGGAAAAAGAAAATGTACATATAGCCTATAGCAGACGTGAGAAGGTAATTCTTTCCTGCAGTCATTAAAAGGATAATGATATTTATTATAAACAATTTTATGCCAGTAAATTTAAAAGTTTAGATGAAAAAGACAACCTCTTAGGGGGAAAATACCAAAATAATCAAGAAACAGAAAACCTGAATAGGCTTAAAAATGAGAAATCAAATTAGTAATTAAAAACCTTTCTGGGACTTCCCTGGTGGTGCAGTGGTTAAGAATCTGCCTGCCAATACAGGGGACACAGGTTCGATCCTTGGGCTGGGAAGATCCCACATGCCACAGAGCAACTAAGCCTGTGCGCCACAACTACTCAGCCTGAGCGCCACAACTACTGAGCCCACGTGTCACAACTACTGAAGCCCGCATGCTCTATGGCCCGTGTGTCGCAACTACTGAGACTGTATGCTGCAACTACTGAAACCCGCGTGCCTAGAGCCCATGCTCCGCAACAAGAGAAGCCACCGCAATGAGAAGGCCATGCACTGCAACGAAGAGTAGCCCCCACTCACCGCAACTAGAGAAAGCCCGCGCACAGCAACGAAGACCCAATGCAGCCAAAAAATAAATTAAAAATTAAAAAAATATATTGGAAAAAAGAAAGCAAAAATGGTGAAATAAACATAAATCATATATTAAATAAAATAAATAAAAACCTTTCCACAAATTAAATTCCCAGCCCAGATGGCTTCTCTGCCAGATCCTCGTAAAAATTTAATGAAAAAATAATTCTAGTCCTACACAAACTTTTCCAGAATAGAAGATGAGGATCAGCTCATTTTACAAGGCTAGCATAATGTTGACTGTTGATTTCAAATCCTGACAAGGACAATACAGGCCACGTCACTCGTGAACACTGATGCAAAATATTAACAACCTGAATCCAGAAATATATAAAAAGAATAATACAGTAAAACCGAATTAGGTTTATCTCAGGAATTAGGTTAGGTTTAGCATTTTAAATAATATATAATTCAATATATTAACATAGTGAAGGAGAAAATTAATATGGCAATGAAAAGCTTCAACAGCAACAAAAAAAGCATTAAATTCAAACAAACAGAACAAAACACAAAATTCTTAGTAAACTAGGTATAGGAGCGAACTACTTTAACATAATAAAGGTTTTCACAAAAACAAAACAAAACAGAAAACAAACATTCAGCAAACATACTTGGAGTGAAAGAGTAAAAGCTTTCTCTTTTGAGATCAGGAACCAGAAGGGAGAGTAGCTCTGGGATGATGGCAGTGCTCTATTTCTTGACCAGAGTAATGACTTCATGTGTGTTTACAGTAACACGTTAAGTTCTTCATGTTATGTTTTATGTATACTTTGAAATATATGTTAAAGACAAAAAAGAAAGAAATACTTGGAGATGAACAAAAGGTTGACCTAGGCTATCACTCAAGCTCAGCAACTCCGTAGGTCCTAATTTTTTCCCCATAATGATTACCGTACTTTCAAACCAATTAACATTTATTGGGCCTGTAAGACATTGTACAATTTGGCAATATGTATCATAAACCTTAAAAATGTGTAATTGAATAAGGCCATGAAGCCTTATCCAGTAACTCCATCATTTATGAGCCTATCCTAAGGAAAAAGACCAAGATAAAGAGAAAAAAAATCCATAATGTGTTAAGATGTTCATTGCCCATATGATAATAAAATAGAAAACAACTAAATAACCAACTACAGGAAATAGTTAAGAAAAATAATTTTTATAATGGGATTATTATACAATCAATAAAAATAAGATTTACAAAATATTCCAAGAAATGTATATAACCTAATTTTTTAAAAATTAGAGATATATACACATGTTTATACTATAAAGTGGGGAAAAAGTGCTAGGCACAGACAAAGGAGAAAATGAGAGAGAGAAGGAGGGAGGGTAGGGAAAGAGGGAGGGAGGGGTTGGGAGAGACAAAAACTACACTGGTTTTCTTCATATAAGCTTATGAATGTCATCTGTACTTTTTTATCTGTACTTTTCATTGCATTTCCTGAATTTTCTTTAATGACTACATAAAAATTTAGTAATGGGGTATATAAGAACTGAAAAAGGGGCTTCCCTGGTGGCACAGTGGTTAAGAATCCACCTGCCAATACACGGGACGCGGGTTCGAGCCCTGGTCCAGGAAGATCCCACATGCCGCGGAGCAAATGGGCCTGTGCGCCACAACTGCTGAGCCTGTGCTCTAGAGCCTGCGAGCCACAACTACTGAGCCCGCGTGCCACAACTGCTGAGGTCCACGTGCCTAGAGCCCGTGCTCTGCAACAAGAGAAGCCACCACAATGAGAAGCCTGCGCACCGTGACGAAGTGTAGCCCCCACTCACCACAACTAGAGAAAACCCACGCGCAGCAACGAAGACACAACACAGCCAAAAAAAAAGAACTGAAGACAATAATCACAAATCTAAAGTATCCTAAATATTAAAAAAAGTTACTTTAAAATATAACTTTAATATTTCAATTTTTATCTCAGTATGATTTTATTTAGATAAATTATTTTCTAACATTTAAACTGTGTAGTCTATGATATGCTAATTACTTAGAACAGAGATAATTTCTAATTATTTAGTATTTAAAATATTATAACTTTAAGTAGATCCCCAAAGATGTATCATCTCCAATTTTCTTTCTTTCTCCAATAACATTCCCATAATTGTAAACCAGTTTGCTCCTTGACAGCTAAAGGAGAAAATGATCTACAAACAAGCTTCAAGTAGTTATTCCTATAAAAACAAAATAACTGTTAGTCTCTGAATATAAGACTGTTAATGGCTCCTCAGTTTCTTGAGCAGCCATTTTTCTACCTCGGTGTTGCCAACCCTGGTATTTTCTGACCAGTTTTGAGAGATGTTGCAAGTAACTTGATATCAATAATAAAGTATAACTGTTTTTAAAGCTTATCATTAGAAATAATAATAAATTGAAGCAAACATAAGGTTATCCCCATATGACTTACTGTACTTTGCATCCCGGTATACTTTATTGAGAGAGAGAAAATACTGTAAAGATAAAGCTTACATGTTGGGAACTCCACATTCACTTATTCAATGTTTACTAAGCATCTATTAGAGGCCAGGAACTAGAGGCACTGTGCTAACAATTGAAATAGAGTTGAAAATCATTAGATCATAGGGTTAAATATAACTGGCATTTTAGCATTTAAAGCCTTAAACAGACTAACCCAATCCTACTTTTCACTACTTGCCCAACACAAACTGTCTTCTTTAGTTCTCTGACTTTCTTTTAAAACACTGTAGACTTTGCCTGCTGCCATATCTCTCCTCAAGCTGTTCCCTAGCCTAAATGCTTTTTTGTTCATTCACCAGCACCTTAGAATGTTCACCACAAGCCAGGCACTATGCTTGGCATGATAGAAGAAAAAAGCCTTTTCTATCCTTTGTATCCTTTGAAGTCCAGGTCAAGTTCCACCTCTTTCTCAGAGATTTACTCACTAACCTCTCCATACGCGGGATGCTATAACTATTATTGTCCAAAACAATAGCTCCCAATCTTCGATATAAGAACCATTTTTAGTACCAAAATGTTTCATGAATTCCATTCTCACTCCCCAGGTGATCTCATCTGGTCCCATGGCCCTAAATACCACCTATACACTGATAATTTCCAAATGTTTCCAAATGTTCCAAATGTTTATCTCTAGCATTAAATATGTATACCTATTGAATGTCTCCAGTTGGTTTATGTAATAGGTATTTCAAACAAAGCCACATCCACAACAAATCTCCTGATTTAACTTTCCAAACCTGCTTCCCACCAACTCCTAACCCTTGCCCCATAGTCTCTATCTCAATAAGATATACCATCTTTCAACCAGTTGCTCATGTCAAAAAATTTGAAGTCATCCTTTATTTCTCTTTCCCTCACACTCCACATCAATTCCATCAATGAATTCTCATTACTTTACTTTCTAAATATATCACAAATCTGACCACTTCTCTGGCCCTCCACCACGACCACCCTGCCCAAGCACCATATTTCCAACCTAGATTACTGTAAGATTTTCCTAACTGGTCTTCCTGCTTCCATTCTTGCCTCATACAATCAATTTTCTACACATAGCCAGAGTAAACCTCTCAAAAAACAAGTCAAACCTGGATATTCCCATGCTTAACACCCTTCAATGGTTTCCATCTCATGCAATAAAATCAAGTCTTCAAATGACCTTCAAAACCCTACTTGATCTAACCTCTGTGTACCTGTCCTACCACCTCTTCTGCCACACTCCCCTTCTCTCTCTACTTCAGCCACACTAGCCTCCGTGTTGTTCTTCCAACATACCAAAGACACTTACTTCTATCTTAGAAGTCGCTGCTTCTTCTACCTGAACATTTTCCCCCAGATAGTTCCATGGCTTACTCCACTTCATTCAGGTCTCAGCTCAAAGGGCTTCTCAAAAAGCCTTCCCTCACCAACCTAGCTGAAGTAGTATCCCGTTACTTTTTATCCCCTGAAACCTATTTTATTTTACTTCAAAGCCTATTAGCTACCTGATGTGTGTGTGTTTGTGTGTGTGTGACTGAGTGTGCACACATGTATAATGTCTACTGTCTCCCTTACTAACATTTAAGCTCAAAGAAAGCATAGGCTCTGTTTTGTTCCCCACTGTTGTCACATTATGTGCAAACAGCAGGCTCTCAAAAATATTTGTTGAATGAATGAATGATGGTAATTGGTTTTATTTTTGTTGAGAAAATAATGACAAAACACTACTAGAATTCAGTAAGGCTTTCAAATGAATTCATATGCAATCACAAGAGCATTACACACATACTTTGGTGGTAGAAGGAGTACAGTGTTCATAATTCAAGGTTCAATAACAACTACTGAAGGAATGGGGCCTTCTTGTATTTCTCTGCCCCTTCCCATATCCTTCCTCCGACATTCATTAATTCTTTCCATAAATGGTTACTGTGTACCACTAAGCCAGAGAGTATTCTGGACATTAAGAATACAAAGATAAGTAAGACAAGGTAATTCATGAGACATAAAAATAATACCCATAGAGTATGACATGTAATAGAGATATATAAGTTGTAACATAACAGTGGAAGTAATCAACAAATACTTGCAAAATCAAATACAAAAGATATTCTTCACTTTACCTTGTATATGAAATGAGGGTATTAAGTCTGAAAATGTTACAGTAATTTGCTACCATGAGATAAGCTAGCTTGAGAATGAAATCAAAACAAGGGGAATGACAGAGCAGAACGAATCACAGAGAAATTGAGCCAAGGTCCTTGATGATTTCAGGCTGGATGAAGCCCTAGCTAAAGTTCAACTACAAGATCTAATCATGCCTTTTATTGTTTAAGCAGTTTGAATTTGGTTTTCTGTCACTTGTAATATAAGAATACAGATGAATCTCAGTGAATTCTTTCAAAAACCAAAGCATATGCTATTTCAGTGTATAGGGTTACTACCGGCATTTTGGAAGGGACAATTCTTGTTTTGTGGGCAAACATCACAGGACACTCAGTGTACCTGGTCTCTACCCGGTAATTGTCAGTAGGACCTCACAATCACTATGACAACCAAAAATATCCCCATATATTTCCAAATACCTCCCACCTCCAAGGGGAACCACAAATCTATTCCCTAATAGTTGTTATATATATATCCATGCATGCGTAATGTACTTAACAACAACCTTAAAAGAACTGGGATATACCACTCAAATATCCTAATTTTATATAATAATCCAATTTTAATCAGTCATCCATGACTATCTAAATGATTGGCCAAAATCCCATGTATAGCTTATATCAACTCAGTGCTTTAAGTTTGCTAATACTATCTGAAAATTCTCATTTATTTAAGCTTACTTCTCCACACAATACTATCAAGATACGTCACTGACATTGTTGGTTACCTTCCCTGTAGCCATTCAGCTAATTTCCTTCTAGACTGAAATGCCAGATATTGGTTTTTCCAGCCCCCTTGCAACTAGGGCATAAGCATGCCAGGATGACATCTGATACAGGGCTTCAGTGAAGGGTTTACTTGTCCCATCAGGAGATGGGAGGGCAAACTTCCTCCTGTCTTTGGTGGCTATGTAAGCATGTGATGCCTGGAGTAGAAAGAGCAACATGCAACCATGAGAGGATAAACCTGAGCACAAAGGTCAGCAGCTGTGGATACAGATTAAAAGCACGTGGATCCTTGATAACATCATTGTGCTGTTAAACTGACTCACCATGGAATCCTCCAACTCTGAACTTCTTTCTATGCGAGATACTGTTTAAATCACTGTTAGTTCAGTATTACGTATCCTGGGGCCCAACTAATTTAAGGTATGTTCAAGCTCTGATATCTGAATGAAAGTGGGAGAAGAACCAAGATGACTACAAGGTTTCAAGACTGGGTGGCTGAGAGAAAGGTGGTTAGAAAAAGGAAATCAGGAGGAAAGGGAATATATATATACCTTCACACATGCACATGTAAACACATTAGGTGAGGGTAGGTGGACGGAAATCAGACTGATTCAGTGTGGTATGAGGTAAGCTTACATTAGTACATCTAAGGTAGAGATATATATAGCAAGGGGTAGAAGGGAAGTAGAGTTACAGCACTGAGAAACACACACACACAAATGATGACTTACATCATTTAAAAGAGGACATGATCACCAAGAGAACACAGTGAAAAGCAAAGAAACCCCTGAAAATGCTTGCTATCTCCCTATGATCCATTCCACCTCCCTCTCATTTTAGATGGGATTTATCCACAGATTAGGCCAATTAGAATAGTTCCATCCCTCTTGACAAAGCTATTGTGACAGACTTGGCAGCATGATCTTCTCCATTTGTTCAATCAAAGTAAAGCTTAGGACTTTTGGGAAAAGGCTAGGAGAAGAGAAGCCTTCTCTCTTCGGAAGTCAATGAAGAAGGGTTTAACACGAGCATTGCCGACACCTGTCTTTTTCTAGAAAGGAAGCCAGTCTGAGCATGAAGCCCAAACAGGAGGACAAAGTTTAGCGAAAAGCAGAAAAACAGAACCTCTCCCCTGATAACAAAGCTAAGTTTATGAACAAACTACTCTTTAAACCAATTCTACCTATGCACTTGCCAATTACCTAAGCTAATACATTTCTTTTGTTTTTAAGTCCAGTTTGCATCCTACCTGATGTAGGAAACAGCTATGTTTAGCGGGAAGAGCAAAATCAAGACAGTGCAGGAAATGCAAAGAAGTTTTCAGAGAAGTAAGAGAATCAGGAAGTAAAATGCACAAGAACCAAGAAATCAGATCATTTTATTCCTTTAGAATATATTTCAAAAATGGTCTAAGGAAACCAAGGATGACTGAGGAAAGGCCATTAGATTTGGTAATTAAACTGTCATAGGTGACTTTTAAAAAAGCAATTTCAGTGCTGAAATGGTAAAGGAAGTCAGAGTGTAAAGGAAAGAATAATTTATATTTTTAAGAACTCCAGGGGCTTCCCTGGTGGCGCAGTGGTTGAGAATCTGCCTGCCAATGCAGGGGACACGGGTTCGAGCCCTGGTCTGGGAAGATCCCACACGCCGCGGAGCAACTGGGCCCGTGAGCCACAACTACTGAGCCTGCGCGTCTGGAGCCTGTGCTCCGCAACAAGAGGGGCCGCAACAGTGAGAGGCCCGCGCACCGCGATGAAGAGTGGCCCCCACTTGCCACAACTAGAGGAAGCCCTCGCACAGAAACGAAGACCCAACACAGCCAAAAATAAAAATAAATAAATAACTAATTAAAAAAAAAAAAAAAAAACTCCATAATGTACCAAACCCTTGGAAAGACATGTAACATGGGTTAAACTCCTTCTATTACAACTCTGTGAGGTAACTGTAACATTCTATTTTATAGATCAAGAATAGAGTCTCGGGCTTCCCTGGTGGCGCAGTGGTTAAGAATCCGCCTGCCAATGCAGGGGACACGGGTTCGAGCCCTGCTCTGGGAAGATCCCACATGCCGCGGAGCGACTAGGCCCGTGTGCCACAACTACTGAGCCTGCGCTCTAGAGCCCGCGAGCCACAACTACTGAGCCCACGTGCCACAACTACTGAAGCCCACGCGCCTAGAGCCCGTGCTCCGCAACAAAAGAAGCCACCGCAATGAGAAGCCTGCGCACCGCAAAGAAGAGCAGCCCCCACTCGCCGCAACTAGAGAAAGCCCACGCACAGCAACGAGGACCCAACGCAGCCAAAAATAAATAAATAAATAGATTAAAAAAAAAAAAAAAAAAAAAAGAATAGAGTCTCAGTAGTAACTTGCCCACAGACACATAGCCAGTAAATTGGTTTTAGCAGACTTCAAAACCAGATCTATGTGGCTTAAAAATCAATGTTCTTCCTACTATACCAGGCTCCTGGGATTAAAGAATAAAAATACAGTGGCACAACAGGCTCAAGATTCAGACTGGCCTCCTTGAATTGCACAGCACAGAGCACTGTATTTTGACAGCCCTGGAAAAGGTATACATAAGCATGTATATAGGCTAGAGAGGGAGAGACTGAAAAAGGAGTGATATTGGACAATTATGGAGAAAGAAAGATGGAGAGGGATGATCATGGACACATCTGGAGAGGGTTGCTCTTGAAAAAAAAGGAAGGACATTTCTTCTCTTGAGATATGAGTAAATAAGGAAATGACACCAAGATAGAAAAGATTATACCTCAGGTTGTTGAGATTTTTCTCAGGAAAGGAAGAGTTATTTGCTATAAAAACCTTCAGGAAATAAGACAAAAAGGAACACAATCAACACTAAAGATCCAGCAGATAAGCAGAACACTAATTGGTATGGAAGCAAACCAATATCCTCACATAACTGTCTCTTGTATCCTTCAAGATTTCTGGGATCAAACTGACAAAGCTAGTGATGAGACTTGTTCAGGACAGGGGACTAGAAAGATAAATCTACAGAAAGTAAAGCATTCTAAAGCATCAATGACAGCTTGGTAAAAACTGATGACCATGGGATCCTAGTTACACGGGAAGGCAAATGAGTTGCAGCAGTAGGCTAATGGGTTGAATGAACAGAGAGACAAAGAGGGGTGTTTTCCTAAAGAGAGGAAGAGGGGGAGAGAGAGAGAGAGAAAACAGGTTCCATTAAGAGTGGAAGAGTGATTGTTTGTGGCCAGAAAGGTCTCAACACAATGCCAGGGGCAGTGAGCCACTGATTGGGGCTCAGCAGTCCTACATCCTTTCAGCTTAAAGCACAAAACTGAGAGACAACCAGCTCTAAAAACATGCAGTCCTTGGTTGTAGAAAAGTGAAGGCTAGCAACAAACAAATGAATTAATTAGACCATACAGGAATCAAACATTAAACTACCTCCTCTCCTTTTAAAATGAACAATTCTAGCTCCAAAGTCAAAAGTCTACAATAAAGGGTAAGGCAGATGTGTGTCATGAAGAAGAATGAAAAGTTAACAAATCTGTCAGGCCAATTGTAACCCACCTGTTAAAGATTTTTAGTATAGAATTCAAATAGGGCAAGGATAGTTTGTGCTTTAATAACTTTGGAGAGCATCTAGCAAAGCTTCAACAAAATGATATCACTCAATTTAATGTTAATTTTAAAAGGTCCACCCGTTTGCAATCTCAATGGACAAGTTGCCATTTATATTTATAACCTCATTTTTACCATTCTGGGGCTCTTGATACATCATCCAACTACAGGAAAAGATGGGAGAATCAGCCATGGCAACTTCCTCCCCTACCACTTCGATCCTGCAGTTTGCACTTATGAACTCTGGCAAGGTACCATGTTATTTAGGACAACTTCTTACACCATTAATTCTGACTACTCTTGCCCCAATATTAAAGGAAGGAGAAATGAGACTGGCACAGGCTAAATTTAACAGAAAATATCAAGTACTATACAGATTGTTAAGTAGTAGCAACAACTGAGAATCCAAGAAATTTGAGAAGTTTTGAGTTTAAAAAGCTTTTTCTCCATTTTAGTCCTTTCTAAATAAAACAAAGGGCTTGGACAGTATGGGATTCTACGGCTTCAGTGGACAATGTAAGCTAACACAATAAAAGAATCACTTAAATCACCCTTTCTTGTACTATTACATTTCTTACATTCATAAAGCCTTCTTTTTAAGAAACGAACACTTCCCAATTCTTTCCCTAGATCTAGAACACTTACGCCCCCCGCCCAAAGTTTACAGACCAGATTTGCGATAGTCAGAAAAAGATTAATTTAGATGATCAATCATTTGCCGTCACCGGCACCATTCCTCAACTCTACAGGAGTTCGATGGGTCAAGGAGTCAAACTCTCCCAAACCATCCCAGTCTCCTGGGGACTGGATTCCCCCAACAAGGTGAACAAAACCCACTGGCCTCTGGATAACAAGCTTTTTCTTTGTAACTCTGTAAGCCAGGCTATCGGCTAAGCTTCCCAGACAGTTAAAAACTTTTAAAGGAAGCAATAAGATCGAAACCAGGAAGATGGGGAGGCGATTAAAACAGGAGGACGACCCACCCACCTAACGCGAAGGAGAGACCGCTTGCAGGGCTGACGCTTCACTAGGAGCCAGGAAAGGTGCGGAGGGCGTCAGGCGTCGCAACCCCCACCCACTGGGTGAGAACGGAGGACCTGCAAAGCCAGGGGCCAACTGGAGGCCTGAAAGGGGGCGCGGGGCGGGGAGGGGGTGGGACGTGGACACAAGGGAGCGGCAGAGTCCAGCTAAGCACCACTACGGTCTAAGCACCGGCGGGGCAAAGCCGACAAAGGTCTGCCAAAGGAGGAGACGCCGAAGCTTGCAGCTTCACTCACCTGCCAGACGTTCGCCCCGCGGACAGAAGAACGGACGCAGCCCCGGCGCTTCCTCTCCTGCCGGACACAGCCCCTGCCGCCGCCGGAGCTCCAGGACCCGAGAGGACAGGGTGGTGCCGAAGCAGGCAACGCGGCGACCGGACCCGAGCCGAGGGAGGCGTACATAGGGGGCACCGGGGGGCTCGAGAAGGCAACTCTGTGCTTCGCCTTCCTTACCGGTAGCCAACAATGCTTCCCAGGAACAGCATCCTGCCAGCCTCAGCCCACTGCTCCCGGGCCTTCACCCGCAGCTCCCCCCCCCCACCCCCCAGCAGCGGCCGGGTTTCCGGCGGCCACACCCCGCCCCCTCGCTACTTGGCCTCCGCCATCTTGTCGGAAGCGGGAAGAATGCAGTGCGCAGGCGTGCGTCGAGGTTGCGGGCGTCCCCCAGCCTCGCGGAGAGGGAACTATATAATGCGCAGCCGTATCGGCCGCTGCGCACGGCTGCGGTGTTCCGCTTCGGCGTCGCTGTCTTCTGTCTAGCCCGGGTACTGCCGGCTTTTCCTGAATTGTACTGCGGCCAAATTAATACACCCTTCTGCGCACCCCACAGTCATTCTGCAAAAACCTATCTCGTGCCTACTATGTGCCAGCTCCCAGGCTAGGCGCTGGTGATAGATTAGTAGAACTCGGCTCCAGCGCTAAGGATGCTCATAATCTATTGAAAAAGCGAACTTTTCTTCTAGTGAAAGAGAGAGTAATTTCCTAATTTCTTGTTTTGTAACTGCACACGACCTCCTCTCTCTTGCCCCCGCAATTTTAATTCAAAACATACCTCTTCTAGGAAGTCCTCCCTCTCACACTGTTTGATCAGTTCTTTTACCTTGCGTTACCTCTTTAGCTTTATTTCATTCAGCATTAATTCAACAAATATTTGAGTTTCTATTATATACTAGATATGATTCTAGGTTTATAGCAGTAAGGAATATAAACTCATGGGACTTACATTCTAGGGGAGAAAATAATAAAAGACTAAAAGAAATCAACAAAATAACGGTCGATAGTGAAAAGGGATGGGAAGATAACAAACCACGAAAAGATGATGGAGAGTGAGAGGTGGTAATTAACGAGCGATCTCTCCAGAGATGACACTTGATCTGAGGCCTGACTGACCATAGGAGCCAGAAGTCATGAGACCATCTGGGGCAGAGCCTTCCAGACAGAGGAAACAGCAAAAGCAGAGGCGTGAGGTGGGAATGAGACCAGCACTTAAGGGACAGAAAGAATAGGCGGCATGGACACCTGGGGAGGAAATGAGGTCAGGGGGAGGCAGGGGCCAAATTAGGTAGGGCATTGAGGCCATGGTAAGAGTTGGAGTTTACTCCAAGCGGCCCCTCTGTCTCGGTGACACTGCCCGAACTACTCCTCCTCAGTCACTTCTAGCTCCTGACTACCTCACTGCACGTGCTGATTCCACTGTCCTGAAGACCCTTGCTCTGGTTCTTTACACATCTAGCTTGTCATCTTTCATGTTTCAGTTTAAATGTCACCTCAAAAAGGCTATCCTTCCTAAACTAAGTCTCCCTCCTGCCCTCTCATTAGTCTCCATCATTGCACCTGATCATTTCTTCCAGGGCACTCAACATATTTTTAAATTATATGTTCATTGTTCTTCACTGGCTCTCCACTAAACTGTGAACTCCACAAGAGAGGGAAGATGTTTCATGTACCAGTGAATACCCCATGCCTAGCTCCATGCCTGGCATGGGTGGTCACTCAATATGTTTGTTGTATTCATGAATGTGGAAGTTTGTCAGCACCTAAATAGTCAATGGTATACTACATTGTTTTGCACTTGTTGGTTTTTAAAATTAAATGCAAGTCATTTCCTGTTTATGTCTCCTCTGCTAGATTATAAATAGGAATGAGAGAGAGAGGGGGAGAGAGAGAGAGAAAGAGAATGAGATGAAGAAGAGTAGGTGATGGTGGGGTAGTGGGCAGAGATTGTATTGCATATTTTTTTAAATAAATTTATCTTATTTATTTATTTTTGGCTGCACTGGGTCTTCGTTGCTGCGCGCGGCCTTTCTAGTTGCGGCAAGCAGGGGCTACTCTTTGTTGCGGTGCGCGGGTTTCTCGTTGCAGTGGCTTCTCTTGTTGCGGAGCACGGGCTCTAGGCGCATGGGCTTCAGTAGTTGTGGCTCGTGGGCTCAGTAGTTGTGGCTCGTGGGCTCAGTAGTTGTGGCTCGTGGGCTCAGTAGTTGTGGCTCAAGGGCTCTAGAGCTCAGGCTCAGTAGTTGTGCTGCATGGCCTTAGTTGCTCCGCAGCATGTGGGATCTTCCTGGACCAGGGCTCAAAGCTGTGTCCCCTGCATTGGCAGGCGGACTCCTAACCACTGCACCACCAGGGAAGCCCTGTATTGCATATACTGATATTTGCAGGACTAGGAGGACGAAGGCTTCAATTTAATGGAGCACCTATTATATGTGCTGTGTACTCTGCTGGACACTTAAACCTCACTACACCCCTGCTAGGTAGTTATCCTTGTTTTTATACATAGAAAACTTCAGAGAGATTAAGTCACTTGCCCAGGGTTCTACATTAAGAGATAGTGCCGAGCCTAAAGCCCATGTCCTTCCCATCTAGAGAAACTGGATTTCAAGATGGGCTTGTTTGGTGATTTGAGTCTGTGTCATTAGCAGGCTCTCATTAGCGATTTCAGCTACTGCCATTTAAGAATCCCAATCATACTGCTATTCTTGTACAGGATCTCAACAAAGGGCCTGATTGGAAACTGCTGTCATTCTTTTCTTTCAGACTAGAGCAGAACTCATTTTACCATTTCCTTTTCATGTCTTTTTAAAATTTGTATTTCTTTTTATTAATAACTTTTATATGTTTGATCAAGGGAAAAGAGGAGATACAGAAAAATGGGTGCATTCCCTAAATGCTAGCTGCATCCCCTCAGTTAGGCTTGTTACTGAATGACTAACTCTTTCATCTAGGTCCCAAGTAATACTTTAGTCATCAGAGACAGTTCTCTGGCAAAGAGTGACAGGGTTACTGCAACAGTCACTTATCCCATCTACTCATCAGAATTATACACCATCATTTCCCTCTAAACAGGATAGCTGCCTCAGGATAGCTGTGAGGAACTACTAGAAAGGATGGGGCCACTATCTTATACCCAGGGCCATTCAGTTTTTATATGAAGGCCATTCAGTTTTTTATACTGTTAACTCACAATAACACACACTTGTCCACCAAACCCAGTTAGTCCATAAGCAAACCAAGTAGTAGGTGGGAATATATACCGAAAAAGACTCCTCTGCCTTCTACCCCACTGTAGTATGATTCCTCCTTAGAATAAATCCTGGAATCAAGGCAATGTCTTTGGTTTCTATGGTATTCTCTCCTCTTATGGTTAACATCTGTTATGGGTTGAATATTCCCCCACCCCTCAAAAGATATGTTGAATTCCTAACCTCAAGTACTAACCAGTATGAACTTATTTGGGAGTAGGATCATTGCAGATGTAATTAGTTAAGTTAAAATGAGGTCATACTAGAGTAGGGTGGACCCCTAATCCAATAACTAGTGTCCTTATAAGAAGACAGCCATATGAAGAAAGAGACACACAGGGAGAAAGCCATGTGATGACAAAGGCAAAGATTGGAGTTATGTGGCTACAAGCCAAGGAACACCAAAGTTTGCTAGCCAACCATGAGAATTTAGGAAAAGGCAAGCAAGGATTTCTCTACAGGTTTCAGAGGAAGCATGGTCCTGTCAGTACCTTGATTTCAGACTTATAGCCTCCAGAACTGTGAGACAATAAGTACCCATTATTTTAAGCTACCCAGTTTGTGACACTTTGTACAGCAGCCCTAGAAACAAATACACCATCATATGTGTGTGTGTGTGTGTGTGTGTATATATATATATATATGTATATGTATATGTATATGTTAGGGCCTGAAGTATAGGAAAGAGGTGGGGATGAGCAGTGAGGAGGTCTGGGTTACTGTCTCAATTTGGCAGCAACCAGTTGCAAGACTTTGGGGCCAGTCCCTCCACCCCACGGAGCAAGTCTCCTCATCTGCATGAACAGGAATTATGATAGCTGCTCTGCCTACCTCAGAGCTCTGCAGCGATAGCTAACAAGTATTCCTCCAGAGATGATATAACCAAGATGACCTGACAGCTGCTGAGAAACAATTATGCAAAAAAAAAAGGGTTCCTGCCCTGGGGAATTTTACAGTCTGGTTGAAGAGAAAGGTACTTTCCTGTGATAATATAACTAGCGCAGGTCAAGTGTCAAGTGTGTAGTTTGGATCTGATTCACTGTTGATATGGAAAGAAGAATCATTGTGGACAGGGGTGGAGAGGAGAGAACTCATGAAGAACCTTAGCAGAAAAGGCATTCGTTAGAAGAATATTGGGTGCCTGCAGGATATTCAGGAGCAACACTCAACTTTATGCCCAGAACTGGTCCCGAGGAGCCACCCCTGTATCCACTGCTGGATACAGATAACCAAAACTGGGACCACCAACACCACTTGACCTAGACACTGGCTGATGTCACTGCTGCCCCTGGAAACAGATACAGTTACTATTGCTGCCACTACTCTCATTAGAACAGAGGGTCACTGTGACTTCACCATGCTAGCTGTCAGTCCCAAGCCTGGGGACAAATGATTGACACAACCCAGGTACATGTTAACACTCTAGCTCAATGCTGTCCAATAGAAATATAATGCACGCCATATACATAATCCTAAACTTTCTAGTAGCCACATTAAGACAATTAAAGAAAAAGGTGAAATTAATTTCAACAACATATTTTATTTAAGCCAATATATCCAAAATATTATCATTTCAACCTGTGACGCTACTGCATTTCATGTGCTCCATAGCTACACATGGCTAGTGGCTATCATATATGACAGCACAGCTCTAACTGATATGGAGGCTGGGAGAATGACCGCATGGACTTTGGATTTCCATTGTGAGAGGTGGGCTCTGCTTCATGAGGAAGGCAACTTCCCAGACACCGGAAGAGGATTCAGATGCAGTCTTGTGAATGGAAGACAAAGTTGAAGGAAAACAAAGACTGGATTGTAGAGAAAGGGAAATGCTAGTGTAAGGACTTTCATTATCAGTCGTATCCTGTAGTGACTGGGAACCACAGAGGGTTTCTGAACTGGGGAAATCCTTTGAAAAGTTTAAGAAAAGTACCATGCAGATACAGGTATAACTTTAAGAATACTAAAAGTGGAATTAGAATCCTGGATTTTAGTTATGCTTCCTATCTGTGCAGCCTTAGGCAGGTTGTCCCTCTGGATCTGTCTTCTCATCTTCAAGGATGGGGATGATGATATCTGTCTCTCAGGCTTGTTGTGAGGATTAAATGAAATATTGTGTGTGAAAATGCATGGCACCTACCAAGCACTCAATAAATGTTACTCAAATCTGGATGAATCTGAGTATTAGAGATCTAGATAAAGAGCAAACAGGTTGAACTATTTCCCCAAAGCCAAGATGAACATTCTAGAGTGAAAAATCAGAAATATGTATTTCAGATACTTCAATTCTGTCTCAGCTTGAACAAGTTAAAAAAATGGACTTGTTTCCTAAGTAGCCCATTTCTTCCTTGAAGCTTTTACTGGTCATTCCTGGCTGAAGGTGTTCTCTCCTTCCACGGTCCTGGGTTCTCCTTTGGGCAGTATGACATGGTGTGTTGGGCTCATGCCTCATCTTCTTCACCAGGTACATATATGAGGGCAGAATCCATGTCTCATTCATCTTTGTATCTATGCCCTACAATGCCTTGAACTGGAAGCATCCAAACAAACAAGATCAGCAAAATTTGATAATTTTAGAACTTGGTTGATGAGAACCATGAATATCCATTATACCATTCTCAGTGCTTTTGGGTATACTTGGAAACTTTCATAATAAAGAGTTAAAAAAAAAAAGACATCCAAGAAACTTCTGCTTCAAGATAGCAGACTAAGTACAAGTGTTTACCTCCCTTCTCTCTGTATCCCATTAAAATGTCAGCAGGGCTTAATTTTCAATGAAACTAATGAAGGTTAAGTTTCAAAGACCCCCATTTGCACAGGCCCTTTCCAAGGTCCTGGAAGGTGCCTTAGCAATATGTTCATGTGTTTATATGATTTTCTAAAACCTGTAAAAGTAATATATTTCAACCACAATTGGTTAAGGGCATTGTCTCTTCCTACTCTGATTTCCCCTCTATCACAGCTCTCCTTGTGTCAGGTAGTATTAGAGTGGTTGGAGTCATTTTGGGATCCAGTTAAAGGAAAGTTGAGCTTGGGATACAATTTGTTAGAATTGAGTGGGAGAATATTTATATGATTCACAGTCACTTCTGTGAGTAGTATTTTATTGCTAGCCATCCTTGCAGAGGAATAGCTTCCAGGAATACTCCTCCAGCCATTGTCTGACTTTCCCAGCATCGTAATACCAAGGTGCAGGGCCAGAGGTTGTGTTGCAATATGAACACATCCTATGGTACTTGTACCAGAAGTAAGTACAAAGCCAGAAGCTAGTCTGTAGAAAATTCTTCCAAATTTTATAGCTCCTATAAATGAAACCTAATAGAAACGTCCCCAAATGTGACTACAATCTTAAAAAATTACAAGATGCCAAGCTAAAAAAAAAAAACCTATCAGTAATAAAAAATTTTTTGATCAACCATACTTGAAGAAACACTGAATGATCTGTTCAATTGATACAAATATGATAAAACAAAATCACTGTCATATGCAGAGGCAAGTAAAGAGCATCCAGACAAAAAATGTAGGGAAAAAGTATTATATAACTATGTCAGGCAGTAAAATAATAAACATACTATATTGTTTTTTGGATTTTGTGATATTTGTGGATTTTATGTTAGCATTCCAAAATGTATAATTTGTTGTGATTTTTTCTCATTCTAAATTAATATTTACTTCCTTACTTAAATTTGTATTCAAATTTTCTATTTTTTCTCTTACACAGGGACTCCAAAATTGATCTCTCATTAAACATTGATACCTGAAATTATAATTGGGGACTTCAACATCCCCCTCTCAGCAACTGATAGAACTAAGAGTCAGAAAATGAGCAAAGATATAGAAGACCTAAACAACACAATCAACCAACAGGATCTAAATGACATTTATAGACATTCTACCCACAATAGCAGAATGCACATTTTTTTCTTCAAGCACTGATAATAGACCAAATGCTGGGTCAGAAAACAAATGTTAACAATTTAAGAGAATTGAAACTATACAAAGTATGTTCTCTGACCATTATGGAATTGAATTAAAAATCAGTGAGAGAAAGGAAACAGGAAATTTTCCACATACTTGGAAATTAAACAACACCCTCTAAAATCAAACCTTCTGGGGAATCCCCTGGTGGTCCAGTGGTTAGGACTCCGTGCTTTCACTGCTGAAGGCCCGGGTTCAATCTCTGGTCAGGGAACTAAGATCCCGCAAGCCACGCAGTGCAGCCGAAAACAAAAAAATATCACATCTTGTCAAAGAAGAAGTCTCAAAGGAAATTTAAAAGAATACACAGAACTGGGACTTCCCTGGTGGTCCAGTGGCTAAGACTCTGCGCTCCCAATGCAGGGGGCCCAGGTTCGATCCCTGGTCAGGGAACTAGATCCCATATGCCACAACTAAGAGTTCGCATGCCTCAACTAAAGATCTCACATGCAGCAACGAAGATCCTGCATGCCACAACTAAGACCCAGCGCAGCCAAATAAATAAATAAATATTAAAAAATAAAAGAATACACAGAACTGAATAAAAATTAAAATACAACATTTCAAAATTTCTGGGTTACAGCTAAAGTAGTGCTGAGAAGGTAATTTATACATTAAATATTACTCAGAAAAATTAGAAAGATTACATTAGGAAAGTCTCATATCAATAACCTTAAGAAGCTAGAAAAAAGAAAGAGCAGAAATCAATGACATTGGAAAACAAAATAAAACAAAACAAACAAATGCAACAAAAAGCTAGTTAATAGACTTCCAGCAAGACTGCCAAAGGGAGAAGACACAAATCATCAATATCAGTAATGAAACAGTTTATCATTACAGTTCCTGCAGCCTTTAAAGGAGTAATAAGGGAATATCACAGACACCAATAACTTATAATTCAGCAACTTAGAATAGACCAATTCTACACACCACCAAAACTCAAACAAGATGAAATAGAAGAGTCCTATAACCATTAAAGAAATTGAACTTGTCATTATAATTCCCTGGAAAAAGAAATGGAGAATCCTTTCAAGTATTCTGAGAAAAATTAGCACCAATTTTATACAATCTGTTCAGAGAATAGAAGAGGAAGGAATACTTCTCTATTCACTTTATAAGGCCAGTATTACTATGATACCAAAATTAGATAAAGACATTACAATAAAGAAAACTACAGACTGTCTCCCTTAAACTTAGATGAAAATATCATCAATAAAATATTAGCAAATCAAATCCAACACTGTATTAAAAAATATACATGACCAAGCAGGACTTATTCCAGGTATGCCTGACTGTTCAACATTAAAAAAAAATCAATCAATGTAATCTACATATCAATAGGCTAAAGAAGAAAAACCATATGATCGTTATCAATTGATTGAGAAAAGCATTTGACAAGGTCCAAATCCAAAACCTATTCATGACAAAACCTGGACCTGCTCCCTGACCAATAAGTGTACATAAAAGGGAAAACATCCATGAATGTTGAGAATGGGAGAGTGTTCCATCAGTTCATGAGAGATTTTTGACAAGTATCTGTAAGACAGGAAGTGACAGAAGAACCAAGGTGGAGGAAAGACTCCAGCCCAGAACATAAGGGGAGGAAGACTCCAGTGGAGGACCACAGCAGAGGTGGTTGCTAGTTCTTCTTGGAGAAGTCTAGCAAAGATACAGTTTAGCCAGTCATAGTTACAAACAGAAATGGGATATGGAGCACTGTCAACACTAGTGCTTCCCAACCATTTTTATGTCATGGCACATGTGGGAAATAATAATATGTGTAAGGGATGGTTTTAAGGAAGTGATTTCAGATCAACAACTTTCATATGACTTTGTCTCTAAAACTGATTTGCCTGAGAAGGCATCCGGAGTCATACTGGTTCTCTTTCTCGACTCCATTTTCACAATAGCTATCCCACCACTTTACCAAAGAGAAGCAAGCATTTCTCAATGATTCATTGCCCTGAATGCCAAGCAAAAGAATAATTTAACATTTATTAATAATGCCCCCAGTCCATCTCATTAAGACATTGATTTCTAATTTTACTTTTTGTGCTGGTAATTTTTCTTTAATCAATAAGAATAATTTTAAAACACATTACCTTATGCTTACAAAAATAAAAATATAAGAAATTAAATTAAATTCGTTTCTGGCAGAGAAGTATGATAGGATTATTAATAAAGATTTTCAGACACTTCCACTTCTGGATAAGATGGAGTAATAAGTACCAGGTACACCCTCAAGCTTTAAACAACCCAAAACTGGATGAAATATGTGAAGCAATGTTTTTGTTTGTTTGTTTGTTTTTGAGGCACTGGACACCTGGCAGTGGAGAGCAGTGAGCTCTGAAAGACAGGAAGCAAATATTATACCTTAGATGTTTCTCTTGCCTGTTTGCTCTAAGGAGGCCAGCTGCCATGGTGTGAGCTGCTTTATGGAGAGGCCCATATGACATGGAACAGAGGAGGCCTCTGGCCAAAAGCCAGCAAGATACTGAGGTTCTTAGTCCAACAGTTCACAAGGAATGCAATCCCACCAACAATCATGTGAGTGAGCCTGGAAGTGGATCCTCTCCCAGTCAAGCCTTCAGATGATACCACAGCATTGGCTAACAGCTTCATAGAAAGACCTTGAGCTACAGGGAGCCAAGTAATTCATAAACTATGCTCAACTTCCTGACATATAGAAACTGTGAAATAATAGCTATTGTTTTTAGCTGCTAAGTCTTAGAGTAATTTGTTACACAGCTACAGATTAATACAGGAAGAAGATTAATACATGAGAAGGGATAAATTCCATTTCTAACACTGCTGGAATTGGACAAAGAGCAGGCTTAAAAATCTTTGTCACATAACCAATTACACATTTTAACTCTTTGCCTTCTATCTCTTGTACCTGCTTCAACTTTTCATTCATAATAGAATAAACTGCCCTTTATCTAAGCTCCACCTATTCCTTAAAGCTTTCCAACTAAAGTGACTAAATGTAATAAAGTAAGCAGCCAGAGATACTGTGTTTTTCCATCTAATGACAGAAAAAAAGAAAACACTTCATCTGGGTAGAAATTGATAATTAGCCATATCCAATTCCTGGACATCTGGCTTTTAAATGAAACTGAACATAGTACTGTTTGTTTCCGGGGGCATTCTTTTACCGAAAATGCAACTTGTTCTTTTGGTCTTTAAAAGGATAACATCAATGCACTTTTAAATATCAAGTTACCAAAGATTTGTCTCAATTTTTTTACATATTACCGTGGTGTTACATGTTTATTGTAGAAAATCTGTAAACCACACAAAATTGCGAGAAGAAGGAAAAAAACCTCACCATCCAAGGTAATTGTTCACATTTTGATGACTATCTACCCATATTTGACTTTAAAAATAAAAGGAATTTCAGAATAATATTTTTTCCCTGAACAACAAATCCTCATTAGCAACAAGAGAATATTTTAATGGATGAAATTTAATGAAGAACACCAAACCATTTATGCCACTGAAATCCACATCCATTTTCTCATACAGTTTAAGATGTGGCTGATGACACTGATATTTTAGGCCTGACAACCAGTCTGAATGGCTCAGGGAAATATCCCACAAGGCTAAAGCAACCCTGGCAATATATTGAGGGTAGTGGCGCTTGGGGAAGCAACATAGGTTTGCACGCATTCTCCCTTCATACTGCCTCTGCTGCTACAGAATTTGTGGTGGGGCAGGGGCTCATAGCCTTGCACTCGGATCCTTAATTGGCTGGAGCCAGCTCAAAGAAGTGCTAGAAAACTGTTAAATTTCAGGAATTTTGTGAGCTAGTTCTTAAACACAGTCATTATTAAAAATTCAATGATGTAAGCTTTCAATGAAATAAATTACACTCAGAGCAAAGGTCATACTCAAAACTCATCATTTTTAATTATTTTACTACATTTTGCTGTTGCCTGTGTTCCTGATGCTGTTTCCATCTACTGTATCTGGATGGTGGAAATAGTGTATAACGGTGTGCTGGAGGACTTCTCTTTGTCCAGTGATTTCACATTGGTAGTTTGGAATTGTTCAGTCTGAGAGTATTTAAACCATGGAAATAGAAGGATGCTCCAAATTTGGGCTCAATTTATTGTTTTGTTGATTGTATAGTGATGGGGAAAATGTTAATACTGTAGATTAAACTTAAAAATATGTCGTGTCTATAGCTGTTACATTGTGACTAGCACAAAGTTCAAGGAATTATTCCTCCAGTATTCAAAAACTATTATCAAATTCATCCAAGTCACTCAGGTCATTGGTGAATGAGTCAAGCTCCAACACATATCTTTGTTGTTTCACTTTCATCTTAATCATTAATGTCAGTGAAAATATCAGCCAGGATTCTTGTCAAAACTACACTTGTTTGTTATTTACAATGGTATGTTGGCTACAGATACAAAAGTTCAGCAAGAATCAGTGAAACATTCACTGGGAATCAATTGGCTATATGGAATTCACACTAAAGAATAATGTATATTCTATTATTATTTATAAACTATGTGTTCTATATCCTTTATATCAGTAGAATTTAAAATAAATCTGTGTGTGCATTCACGTGTGTGTTTCAGAAAGCTGGTTGTTAATCATTTACTAATACACTTCTATTCAGAGCAAATGCTTCCCTTTGCCCCACTCACCATAGCCTCCAGCAGATCCCTTTCAGCTAGGCACAGACTGATAAATCAGTAGGGAAAAGAAGTGAAAGAAAAGAGCTGGGGGGAAAGCAGAAAAGGGAGGAAGAAATAGAAAAGAAAGAAAGGAAAGAGAAAGTTCTCCTTGTCTTGTCTTTCAACATCAGTCAGCAGCTGTCTACGAGAAAGGAGACAAACCACTGCACAACCCGTGTGACCTGGAATAACAAACATGTGTGGGATTAGCTGGCAACCCCACTTTTAGAGAGCTAAGAAGCCAGCAGTCTCCGTCAACAGTGACCATGCTGACTCTGGGTCAGAGGTTGTTTTAGGGTTTTTTTGTTTGTTTATTTTTAACATTTAAACAATTTAGGTATAATTTATACACAGTAAAATTCCTCATAGAGTACAGTTCTATGTGTTTTGACAAATGCATATAGTCATGTAACTACCACTGCAATCAAGATATAGAACATTTCCATCATCCCCCCAAATTCACTTAAGCCTATTTGTGATCAACCCCCCTCCCCATCTCCAGATGCTGACAGCCACCAATGTTTCCTATCCTTCTCGTTTTGTTTTGTTTTCCAGAATGACATTTAGAAGGACTCATATAGTATGTAGCCTTTTGAGTCTAGCTACTTTCACTTAACATAATGTATTAGAGACTCCCTCATGTTGTTGCCTGCATCAGTAGTTCATATCTTTTTATTGCAGTATACAGATTGCAGTATACAGTACCACAGTTTGTTACCCATTCACTGGTTGAGGAACACTTGCGTTGCTTTTAGTTTAGAATGGTTATGAATAATTCCACGTGTTTATTTACTTACTTAAAGACTTTTTTGGAAGAGCAGATTTAGGTTCACAACAAAATTGAGAGGAAGGTACAGAGATTTTCCACATATCCCCAAGCACCTTGCTACATGAATCACCTTCTGCATTATTAGCATTACTCACCAAAACGGTACATACATTTGTTACCAAGTATGAAACTACCGTGACACATCACAATCACTCAAAGTTCATATTTATCTTAGGTTCACACTTGGTATTGTACATTCTGTGGGTTTGGACAAATGTATAGTGACATATAGCCGTAATTAGAATATCATACAGAGTATTTTCACTGCCCTTAAAATCCTCTGTGCTCTGCCTATACCTTTACCGCCCCTCCCCAAGAAACAGTGATGTTTCTATTATTGCCATAGAGTTGTCTTTTCTAGAATGTCATATGATTGGAATCATACAGTATGAAGCCCCTTCAGATTGGCTTCTTTCACTTAGTAATATGCATTTAAGTTTCCTCCATGTCTTTTAAGGACTTGATAGTTTATTTCTTTTTAGTGCTGAATAGTATTCCATTATATGGATGTATTACAGTTTATTTATTCATTTATCTACTAAAGTACATCTTAGCTGCTTCCAAGTTTTGGCAATTATGAATAAAGCTGCTATTAACATCTGTGTGCAGATTTTTGTGTGGATATGTTTTCAATTCCATTGAGTAAATACCAGCATGATTAATGGATTGTATACTAAGAGTAAGAAACTTACAAAACTTAGTTTTGTAAGAAACTGCCAAACTGTCTTCCAAAGTGGCTGTACCATTTTGTATTCCCATCAACAATGAATAAGAGTTCCCATTATTCTACATCCTTGCCAGCATTTGGTGTTGTCAATGTTCCAGATTTGGTCTTTCTAATAGGTGTGTAGTGGCACTTGTTTTTTATGATTGAGTTTAGAGAACTCTTTACATATTCTGGATACAAATCTTTTAACCGACATGCATTTTACAAATATTTTCTCCCAGTCTGTAGCTTGTATTTTCATTTTGCGGTGTCTTTTGAAGAGGAGAAGTTTAAAATTTTGAAATCCAAATTATCAGTTGTTTTTTAAATAAAACACGTTTTTGGTGTTATATCTAAGAAAACTTGCCTAACTCAAGGTCAAAATGTTTCTCCTATGATTTCTTCTAGAAGTTTTATAGTTTATAGGTTGTACATTTATGTCTATTATCTATTTTTGCACATAGCACAAGATAAGGGTAGAGGTTCCTTTTGTTGTTGTTGTTGAACATGGACGTTGTAAATTGCTCACCAGTTCCCAGGGGTTAGTAAATTCCTGAGACAGGAAGCTTGGAGGAAGGCTCAGGCCTATTCTTCTTCTACCTTGAACTGGAGGGAATGGGAAGGCAGGCATCTGCTAAGAAAGAGAGGCATTATTTCCTTTCACTCTAGTGGCAGCAATAAAAGGCTTTAAGAAAATTATTATTGAAGCAAGAAAAGTCTTCTATTACAGGGCTATCTTCCCTCCTATACTAGTTCACATACCTCCCCCCCCTCAACACACACCATAACCAGGTGTTACTAATCTAGTATTCTGAGGCGGAAGAGAGGTCAATTATTTTTGTAAAAATATTTTATGCTGGGATGTAGAATGGAGGTCACTTTGAAATACAATAGCATCATCTCTTCTTTTGTGTGCAGTTTCATTTCCCAAGTAATAGGGTTTTTTTTCAAACAGAATTTGCTTTGACCTAATCCTTTAAATTGTACGTGCAACCAAGCAATATGTGTACAAAGGTGAGTACATATTAATTCTAAAACTGATTCTATTTCTTAAATGTTTTACTTTTCTCAAATGCTTACTGTAGTGTATTATTTATGTTTCAAACCCCTTTACCCATCCATGCTGTCTCAGTAAAACATTAAGAGCATAGCATTACATTAATCTCCACAGCAATTAATATCATAAACCCCAGATTATAGCTTTGTTACTAAATGTAGCAGATGGGAGACAGAGCTGAGAAAAACAAAGCTCCCTTCAAAACATGGTATTTTAAAAAGTTATTAAAACTGATAGCGGAGGGAGTACAGGAGTAGTAGCTCAAAGTAACTCGCATGATATTTACCTAAATTCCTTATTTACTTCTAAGAAATGTGCTTAGGGCCAAAATCTTATCTCACAAATTAGCTCATAGGAGTTACATAAGAATGAAGTAGAACATTTTGGCAAAATCTCGCCATAAGGAACTACTTGGATGTATTGTTTCTAGGTGTATTACCCATAAATTGCTATTACAAACTGGCTTTTCAGGTATTAAACACAGAAGATGCTGGACTTGCCTTTAGTAAAAGAACAAAAGGGCCCCTTTGGGTACCAGAATTTAATTAGTTTCTGGCTGAGGTTGGAGAAACACGATGCCCACCATTTGTTCCTGCTGGAGGAGATAGGAAGTTGCAGTGGGAGGAGAAGAGGGGGAGAGGGTTCCATTGCTGTACTTGGAACCATCAAATCCTGATGCTAGGAATTTAGGAAAAGCAGCCCTACAGAGCACGGAGCTTCCCTTTCTCAGTGCTTTCTGAAACAAAGGAAACAAGCTAGATCTCAGATGGACTCTTGTCCTGGACTGAACAGCTTGCAGAGGGCAGGGCGGCAGTGAGGGCGGTAGCATGGATTGGTTTAGTCTCCACTTCTGCCTCTAGCTCCTTGGCTGAAAGCTTTTAGACTTAGGGGACCAAAGACTTCTGGGTCCTTAAGGTCCCCAGGGAACCATTTGGGCGGGGTCATCCCAAGCAGCATTTGACTAAAATTACCAGAGTGTCAGCTGGATCAAAGTGATTCTGAAAATTGAGGCAAATTGCCTAAATAATTCTGTTCAAACATACAGCTGGCTGATGCAAAAGTAGTCTTTTTGGCTTATCTTAGATAACAATGAAAGTTATTCACATCATTTAGCAAGTATACGTGAGAATTAAAATAATTTTTTTAGGAAAATGTATACATTAATGTGGATGAAGTTGTTAGAATACATTTATCCACAGCATTTACTAAGAGCAGATGACAATGTCTAAAAGACAGACTCTGATGGCAAAATTGTAGAGTGAAGTATGAAATCTACACATACCTTAATCTCAGGGTTAAGAGTCATAATGGTGACTTCCTCCACTGGGCTGTTGGGAAGCGTGTAATATTCTGGGTAAAAGGGGGCTCTTTGAGGCAATCAGTGGCTCTAATATACCAAGAATACCACAACATCTTTCTTAAATTTTCTATCTTAGTTTACCAGGCTGAAGTTAGTGTTGGTATTAGTTAGTGAAGGTATTATTCTAATCTATATCCAAAGAGTTTACAATTCCTGGGCTCACAGAGCTCATGCTAATGCAAATGCCATCTTGTCATTCCACTATGTACTAGAGTGATGTGAGCTTTGCACTGGGCAAAGCTTCAAAGAGTTGGCAAGAAAATGAAGGGCCTGCCCCAAAGAATGTCCTGCTTCAGCCTCCACTGAGCAAAAATTCTTCAGTGGAGCATACCAGCTGCCCCAGAAAAGCAGAAGTACAAAATCCCTATCAGTGAGCCTAGAACCCACACTGTCCAACTTGAAAGTACATTGGTATTTGTTGAAGCTCACTATAGAACAGGCTATTGTCAAGTTCTCATGGTAAAAGACAAATAGAACCTCTTTTTCATTAGAAAGAAATGTTCATAATAAATATGATACATTTAAAATTGGATTTTATTGTGAAGATAGACTAGTTTTGTTTTTTTTTAAGGTTAGCATTATCTTAATTTAAATATCTACAAAATGAGCTTCTTCCTTTGTACATTCAATGACTCTAGCTTATTTTCCCAAAATACATCACATACTCAAACATTCCCACCAAGCTAAGAATAGGAACAAGCTGTTAGTAAGAGGGAGTGATGGGTGAGGACTAGACCTGCCAAGACTGAATGATTATAAATGATCCTAAGTTTAAAAAGGCAGAGATCTCCCCCCCACTCCATTGTGTTATAACATCTTGCAACAGTAGCACAAATGCTTCTTTGATTTACAACCAAAATGGCAGTATTCCTCAGGTCTGGTGACTTAAAGAAGGAATTCTCCCCTGACCTCCTCCCGTAGTGGGGCATAGTGGGCCAGATGCAGCTCTCTTGCCCTTTGACTTCTTCAAAAGCAGATAATTGATTTTTTAAAATATCATGCTTTTCTTGTTTCTGATTAAGCAAAATGAAAGTTTATTACAAAGAGAATGTTGATTGGCTAGTCCTCATCTCTGGTGAAGATGGACAGCGAGGAATAGGGTTCAACTTCGTTAGAAGGAATTTAGGGTTGACGGAGGAAGAATTTCGTGAATCCAGGAGTTATGAGGCACAGAGCAGATCCTGATGAATGTGCTTTTCCTGTCCTTGGAGAACTTGCAGGAACAAGAAGACATACATTCACGGGGAGAACTTGCAGGGACAATATGGCATACATTTAGGAGGAAGGAGGGGGTGATAACTGTAGTAATGGACTCAGGAATGCAAAATATTAGTTACGGAATAACAGGCCACTCAGTTGCTAAGGAATCCTAAAAATAGGGATGAGTGACTGGCTGAGAGGGGTGGGGAGGAGTAGATATTTCCGTGGGTTTCATCGGGCAGCCCAGACCTGACAAAGGCAGTGCAAAGCTGCTTCTGCAGCTGCAGCAACAGAGCAGCAGTGAGCATGCGCAGCTACCTGACCGCCGGCTATCTTGCAGAGCTATTCTCCACAGTGGCTGCACTTTCTTCCCGTGCAGGCCGGCCCCAAGGAACACAGACCTCAGAACCACAGTAAGGACTGGAGGCTCAGGTCCTATAGAACAGGGGTCCAGCGCTCCTACAAGAACTGTACCCATTTACACATCCCCAGTCCCACTCCCATCTACTTTTCACACTGATCCTCCAGCTTGGAAATATTTTGCATTACAGACTCACACCCATCTTTCCACAGGGTGTAAAGCTGACTATTGGGGAAGTGATGAAAGGAGGAATCTAAGGGTAAGGAGCAGAGTGGGAGATTTTATTTTAGAGGAAAGTAGTTTTTGTTTTCATCCTGGACAGGTGACCTTTTCAGTCTGATGATTTCTAGTCTGATGGTAAAATATTTTAAACAAATATCACTGCATATCAAATAAATGGAGACACTGTCTAGGGAATTTGCCTGCATAGTTGCCACATCCTCTAACTGATAACCTATCAATACTGTGCTACTGTTTTTCTCTAAGAGAAGTTCCTTTAGAGATTGTGACTTTCATCTGTTATTTCCTGCTTGGTGGTGTTTAAAAACATTCTGATGTTGCTATAAGGAAGCACTTTGCTCACCAGTTTATTTTTCTTTTGTTGATGGTAAAGCATGGTAGAAATGATATTTGGTCGCTGTGTGGACACTGGGCAGATGGCAGGAAAATGGAGAGAGGTGGGGACACATGGTAGAGGACATCAGTTGTGAAACAGAACCCAACTCTCCTCCTCTGAGCAGGTGTTGCTACAGGACACAGCAGGTTGGGTTCATGTTCTCTGAATGCCTTTGATGCCTTTGTCCATTCTTTAAAAAAACTGGCCCCCAGAAAGAAAGCTCAGGGCTGTTTCCACAGATTTCTACTTTAACCTTGATAGCAAAAATATTAGTTTGTGGGCTTAGAGGCTCACTTAGTGACTTTCTGTTTGTGGGGTTACACAAAGGACATCCTAACCCAGAGGAAAAAAAATCTTTCCCTAAACTTTCACTGAGATTCTGTTTTTGTTTTTTTTTTTTAAGTCATTATCTCTCTCTGAAAGGCTCTGTTAAATTCAAAAAACAAAAATAAGAAATCCTTGGTAGGAAAGAACTATTATCAGTATTAGACATTATAGCCTTACAGTCTGATGACAAACTAATAGGGTATAGGATACAGACTAGCTTTTTTCATTTTTAAAACAAAATATAATTTAGATTCAATAAATTTTAGCCCTTTTACTGTCCAGTTCTGTTAGTGTTGACAAATAAACACAGTCACGTAACCAGCACCACAAACAAGGTGATATGGAACACTTCCATCACAGCAAAAAAATTCCTCTATATCCTTTTGTGTCAAACCATTCTCCATTCCTTAGCAACCACTGATCTGTTTTCTGATCTGATAGGTTTGCCTTTTCCAGAATGTCATATAAATGGGCACATATAATATATAGCCTTTTAAATCTGGCTTTATCACTTAGCATAATTCGAGATCCATCCATGCTACTTTCTGTTTCAATAATTTGTCCACTTGTATCGCTGAAGAGTATCTCACTGTATGGAGGTACCAGATTTTATTTATTCATTGCCCATTTAAGGGACTGCTGTGGACTGAATTGTGTCCCCCACAAAATTCATATGTTGAATCCCTAACCCACAATATAATTGTATTTGGAGATAGGGCCTTTGGGTTAAATTGATTATAACCTTAATTAAGGTTAAGTGAGGTCAAAAGGGTGGGGCTCTAACCCGATAGGGCTGGTGCCCTTATAAGAAGAAGAAGAGACACAAGAGTTCCCTCTCTGAGCACACACACTGAGGAAAGGCCATGTGAGCACACAGAGAGAAGGCGGCCGGCCATCTGCAAGCCAAGAAGAGAGTCCTTACCAGAAACTGAATCAGCTGGCACCTGGATCTTGGACTTTCCATCTTTAAGAACTGCAAGAAAATAATTTCTGTTGTTTAAGCTACCCAGTGTGTGGGATTTTGTTACAGCAGCCTTAGCAGACTAATACAGGGACGTTTGGGTTGTTTTTATTTTTGTAATTATGAATAAAGCCATTATAAACTAGAACTGGTAAGTTTTTAATTTTTTAATTTAACTTTTAGAAATAGCTAAAACACTTTCTTGTGGCTCAAAATTGTAAACAGTAATATTGTAGCAAATCCAATAGATGGGCTTGTTCAGCATATACAACTTATTGTACTGCACAGCACCAACACAGTGTATTATCAAATTTCTTTCTTTTTTTTTTTTGCCAATCTAATAGGTGAAAAATATTGTCAGTGTATTTTAACTGAAATTTTTTTCATATGTTTAGGAGCCATTTATATTTTCTTTTCTGGTGAACCATTTATCTCTTTTGTCCCTTTTTCTATTGGTCTTTGGTTTTTCATTCAGCATCTTATTTGTAACAGCTATACTAAGTTAATTAGCTATGTGTTTATAATATGATTTGCAAATTCTTTTTCCAAGTTTCTTTCTTTTATTTGATTTTAGCATGTACTTTAAAATTATGTTTGATGTTTTTGTGTTATAGTTTAGAAAGGCCTTTACCATTCTGAGGATTTTCTCTCTTTTTATCATTCTTATATTGCTTACTTTTTGGTAAACGTTTAATTCTTTGATCCATTTGGAACTTATCTTGGTATAGGGGAAAGGTAAGGGTCTGTGGGAAGTTGATTCTCCATGGATCTCTCATGTTTCTGTACATCTTATGACAGCTTTTGTTCTGAACTATCTTTTCAAGGATGTTTGTATAATAATCAGCCTTGGGAGATGGAAATAGTGTTTTCCTCCACGTCGAAGGGCAGATTTGTTTGCTGTCCAGCGTGATAAAGGTAATGTTTCCCTCTGGATCAGATTTGCTAGCAGTCCCCTTATAAGATAGAGAATTTCCTAAGCTCAGAGTTCCTCAACCATGACACAAACCCACTGTGTATGCAGCTTCTATCTGGACCAAACTCTGCATTACCTAGGGAGCAAGATGAACTAACACAATCGTGAAGCTCATGCTTCTTGCTGGTCCATGAGTAAGAAAATCTTTTGTCTCTGGCCTAGGAGTCTCATGTCTTCTGACAGCACCTATGAAAACCTAGTAGGCGAACTTGTTAGCTTACAAGCAGGGTAAAATCTCAGACTCATCACCGTTCTTGACAGGAACTGCCTCTATTTTTTCCATATGGCTGTTACCCCATCACTATTTTTTTTGCAAGTGGGGAATAGTTCCTTTTTTCCCAACTGATTCTAGATGCCAATTTTGTTGTATGCTAAATTCTTGTATGAGTTCAGGTTCATTTCTGAGCTCAGATTCTATTCAGTCAATCTGTCTATGTGTGTGCTAAAAATTATTGAGACTATATAATGTTTAACATCTGGTGAAATAAATTACCACTTACACTCTTATTTTCCAGAAATTCCCTGTAACTTCCCACATGATTGTTCTGCTTATGAAATTTAGAATCAACTTATCCAGTTTTTTAAAAATTCCTTGTATTTATTAATGACAGTGTCAAACTTATAACTTAATTTAAAGAGGATTAACATCTTTATGATGTTGAGTCTTCCTATGCAGGAACATGCTTTGCTTTGCTTTTCATTCATTTTTTTCTTCAAACACATGAGCTCTGTTGATTTCTGTATGTGAATTTTATACCCTGCTATTTAAAGAATTTTCTTACTATTTGTTGTAGTTTTTCAGTACTCTTTCTTGGATTTTCAAGTTTTACAATTATAGTAACTAAAATGTAGATAATTTTATTTCTTCTTTTAACACCTCTAAATCCCTTCTTCTTTCTGTTTGGTTTGTCTACTGCCTCAGAAATAACGTTAAATAATTGCAATGGTAGCTAATATTTACCAAACACTTATATGCACCTATCAATTACTTTGTTCCTATCAAGCTGTTAATACCTCATAGCAAGCAGCCTTAAGATTGATTTTAAGTATTATCATTATCCCCATTTACAGAAAGGGAAACTCAGCAGAGAAATATTAAGTAAATTGCCCACAGTCACACAGGTTCTAGGTGGCAAGGTTGGGATTTGAACCTTGGTAGTGGTAGTTGAATACCAAAGTCCACAAGATTTACCATTTACTACAGCACCTCTTAAGAGAAGTGTGAGTAAATAAATATCCTTTGTTTGTTTCTGACTCTGGTGGAAATAATCCTGGTGGTTTCCCATTAAGTATGATGAAGGCTTTCAGGTTAAGACAGATCTACTCAGTCATGTTAGGGATTGAGAGTTTTTATGAAGAATAGATGTACATTTTTTTCAAGAGCTTTTCCAGCATCAGCGTAGGTAATATTAGATGACTTTTCTTACAAGATCTATTAAAATGAATTAAGCTAATAGAGTTCCTAAAATGGACTTACCCTTGCATCTCTGGAATGAAACCCACTTGGACTTGGTGAGTTATTCTTTTGATGTATTGCTGGATTTGTTTGATAATATTTAATTTATAATTTCTGCATTGTTATTAATAAGTGAATAGGCACAGTTTGACAGTAGAACAAATTCTGGTGTAGAGAAAGGAAGAGAAGGTTTTAGTTGGAGACCCCTTAGTGAAGAGGAGGGGCACTTGGGTGATGGCAAGCAGAGGAGTACGACAGCTATGTGTTCTCATCAAAAGAATTGATGAGGAGATTGAGGAATTCCCAAGCAATAAGAAAAGCATTAAATAGGAACTCTACCTACTTTATACAAGTTTCGTAAGAAATGGTTTCAAATCATTCAAAGAAAATGTTCCTATACCTCCTATATTTTTCGTATACCTCTTATTGTATGCTTTCTATTTAAAATATTCTAGGGCCTTCCCTGGTGGTGCAGTGGTTAAGAATCCGCCTGCCAACGCAGGGACACAGGTTCGAGCCCTAGTCTGGCAAGATCCCACATGCCACGGAGCAACTAACCCGTGTGCCACAACTACTGAGCCTGCAATCTAGAGCCCATGAGCCACAACTACTGAGCCTGCGTGCCACAACTACTGAAGCCTGTGTGCCTACAGCCTGTGCTCCGCAACAAGAGAAGCCACTGCAATGAGAAGCCCGCGCACCGCAACGAAGAGTAGCCCCTGCTTGCCACAGCTAGAGAAAGCCTGTGCGCAGCAATGAAGACACAATGCAGCCAAAAAAAAAAAAATTAATTAATTAATTAATTAATTTTTAAAAAGGAAAGCACTAAAAAATAAAATTAAAATAAAATAAAATAAAATATTCTAGTGGTCAGAAGGGAAAATCCAGCTAGAATTCTAGTCACACCATTACATTATTAGTGACTAATAAAAGGATAATCATTTGATAACTGAATCATTCCCTAATGATTCATTCCCCTATGATGATGCATAGCTTTCTGCTCTGTTACAAAACTGTAAATGAGAATAACTGAGGGTCCATGGCTAGACCACAAGGGTTCATTTCATCATGGAGAAAAATTGAAGAAATGCCAGAATGAGAAAAGATGAATAAGTTGATAGCTGTCAAAGTAATGCTACTAACTGCCCTTAAGTCCTTTTTATGACTAGTTCTGCCTAAAATAATTCAGTATTGGAAATGCTCAATTCCGTCCTTCCACCAAGGGGAGAATTCAGCTCAGTTCCTCTGAGGGAGTCCTCTGCTGTTTCCTCAGGGTAGTGTTTGTTAGATGAGAGATGATGGGGCCATCTGCATCAGAATCCCCTAGGTGTTTGCTAAAAAGCAGGGTGCCCAGGCCCTACCTGGGGTGAAACTCTGAAATATAAAATTGTTAAAGTCAGATCATTCTGATGCAGACAGTCCTAGGACCTCATTTTCAAAAACTGTTCCTTAAAGATGGTTGATTTCTCCACTCTACCTTTTGTAGAATCAAAGCAAAATGCCATATTTTATTTTATTTTATTTTTAAAATCAATTAATTAATTTACTTTGGCTGCATTGGGTCTTCGTTGCTGTGAGCGGGCTTTCTCTAGTTGTGGCGAGTTGGGGCTACTCTTTGCTGCGGTGTGCGGGCTTCTCATTGTGGTGGCTTCTCTTGTTGTGGAGCACGGGCTCTAGGCGCGTGAGCTTTAGTAGTTGTGGCACGTGGGCTCTGTAGTTGTGGTTCGTGGGCTTTAGATTGCAGGCTCAGTAGTTGTGGCGCACGGGCTTAGTTGCTCCACGGAAAATGCCATATTTTAAACTTATCATGACTTAGATCCAAGGCCTGCTTCCCAGAAAGATGCATACAGACGGCCTATGATACATTTATGCAGACAATGCATATACATACTGTGACCATTTCATTATTTTTATGCAGAGAAAAGCAGACAAATTGATATTACTGAAACAAATTCATCTAAAGGTAGACAACTGACCTTCCAGGATCCATGGGTTTCTCGCCATAAAACCTTGCAGTCAAATCCTAGATGTCAAGGATGCTAAATGACTGCACATCCTTTCACACCTTTTAGTGGGTTGAACACTGAAGGGAAAATTTCCTGTGGGCGTCGCCATGGGGCATTACAGGAAGACAGCTGTCCCTGGCTTCTGGTCAACAAAATCTGCAATGAAAAACGAATGTTTCAGTATTTCTGAATAATCTGCTTAATAAGTTGGAAAGCAGAACCCATCTTCTGACGCTTACTAAGCATTTCTGGCTAGTAATTTGGACACATTTATCGTCTCTGACATTGCCTAATGGAGCTATCTACTACCCTCGTGAATGTTGAAAGTGACTGGATGAAGTGTATGCCTTCTGAACTCTACAATAAAGTGTGTGCCCCACAGATGGAAGCAGACCACCTTGGGCAGCCACCCTTAAAAGTTAAACTAACCAGTTCTCCAGGAGCTATTCAGTGGGGGTATTTGTTATTTTAACCTCTTAAGTAAAATCTCAGATCTTTCAGGGCTGGTCTCTAGGAGTTAAAAAACGTTTTTAATCCCAGACCATCAAAATACATTCCAGTTTAAAAAAATATTCCATTTTAAACTGAGTGGGAAACAAACACTAGAAATTAGTTAAAGGGAACATTGTGATTGCTTTACCCAGGTCTCAATTCTTGAACCTGGAGAATGTGGTGATACTAGAAAAATGTGACTTATTAAGACAGTATAGATAGTTTTAAAACTAGAATAAGAATCTCTGATGATACAGCGTGAAGTAAGTCAGAAAGAGAAAAATAAATATTGTATAATATCGCTTATATGTGGAATCTAGAAAAATGAGACAGATGAACTTATTTGCAAAGCAGAAATAGCGACACAGATGTAGAGAACAGATGTGTGGATACCAGCTGGGGAAGGGGGAGGTGGGATGAACTGGGAGACTGGGATTAACATATGTACACTACTATGTATAAAATAGATAACTAGTGAGAACATACTGTATAGCACAGGGAACTCTACTCAATGCTCTGTGGTGACCTAAATGGGAAGGAAACCCAAAAAAGAGGGGATATATGTATATGTGTAGCTGATTCACTTTGCTGTACAGCAGAAATCAACACAACATTGTGAAGCAACTATACTCCAATAAAAATTAATAATAATAAAAAAAGACAACAAATGACAAGTGTTGGTCAGGATTATGGAGAAAAGGGAACACTTGTGCACTGTTGTTGAGAATGTAAATTGGTGCAGCCACTATGGAAAACATTATGGAATTTCCTCAAAAAATTAAAAATAGAACTACATGACCCATCAAAAAAATAAAATAATATAAAATAAAAAATATTTCATATAGAAAAAATTCTCATGATGATGATGATGATAATGATAAAGAAGAAGAAGAAGAAAAACAATTGATGGAAGTTTTGGTCCATAATATCTTTAGTAAGTCTGATTAGAAATACATGGTCCCTAAATTAAGAAAAATAAAAGGGAAGGCAGGGGGCAGGCAGCCAGAGAAAGGAAGACTCCAAGATCCATGCTTATATCTTGTCCTTAAATTCATCCACAAAATGGCATAAATCTTGTAAAAGAAAGGTAAGCAGTGGGTTTTCATTGGCGCAGTCAAGTATGTACAGGCTCCTTCTAACTATCTGAGGAGAGATAATTCTAGGAGATAGGCTGCTTTTGCTGTAGGGGCATGTTCACTACTCTGATTATAAACTTTGGCACGGTAAGTCTTCCCAAACCTGTCTTTACCAATTCATACCTCCCAATTCAACACTTAACACTGTCAGCTTAGTTTTTCATTCCAAGAAAGGTGATAAAATCAAATATTACTAAAATGGCTCTTCATACAAAAACCTATTTGCATTTTATCCAGTTTCATAGAATTTCTGAACAGCTATTGAAAACTGAGTAACTGAAAGTTACAGATGGATATAAATATTTCAGTCATCCACTGTAATAAGTGTAGCAAATAAATGTTCTTGATGCTTTGGGACGCTTTTCTTTCAAGATGAATTCCAAATGTTAAATGCTACATTTTAGAGTTAGGGTTAGAGAATATTCAGACAGCACTGGTAAAGTCAGTCAATATATTTTCTTGAATTGTGACTATTCCCATTCAATCAGTAAAGCAGTTTCCCCAGAACAATCTCTAAATCTCTTGCTTTCATTTTGCTAAGGAAGTATTGGTTTTTGCTACTTTGGGAAGTTAAAAAAAAAAAAAGAGTATTTCCATCCCTACCCCTAACCCAAAGATCAAGCCACTGGCTGCCCTTGCCCTTCCCAGATAGAGTTCACTATTGGTATAGCATCCTTAGAATCTGTTAAAGTGATTATATGACAACATGGAAAATGAATAGGGTATAATAATAAGTAAATAAACCAAGGTTCAAAACTGGATTCATGAAATGATTGCAATTTTGTTGATATCATATATACATGCAGACAAGATTCGAAGGAGACAGGAGAAAGTGAGGCCAAATGATTTTTTGGGAAGTGAGATTTGGGATGAATAACTCCATTTTAAAATTTCCATTACTGTTCTCATTATATTGTTTGAAAAAATAACTTCTTTTAAAAAAGAATCTGATTGACTTGTACTCTGAAAACTATAAAATGTTGTTGAAAGAAATTACAGAACACACAAGTAAATGGAAAGCCATCCAGTGTACATGGATTGGAAGGTGTAATACTGTTAAGATGTCAATACTACCAAAAGTGATCTCCAGATACAATGCAATCTCTATCAAAATTCCAACAACATTATTTTCATAAATAGAAAAATTCATCCTAAAATTTCATGTGGGATCTCAAGGGATCCCAAATAGCTAAACAATCTTGAAAAAGAAAAGCAAAGTAGGAGGTCTCACATTTCCTGATTTCAAAACTTTGTACAAAATCCCAGTAAACAAACAGTGTGGTATTGGCATAAAAACAGCCATATAAACCAATGAAATAGAATAGGGAACTCAGAAATAAACTCTCTCATATATGGTCAAATGATTTCAACAAGGATGCCAAGACCGTTGAATGGGGAAAGGACAGATTTTTCAATCAATGGTGTTGGAAAACTAGATATCCATATGCAAAAGAATGAAGTTGAACCTTTACCTTATACCATGTACAAAAATGGACATAAAACGGATCAAAGACCTAAACATAAGGGCTAAAACTATAAAACTCTTACAAGAAAACAGAGGAAAATCTTCATGACATAGAATTTGGCCATGTGAAACTAAAACCACAGACAACAAAAGAAAAAAAATAGATAAATTGAACTTCATCAAAATTAAAAATGTTTGTGCATCAAAAGACACTATCAACAGAGTGAAAAGGTAACCCTCAGAATGGGAGAAAATATTTGCAAATTGTATATCTGATAAGGGATTGATATCTAGATTATATAAAGAACTCCTATAACTCAACAACAAAACAAACAACCTGATTAAAAAATGGGAAAAATGAGCTTCCCTGGTGGTGCAGTGGTTAAGGATTCGCCTGCTAATGCAGGGGACACGGGTTTGAGACCTGGTCCGGGAAGATCCCACATGCCACGGAGCAACTAAGCTCGTGCGCCCCAAGTACTGAGCCTGCGCTCTAGAGCCCGCGAGCCTAGAGCCCGTGCTCTGCAACAAGAGAAGCCACCGCAATGAGAAGCCCGCGCACTGCAACGAAGAGTAGCCCCTGCTCACTGCAACTAGAGAAAGCCTGCATGCAGCAACAAAGACCCAACGCAGCCAAAAATAAATAAATAAAATAAATAAATTTTTTAAAAAAATGGGAAAAGGACTTGCATAGACATTTCTCCAAGAAAATATACAAATGGCCGCTTAAGCAGATGCAAGGATGCTTAACATCATTAGTCATCAGGGAAGTGCAAATCAAAACCACAATGAGATACCACTCATTAAGATGGTTATTAAGATGGTTATTAAGATCACACTCATTAAGATGGTTATTTAAAAAAAAAAAAAAACAGAAAAGAACACGTGCTGTCAGGGACGTGGAGAAATTGGAACCCTTGTGCATTGCTTTTGGGAATGTCAAATGGTAGAGTTGCTGTGGAAAACAGTATGGCAATCCCTCAAAAAATTAAAAATAGTATTACCACATGATCCAGCAATTCCATTTCTGGGTATATATCCAAAAGAAATGAAAACAGGGACTTGAACATATATTTATACACCTATGTTCATAGCAGCTTTATTCCCAATAGCCAATGGTGGAAGCAACCCAAGTGTTCTCTGATGGATGAATGGATCAACAAAATGTGGTATACACATACAATGGAAAATTATTCGGCCTTAAAAAGGAAAGAAATTCTGACACATTCTACGACATGGATGAACCTTGAAGATATTATGCTAAGTGAAATAAGCCAGTCACAAAAGGACAAATCTTGCATAATCCCTCTTATATGAGGTACCTAGAGTAGTCAAATTTATAGAGACAGAAAATACCTCCCTTTTCTCCTTTCTTCCACTCCCTAGGTTGCTAGGGAGTGGAAGAAAGGAGAAAAGGGAGGTATTTTTTTAAATGAGTTTCTATTTTTTATAGAGTTTCAGTTTTGCAAAATAAAAAGAGTTCTGGGGAATTCCCTGGCAGCCCAGTGGTTAGGACCCTGCACTTTCACTGCTGAGGATGTGGGTTCAGTCCCTGGTCAGGGAACTAAGATCTCACAAACTGCATGGTATGGCCAAAAAAAAAAAAAGAGTTCTGGAGATGGTTGGTGGGGATTGTTGCACAACAATATGAATGTATTTAATATCACTGAACTGCACACTTAATAATGGTTAAAATGATAAATTTTGTTACATGTATTTTACCACAATAAAAGAATCTGATTAATTGCACACTGCAACTATTTTATCCTAGGCAGTACATCCTGATGTCCTTGTCCCTTTCTTTATATTCCCATTTCCCTTGGCTTTTCTCTTAATGAGATAGTTGCAGATTAATTGCCCTAATCTCAAATCTGTAGCAAGTTCTCTTCTGACTACTTCAGCTGTCAATTTCTGTGCTAATGGATTCAACTTTTGAGTTATAAGTATTTACTGATTGTGTAATATATGTGGGGCCCTGTGCTTGCTAGTGTGGACAATAAAGTAGAATATGGACCCACTGACTTGCAGCAGCAATACCCTGACAAGATGGGGTGCATGGGACACAGAGCACTATCTCCAAAGGAAAATGATACACACATAGGGAGTGCTTCCGCCCAAAAGTGCCTTAGGAATTCAGGGAGAGAACTGGGCGAGGTGGAGTTGAAGTAAGCTTTGGAGAATAAGTAGGATTTGATTATGTGGAGATGGGAGGCATTGAACTGAGGGGGCAATTGATGAATTAACTATTAACATGTGCACTTTCTCCATCTTGGCACCATTGACACTTTGTACTGTTCTATTTTTGTTGGAGGGAGCTGTCCTCTACATTGTAGGATGCTTAGCAGCAACCCTGGCCTCTAAATACTAGATGACAGTAACTCCCTTCTCCACCCCCATTGGGACAATCAAAAATGCCTTCTGTCTGAGAACCACTGATATATGGAGCCTGTCCCTGAGCTAGAAAAGGCATCAATTTGATCAGAACAGAAAGTCCACTCATGAGAGTATCTTTCACCTATGTATTCCAAGTGTCAGTTTTGGCACTTGACACATCATGGATGGTGTATAAGTCTTTTTTGTTCATTCCTCTTTGAATGGTGCTATAAGAAAGTTGATTTGAAACCTTTAAAAGTTGGATAGAGAAAGCCTAGAAGTAGATGGACCATTTAGGAAGCTTCTGTAATAATTGAGAAAGAGATGTAAAGACCTGAACTAAGGTTGTGATAAGTGAAATAGAAAGGGGATGGATGCAAGAATTCGTGTGAAGGAAGAATGTACAGAACTTGGGGGCAGAGGACAGTACATCTGGGTAAGCTGGGTAGAAGACAGAAAGGGCCCTGGTCTTACTGAGAAGCAGGGAAATCAAAGTATATATAAGCAGAAGTCTCTAAGTAGATAACTGAGGGTTGAGTGTGAATAGTTATTGGTTATCAAATCATGGAAAGAATTTCTGTAGCAAATAAGTAAGCTGAATATGGAATTATCTTGCAGGTAAATAAGGCAAGCAAATTTAGACTTTCTTTAATCTTCTCTCAAAAAGAAAAGAGAAATATAAGAAGAAGGACAAGGAGAAAAGTACTACAAAATTTATCTTTCTTTTTTGTTGTTTCTGCTCTGTAATATCAGTCTGAGATGTAAAGATGAATAATCTCTGATTTAGGATTCTGAAATCTGCATTTGAAGCTCAGCACATCCCTTTAAAAGCCCTAAGAGAATAAAAACAGTGCTTTTTAAAATTCTAAACCATTTCCCCATCTTCCCAGAGGAAATGCAGACAAAGCAAGGGCAAAATTTCAGCATGAGGGCCTCCCCCTGGCTCACGGCCTTGGCCGTCACTAAGCTGGTGAGCATCCCATTGTCATTTGAGAAAGCCAGCTGCACAGCTAGATAGAGTGAGCCTGTCTCTGCAACTCCAAGACTGTAATTATGCTAAAATGGGATCTTGCAGCAGTGAATATAAAGAGAAGCCTTGGAATATCTCTCCTACACTAAACAACTTTATGGTTGAAAGGAAGCAATTACTGAGAACAAGATGAGGCTAAGGAAAAATAGCATAACTTTTCTAACTTGGTTACTGAGATTGTGCTGACCTCAAACAGTTTTTGCTTTTCTTTCCCCTGAAGCCATAGTAATTCCAGCTTCTTAGCCTGATTTTTAGATTAAGTGGGAAAAAAATTTCTAATTAACTATCTCCCTCACTCAATTTAAAGCAACTTTCTACATTGGCTTAAAAATATCAATAATTCTACCGAAGTCTTTAGGTTTAGTTATCCCTCCCACCAAAACCTGGAGAGACACTAGTATCCAATTAAGCCCTTTGCTATTTACTTGAAGCAGCAGCTCTACCTTCCTAAGTTACCACCGTCCAGCTGGGAGTAGAGTTATCTGGGGATAGAACAGATGTGAAAACAGCAGAACCTGAGGGCTCCTAATTACTTTCTTCTCCTGTGATAGAAGTTGGCAGAAATACGAAATTGCAGATAGAACAGGATTATGTCTGAGGCTGGAAACTGCAAATGAGTATCACCTACAAAAGTGCACCCGTCACCTTCTCATTCTGCCTCAGTTGTCTGTGATTAAAAATGTCCACCTCGAAGGTGTATCAAGATGGCAGACTAGGAGGACGTGGAATTCGCGTTTCTGCACAACTAGGGCACCTACCAGGCACCAGTGGGGGACCACGGACACCTAAGGGGACAGGAGGAGCCCCCAGTGACCGGGTAGGATGTGGGGTGTGGGGGGAGTGAAGGGGGAGGAGAAGTGGAGGCGGGTTGGGACTGACGCCCCTGAGGGGTGGCTGGGGGAGGGGAAGGGATCCCACGCCCGAAGGGGGAAATTGGGGGACCACTGGGAGGACAGAGGATCAAAAGGGAGCGTGGCCAGGTTTCCCCTGCCCACTTGGGCCCCCGGGAGCCTGTTGAGATCCTGGGCCTGATCCTCTGCCCACCTAGGCCCCCTCCAGCCACGCAGGTCCTGAGGGAGTGGGAGGGAGGGAAGGGGGAGCAAAAGTAAAGGCCGGACCTCCAGGACCGGCACCAATGGGAGAGGGCAGCAGTTCCTACACCCAGCGGGACCCACCCACGGTTAGGGGTCCAGCAGGGACAGGGGAGACCCTGGGGGAGATGGTGGGGGAGGGGTGCGAAGGAATGGAAGGGAACGCTGGCCAGTGCGTTCCCTGTCCACTTAGGCACCAGGAAGCCTGTTGGGCTCCCATGCCTAATCCTCTGCACCAGAGCCTCCCTCCTGCCGTGCAGAGCCCAAGCCCCGCCCCTACACCCCCACCCAGGGCCCCACCTCTACAATCGGAGACCCCCTCCAATGGCTGGGCCTAAACCTCACCCACACACCCTCACCCAGGGCCCTAACTCCAAACTCCGGAACCCCACACTCCAGAGGCCCTCCTTTTGAAGTGCTGCCACTCCCCTTCCATGCAGGTCCTAAGCACAGGTCCTGCCCTGCACTTGAACAATGCCCCGCCTAGGTCCTGCCCCACCCTAAACCCCACCCCTGCCTAAGTTCCACCCCCGCCTAAACTCCGCCCCCATAGCCAAGGCTTTTCTTTTCTTTTTTTTCTTTTTTCCTCTTTTAGATTCAGATTCTGTTTTACCTTGTTGATTCATTGTTGTTGATACTTTTATATTTTTATTTTTCCTAATAAATTTTTTATTTTTCTAATTTTATTTTATTCTTTGTTATTGTTCTCTCCTTTTGCTTGTTCCCCCTGCTCCCTTTTTTTTGTTGTTGTGGTTTTATTTTACCTTGTTGTAGTTGTTTCAATTATAGTTTTATTTTTCCTAATATATTTTTTATCTTTCAAGTTTTATTTTGTTTTTTATTCTTTGATATTGTACTGCCCCTTTCTTTCTTTCTTTCTTTCTTTCTTTCTTTCTTTCTTTCTTTCTTTCTTAACCCCACCACGAAGCTTGCAGCATCTTGGTTCCCAGATTGGAGGTCAGGCCCAAGCTCCTGTGGTGGGAGCTCTGAGTCCAAACCACTGGACTAACAGAGAACCTCAGACCCCAGGGAATATTAATTGGAGTGAGGCCTCCCAGAGGTCCTCATCTCAGCACTAAGACCTGGCTCTATCCAACTGCCTGCAAACTCCAGTGCTGGATGTCTCAGGCCAAACAACCAGTAAGACAAAAATACAGCCCCACCCATCAAAAAAAAAAAAAGAAATGACAAAAAGTACGTTACAGAGAAGGGAGCAAGGTAAAGACCTACAAGACCAAATAAATGAAGATGAAATAGGCAACCTACCTGCAAAAGAATTCAGAGTAATGATAGTAAAGATGATCCAAAATCTGGGAAACAGAATGGAGACTATACAAGAAACATTTAACAAGGATCTAGAAGAACTAAAGAGCAAACAAACAGTGATGGACAACACAATTACTGAAATTAAAGATACTCTAAAAGGAATCAGTAGCAGAATAACTGAGGCAGAAGAACGGATAAGTGACCTGGAAGATAAAATCGTGGAAATAACTGCCAAGGAACAGAATAAAGAAAAAAGAATGAAAAGAATTGAGGACAGTCTCAGAGACCTCTGGGACAACATTAAATGCACCAACATTCAAATCATAGGGATCCCAGAAGAAGAAGAGAAAAAGAAAGGGTCTGAGAAAATATCTGAAAAGATTATAGTCGAACGCTTCCCTAACATGGGAAAGGAAATAGTCAATCAAATCCAGGAAGCACAGAGAGTACCATACAGGGTAAACCCAAAGAGAAACATGCCAAGATGCATATTAATCAAACTATCAAAAATTAAATACAAAGAAAATATATTAAAAGCAGCAAGGGAAAAGCAATAAATAACATACAAGGGAATCCCCATAAGGTTAACAGCTGATCTTTCAGCAGAAAATCTGCAAGCCAGAAGGGAGTGGCAGGACATATTTAAAGTGATGAAAGGGAAGAACCTACAACCAAGATTACTCTACCCAGCAAGGATCTCATTCAGATTCGACAGAGAAATTAAAACCTTTACAGACAAGCAAAAGCTGAGAGAGGTCAGCACCACCAAACCAGCTTTACAACAAAGGCTAAAGGAACTTCTCTAGGCAGGAAACACAAGAGAAGGAAAAGACCTACAATAACAAACTGAAAACAATTAAGAAAATGGTAATAGGAACATACATATCGATAATTACCTTAAATGTAAATGGATTAAATGCTCCAACCGGAAGACATAGACTGGCTGAATGGATACAAAAACAAGACCCATATATATGCTGTCTACAAGAGACCCACTTCAGACCTAAGGACACATACAAACTGAAAGGGAGGGGATGGAAAAAGATATTCCATGCAAATGGAAATCAAAAGAAAGCTGGAGTAGTAATTCTCATATCAGACAAAATAGACTTTAAAATAAAGACTATTACAAGAGACAAAGAAGGACACTACATAATGATCAAGGGATCAATCCAAGAAGAAGATATAATGATTGCAAATATTTATGCACCCAACTTAGGAGTACCTCAGTACATAAGGCAAATGTTAACAGCCATAAAAGAGGAAATCGACAGTAACACAATAATAGTAGGGGACTTTACCACCCCATTTTCACCAATGGACAGATCAGCCAAAATGAAAATAAATAAGGAAACACAAGCTTTAAATGACACATTAAACAAGATGGACTTCACTGATATTTACAGGACATTCCACCCAAAAACAACAGAATACACTTTCTTCTCAAGGGCTCATGAAACATTCTCCAGGATAGACCATATCTTGGGTCACAAATCAAGCCTTGGTAAATTTAAGAACATTGAAATCATATCAAGTATCTTTTCTGACCACAATGCTATGAGACTAGATATCAATTACAGGAAAAAAACTGTAAAAAATACAAACACATGGAGGCTAAACAATACACTACTAAATAACCAAGAGGTCACTGAAGAAATCAAAAAGGAAATCAAAAAATACCTAGAAACAAATGACAATGAAAAACACGATGACCCAAAACCTATGGGATGCAGCAAAAGCAGTTCTAAGAGGGAACTTTATAGCAATACAATCCTACCTCAAGAAACAAGAAAAATCTCAAATAAACAACCTAACCTTACACCTAAAGCAATTAGGAAAGAAAAACCAAAAAAACCCAAAGTTAGCAGAAGGAAAGAAATCATAAAGATCAGATCAGAAATAAATGAAAAAGAAATGAAGGAAACAATAGTAAAGATCAATAAAACTAAAAGCTGGTTCTTTGAGAAGATAAACAAAATTGATAAACCATTAGCCAGACTCATCAAGAAAAAAAGGGAGAAGAATCATATCAACAGAATTAGAAATGAAAAAGGAGGAGTAACAACTGACCCTGCAGAAATACAAAGGATCATGAGAGATTACGACAAGCAACTCTATGCCAATAAAATGGACAACGTGGAAGAAATGCACAAATTCTTAGAAAAGCACAACCTTCCAAGACTGAACCAGGAAGAAATAGAAAATATGAACAGACCAATCACAAGCACTGAAATTGAAACTGTGATTAAAAATCTTCCAACAAACAAAACCCCAGGACCAGATGGCTTCACAGGCGAATTCTATCAAACATTTAGAGAAGAGCTAACACCTAATCTTCTCAAACTCTTCCAAAATACAGCAGAGGTAGGAACACTCCCAAACTTGATCTACAAGGCCACCATCACCCTGATACCAAAACCAGACAAAGATGTCACCAAAAAAGAAAACTACAGGCCAATATCACTGATGAACATAGATGCAAAAGTCCTCAACAAAATACTAGCAAACAGAATCCAACAGCACATTAAAAGGATCACACACCATGATCAAGTGGGGTTTATCTCAGGAATGCAAGGATTCTTCAATATATGCAAATCAATAAATGTGATACACCATATTTACAAATTGAAGGATAAAAACCACATGATAATCTCAATAGATGCAGAAAAAGCTTTCGACAAAATTCAACACCGGTTTATGATAAAAACTCTCCAGAAAGTGGTCATAGAGGGAAACTACCTCAACATAATAAAGGCCATATATAACAAACCCACAGCCAACATTGTCCTTAATGGTGAAAAATTGAAACCATTTCCACTAAGATCAGGAACAAGACATGGTTGCCCACTCTCACTACTATTATTCAACTTTGTTTTGAAAGTTTTAGCCATAGCAATCAGAGAAGAAAAAGAAATAAAAGGAATCCAAATCGGAAAAGAAGCAGTAAAGCTGTCACTATTTGCAGATGACATGATACTATACATAGAGAATCCTAAAGATGCTACTAGAAAACTACTAGAGTGAATCAGTGAATTTTGTAAAGTAGCAGGATACAAAATTAATGCACAGAAATCTCTTGCCTTCTTATACACTAATGATGAAAAATCTGAAAATGAAATTAAGGAAACATTCCCATTTACCATTGCAACAAAAAGAATAAAATACCTAGGAACAAACCTACCTAAGGAGACAAAAGACCTGTATGCAGAAAACTATAAGACACTGATGAAAGAAATTAAAGACGATACCAACAGATGGAGAGATATGCCATGTTCTTGGATTGGAAGAATCAACATTGTGAAAATGACTACACTACCCAAAGCAATCTACAAATTCAGTGCAATCCCTATCAAACTACCACTGGCATTTTTCACAGAAATAGAACAAAAAAATTCACAATTTGTATGGAAACACAAAAGACCCCGAATAGCCAAAGCAATCTTGAGAAAGAAAAATGGAGCTGGAGGAATCAGGTTCCTGGACTTCAGACTATACTACAAAGCTACAGTAATCAAGACAGTATGGTACTGGCACAAAAACAGAAATATAGATAAATGGAAAAGGATAGAAAGCCCAGAGTTAAACCCACGCACATATGGTCACCTTATCTTTGATAAAGGAGGCAAGAATATACAGTGGAGAAAAGACAGCCTCTTCAATAAGTGGTGCTGGGAAAACTGGACAGCTACATGTAAAAGAATGAAATTAGAACACTCCCTAACACCGTACACAAAAATCAACTCAAAATGGATTAAAGACCTAAATGTAAGGCCAGACACTATCAAACTCTTAGAGGAAAACATAGGCAGAACACTCTATGACATAAATCACAGCAAGATCCTTTTTGACCCACCCACCTCCTAGAGAAATGGAAATAAAAACAAAAGTAAAAAAATGGGACCCAATGAAACTTCAAAGCTTTTGCACAGCAAAGGAAACCATAAACAAGACGAAAAGACAACCCTCAGAGTGGGAGAAAATATTTGCAAATGAAGGAACTGACAAAGGATTAATCTCCAAAATTTACAAGCAGCTCATGCAGCTCAATATCAAAAAAACAAAAAACCCAATCCAAAAATGGGCAGAAGATCTAAATAGACATTTCTCCAAAGAAGATATACAGATTGACAAGAAACACATGAAAGAATGCTCAACATCATTAATCATTAGAGAAATGCAAATCAAAACTACAATGAAATATCATCTCACACTAGTCAGAATGGCCATCATCAAAATATCTAGAAACAATAAATGCTGGAGAGGGTGTGGAGAAAAGGGAACACTCTTGCACTGTTGGTGGGAATGTAAATTGATACAGCCACTATGGAGAACAGTATGGAGGTTCCTTAAAAAACTAAAAATAGAACTACCATACGACCCAGCAATCCCACTACTGGGCATATACCCTGAGAAAACCATAATTCGAAAAGAATCATGCACCCCAATGTTCATTGCAGCTCTATGTACAATAGCCAGGACATGGAAGCAACCTAAGTGTCCATCTACAGATGAATGGATAAAGAAGATGTGGCACATATATACAATGGAATGTTACTCAGCCATAAAAAGAAACAAAATTGAGTTATTTGTAGTGAGGTGGATGGACCTAGAGTCTGTCATGCAGAGTGAAGTAAATCAGAAAGAGAAAAACAAATACCGTATGCTAACACATATATATGGAATCTTAAAAAAAAATGGTTCTGATGAACCTAGGGGCAGGACAGGAATAAAGATGCAGATGTAGAGAATGAACTTGAGGACAGGGGGAGTGGGAAGGGTAAGCTGGGATGAAATGAGACAGTGGCATGGACATATATACACTACCAAATGTAAAACAGGTAGCTAGTGAGAAGCAGGTGCATAGCACAGGGAGATCAGCTCAGAGCTTTGTGACCACCTAGAGGGGTGGGATAGGGAGGGTGGGAGGGAGAGGCCAGAGGGAGGGGATATGGGGATATATGTATACATATAGGTGATATATATATATAGCTGTATATTCCATTCTTTTCAGTGGGCTGTATGTTGTGTTTCCACAGAAGCAGAACCTGAGGGAAGGAAATGAGTGGAAGTGGTTTATTTGGGAGGTGATCCCAAGAAGCACTGGTAGGGGGAGAAAAAGTGAGGGAGGGTAGGGGAGGAAGGCAGTAAATGGTGTGGTTCGAGTAGGGTACTTGTGTGGGCAATAGGAACTCTGGGAGACAGTGTAGAACATGTAGCAGAGTCAGCATAATTGAGAACAGAGGAACTGGATATTTACCCCTGGTTGTCAGTCACTGACTGAGCTTTACTGGAAGGAGGCATTACTTCCCCAGCACTTCTCTCTGCCCCACAAGAGGTTATGTGGGCTCAGCTGGTCAAAAACAAATCAAAACGCTCAGAGAGTTGTAGGTGCTAGCGATTGGAAACCTGAAAAGCAAACATGGCAACTGTGAATGCCGAGCGGGTGTGGGCAGAGCCCCTACAGTGTCGATAGATACCTTTGGTTTTGGATTTTTTCCCCAATTCACCCTGGAACTCGAATCCTTCATGTTTTCCAGAGAGAGTCAACACCATTGACTGCCCTGTTCTCTATTTTTTTCCTTTCTCTCCATATCCGTTTCCACGCATCCTCAGTCAGAAGATGAAAGAGATATACATATGTACTCAATATATTTCTCTTCAGATTGGTGAGAATCCTCAGGATTTTGTTGCCTATCTTCTACAGTTTCTGGGAGTGGAGTGAGGTTAGGAGCTGAGCTTTCCTGTGTATCTAGCTTCTATGCTCTGTTCTTGAAGCTGGTGTCCCTCCTAAGCCCTCCATACTGCCCACACAGCCTTCCAACTGCCCAGTTTTAGAAGTTTGTTGTGCTTCAGTTTAAAAATATATCCACAAATTCTTTGACATCCTCTCCCTAAAAGGCAGAGGCGCATTCCCCTCCCCTGGGGTGTAGGCTGAATTGTCTTCTAATGAATAGAATATGGTGGAAGTGAAGGTATGTGATTAGGTCATGAAAGGCATCCTTTCTCCTCGCTCCTCTCTCCCTCTCAACATTCGCTCTGAGGAAAGCCAACTACCCTATCGTGAGCACACTCAGCAGCCCGATGGACAAAGCCACACGATGATTCTGTGAACAGCCAGCAAGGAACTGAAGCTTCTGGACAAGAGCGTATGAGTGAGTTTGGAAGAGGATCCTCCATCCCCAGGCAAGTCTTTTTATGGGAAAACTGGAGCCACAACCACCCAGCTAAGCTGTTTCCAGATTCTTGACTCCCCAACACTGAAAAAAAATGTCGTTTTAAGCCGCCGAGTTTGGGAGTGATTTGTTAAGCAGCAAGAGATAAATAATAGAATTGATTAGGATTTTCCATTTCCTAGTTAGGTTCTTTTTGGTAAATTTGGAGCTGGCTTTTTTTTTTTAATTTTTAAAAATTTACTTTATTTATTTATTTTTGGCTGTGTTGGGTCTTCGTTGCTGCATGCGGGCTTTCTCTAGTTGCGGCGAGCGGGGGCTACTCTTCCTTGTGGTGCATGGGCTTCTCAATGCGGTGGCTTCTCTTGTTGCAGAGCATGGGCTCTAGGCGCACGGGTTTCAGTAGTTGTGGCACACGGTTTCACTAGTTGCAGCACATGCGCTCAGTAGTTGTAGCTCGCGGGCTCTAGAGCACAGGCTCAGTAGCTGTGGCGCACGGGCTTAGTTGCTCTGCGGTATGTGGGATCTTCCTGGACCAGGGCTCGAACCTGTGTTCCCTGCATTGGCAGGCGGATTCTTAACCACTGCGCCACCAGGGAAGCCGGGGGCTGGATTTTAAACTATTTTTTTTTTTTTCTAATTAAGTTATTTATTTATTTATTTATTTTTGGCTGTGTTGGGTCTTCGTTTCTGTGCGAGGGCTTTCTCTAGTTGCGGCGAGCGGGGGCCACTCTTCATTGCGGTGTGCGGGCTTCTCACTGTCGCAGCCTCTCTTGTTGCGGAGCACAGGCTCCAGATGCGCAGGCTCAGTAGTTGTGGCTCACGGGCCTAGTTGCTCCGCGGCATGTGGGATCTTCCCAGACCAGGGCTCGAACCCGTGTCCTCTGCATTGGCAGGCAGATTCTCAACCACTGCACCACCAGGGAAGCCCTTAAACTATTTTTTGCTCTTTTTTTTTTTTTTTAAATATTTATTTATTTATTTATTTATTTATTTATTTATTTATTTATTTTTGGATGTGTTGGGTCTTCGTTTCTGTGCGAGGGCTTTCTCTAGTTGCGGCGAGCGGGGGCCACTCTTCATCGCGGTGCGCGGGCTTCTCACTGTCGCGGCCTCTCTTGTTGCGGAGCACAGGCTCCAGACGCGCAGGCTCAGTAATTGTGGCTCACGGGCCCAGTTGCTCCGCGGCATGTGGGATCTTCCCAGACCAGGGCTCGAACCCGTGTCTCCTGCATTGACAGGCAGACTCTCAACCACTGCGCCACCAGGGAAGCCCTTAAACTATTTTTTGCTCTCCTTTTTTTAAATATGCAATTTAAATTCACCATGTTAAACACCTTTGAAGTTAACTCTTTTGTCTTGAACGTGGCATAATATGTTAAACTTTGCTTTTTACTCCTTTCTGTTGTACGTAAGTCATAGGGGACCTAGGGAATCTTTTGTCACTTTATTTCTTGGACAACAGTGAAGGCGGAAGCTGTTCAGTATGTCTTTTCCCTTCACATTTTATCTATAAAGAGAACAAGGTAGGAGGTTAATACTTTTAGTTGACAGAGGTACTCTAACAAGTTCTAGACAAGGGAAGGCTTTGATGCCATCTCCAAGAATCTCTTCACTTTTTTCTACCTGCTTCTAAAACTCCTCTTGGATCCTCTGGAATGTCAGATCCTTCAGTCACCAGCACCGCTACTGTCTTCCCTCTGTTTCAAGCTGATTGGAATTGATTGCTCTTCTGTATCACGAGGTTCATAGTCTCAATCTTCTCTGTTTGAAATCTCTAAGAAGTACTTTTCTCCTATAAAGTTCACAGTGGCACTTCATTCTTAGAAATATTGCATGAAGGACATGGAACAAAGTGCGGAATCAGACAACTAGGGAGATTATGATTTCATGAATTTATGGTAGACTCTCTTCACACAGAAACTAAATAAAACAGATATTCCACTTGAAGCAACTCTTGCAACTCAGTTTTTATAATAACTTAAACCACTTTAAAATAAAAATCTTCTATTTTGAAACGTAAGAATTAGAGAATAGGGTCTCAAGCCAACCTTGATGACTTGAAGAAAAAATCTCCATTAGAAACACAAAATCATACATACTCTATGATACAAATCATGTGAAAAGTATGTGTATATGTGGAAAAAGATTAGGAGAACTAAAGGAATGTAAACAATTATTTCCTTTAGGTTGAGACATTATAGGTAAACTTTTTGAAACTGTGAAATCAAAATCTTTCCGGAAGAAAGAAATATAACTACGTATGCCTGGGTGGATTTCTGTAAACACTACAGAATTTCAAAAAGTAAACTGGGCTGGGTTATGAAGGAGAGAGAAAGAGACCATTCTTTCATTCTGGCTGAAGGGAGGCGTCTGAGCTGAGACTGCACCCATACTGCTGAAAAACTCCCTCTGCTTCCTTTCCTTTCCAGCTCAACCCCATTTCACTATAGTCTGCTTTTCTTCTCTCTTGATAGAAAATCTCCAAATTAGTTGAGAGTTGATTATTTTGTCTGAACAAAAATAATGATAATAACACTTCTAAAAAAATGAAGTCTGATAAGTCCCAATTTAGAAATCAAACCAACCAGGCGGCATCTCAGGGGTTGAGGCTGCTGTCACCTTTGGCTCTTAAGAAATGACAGCCTGCATCCTCCTCCCATGTCTGTGACTCTCTGAGTGTGGAAATGACCTAAGGGAAGCAGCAAATTAGGCTGTGGAGCAGTCTTACAACTGGAAAAAATAAGTAGGCCTGCTTATTAGGTCTGTCTATAAAACTGATCTGTTACACCCCATTCATTAAAAAAGGTAATAAGCACCACAGGTTACATTACAGATGTGCATGTGGTTAACTTTAAAAATGTGACTATCTCCAGAAGGAATTACATTTGGAGAAGGGCCAGTTGCTGGGCAAGGTCAAACTGCTTCCATCCGCCCTGGGAACTGCTGAACACCGATCTCTTATGCCAGGTTTTAGCATTGGAGTCAGCAAGGTCTTTGTCATCTCTTGGCAAGCAGAGAGGGGGCGGAGGTGTACATAGGGCCAGAGGCGATAGATCTCTATCCAGAGGACCCAGCCCTGACCTTGGTGCTTGAGTAGAAGTGACCTTGCCGAAGGCTAGGTTTGTTTTTGTAGTCTTTTTCATTTTTTACCTAATTTTTTTTATCAGTCTATCTCCCTCCTCTGGAATGTAAGCTCCATAAGGGTAGGGAATGTTTGTTCATTGCCATATCCCCAGCATGAGAGTGCTAGAAAGTGGTTTGGTCAGTGTGTCCAGGCTGGGTAGGGATGACACAGGGGAAGGAGTTGGGGATAGGGGTGGGGTAAAATCTGGGTCAGAGAAATTAGATGTTTTCCAGAGACTGCCAGGGCCACGAGTCAGAAATCATCACCAAGAGAAGCCAAGGACAGAGCTTAGGTAGGTTTAGGGTGAGGCCTGAGGCTCTGCATTCTTAACAAGCTCCCAGATCATGCTGATACTGTTGGTCCAGGGACAACATTTGGAAGAGCAAGATTCTAAATTCAGGTCTGCTACGGACTACAGCAGAAACCCCCGTGTAGGAGCCTGGGTACGCTGCGATGAGTGGGAGACAAGAGTGAAGACCTGGGCAGGGTGATGGCCACGGTGGGTGTGTGAGCAGCTCGGGGCATGGGCAGTCGGTGTGCAGCCTCAGCTCTGGCTTTGTTAGCCCCTGGCTCTGGGAGAGGTGAGGTCTTTTATCTTTTTAGAAATAACCTGCCGCTCATTTTCTTACGTCCCATTTCATGCTGTGACTTGACTCCTACTACAAGGGTGGAGTGGTTAAGGGACCTGGGTGTGGGGAGGGACGTGCATAGGAAGTTCTCTGAAGTACCCCATTCTCTTTGCCCTCCCATCTTATCCTTCACCTTCATCTTATCCTTTACCTATGCACAGTGCTTAGAGCACTGGGCTGAGATATAGTGAGGTGAGTGGGAGGAGCCCTGAACTTGAGTCAAAAGATTGAACTGAGTCCTGGCTCTGCTGCTTATGGGGTGGCCTTGGACAAGTTGCATAACCACAGTGGCTTGCAATTTCCTCAACCATAAAATGGGTTTAGTAAGACCTGCTCTGAGTGTCTCATGAGAGTATTGTGAGGATTGAGTTAATGTGTATGAAACAAGAGTTAGTACATCAGTGACATTGCTCCCTTTGCCCTTGACTTTGGGCATACCTTGAGTGTCTTGAAATGAACAAGTCACTCAAGTAAGTGTTTCTACTGCTAGCCTTGACCAGGACATATAACAGGTGACTTGTTTCTGTAAAGGTCATTTACATTTGGAGTGTTTTAAAAGTTTACTTCATCTATTTCTTCCCTCAGGAAAATCTCTGTTCTCTGCATGATAGAATCCTTACTCATTTTTTTAAAATTCTACATAAATACTGTAATCACTTTAAAGTCACTGGTAGGAAAAATAGGTTTCTTCAAGACTCCATCATTTGCTACAAAGGGTAAAAGATGACCTTGTCTGAAATACAGGGTGTAATTATTTCAGATTCTGAAAAAACTGTTCTTTGAACAGTCCATGCCTCTCTTTTGCTTGTTTCTTTTAAAAGAACTGCAAGCTCTAGTGAGAAGGATGCCACAAAAATAGAAATGCCAATCTCTAAGGATCTCAAGGCACTTGCAAAACGATAAATAATTAATTTTCACAGCATCCCTGATATGATTAATCTTGTTTTAGAGATGAAGCAAGGGAGGCCAAAAGAAGTTAAGGGACCTGCCCAAGGTTATAAGCAGCCAAGCCTGGAATAGAAGCCAGACTGGAACTCAGGGCTTCTAACAAAAAGGTTTAGTTTAGTACATTTACTGAGCATGCACTATATCCTAGGTACCATGGGGACTGTATCATCTAGGAGTTCATGATCTAGTGGGGAACACACACACACACACACACACACACACACACACATACTCCCCTAATATAAAGCAAACAGCAATGAATACTATAATTAGATACCAAAATTATATAAAAGTAGAAGAGGAGAAAAATTAATTATGACTCAGGCAGAGGGGGAATTTGGGAATGTTTTTATAGAGGAGATGAGATTTGACCTGAGGCTTGCAGAATGGGTTGAGCATTGATAGGAGAACATAGGAGGGGAAACAAAAGGACATCCCTCCAGGCTGGCTATTCAGGTTTGAGTCAATAACCAGGGTTTGGAAAGCAAAGGAGACATTCTTACAAAACAGCAAGTAGAACTGGGTTATATGCAGAGTAGGGATCAGATTGCCAAGGATCTTGAATTCTAAATTGAAGAGGATGGATTTTGTTAGCCATGATGAGCCATCAGTGGCTTTGGGGGTAGGGAAGATATAAGGTATCTGTTCTAATAGGAAGGTTACTATGGCACCGATATGTAGGATAAATGAGAAGAAGGAGAAATAGCAGGCAGGAAACCAATAGTAACTTCTTCCAGTCATTGAACAAATGTTTGTGGGATATTTTATTATTATTGTGTGCCAGTTGTAATGTTGGGCACTAGGGATACCAATGCAAAAAAGACATACCCTCTGCTGCTAAAGTGAAGCAGTGCTTACAGAACAGCCCAAGAAGTGCTGAGAGTGGTAGGAATAGGGTGCTTTGGAAGCATGGACAGGGGCATCTAAATGAGGGAAGACTGGGTGGGGGCAGGGAGATAAATTACGAGGTTGGGATGAACATATACACACTACTCTATACAAAATAGGTAAACAACAAGGGTCTACTGTATAACACAGGGAACTATATCTTGTATATATCTGTATCTTGTACAGGGAACTATACCTTGTAATAACCTATAATGGAAAAAAATCTGAAAAAGAATGTGTGTGTGTGTGTGTGTGTGTGTGTGTAACTGAATCACTTTGCCATACACTTGGAAATAACACAACATTGTAAATTAACTATACTTCGATTTTTAAAAACTTCAAAAAAAAAAGAATCTCTAAACTCAATAACTAAAAATAATAATATAAATAAATAAATAAATAAATAAATAAATAAATAAATAAATAAATAAATAAATGAGGGAAGACTTGCTGGAGGAAGTTTCCCTCTAGCTAAGTCTAAAAAATGAATGGGTGAATGGGGATTGGTAGGTGAATGAGGCATGGAAGCACATTCCAGGTAATGGCACATGAGAAGTACGAATCAGGATGACAGGTTCAGGGAACAAGGGGCTCTGTGTGACTGGGTTGAAGTTGTGTGTGATGGTGAGGGAGGAGAAAGCTGGGAGATGAAGCCAGAAGGCCAGCGAGTCTGGAGCATGAGAGGTTGTGTGTGTTGGTTAAGGGAATGAACTTCATCCTGAGAGCCTGTGAAGGACTTCTAAGTAGAGGAGGTACTATATCAGACCATTTAAGTGCTATTGAAATCATTCTGGTGAGAGATTATAGGGCTTGACCTAGGTCAGTGGGCAGGTGGTGAGACTAGAGAGGACTTTATCATTTGGATGGAGAGTTTAGACTAATGTACAGAATGAGATTAAAAATCAAGGTGAGGTATACTTAGTGAGATTAGCCAGACAGAGAAAGGCAAATATATATCACTTACATGTGGAGTCTAAAAAATAATACAAATGAATGTACACTTAGAAACAAACCCACAGACATAGAAAACGAACTTATGGCTACCAAAGGGGAGAGGGAAAGGGACAAATTAGGAGAATGGAATGAAGAGATACAAACTACTATACACAAAATAGATAAGCAACAAGGATTTACTATAAAGCACAGGGAACTGTGTTCAATATCTTGTAATAACCTGTAATGGAAAATAATCTGAAAAAAAATAACTGAATCACTTTGCTGTAAACCTGAAACTAACACAATATTGTACAATATTGTAAATCAATTATAATTCAATAAAAAAGGAAACAGAAAGAAAGTCAAGGTGAGGTAAAAGGCTGAATTATGGATGGATGTCAAGGGCTCTGGGAGTTTGAAGAGAATAATGTGAAGCCTGGCATATATTGGTAGGCAGGCTCTAGGAAGGGGTAGGGCCTGCACTGAGGATGGTGTTCCAAGTAAGGACAACAGGGCAGGTGGAAAGAGGCAAGGTCAACTTCCATAACCATGAGAAGAAAGGGCTGCATCAGTGGAGAGCTTGTTTTATCATATGGATGGTAGTATGGTAGGGCTGGTTTATAAAAGACTTTAGAAGGAGCAAGACTAGATGAAATAAGCAAGAAAGAGACATTGAAAACTTTTGAACACAGGAGTGATCTAATAAAAATGACATAACTTGAGGGAGTTATGGGATGGCCAACTTTTGAAGGTTCTTGGGGTGACTTAGGAGATGGAGAGCGTCTCTTAATATCCTGCAAATCTGGCTGCAAGATGTGGATCCTTTCAACTTCTCTAACTATATGATCATATCTTCTCAGGGGATGGCCATGAAATAAATCTTTTTCTGTCACCACCAATAAAAATCTTAGAGTATTAGCCATCACTGGCTAATCTAAACTGAACAGTTGCTAGAAGAGAAGGACTACTTCTGGAGACCTAACCTCCTAAGGTGTAGAGCACTCAACTTCAGTGAAGAAAGACCCTGTGTCTCTCAGTGAATTTTCCTGGGACCACTCTGTGTATCCCTGATGAACTACTGTGTACAGACGCCAACAGAGTGGCAACTTTAAACCTGAGTGATTATAGCAAGGCTCAACAGCTAAACAAAGAAAGCTAAAGGCTACATAAAAGAGCAACAATTTGACATAAATCACAGCAATAATGTTTTTGGATCTGTCTCCTAAAGTAAAGGAAATACAAACAAAAATAAACAAATGGGACCTAATTAAACTTAAAAGCTTTTGCACAGCAAAGGAAACCATCAACAAATGAAAAGACAACCTACTGAACAAGAGAAAATATTTGCAAATGATGTGACTGATAAGGGATTAATATCCAACATATATAAACAGCCCATACAACTCAACATCAAAAAAACAAACAGCCCGATTAAAAAATGGGCAGAACTGAATAGACATTTTGCTAAAGAGGAAATGCAGATGGCCAACAGGCACATGAAAAGATGCTCATCATTGCTAATCATAAGGGAAATGTAAATCAAAACCACAGTGAGATATCACCTCATACCTGTCGGAATAGCCATTATCAAAAAGTCTACAAATAATCACTGTTGACGAGGATGTGGAGAAAAGGGAACCCTCGTACACTGTTGGTGGGAATGTAAATTGGTGCAGCCACTGTGGAAAACATTATGGAGATTCCTCAAAAAACTAAAAATAGAGCTACCATATGATCCAGCAATCCTGCTCTTGGGCATATATCCAGATAAAACTCTAACTGGAAAAGATACATGCACCCCAATGTTCATAGCAGCATTATTTGCAATTGCCAAGACATGGAAACAACCTAAGTGTCCATCAACAGAGGACAGGATAAAGAAGATGTGGTATATATATATATACACACACACACATACATACATACATATATACACACAATGGAATACTACTCAGCCATAAAAAAGAATGAAATTTTGCCATTTGCAGCAGTGTGAATGGACTTGGAGGGCATTATGCTAAGTGAAATAAGTCAGATAAAGGAAGATAAATACTATATGATATCACTTATATGTGAAATCTAAAAAAATACAACAATCTAACGAATGTACCAAAAAAGAAGCAGACTCACAGATATAGAGAACAAACTGGTGGTTATCAGTGGGGGGGGGAGGGGAGGGGCAATATAGGGGTGGGAGAGTGGGAGGTGCAAACTGTTGGGTGTAAGATAGGCGCAAGGATGTATTGTACAACATGGGGAATATAGCCAATATCTTGTAATAACTGTAAATGGAAAATAACCTTTAAAAATTGTATTAAGTAAAAAAAATTTTATTTTAAAGGAAGGCAATGAGTAAGAGAAAGAAAGAGTCAAGAGGAGAGTTTAGAAATTGACTAAGTGTATAGATCTGTGACCTCGCGACCTAGGAAGGGTAGGCCTATGGTGGTGAGATTCTTAAATCATGGCTAAGACTTGAAGAAAGAATAATATGTCTGTTATGGGCTGAATTGTGTCCCCCCCCAAATTCATATGTCAGTGTCCTAATCCCCAGCACCTCAACTGTACTTTGAGATAGGCTCTTTAAAGAGGTAATTAAAGTTAAATGAGGTTATTAGGGTGGGCCCTAATCCAATATGACTGATGTCCTTCTAAGAAGAGATTAGGACACAGACACACACAGAGGGAAGATCATATGAAGGCAAGGATGAAGATGGCCAGCTACAAGCCAAGGAGAGGCCTCAGAATGAAACCATCTCCGTTGACACCTTGTGCTTATACTTCTAACCTCCAGAGTGGTTTAAATATTCGCTGTTTTGAGTCATCCAGTCTGCATTTTGTTATGGCAGCCCTAGAAAATTAATACAGTGCTCTAGAAAACTAATAGTTCCCTTGGGGCTAGAAGAACTCAAGGACTTGGACCAGAGCCAGAAGTACAGCAGACTGGAAAGCAAGGTAGGAAGAGAGAGGCCAGGGCAGACGGAGGCACACAGATCTAAGGATCTCTGAGTGAGACGTCTCTCAGACAAAGTATTTAGTTTCTGCCTTGAGTCATCTGCTGGTTTTTAGGAGTAGCTTGGTTGCACTTGGGATGCCTGGCCTGAGGGTGTGTGCCTTTTGTGATTTAATGCTGATGAAAGACATGAGAGATGATAGTTCTACATCCTCAAATTATCCCGCTTCTGAGCAGCACTCAAAACAGTTGACCACCCCTTCCTTCTTGAAACTCTCTCCTCTCTTGGATTCTGTGATACCATGAGTTTCCTCTATTTCTGCTGGCTACTTTTTACTTTCATTTGCTGCCTTTTTTGTTTTTTTCTCTACCTAAATTCTAAATGATGGAGGTCCTCAGGGCTCCATCATGGATCCTCCTGTCTTCTCTGCCTACCTGATTTCTCCCGGTGAACTCATCCAGTCCCTTGGTTTAAACACCGCGTATAAACAGATGATCCCAAATCTACATTGCTGGCCGCTCCCTTGAGCTCCTGACTCATGTAAACAAACGCGTACTTGATGTTTTCCCCCTGGATGTCACACAGACATCTCAGACTTTGTGAGTACAAAATTACACTTGATTTTCCTGCTCAATCTTGTTCCTTTGCCCATCCTTCCATTCTCAGTTACACATCATCACCATCCACTCAGTTGCTCAAGCCAAGTCATCCTTGATCCCTTCCTTTCTCTAACCCAATCCATCAGCAAGTGCAGACCATTCTACTTTTTTTTTTTTTTGAAATGGAGTCTTTTTTTTTTTTTTTTTAATTTTATAGCTACTTTATTTATTTATTTATTTATTTTTGGCTGTGTTGGGTCTTCGTTTCTGTGCGAGGGCTTTCTCTAGTTGCGGCAAGTGGGGGCCACTCTTCATCGCGGTGCGGGGACCGCTCTTCATCGCGGTTCGCGGGCCTTTCACTATCGCGGCCCCTCCCGTTGCGGGGCACAGGCTCCAGACGCGCAGGCTCAGTAGTTGTGGCTCACGGGCCCAGCTGCTCCGTGGCATGTGGGATCTTCCCAGACCAGGGCTCGAACCCGTGTCCCCTGCATTAGCAGGCAGATTCTCAACCACTGCGCCACCAGGGAAGCCCCATTCTACTTTTAAAACATATCCTAACCTGTCCATCTCCTTTTATCACCTCTGCCAACATTACAGTACAAGCCACCATCTTTTGTTGCCTGGACTACTGTTAGAGCCTCCTGCTTTGTACATCTACTAAACCCAGTCTGCACCCAGAACCATGGAGTATAACATTCTCGATTCTGCATAGTCCGCTCCCATCCTGCAATTCCAGCCTCATCTGGCTTTACTCTCCTCTTTGCCCACTCCCTTTAAGACCTTTTTTCAGTTCCTCTAATTTGTGTGTATCCTAGATTGAGTTCCTTTGAAATGACTTAGGGGCAAATTGGTAGTGGGGGGCAGGTCAGTGATCCAAAAGGAGTGAGGGCATGAGAAGAATGAGAAGGAAAAGGAGGGGAAAAAACAAAGAGCACAGTTTTGGAAATTGCTGTGGTGAGCAACATGTCTCTCTTTTGCTGAGACCTCCTGAGAAGTGTACAGAACGTCTCCCAGTGATGTTCACCTAAAGGAGGGGAGGCTGAGACATTTGTGGACCAGCTCCTGTGCCCCGCAGTTGAGGGTTGCCTGGCGGGGGTGGGAGTAGGGGACAGCATTAATACCCTGGCATTTCTAGGCTGCACTTGTGCCATTATCAGAGAAAGAAGAAAAATGCTCAGATGCTTGAGGTGGGTGGCTGTCAGATGGATGTGAGTCTGAGCTGTCAGGGACCGTCCACCATAGCTGTGGCTGAAACAGAGGAGGGCTGAGAGGATGTAACATGGGGCACCAGAGGTGTCTCTGACTCCAAACTCTTTCTTGCATTGGTGACTTTGTATATGCTGTTCCCTCGGCTGGCCTTCACCTCCTTCCTCCTTTGTGAGTAACTGGATCCCTTCCACAGCCTTAGGTCTCAGCTTAAATATCACTTCTTCAGAGTTGCCTTCCCTGATTTCCCAGTCTAAATTACGTCTCCTTTGGTAGCCTTTCTCATAGCACCTTCAGTGCGTGTGCCAGGAGCTGTGATTCTATATTTGTGTATTCAGTGTTGTATCTGTCATTCACACAAGAATGTTCATCTCTGTACACCCAGTGCCTGGCATTAGACCTGGCACATAGTAGGTGCACAACTGACAAATGAATGAAGAAAAATTATAAACCTAAATGTGTATCCCAGAAACCTGTCTCAAGTCTTTCTTTTGGCAGCAAAGGCAGGGAGCCTGGTCCTCCATCAGCCTGCATCGCTGCTGGAAGAGTTCAGGTTTCCCGGGCAACAGTTGGACAATAGTGGGAGGAAATTTAAGGACAGCAGAGAAAAACAGGGAATGATTCAACAAATATCTGTGGAGCTTCCACTGTGGGTTAAGCCCTGCCTAGGTGAAGGGGATACAGAACTAGTGAAGACACAGTACCTCTTAAGGTGGTCATGGGGGCAGTCATAGGAACGTATAAGTGGCAAAGTGATTGGAAGACAGTAAATACCAAGCAATGTGAGGCCGTATGATGATGAAAGATGCAACTAGATGGTTCTGAAGAGGCTTCCAGCCTTTTAATCAAAGGCATTCATAGTCAAGTGGGGCCAGACCAGGGGGGGTGTGAGCATCTGAGGGAGATTCTTGAACTATTTAAACTCAAGGGGTACTGAAAATAGTTTTGCTCACAACTCTCCAGGGCTGCCCAGCACTTTGGAAGATAGTTTCAGATATAGAGTGCAGCTGTGCCATTCCCAAGCCGGAAGGGAGAATGTTGGTTCCCTGCCACTTTCTCTGTGGTAAATGAGTAGTCATGTAAGGTTAAAATGGGCCTACTCTCTTTAGTCTAAACTTTCATGATTTAATACATTTCTTTTTTTTTTGTGGCAATAGCCAAAAATGAGTGGTAACATTGAATAAAATTTGATGTAATTTATCTCTAAACTTGCAACTCAAAAAGTACATGTTTATATCAAAGATATTCTGTGGTAACATTTGCTTTAACACAATATCTATCTGTCCCGTATCTACCAGTACGGGAGCTGAGTGGTAGAAAGACCCTGAGAATTGAACTCCTTCATCACAGTCCCAGGTCTCTCCTAAAACCACTTCTCCTAAACTACTTCTAAGCGTAGATGCTCCATTCATGTCTAAAGTGTTCAGAACTTCTCAGGAATTCAAAGAGACAACATTCTGAAGGCACTGGCAGGTCACGAAGGGTAGTGGAATGTGCCAGGATCTGGGAACTGGGAGACCTGGTTTCTAGTTCAGGCCCTGCCACTACCCAGCTGTGCAGCAGTGAGCACCAACCCCTCTGGTCTGTTTCACCACCTGTGAAGTGTGGCCTGGCTTTTCGGATCTAAATGCACAGGGAAAACACGAGAGGCAGGACACTGTGTTTGGGCCTTAGAGCCAGACTATCTGGATTCAGATCCATGCAAATCAAAGCCACTTACTAGCTGTGTGACTTTGGGCAAATTACTTATCTCTCTGCCTATTTTCTCATCTTTAAAATGAACTAATGGTAGTTTCTGTGTCATAAGATAGTTATGAGGATTAACTGACTTTCTGTACATGAAAAACACCAAGTAAGAACTATCCAAGTTTTCGCTAATACTGCTCATTGTAGGGCTTCCCTGGTGGCGCAGTGGTTGAGAATCTGCCTGCCAATGCAGGGGACACGGGTTCGAGCCCTGGTCTGGGAAGATCCCACATGCCGCGGAGCAACTAGACCCGTGAGCCACAGTTACTGAGCCTGCTCGTCTGGAGCCTGTGCTCCGCAACAAGAGAGGCCGCGATAGTGAGAGGTCTGCGCACCGCGATGAAGAGTGGCCCCCGCTCGCCGCAACTAGAGAAAGCCCTCGCACAGAAACAAAGACCCAACACAGCCAAAAATAAATAAATAAATTTAAAAAAAAATTGCTCATTGTAGCACTGTTTGTAACAGAAAACGCTGGGCATAACCTAAGTACCCATCACTAGGGGACCAGTTACATAGACTATCAAACAAAGAATGAGGCACAGCTTGCATGTTCTTATTGAAGATCTCCAAGTCACTGGTTGATTGAAAAAAGCAAGGCACAAACCAGGGAAGAGACTGCTGCCATGTGTATGAGTTCACCTTTAAAGAACACAAATGGATAGAACTGGGCTAGTGTGTACACAGAATTTCTAAAAGGACATAGAGAAACTCTTAACAGTAGTTATATCTCAGGAGGAGACTAGGTGGGGGCAGGTTAAGAGGGACTTAACTTTTGATTTATGCCCTTCTACTTGAATTTGTTGCCCTGTGTGTGAGTGTATTTTTCAAGAAATAAGCTAGTTAAAAACAAAACAAAAAACGATAATGCTTGCTTTGTCTGTCTCAGAAGACCACTTTGAAAAATGTGAGATAATGTATCTAAAAGCATAGTGAAAATTGGAAAATGCTACATCAATGTAATGCATTATTAAAATAAGAGTGTTTGGCCTACAAGATCTAGAAGCCCTAAATGTACATGGTTGCTGAAATAAATCAGTGTGGCTTTAGAGTATTTGCCTAACAATGGTAACTTTCACAATAGTATTAACAATAGTATTGACTAATGATAGTAAGTAGTATTGGGGTATTAGCAGCACCATTAGAGCAGTATTAGTAGCACCCAGGGTTCCAGAACTTTTCTTTCAGAAATCAACTTATTTTTCCATTTAAATAAAGGGTAAGGATCCCTCCCCAAGACTTTTTTCCTTTGGAGTTCTAATTATTTTGCAGCTTTGGAAAAACAAATCCAATGTTAAATTTTACAGTATTTTAAGTATTTTCTCCTTCCTCCCAAGATGTATAACCATTAAGAAAATGTTCCCACATTAGATACCTTGCATCTTTCATTAGATATCCAACTGGTGAAAGAGATTTATCTAAATTGAAACTTAAAAAAAAAATTAAAATCAGTAAGAAATTAAAAGTCAGGTTAATGTCTAAGGTGAGGATTATATGTATAAGTGTTTTGAAACCAGGCCTGGAGAAGAGAAACCAGGTGGGGATGAAAATGATGAGAAACCCTCCCTTCCCTGTCTCTCATTTCCCACAAAGTGGAAATTTTGAGTCAACCTTAAGAAACACAGAGTTCCTGCCTTGTGGCTCGATTGTGAAAAAGGAGGTTGTTTAATTGTGTACATTGATTCCACACAGCATACACAAGAATGATCCTCAAGACCTCTCTGCACTGGGGTTTGTGAGCCTGGACACACAGCTTCAGGTTACCCGCTTTCCAGGCACAGGCCCTTTGGAACAGCTCCCAAACGTGAGCTTTGTCTTCCCTGTGCAATTTTGCAAGCAGGCGATCTCAGCTCATTCACCAGCCCCCAGCACTTCTGGTTTGTGGTTTCTAAGCACCCCCTAGGGTCCCTGACAACTCAGTTTCCATCTCACAGACCTTTGATTAGAAAGCTGCAGTGTGGCTTTGTGTACACCGCTGGTCCCATCCATCCGAACAGTTTCAAGTCTCAGGGGCCGTCCACTGGGAGCCGTGCTGGAGTGCTGCCTCTTTCCCACTCCTTCCCACATTCTAGAGAAAGAGAAGTACATCTAGGGCGACTCCATTTTCCTCCCCACTGCAACCCTCTAAACTGGATTGCAAAGAGTTGCTTTCCCCCAGCAGAGGACTCTGCTGGTCATCCTGATTTCTTCGGTTGCCTGGAGGGCAAAATGCAGAAATGCTCATAGTTCATCCACTCTTTCCTGTTTCTCTCAGAAAAGCCCTCTTCCATGCAGTGGCTGCTGGGTGCAGTGACTCTGGCCCCTAGCTGCTCTGGGCAGCTTCTTACCTCTCCTCCCTGCCAAGGCCCCGACCATTTCTGCCTGCTGAGCTGCATGTCACAAAAACCTTAATCTCTCCAGATTTGGAGAGAAAGATTCGGATGCTGGAAGTAAAGTTATAAAGCATTCCTTTCCCCCAGTGACACAGGAACTCAATCACATGATCCTGCTGGTGTTTGGGAAAGGTGGCTGTAAGAGAGGAGAGCACTTGGGATGAGGCTGTGTTCCTAGGCACAGACTGCCTCTCTGGAGAGCCAAGGGAATGCCTTCACCACAGTTGCCTAAAGGCAAGAATGGAAACAAAGAAAGCTCTGCCCTGGAAAAACAATTGGCTATTGGGCTCTGATTTTGACAGGGTTCTTCCCCCTTCTACTATAGCCCCCAGGACCACAGCTCCGGCCCCCCAATCCAGAGCAGACATTCCTGCAGTCTGCGTAGCTGGGCAAGGAGACTGCCAATGAGCAATGACAGGCAGCAGGGGACAAAGGTCTAACGTTTAATTCCTTTGTCCACTTTTGGGGGGCAAATTGTGGACAAGTTGCAAAAATATATAACAAGGTCAACATTTAGGCTTTGAGGTCACAGAGATAATAATAAGTGATACTTTATAGTGCTCTCCAGCACCAGACACTGTCTTAAGTTTGTTAACAGTAAGTCATTTCATCATTAAAATAACCCTTGAAAGTGGTTGGTTTTATTACCATCCTCATTTCACAGTTGTAGAAACTAAAACTTGGAAAGGTTAAGCAACTCAAGGAGGATCACCCATTCAGTAAGTTATCCAAGTACAACTGAAACCCTAGTATTCTGTGCCAGTGTCTGTAATTGGAACCACCACGTTCTTCACCTTTCTCGGGGACTGCTGGTTTAGGGCTCTCTAAGGTTCCTGATCTTTGTTCTATGGGATAGACATATGAGTAGTCTGGAGACAAAAGAGGCTACTCCTAGCTTTATGCAGGGCTGTTGACCAAAAGAACCCAATGTGTGGAAGAGTTGATATGAATTTTGATTTTGATCTGAAAATGAAATGAAATAGAGGAAAAACAGAAAACACTACGTAGGAAAGGAAGCTGAAAAAGAGAGAAAAAGGGGAAGGAAAAGTAGGTTTTATTCATTCATTTGTTCATTCATACAGTTAATAGATGTCTTCTATGTGTTAGGCAATGTGCCAGACACTAGGAACCAATGGTTAGCAAAAAAAAAAAAAAAAATTTTTGTCATTGAGGAACTTGTAGTTTAATGGGGGAAAGTGACCTTCATCAAATAACCACATATGTAGATTTCACATGACAACCTCTATTTAGTGCTACGAAGGAAAACATCTTGAGGCTCAAAATGGTATAATGGGGGACCTAGCCTAGTCTATCTCCTGGTTGAAATGTGTAGGGTAGAGGTTGAATACGTTGCCCGTTTCAGGGGAAAGGTAGAGTTGATTCTGATATTCTTGAATGAATAAATCTTGCAGACATGATAGTCATCTTCATTTTTCATTAGAGGAGCTTAGAAAGGGAACCATAATTGGTATGAATTTTTGCCTTTCAACTCTCCCCAATCTGCTCTAATTTTAACTTTCTTTCTCCTGGTTCAGTGCCCCTTTCCCTACAGTGTGCCTCCTAAATCACTTCACTTCCTCTTCAGTAACAGGTTCTCATTGGGCAACTGTCTATTGAAGCACTCATTTGTCAATGCTGCTGCTGTCACTCCCTGAGCTTTGCAAGAACACATGGGAGCCAGTTGGCTAACCTCAATTTCCCTTCAGCATTTGGTTTACCCCCAGAAGGTCTACCTGAACCCAAGGCTCCAATATTCTCCATTGTTTATTAAATACATTCTCTCTTTAAATTAACTATAGACTCTTTGTCATTATCTTTTTCAATGCATACAGTAAATCCTATTTCTTCTAGTCTCCCTTCACTCCATATAGGAAAGCTTAGAACACTCGAAATTCTAAGATAATGATGTAAAACAACTAATTATACAGAAATCCATAATATCTTATGTCATAGGTAATAACGAATTTGTATATCCGAGGTAACATTTATTTTCAAACTGTTTTGTTGGAACAAAAAAAATTGATTAGTTTATAGAACTTTAGCCATCAGGAGTTATATTTAGTTGAAAATTGAGAGAATGATTGTTATTTTTACCACTATCATGCTGTAACTGCTCTTTGCCAAGGACATTCTTCATGTAGATGTTGAATGGAGTCCAAAGTGGTGGGTCATTGCCTCCTGACATAGGCTTCTTGTGTTTGGATTTTGGGATTTACAGCCTTCGTGGGAGTCAGCAGGCACCAGGGGAAAAAACACACATACTCAAAACATATTCTCCTTTCCCCCTACACACAACCAGGGCATAAAAATAGACACCAGAAGCTGAGGGTGCATGTTTACTATTTCTTTGTGGGACACACTGGGAACTCAGGCAAGACCCCCTGAGGAAGAAACCTCCTCACAGCAGGGTGCTGAGCCCAGCTCCTCTCCAAACACGAAAGGGCATTAAATACCTTGTTTTCAAAAAGATGTATTTCCCTTGTTTCTGGAAATGTTTCACAGCTGGAGGTGGCTGTGAGACTCTTTCTAGAATTTCCTGCTGTAGGCACTTGAAAGGCACCCTGGGTGACTGTCCTGACCCCTTTCAACCTGAGCTTTCACTTTGGGTCATTGCCTCATCCTGCCTGTAGCACCTTCCAGGAAGAGTCCTGTAGGGATTTCATTATCGAGAAATGTCAAGTGGAAACCAACGTTCAGATAGAAAGTGATACCTTCCTAAGGGAATAAGTCAAAGTAAGTACCACGCATTCTGTCATTCATTCAGGCACTATCAATCAAGCAGCACTATTCACTCTTCTGGGGCTAGGGGCTGTGGCATACACAGTGGGAAGCAAAAGAGCCCTGGGCTCTGTCCTAGTAGAGCATACCATCTACCAGGGAAGATGTGGGAAATGATCAAAATGATCCCACAAATAGATGAATACAACTGTGAGAAGTGTTGAGTGAAAGGCAGGAAGCCAGGAGAGTGGAGGTGGGTCGGGCAGGTCCACGGTGAGCTCAGACCTGAAGGACATCATCCTTCCGTGCCTTGCACTTGGCTGGCTCCTGCCTTTGTCTGTGCAGTCTGCTCTGGAACATGGACACCTAGTGGGGTAGGGATTTCACGGGGAGTAACTCATCCACAGAGGCTGGTATAAGTCTTTGTTTAGCACTTGGTGCATGATGCCAGGCCAGCTTCTTGTATCTTATGGAACCAGAGCCTGGGTTCTTAAAACAAGAGAAGTGTTGTTACAAATCTTTCTTGGCAGCATTTAAATGATTTCAACAGAGGACGTGACTAGGAAGTATAACTAAGAGTCATTCCATTTAACAGAGACTTTAACCACATCATCTCATCTGGTTCTCATGCCTGCCCCAAAGGTAGATATTCTTTTTATCATGCCCAGTTTTTAGATGAGGACGTAGGCAAGATTGGTGTTTCAGCTACTCATCCCTTCACGTCCCTTACTGTAACACTTAATACACTTTATTGCCATGACTTATTTGATTGTACGCTTCCCTCACAAGACCTTAAGCTTTATGAAGGCAGCTATAATCACCCCTATATCCCAAGAACCTAGCAAGTATCGTACATAGAAATAATTGTTTGTTGAAAGAATAAACAAGTGAATGAATGAATTGTTACAAGAAAATCTGTGTCCTGGAGGAAGAAAAAGACATTGAACTAATTTTCCAGTGGGATGTAACCAAACAAGACTACTTTGTCCCAGATGGGCTGGAATTCAAGACAACAATAAATGTAAGCGCCAACCCAATGTTTCTCATGCCCGAACTGAAAATCTGTAGAAGACATGTGAAAACACACAACACTTATCTTAAGCCTCTCCCACAAAATTACTACCTCCACCTCTGACTGTTGTCAGCCCTGCTGCCAAGAGACACAATGAGAACTCCCTGTCCCACTTCAATTTCCTGCTCTGCTTCACGTCAAGATAATCTCTGAGTATGGCTTTTTACATGTCGGAGCTGAAACAGGAAGTCCTGCGGGGCTGTTTTAGAAACGTGACTTCATCAGGACAGAGGTAAGGTCGGAGCAGTAGTAGCTGCCCTGTGCCCTGTGCCCCTCCCCACCTCTCTTCTTCCTCTTTTGATAGCAAGAGGACTCCCTCTACCCTTTGATAGCCAGTTGCTGTGTATAATCCAATGCTCTGCTTGTCAGCACTGTCTTCCCCTTGCTTTTCCACTGGCAGGGGAAAGGCATTTAGGCCAGAAGAATTAGCAAATAGGAAGACTTCAGGGGTCATGTTGTTATACTGATTAGACTGGGGGTTGGGTATCTCCGAGTTTCACACTGAATCAGGTATTCACTGTTCTAGGCTTTTTGCTCCTAGATCCAAATCAGAGTAATGGTAACTTGAGAGTTGGACCCACACTATTTCAGCTTGTGGCTGGCAGTGCAATGCCCACAGCTGCTATACTACCACCTCTGTTATCACTATTCTGGGGTGTTGAGTTTCCCACCCTAACAGCCGTTCAAAGAACTTCACTTGAGTCAATTGTATGAAACCCATTTCATTGTTGCTAAGGCAGAGAGGATTTGGGGGTAGGGCTGGATATGATGGGCTTAATGGTGCATTAAACGGTGTAAGGTTGGTGCTCCAGGCCTCACTCAGACTCCCCAGACATTGTTTTTATTTGAATGGGAGAGTTATCAAGACAAAGCTAACAAAGTAGAGATCCACAAAAAATTTTCTAAGTCCTTAATGATCCTATTTTAAATAATGAATACCTAGGGGAAAAAAATTGGGGTCCACATGGAAGAGGTCTTCAATTTATTTCTTCAAAGAAAAAAATAGCAAAACAAAAATATGAGTATTTTAAATTTATCTTCTCCAGATTATCCACTATAAAAAATTAACTTACACTGGAAGCAATCAATGTACCATAAGAGGATTTAGAAATAAAATTATAGCGACTGAGCTTCTGAATAGACCAGGAATCAGGAAAGCAGTTGCTAATTTCACTTCTGTCCCTTAACTACTTGTATAACTTTAGGCAAGTCACTTCCCTCCTTTAAACCTCATTTTCCTCATTTGCAAAATGGTGGGGCTGGGTTGGATAATTGGTGCTAGTTGCAGCAATAAAATTCTCTGGCTCAGTGAAATATTGTAAATATCTAAAGGAAGCCAGTATAATCTGTAGTTTTCAGTGAAGTGAAGTTGGCTTCTGAGCTCTCACTTAGAAGGAATTTTTAAACCACAGACCAGTAAGTGGCAATTTCAGTGAAACAATCTGCAACTGAATTTAAATGACATTAAAAAAAATCCAATCCTACTGGAGTATGTCTGAGAATGTTGAAATGCACTGACTATTTCAACATGACTTTTTAGTAGTAGTAATATTAAATGTTAATAATATTATAATAATATTAAAAAGAGAGAGAACTCTACTAGCATTACTGTACCACAAAGAAACAAAACAATGCAACCCATATTATTAGTCAGTGCGGGATTCCGTTATTTTCCAATGCCATTGCAAAACATGTGTCATCAAGAAAAGAATGTCTGCTGGAAACCCTGCTAGAAGAACTAAGGCAATTGGAATGTTGGAAGCCATGTCTCTAAGGATTCAGAAAGTAAGGCTGTTCTATAATTTTATAGAAAAGAGTATTTCTCAGGTGAGGTCCCTGATATGCCTCAGAATCACCTTGGCTGTAAAAACGCACATCCTCAGGCTCCACACAGATGTATGGAATTAGAACTCTAAAAGCTGGACATTTTAACAAGCACCCCATATGCAGAAAAAGACTTGAGAAACAAAGGTCTAGAAATGTACTTGGTGGGCGGAGGGGAAACCTTCTTTGCAGAGAATACCACAGTGGCCCTCTCAGAAGGAAGAGAATCATCCAGGTCCCTACAAATGAGAAAAGATGTTTTGTGTCAACTTATCAAAATCCAATTAGGAATAAAACTCATGAGATCCCTTTAGACTAAAAGAGGGCACAGGCTTGGGCACCTGCCTTGAACTTGGTATGGTGAGGGTGGCAGAGTACAGTGTTAAGAGCACTGGCTCACAAGATGGACAGGCCTGGGCTTGGGTCCTGCTGCTGCTTAACTCCAGGCAAGAGTGCAAGCTGGAATATTAGTACAGGCACTTAGTTTTGTTACAACCATCCCAGCACTGAATGATAGGATCTCAATAATTATTTATTAAATGTTTGTACTAGTTTCCTATTGCTGCTGTAACAAATTGCCACAAACTTAGTGGCTTAAAACAAGAGAATTTATTCTCTTACGGTGCTAGAGGTCAGAAATCTAAAGTGGGTCAGCAGGGCTGCATTCCTTTTGGAGACTCCAGGGCGGAATCTGTTTCCCTGTTTTCCCAACCTCTGGAGGCCTCCTGCATTCCTTGGCTTGCGGCTCCATCCTCCATCTTTAAAGCCAGCAGCGTGACACCTTCATGTCTCTCTCTTTGGTTATCCCGTCTCCTTCTCGCCCTTTGGCCCTCCTGCCTCTCTCTTACCAAGACTCCTGTGATTACCTTGAACCCACCTGGATGAGTCAGGCTCATCTCCCTATCTCAATATCCATAACTTAATCACATCTACAAAGCTCTTTTGCCGTGTAAGGTAACATATTCACAGGTTCTAGGGATTAGGATGTGGATACCTTTGGGGGAGGGTTGCGGGACATTATTCTGTATACCACAACGTTGCTGAACAAAAGTTTCTTAAGGTCTCTAAACCTTTTGTTTTTCTTCTGTAAAATGGAGTTTCTATAAGGATTAAATGGAGTAATGACTGTAAATGCACAATAAAAGTAAGGTACTTTGTTACACCTTCTAATTATTCTAGAACTAGACTGCTTATAAGTAAGTGATTTAAATATACTAAACTTATTTATGTCCTTCTTGCTGATACTTCGTTACTAGGGGTATAAATTTAAATTCAGAAGACCTCAGGAAACTTTTAAGGAGCTCCTGTATCAGTCAGGGTTTAGTGAAGGAAACAGAAAACTCTAGGTATTTTAAGTAGAAAGAAATTTTATACAGGGTGTTAGATAATTCTAAAACCATTGGAAGGGCTGGAGGAGCAGGGATCAGCGGCAGCCATTGCAATACTGAGTTTAAGAACACACTGCTGGGGCTTCCCTGGTGGCACAGTGGTTAAGAATCTGCCTGCCAATGCAGGGGACACGGGTTCGAGCCCTGGTCCCGGAAGATCCCACATGCTGCGGAGCAACTAAGCCTGTGTGCCACAACTACTGAGCCTGCACTCTAGAGCCCGTGAGCCACAACTACTGAGCCTGCGTGCCCCAACTACTGAAGCCCGCGTGCCTAGAGCTCGTGCTCTGCAACAAGAGAAGCCACCGCAATGAGAAGCCCGAGCACCGCAACAAAGAGTAGCCCCTGCTCGCCGCAACTAGAGAAAGCCCGCGCACAGCAACGGAGACCCAGTGCAGCCAAAAATAAACAAATAAAAAAAAATAAATTAATTAAAAAAAAAAAAAGAACACACTGCTGTAGTGGGGCTCTAGGGACCAGGAACCACTGCCAAAGTGAACACAGCTTCCTCTCTAGCCCCTTAAAGCTGGAGTCCAGAAATTCGAAGTCTGAGTCCAGCCACCACCTGCTTCTTGACACACTGAGACCTTGTTTGTCAGCAGAAAGTCACAGGAAGATGCTCTCAGCCTCACTCCCAAACTCCAAATCAAATTAAAGTGCATCCAGTCACCAGAGCCCATGAGGCATCTAGAACTCTGGCATCAGGAGAGTCTGGAAAGTGTAGATTTCAGCTTTCCAGCCTCTGCTGTGGGGAAGCACAGAGAATGAGATTGAATGCATGGTGAGCGGCACTCAATCAACCACATCCAAGTCAACCATATCCAAGCCAGTCTCTCCCCAGCACCGCACCTTGTTATTTGCGATTTGAAATATGTCCCTTGGAAGGAAGATCCCCTCCTATGACGTGCTGCACTGTAGGGCTTGAGAAACATTCTAAAACCCTTTCGATTGCAGCATGTAGATCTCAGAAGATATTCTTTTTTTGTATTTAAAACGTCTCCTTTGGGAAAATTTCCAACTTTCTTTTCTCTAAGTATTATAGACTATGCAATATATTTTTTAATTGAATACTTAAAAATATGTAACAATAAAAATTTGAAATACTGAAAAGCTAACATGGTGGGCTAGGAACTGTGAACAGCAGTCTTATTTAACAAAGGTCTGAAACACAGTAGGCACTCAGTGAATATGTTTCCTTGCCTAAAACATGGGTTGGCTAGCCTACGGATCTCCCATGTTGGAACTGAGTTTGTTGAATGAGTTAAAATGCATACAGCTAACTTAAATAGTGAGACTTAGTTCTCAAAGCAGGGTCTGGTGCAGATTAACTATGATCAAATATGTACCTTGTATTAAGTGGGTTCTCATTAAGGATTCTTTCTCTGTCCTTCTAGTCCGCATATAGTTTCTGCCTACCAGAGGCAAAAATGGAGGGAACCCTTGGTTTGGGGCTGTTCGAAGCTCATTCAGCCACATTTCAGCCCCAAAGAACCTCCAACCCTACTACGTCACATGGTTTTGGCCACATTAGCCTCTCTTGGTATAACCTTGAACATGGTGCACAATTCCTAAACCTTCTATCATAGTCTTGAGACGTATCAAAACAAAATAAAACAACAACAAGAGAGCAAACCATACAGGGTCCTTTGCCTTTGTTTTTCAAGGGAAGAAGGATCTTTTTGAATTACAGCACTGGAATTATCTGATGTGAATTGGGAAATGACTACTCTTTGCAGAAACTAAAATTACTTTAGTGGCACCTAAACACACAACTACAAAATATCAATTTAGTAGCCTATGTCAAGCAAAGAAGGTCTATATTTTTGGATTAGGAACATTACATTCTCTTCCGTTACACTAATTTACATAGATGGATGTCACCTTTAATACTATGTAAAGTGTAACTTCTATTTAATCATGTCCAATGCGTCGTTTATTTAGATAGGTAAAGATGTCTCCTTAACCTCACACATTGCAAAGATCTTACACTGAACACAAAGCACTGGTTTTTCAGTGTAAAATGAAGTGCAAGTTTAGAGCATTGCAGCAAACTGTCAGAGCCCCTGCAGAACACCTTGGGCTGGGTGGTCGGTGTTGTGAGCAGCCTTCATGGCCTCCCCCCACAGTGGTGTGTTTGGAAAGTCCTAGCAAATCTGGCTCTGTGCAAGCAACTGAGGGGCACGTTTTTTCCCGTGAATCGAATGAAACACCCCTCCACAGACCCACCCACGGAGGGCCCCAGGAACAGCTGGGGGGAATTAAATGGCGTTTATTCTTGTATTGGTTATGGCCACAAGCCAGGAATTCTATACCCAAGACGCACGCAGCCTCCAGCACACATGAGCAGCAGAATTGACTGTGACTGGAGCTCCACTCTTACTGCAGACAGGATGTGAATGATTAATTTTTCTATTAAAAAATTCCTGAAGGATATGGAGGGACTGTTTATTTTTTTGCTCTGGGCCTGGTTTTCCTGATACCCGTGTCATTCTCATGGGTCTACACAAGAAAGAGGAGAATTGCACAATTATGCCATAGATTCATATGACTCACACAACTAATCTGGTCAGAAATGTCCACAAGCATCTGGTCTCAGATTCGCTAAGTAATTATCTCGTGATTTCATGTGACATTTTGAGCACTGGACTTACAGTCAGAAAGACTCAATATTATAAAAATATGATTTCCCTCAAATTAACCTGTAAGTTCATCTGGAAGATTAAATGTGCTGAAATAGCTGAGACTTTTTTGGGAAAAAAAAAAAAAAAGAAAGACTTATGTGGTGGGGACCAGCCTTGTCAGATGAAAAACATGCTATAAAGCTACAGTAACTTAAATGCTGTGGTATTAGGTGAGAAGAGATATTCAGATTAATAGAACAGAATAGACAAGACCTAATGACTATGGGAATTGAGTATATAATAAATATTGTAATTAAAATCAATGAAGGTATAGATTGTACAGGAGGTTGTATTGGGACATTTGGGAAGAAATTAAGTTACAATGTTTCATTTTAGGATATACTACCTCTCTCTCAGTCGTGTCAAGTCTGGATGGATTAAAGATTTAAACATTTAAAAATACATGAGAGACTAAAGAAAATATAGGAGAATTTCTGTGTGTGTGTGAGAGAGAGATGTGGAAGTGGAGAAGTCTTTCTAAACACAGCTCTAAATCCTGGAATCATAAGAGAAGAAGTGTCTTCATTTGACTCCATGAAAGTAGAATAGACAGTTCACAGAAAAAGAAATACAAATTCCTATATACAGGGCTTCCCTGATGGCGCAGTGGTTAAGAATCTGCCTGCCAATGCAGGGTACACGGGTTCGAGCCCTGGTCCGGGAAGATCTCACATGCCGCGAAGCAACTAAGCCCGTGAGCCACAACTACTGAGCCCACGTGCCACAACTACTGAAGCCCACGTGCCACAACTACTGAAGCCCACGTGCCTAGAGCCCGTGCCCCGCAACAAGAGAAGACACCGCAATGAGAAGCCCGCGCACCGCAAGGAAGAGTAGTCCCCGCTCGCAGCAACTAGAGAATGCCTGTGCGCAGCAACAAAGATGCAACGCAGCCAAAAATAAATACATAAAATTAAAAAAAAAAAAAAAAGAATTCGCCTGCCAATGCAGGGGACACGGGTTTGAGCCCTGGTCCGGGAAGATCCCACATGCCGCGGAGCAACTAAGCCCGTGCGCCACAACTACTGAGCCTGCGCTCTAGAGCCCGCGAGCCACAACTACTAAGCCCGTGCACTACAACTACTGAAGCCCGTGCGCCTAGAGCCCGTGCTCTGCAACAAACGAAGCCACCGCAACGAGAAGACTGCGCACCACAACGAAGAGTAGCCCCTACACCCTGCAACTAGAGAAAGCCCACGCGCAGCAACAGAGACCCAATGCAGCCAATAAATAAATAAATAAAATAAGTTTATTAAAAAATTTAAAAAAAAATTCCTATATACATATAAAAACATGCTCATTCTCATAATTAAGGAAATGCTAATTAAGCATAAAAGGAATACTTTTTGCTTATCAGGCAACTTTTAGAAGTTTCAAAATAAGATTAGTGAGAGAGTGAGGAAAGAAGGAGTATTTTCATATTTTGAAAGCATACATGATATAGCCTTTGTGAAGGCAACTTGACACTATCAATCAAACTTTTAAATGCACATAACATTTGCCTGACAATTATACTTTGATATTATGGCAAAAATATGCCAAGATATTTATTGCAGCATAGCTTGTACCAACAACTATAATTGAAACAATCTAAATGAGCAAGGAAAATAACTAAGTTATGATGTATCCATGTGATGTAATGTTATCTAACCATTAAAAAAAGCCATATGTATTGATACATAAAGGTTACAAAATAGATAAATAAATGGAAAAAAAATTCATGATACAGAAAAATCTTTAAAACATGTAATAAATGAAAACATGATCACAGGTGTAAAATTTTCCAAAAATGTTATGTAGCTAATATAAATGTAGGCATATGCATATTATATTTTTTTCTGAAGTGAAAACTGTTAACAGTGATTATCTTTAGGGAGAGGATCCAGGGAAGGCAGTTTTGTGTGTATGTGGATGGCAGGGGTTGGGGGTAGGGGTGAGGAGAAATTGGTAGGAATTCGCCATGGAAACGTTGATTCAAGCTAATTTATGATTTGTCTTGAATCCCAAGTTAAAGATTTGGAACTGGAACTGTAGGCAACAAGGTAAACAATTACAGATTTTTAATAAATTTTATTTGAACTTTCGAATAAATATATTAACATAGTTCAAAATCAAAAGAAAAATAAATGATTTTTAGTGAAAAATTTTCCTCTTATCCTTGTCTTTCGTCCTCCCAGTTTGCCATCCTCTCAATACAGGTAACCACTGTTATTTTTCTAGTGTTTCCTTCAGAGTTTCTTTATATATTTATAAGCAAATATAACTATGCATATTTTTGATATATTATGATAGCTATTTTTCTTTTCTTTTTCATACAAAATTTGGAGTATTATACATACTGATCAGCACCTTGCTTTTTTTTTTTTTTTTTTTTTTAACTTCAGGTTTGGGAGAACTTTCCATATCACTACCTACAGATATGCATTCATTTTTTTGTGCAGGTGCATAATATTCCATTGTATGGGTCACCAAAACTAAACTAATTTAATTAGTCCACTTTTGTTGGCTGTTTGGATTGTCTCCAGTACTTTTCTACAAAAAAATAGACTTCTTCGTACCCAAAGGGATAATATTTTAAAATTTCAAATTTCAGTACATCCGGGACATCAACCTTTTAGGATAGATACTGGCCATGAATTAACCAGTTGGGCTTTATGTGTATGTTCCAGTTAAATATTAGCCCTGAGAAATCTTTTTGCAGATAAACAAACAGATCTGTAGAATGTGTAATCTGTAGAATCCATAGATATATTCTCAGAAACAGAATTGTTGGATTAAAGGGTATAGGTGTTTAACAAATACTGTCAAATTGTCCTGCATAGGAGTTATGCCAATTTTTACTCTCGCAGGCTCTTTTTTTTCCTACAACCTTGTCAGTAGAGTGTTACCACACTTTTGCTGATCAGATAACTGAAAAGTGGCATCTCAGGATAGTTTTTATTTTCATTTTTCTTAATATGAATAAGATGAACAACTTTTCATATGGTTAAGGGACATTTTTGGGTTTTTTTCCTAGTGAACTGGATGTTTACCTCCTTTGCCTATCATTCTATGTTATTCTATATGTTGATAACTTTTTTTCCTTATTGATTTCTAGGAGCTCTGATGCAATAGGGAGATTAGCTCGTTGTCTAAGATATGAGCTACAATCCCCACCCCTCAGTTAATCAGTTATCTTTTGGCTTTACTTCTGGTGTTTTCATTCCATGCTGAATTTTTTTTCCTCCCTTTACAGCTTCTTGATTTTAAGTCATAATTAGAAAGACTTCTCATACTCCAAGATTATAATAGAGTTCTCCAATGTGTTCATTTAATAGTAGTGAAGTTTTCACATTTAATTCTATGATCTACTTGGAATTTCTCCTGCTGCCAGCTGGGAGGTATGGATCTAACTATGTAGTTTCATTGAAGATTTCTGCAGTTTGTCTTACACGACGTCATGGTCATTTCCTGTAATGATGAATGATTTGCCTGATACAAAGTTTTGTGATGTATTTTCTACCCAATGTCTGACCACTCATAATTGGCATTTGTAGCAGACACTGCTGGCTGCCCAGCTGATAGCTGTCTCCTCCATTTTCCTTGTTACAGAACCCTAACTTTGCTTGGGTGACTAGCCCTCCATGATGTGACTTAGGGTAAATCTTCGTTAACATAAGCCTGCCATTCCTCTTCTCAGGGACTGGTTTCAATGGTGGCATGTGACCTCTTTCTGGCCAATGAGATGTGGGAAAGGTCTGCTGGAAGGCTTCTAAGAAAGTTTTCTTCTGTCTTAAAATGAGACCAAAAAGGGAAAAAACAATACTTCTTCCTCCATTTTGTAAGGCATTGTCAGATTTACATGGGGCTCTAGGAACTGAGACAGCCACTTTCTATGTGTGACACGAGCCAGCCAAAGGTGAAGCTGACTGCTATTTTTAGCAGAGCCGGACGATGAAAAGAACCTGAATCCTGGTTGGTGTCACTGAGATACTGAATTCACCACTTTGCAGCCATTCTTCCTTTGGACTTCCTGCTAGATGAAAATAAATTTTCTTCATTGTCAAGTAATGAGCAATGGGTTGTCTGCTAATTGTAGCATCCTAATGCAGTGGTCCACAAGTGTTGCACATACCGTGACATCCAGTCACACAAATACAAAGCACCTTTGACAAGAGTTCTTAACATTGTCTTCAGGTTGGTTACTCAGCCTCGCATATTGACGTATTTAACGTGTCTCCTGGGCCAGCTCTGTGCAGCGCTGCCACAGCAGAGTTCTGACCAGAACGTTCAAGTAGGTGTATAAAAATTCACAACATTATTTTAAGTTTAAACATGTGATTTATACTCCAAGCAGAATTTTTTATAATTTCAATTTCCTGTATTTAATGGAGCAAATTATCGGTAATATATTCACAATCTATTTCTGAAAAAAAAAATTGAAAACATTAAACCATTTATATAGGGGTGTACCTTATTCCTTTTGCCTCAGGCTCCAACATGGCTTGGCATGGCATTGTTGAATCCTGTTTTTATTTAAAATTGTGCTCTTTTATTCATTATTTATTTTTGCATTAATTTTGATTTTTTAAAATATTGCATAAAAATAGTATTTTTCTTGATTATTGAGGGTTTTTTTTTGGGCTGCCTTAATTTTTGCACCTGAGGTGAGTATCTCACTGATCTCGTTCTAGTCCCAGGCCCTCTAGCCACCATGTCCCTGGGGCAGCACAACGTGTGCAAGGTTTCTAGATGATGTGACCCGATTCTCTGCTGTCTAACTTTTGGGATTTACAGCCCCCCAATTCTAAAGATGACTCGTTTTCCAGAGACTCTCTGGTATGCCCCTCCTATTTTTCTCCTTGTCTTAGCATCTTCATGTTAGGAAAAATGCCCCCTGCACCCTCTACCCCTCACCCCCAAATCCCCACTGAATAAGCCCTAACAGCAATTCTGTGTGTGGAACTTTGAATTATGATTTAGAAATGCAAGAGCCAGTTGTTTATTTTGGATCAAGTCAGCAGATTGTCAGGCCCAAGGCAATATATGTAAAAAGCTCTTTGTAAGTTAAATTTATTTTATTATAATAGCAAGTGTTTTTATCTTTTCTAACCCATAGGCAAGTGAAGTATTTTCTGCAGTCAGGCTGGGACAGGAGACATTTTCGGATAAATTACCTCTTACTACACTCTGGAGACATCGTTCATGCTGCTGCATCAGAACTTGCAAGGAGAGGCTATCTGGCAGATTCTTAAAGTGGACAGAAAAGGAAATCGAAAGCGTCTTTCCTAATATAGTAGTCATTGAGATAAAAGGTTTAGATGAAGTGATTTTTACATTCAGGCCCCGGATACCTTTTTAAAGATGGGATTCAAATTCACTGGTAAGTACGATGGCAGAAATAAAAAATTGAAATTAGTGGGAAAATGTCAATTTCTCACTTAACAGGATTTAGAAATGTCTGTTTAGCATGAGGCTTAAAATGTGGCCGTTCTACTATACAGCTTTTGTAGATAGGAGACAGCCCACGGCTCAGCTGAGACTTTGCGCTCCCGTATCTTCGTCTTTCTTGCTGCTGCTGTCAGATTACCAGCTCATTAGTATTTAAATCAGCTCATAAATATTTCCTGGAAATTCACAGTTGCTTAAGCCTCACCACTATTCATTTCCAGTTCTTCTTTAGTCTTATTTCAAGCCTTTGCTTCTTAGGCTGATAACATTGCGGGAGGGTGGCTGTCATTACACGTTCACCTTCCTGATGTATGGGGATGACGAAGGAATGGCGGCAGACCTCTTAGAGGATAAAGATGAGAAGCAGAGAAAGGATGCAGGAGGAAATTTTACTCCATTTCCTTTGTACAAATACAATTATCTAATGATGGACCAAGGAAGTCTGTATAAAATAAGAACAGCCCCAAAGCATATGCCAATGCAATTTGACCTGAATGAACGTTTCTTTCACATACTCTTTAAAAGCTTTGAAACACAGATGAAACATTTCACTGGGGGCAGGCCCTGGATGTTCCCACTGGGGAGATGGTTGCATGTTACAAAACCTCTTCTGTTCAACATAAGAGCTGTATTTCTAATTATAAAATAATGATGACGGAGAAGGGCCAGTTCCATCACGATATTCTGTGTATTTCTTAGCATTCTGCCAGAGTTCGACCCTAATACCCACATACACTCCCAACAACCAGTTCTTTAAAATGTGTATGAATAAAATTTAACCAGTGACAAATGAGAGGAAAATAAATATATTATATTTCATTGAATTTAAAGTGCCATTGCTTCTAAGCTCCATAATTGTATATATCTCAAAGAAAAAAGTGCTACTGATTAAAGTGGGACATACTATTGATTGTAAGTACATCCTGATTTCGGAGGTGTGAAAAAAAAATGGGAACCAGTGGAATATGTTAATTTTAAAAACAGCTTGTTCTGAAAGAATAAAGATCATTTGGTAGCTATATTACTTGAAAGAATGTTGATAATAGTGTTAATCTCTTTAGCAGGAACATCCACACTAAGAAGCAATGACTTTTCCAAAATCATATGCCAGAGAGATGCGAGAAGCACAGAGAAGCTAAACTCTTGGGACAGACCCTGAGAGTTTGCCCAGGACAAGGGCACACTGATGGGGTCTTGTCACTGACAGTCTCATGGCATTCAGTCCTGTGCTCCAAATGTCTCCTAGAGATAAACTCCACAGTAAATAGAGACATATGCCAGGCCCAGGCAATTAAGATATAATTTGGGGCTACAAAGCACCCAGTCCTATTAAACATAGTCTAGACAACTTAACCTGTGATTCGAGACCCCACAAGATCTGGTCTGAAACTTTCTTTTTTTTTAAGTTTTATCCCCCCCTCCAACTTTTCTACATGTAATCCATACTTTCACCAAATTAAATTACTGAATTTTCTTAAACACACAGTGCATTATCTCAGTTCCCTGTCTTTGCTTATACCAGAGTTTCTCCAACGTGGCACTGCTGACACTGTGGGCTGGGTACTTCCTTTTTGTGGAGGGCTGTCCTGTGCACTGCAGGGTTAGTAGCAGCACCTCTGGCTGCTGTCCACTAAATTCCAATAACACTTCTTCCCAACAACCAAAAACGTCTTTAGACATTGCCAAATGTCTCTGGGGTTAGCAGGATAAAATCACCACTGGTTGAGAACCTCTGCTTATACCATGCTGGTCTAGGGAAAGAAAGAATGCAAACTTTGGTCTCAAATGTTCATGAGCTGGTGGACATTTAAATGTGGTAGCCACTCAGCACCCGTTCTCTCTTTCTAACAACACCCTATTTTCTTTCGGGGGAATTTCCTTTCCCCGCTGTATGTTGACTTGATGGGACTCTAAGTCTTGGAGATAGTGTCTTGCCCACCCCTCTCCAAGTGGTGGACATGTGGAAGTGAGCTTGGCCAATCCAAAACTTTCTGTTAGGACATGGACCATCTTAAGCAGAGTGATGGCAAAGATGGTAAAAAATGTTGGTGTAAACTGACCCCTAAGTGAGATGGTTGAGAAATCCTTGCTCTCTTTGTATCTGTCCTAACCCCTATTAGGACAGGAGGTTTTTCTGACTCAGGTTTCTAGATTTCCATCCTCTCTATATCCCTCTAATAAATGATATTCTTGGTTAAATATGCCAGAGTTGTATTCTGTTGCTTATCTACAAAGGTGCCCAGTTGAGACACTGCTGTTGATTAGTTTTGTGTTTTCAACCAGTCTCTTAACATCTTCAAACCGGTATTTCTCTTCTGCAAATTGAAAGTAAAAGCTTTCAAATTTGCAAAAGATGTCCTCCCCACAATCTCTGCCTCTTTAAATCTAGGTTCTGTGTTAAGTTCTGGAAATGAATGAGATACTGCCTCTGCCCTTGTGGGCTCACTTTCTTCCTCCGACAAAATTAGTGGCAGGACCCAGATAACACAACAGAGCAGAAAAGCCATTCTGAGTAGAAACAGTACCAGCAAGTCAAACAGTATTGGCTGAAACTGGCCTTTATCCTGGCCACGCCTGCATATCACTCCCTTTTGTGCTTACTCCTTGCTAAAGGCCTCCGTCCCTCCAGAGGGAAGAGAAGGCTCTGGTCAAGGAGCTATATGCACTCATTATTCTATACCCCCAGCCTGCCTAGGCTGCTGAAGTGTCTGAGATTCTGCAGTACTGCTAGGTTAGCAGCGGGAGCAAATCAAGGAATTCAGGGTCAGCATTTTCTGTTTCTCATCTGACAAACAAGGTCAGGTACTTCTTTGAGCACTGCAGTTCCAATAGCTGGGGAATACAAAGAGACAAAGAAGGGAAGGTTTTCCAGAAAGACTGGTGGTTAGGCACCAGGTGGGTTTAAGTTTTCAGCTTTTGTCGTGGGAGAGGAAAGTTCTCCTCAACCCAGGCTTCACCTTTTCAGAGTGGGGAAAAAGAATCTGGGGTGAGAGTCTCTTTTGTACTCCTTTGCTTCCTGCACTGAAGCAGGTGCAGAACTGAGTTCCCCAGGGAATTAGAACGTCATTTTCCATCAATGTTTATGGCCATTAGTCCCAATTCTTACTATTTATCACTACGGCCAACTCTGAGCCTTGAAACAGATGAAGGAGAAGGTTGCACAAGCCAGTGAAAGAAATAGATGCTCTGGCTTTCAGAGCCGAGAGAGCTGAGGTTCCGGCCAGAGGGGAACCTCAACTCAGGGCCTGTGAGTACTTTTGTCTCTCCCCCAGCAACCCTTGGCCAGATAAGCCCTTTAAATTGAAGGCAGCCTATGTCCCCAAACACCTTTCTGTGTACCTTAATATTTCTAACTCTCCAGGGGTATGTATTTCAGTCTCTTTCCTTGTAACAAATTTCATAACTAATGTTATTCTGGCTAATGAAGCAAGAGGGTAACATTCATTAGAGAGAGCTGGGTGAGTTGAAATCCTAGACCCTGGGACAAAACCATCTCTGCTGGGCTGTCCCTCCTTTGTTAAGTTAGTAAGCACTAAACACTCTGTTGTATGAGGATTGTCTAAAACATTCCTTTTAGAAATGTTTAATGAAATATGGAATGCTCTCCCTGGGCAGAAGAAAAGTGAGACTTCGGTCCAGACCCCAGGTTTTCTGTGGGACATCTTTACCTGGATGCTCTATGGTACCCTTGAAATCAGCATGTCTAAAGATGGGCTTATTCATATACACATTACTATATTTAGAATAGATGGCCAACAAGGACCTACTGTATATCATAGGGAACTCTGCTCAATGTACTGTAACAACCTAAATGGAAGAAGAATAGATACATGTGTATGTATAACTGAACCACTTTTCTGTATACCTGAAACTAACACAGCATTGTTAATCAACTATACTCCAATATAAAATTTAAAAGTTTTAAAAATACAGAAAAAAAGAAAAAAATGAGAAACTAGGAATAAACCAATGCTTATCAAAAAAAAAAAAAAAGGGCTTATATCATTCACTCAGAAACTTCTTTTCACTTTTCTCCTCTCTTGGTGAACGGCACCATCATGCCCATGGTGGCCAATCCAGACACCTGGGAGTCATCTTAGCCCCTCCTTCTCCCACACTCCCCACCCACCTCACATTCCATAGGTCAATAAGGCCTGCCCATCTCTCAGAACCATCATCTGCTCCTTATCCCTACTGCCCCTCCCTTATTTCAGGATTCGTCATTTCTCACCTGGTCTCTGACTGACAACAGATTTTTTGGGCTGGTATTTAGTTCTCCATCTGCTTTCCTCCATTCTATCCTTCAAATGGCTGCACCAGTAACCTTTCTAAAATGCAAACTCTCATGGCTTTCACCTCTAACGTCTCTGTGCCCCAGTGAGTAATCCAATTCCCTGGCACCAAATATGAATGGACTCCTGCCAAATTTTCAGACTCATATTCTGCCATTCCTTTTGTACCAAGCACTCTGATCATGCCAAACTATTTGAAGTTTCCTAACTGGTCCATGGCCTTTCACACCTTCATCCCTATGTGTGTGCTCTCCATTCATTCATAAATAAACCTCTCTATTTCAGCCATATAGTATTCCAGCATGGAGGACATATTTCTTTTGCCAGTACTTTGATATTCTCTTGGGAAACCACCTCCCACACTGTTTTTTCATGTGGCTAATAAGTTCCCCTTCTCCCTTCAGGAGTAGGACTCTGATCCATACTGGGCCAACTAGTATCACAGGAATGGTGTGCCCCTATCTGGGCCAATCAACGCCGTCTCTGAGACTTTTGCTGGTTGCTAAGCTAATGGTATCCTGGGCCTCCTCTTGCCCTTGTTTCTACAACCTGTGAGCCTGGAACATTCCAGGAGCCACTTCCATTACTTGCAGCAGTCTTCTCCAGAGAGTACTCTGGGACTCAATTTCATCTTACAACCCGATTCTATGTGTTTCCCATATTTTAAGGATACTTTACAATGGCTGGCTCACAGAGAATATTACATTTTGCTTTTCAGGTTGGTTTTAGATTTTTAAAAAATAAATATTGTCACTTCTCTTATATGGTAACTGGCACATTGCCTTGTAATTACCTGTGTACTTATCTGTCTCTGGACTGGACTCCTTACGGATACACAATAACTAATTACCTGTCTGGCTGGCACTTGGTTGTCACTCATAAATGTTTGTTGAATCACCTACTAAACAAACAGTTGACCTTGCATTCACCTTTCCTGGATGGTTCCAGAGATTCTAGTGCTTTTCAATGTACAGAATTTTTGTATGACCTTGTAATCGATTAAATTTTCATTCATCAAATATTTACTTCTTCCACCAGGATTCCATGAAAACAGTATACTTCTCCTCCCTTGACTTCTGCTTTGGTTACTTCCTTTGACCAATGGGATATAAGGGGATGAGATGTGAGCAGAGGCTTGGCAGTTGCTTGCCATCTCATACTTCTGCTTTTCTCCATGAGAAGAGCCTGCCTCAGGTAAGATGCTGGTTCAGTGAGGATGAGAGACAAGTGCAGCAGATCTGGATCCAACCAACAGCTTGGAGCCTAGATAAAAAGTACTCCAGCTTACCCACGGATGTGTGAGTGAGAAGTACTGATGCTTATTGTTGTCTGCCACTGAGATGTGAGTGGCTTGTGATGCAATATCATTGTGGCAATAGTCTACTGAAACACATCTACATCAGAACTACCTGAGCGCTTCTTAGGAATGAGATTTTTGAGCTCCACCCTAGACCTAATAACTAATCATCTCTAGGGTGTTTTTATATATCTGTATTTTACCAAGATCTCCAGGAGATTCTCATGCTTCCTACTGGGCTACAACAGTTATCACCATGCTATTTTCGTCGACATGGAAAGAGCAGTAGGTTAGCACCCACAGAGCTGCTACATTTACCTACAGAAAAGCTGTTCTGAGAAATTTGGGGCTGTAAAGAAGCCAGGAAGCAAAATTCCTCACTGAATCATTTAATTAAAGGGGTGGGAATTCAGAAACTTAAAGGCTTCTTGAGGTGATTTAAAAACATAGTATTTCTCAAAAAGCTATCTTTGCACACACGTACCCAGTTAATATCTCCTGTTTAAATTTGAATAAGTTAAAACTAATTGGCCTACAGAACATTAATAATAACACAATATTAATTAAACATGTACTTAGTAAGCTCTCACTAAAAACAGCAGGCATTTCAGAAGACAATGGAAAAATCAAATATGTCAAAGAGCTTCTAGCTTAGTTAGGCATGTTCCCTCCATGTGCAGAGATGGGCAGTTTTAAGAAAAATAAGTGACACGGTTCTTGCCTTCCAAATGCTTCCACGGGATGACTGCTATCATTTCTTTAGGCACCTAGTCATCTTTCTCCCCATTTGTTCTCTTTGGAACCTTTGATTCCTGTCTCACGGAGAGTAGTCTTTTTAGTCACAAGACAAAACACTCTCTCTCCTCAACCTGAATTCAACCCTGGCACTCTCGGCCCAGGTTTCTTCTTTAGTGTACTTGTATACTGCCCAGAAATTTCACCACTCAGCCACTGTGCAGGTGAGCAAACTTCTGAATTCAGGTTCTGCATTCTGTGTCCTCGTCCTACCTGGCCAGGAACATGGATCATGAACAAGAAATTTCAAAATGGACCTTTCAGGTCATGAGATCCATGGCTTAAGAAAGCATTTTCAGTAGTAGGTAGAAGGAGAACATTGAAATCTGCAGGGAATCTCACTCTGTGACTCATATGCAGCTGAAGCAAGTATTGATTTGTGTTATTTGCTCATCTGAAGCTCATCTGTTAACCTCGGGGAATGGGTTACTCAAGTAACCTTTGGTCACTGACAACACAGAGCCCACAATATACTTCTTCCTCTCCTAACAATACAACATCATGTACTTAGCAAATTGCCCTGTGCCTTTCCTCATGTTACTCATCCTAACCAGGGTTTTGCCCTGTGAGACTTAAATTCTAAAAGACAGCTAAGCTCATATCATGATGTCATCCTTATCATCTTACATGGACAGTTCCTAATGGCATCAAACTTTGTGAAATGCAAGCATTTCTAGCATAAGAATTGTGCATTTGATACGTTGTTTTCTACCTGGAGTTCCCTAAAAAAATATTTAACAACCGTTAAACAGGGGAACAGAAACAGTAAGCTTGTGGGCTGAACATCTCAGTAACTCTAGCCCGTGAATCAATTGGTATTACTTGGCAGTTCTATTTTCATTACCGAGACATCCCATGACTGAGCATTCAAGAACTGCCAACAGCGATCCAAATGGCTTGGCTCAGGGGAACTTGCATTCCCTGCTGGATCTGCTCCTGGATGATGGTCTGGGGTTGGAATCACCACTGCCATTTGTCCTCTGAGGCAGATGCTATTGGTATCCCACCCAGATCCTCTTTTTCTAGGCTGGAGCTCCCACCCCACTCCATTTGCTGTGGGTGTTGGCTGCTCAAAGCAGCTCACAGCTGCCTCTTTCTTTGGGCACCTGCCCCTAGCCAGTGGGAGAGCCCTTACCCACAGAAGCCAGGGAGGTTATGACGCCCCTCCAGGGAGGGTGGTCCGTAACCCGTGACTGACTGACAGGGTGTGGTATACAAGTCCAGCCCCCTTGCCTCAGGCAGAACAAACTGTGGTACAACTCGTGCTCCAGAGTTCTCCATGAGGTAAGGATGAGGCTAGACTTCTCCTGAGACAACACATTTTCTTAAAAATTTCCTTCCCCGGGCTTCCTTGGTGGCGCAGTGGTTAAGAATCCACCTGCCAATGCAGGGCACACGGGTTCGAGCCCTGGTCTGGGAAGATCCCACATGCCGCGGAGCAACTAAGCCCGTGCGCCACAACTACTGAGCCTGTGCTCTAGAGCCTGCGAGCCACAACTACTGAGCCCGCGTGCCACAACTACTGAAGCCCGCGTGCCTAGAGCCTGTGCTCCACAACGAGAAGCCACTGCAATGAGAAGCCCGTGCACCGCAACGGAGAGTAGCCCCCGCTCACTGCAAGTAGAGAAAGCCCACGCCCAGCAACGAAGACCCAACACAGCCAAAAGTAAATAAATAAAATAAATAAATTTATAAAAACAAAAAAAAAATTTTCCTTCCCCAATTCTGCTTCTCTCACTCCCTTACAGGTTTTCCCCGAGATTACTCTCTCACTCTGTCAACAAATTGCTTACACAAGAATCCCAGTCTCAGGTGTTGCTCCCAAAAAGCCTGTCCTAAGACATCTTTCCAAATAGGGTGAGAGAAATCTGTCCTAATGATATATTGCTACTGAGAACAACGTGGCTGAGTACCAAACACCAGTGCGAAACTCTTCAGATGCACTTAAACACCACAGGAAATGCAAGAAGCTGCCAATTGGTCAGATGTAGTTACAACAGATACAGATCTGGATACAATGTACACAGACAGACCTCTTCATTTGAACTTGAATGGAAATATCTTAAAATCCAGCAGAGTTGCAAATAGGAACTCATCATTCATGTAACAGTTACACTTATTAACCACTGGAAAATTCACCTCTGATAGCAGGTTGGCAAAGAATGCAAGTCACATGTCATGCTCACACATTTAGGTAGTAACAGAGCAACAACAGAATTTTCAGAAATGAGTGACTAAATAGTAATAATAATAATAAAATAATTGATATTGTTCATCCCAGGTAAGGTACTAGGTGTTTTATCCAAAGGCCTTGTTACTTCCACTACATAACTCTATCAACACCCAGTTAGCATAGCAAGAACCCCATTCAAGTGTGATTCATCAAAGGCACTTGTCTCTACAACTGCAAAATGGTTGGAAGATGGTGGAAAACTGGTACCATGGCTGGGGCACCTTCCTCTGAATGAAAGATCAGTCCTTGCCTTTTTGAAACAATTAAGGTAATCACCACTTCCATCTTCTAAAGGCCTTTCTCCTCATCCCAAGCATTTTCAGTCTCTTTCTTTTATGTTTCAATTAATGTACCACCTGTTCACTGGAAGCTGTGCTTTTAGCTGAACTACTAAAAGCAAGAAAGCATTAATCAAACATTAGCACTTTGTTGAAGTCATCTGTAATCCAGAAGTGGCAGACAGTGAAATCTTGACACATAACTACCTCTAACCTTCTTTTGAGAACTCATTTGCCTAGGTTATTTACACTCTTTAGCAGGTTCCCTTCTTTCCACAGCTGGAATTCTGAGTTTTTAGGCTGCCTGTGAGATATTGAGGACACGCAGAAATTTATGTACTAATTGGTTATACGTCTCAGAGAAAGGCATATGTGCGCACTCTGTCTTAAGAATGTCAAGGTGTTGGTAATGAACTTTCACAGGCAGGGAGTTGGCAGGGCCTGTGTATCTGGGCACCGCCCCATCACAGATGCTGCTTGGAAACTTCTTCTCAAATGGAAGAAATGTCCTTCCTATGAAATAAGAGTCCCTCTGTGGGGGCTTCCCTGGTGGCGCAGTGGTTGAGAATCTGCCTGCCAATGCAGGGGACACGGGTTCGAGCCCTGGTCTGGGAAGATCCCACATGCCGTGGAGCAACTAGGCCCGTGAGCCACAATTACTGAGCCTGCGCATCTGGAGCCTGTGCTCCACAACAAGAGAGGCCACGATAGTGAGAGGCCCACGCACCGCGATGAAGAGTGGCCCCCGCTTGCTGCAACTAGAGAAAGCCCTCGCACAGAAACGAAGACCCAACACAGCCAAAAATAAATAAATAAATAAATAATTTAAAAAAAAAAAACAAAAAAAGAAAAACTCTTACTTTAAAAAAAATAATAATAAAAAATAAAAAAAATAATAAAAAAAAAAAGAGTCCCTCTATGTATGCTGGGGATACTATCTAAAGGGCAATGCACTAGTCTTTTCTCTCTCTGTTCAACATTCTCTCTCCTGGGGTAATCGGATCAGTGTACATGTTAGTTTCAAGATTATTCACCTTAAAACGCATTTCCCTTCCTTGATCCCAAATCACTAACTTATTGATTTCATTCTTCCCCTTCCAGCAAAACTGATAGGAAGAGTTGCCTATACATAGTGTCTCTACTTCTTTACCTTTCACTCACTCTTCCCTCTAGGGCAGGCTTGCACACCCACCTCTCCACTGAAACTGCTCTCCTTGAATCATCAATGACCTCCGTGTTGATGACCCTACAAATGATAGATATTTTTCTGTCCTTGTCTCATTTGGCCTCTGGGTAGCATTTCATTGCTGAATACTCTCTCCCTCTCTCAGTAGTTTCCTGACTTCCATGCAGTGATGTGCTGGTAAACCGGCTCCAAGGAGGGGGAAAAGCCCTGATGTGTAGCATTTTCCTTTTTCCACAGTGTAAATAAATACTCCCATCATGGCCAATATCAAGCTCTCAATGGTTTAACAATGGCTCACATACCACCACTTCCATGAATGGAATCCTAACACCACTTATCCCTGGTTTTCTCCTTTAACCTCTTACCTGCTTCTTGCATTTTGTTGGTCTTTCCTCCACAATCAAAATTCTAAACGTTGATTTTCTTCAGGCTTTGGATCTGGGACCTCTTCTCTTTTCCTTTCTTTCTTCATAGAAGATCTCAACTATCCACATGGCTTTCTTTCCTTTAAAAATTTTTTAAAATTGTATTTATTTTAGGCAATAACAATGGAAATTATATTAAAATACTTCAAGAAGTTTCATGTCTGCTCCTGTCCCCATCCACCCCTACCCCTTTACCCTTCAGGTAACCCTTTTGTATTCTTCCTTGTATGTTCTTCCAGTGTTTCCTTTTGTATGTGCAAATGTATGCATATGTGTGAGTATATGTGTGTGTGTGTGTGTATGCATGTGTATTCTTATTTCTCCCCTTTCTTACACAAAAGGCAGTATCAAACATTATTCTGCCTCTTGCTTTTTTCCCTTTACTGTATATGCTAGAGCTTTTTCTATATCAGTACAGAGACATCTGCATAATTTAATAAATACTATCTATATGCTTACTACTACTAAACTTATACGTTCAGTACAGACCTCTTTTCTCAGTTATAGACTTTCCCGGTGCTTACTTGACCCTTGATATCTCAAATATTTCACACTATGTCCAAAATGAAACACTCCTTTTCACCTCCCGTGGCAGACATTACTTTGTTGGTCCACCCAATCCCCGTGACCAGGTCAGAGCATCCTTTCCCAGCTGCTGTGAGTACTGGCTGCTGATGGCTCACAGCTACCCCCTTCCCTGGAGAATTGCCTTCAGCTGAAGTGACCCACCTTGTCCTAGAAGTTATCCTCACAATCAACCACTCACTGATCCCAGTGTTAGGGAACTGTTGACCGAAACCGTCCACCTTGGCCAGACATGATGATAACCTCTTGCATGAGTTGTCTCACAACAGGAGGTCCTGATAAAGAACTCGGTGCTGCCTCTGAACATTAACCCCTCCCTCCTTTTGGGAAGGGCCGAAAGGAGGGAGGGGACGCCAGCCCATAATATGTCTTGTAAAACGAACCAGGAAGAATTTGGGAGGGGCCAAAGGGAGGAGCGAGGAGATGATGCGTCCTGCCAACCTCCCAGAAGCCCTCACGCTGGAATCCATCTTGGCTGAGAGACGTGCGTGCCACCAGGAAGAACACTGAGTCAGACCAAATATAGGCCAAGCAAGATGACTGGCCAGAGACAACCCGGAAACTAACCCCATTACCATAAAACCTGAGACTCTGAGCCACGTGGCAGAGCTGGGTTCCCTTACTCTGCTGCTCTCCAGCCAGGCTCCCCTTTCCAATAATGTGTTCTGTGTGTCTCCTCGAACAATTCATTTCCAAATGTTAGACAGGAGCCCATTCTTGGGCCCTGGAAGGGGTCCTCCTTCCTGCAACACCAGGACAGCTTGTCTTAATAGGGGACAGACAACTTTGCACTCTATACTTCACTGATTTTTTTTTTAATTTAATTTTATTTTTGCCTGCATTGGGTCTTCGTTGCTGTGCGTGGGCTTTCTCTAGTTACAGTGAGCAGGGGCTACTCTTCGTTGTGGTGCGTGGGCTTCTCATTGCGGTGTCTGCACGCTATACTTAGTGTCTCTACTTCTTTACCTCTCGCTTACTCGTCACTCCAGGGCAGGCTTGCACGCCCACCTCTCCACTGAAACCTCTCTTGTTGAATCATCAGTGACCTCCGGGTTGATGGCCCTACAAATGATAGATATTTTTCTGTTCTTGTCTCACTTGGACTCTGAGTAGCATGTCATTGCTGAATACTCTCTCCCTCTCTCAGAAGTTTCCTGACTGCCAGCAGCATAAGCCCTTCTTTGTTCCAGTCTTTCCCCTTCCCTATCCTGCTTTCCTCATTCCTTTCATGCTTTTCCGGAAGAGCAATTTTCCTAATACATAAGGATCTCCTACAAATCAATAAATCCAAAAACCCAATGGTAAAATGGACAAAGTATATAACAGATTGATTATAGAAAATGTAATACAAATGGATCTTAAAACTGGAAAATATACTTAACATCATTTACAATAAAATCAACATAAAATTGTATGGATTTTTTGCTTATCAGATTGACAATGATTAATAAGTTTGATACATATTGTAATGGCAACAGTATGGGGAAATAGGCGTCCTCAGGTATTCCTGGAGGGAGTGTAAGTTGGTGCAACACTGTGGAGGGCATTTGGCACTGCAGTCAAAACTGACATCACCTACAGTGTGACCCAGCAATGTTACTTCCAGTTGTTCATAGTAGCAAAAGACTGGGAACAATTTCAGTGTCTATAAATTGGGACTGGTGATATGAATTATAATAATTCCATGTAATAGAATATAGTCAATAAAAAAGAATGAGAGTGTAAGGATATATAACACAGCCAGGAATGAGGACGGTGTAAGACTGCCATACCTATATACTTCTTATGCTCTAAGCTTCTTAGCAGCCATCACCAAAAGGAAAACCTGGTCAGATCTACAGTTCATGGGGTTCATCCATAAAAGATAGTGTAGAGATTTGGAACCTGGGCTTCTGCATTGGAGACGCCTTTTATGGGCTCAGTCACTGTGAACAACAACTCTCAATGTCTCAGCTTTCAATGGGGAAAATCATGGCACCTGCCTCAGCAAGTTGTTGTGAGGATTAAGGAAGGTAAGAGATGTAAGGAACGTGAAACTGTGCATGGCATATAGAAAGGCTCAATAAATATTGGCTACTAGAGTAACAAAATAATTAGTCAGTAGAAACATAACTCTAGTTGATACTACCTTCCTTATGAAGGTCCTCCATAAAGATTCTGTGAGAAAAATCACCAAAATATCCATTCATCAGCTAAAACAACAAGCTCCAAAGGAACATTGATAACAGTGACCCTGAATCAAGACTGACAGCATCACCCTAAAGTGTAGCTCAGGCAACACATTTTTATCATGACCCAACCTGGACCAGTTCAAACATACAGCTCTGCAGGTTGTGCCTCATCTGTAGCTGGAGTGGGCTGCTTAACTTGGGATACATGGATGGACTTGGGAATGTGAATACCCCAAAACTGTAAACAATACCTTGAGCATATGGAGAGAGACTTCATAGTAGTGCTATCCAATAGAATAGAATAATATTAGAATAATAGAATTCATAATAAAATATTATGAGTATAATGTTAATGACATTCATAATTTTCAAATTTTTAAAAATTTGTAATTTTACAGTAACCACATTTTAAAAAGTAAAAAAGAAATAGGTGGGAAACTAAAATATGACACAAATGAACTTATCTATGAAACAGAAACAGACTCACAGACATAGAGAACAGACTTGTGGTTGCCAAAAGGGAGGGGAGGTAGGACAGTGACGGATTGGGAGTTTGGGGGTAGCAGATGCCCTATTATACACAGAATGGATAAACAACAAGGTCCTATGTATATAGCACAGGGAACTATATTCAATATTCTGTAATAAACCATAATGGAAAAGAATATTAAAAAGTATATATATGTATATACTTATATATATAACTGTATAACTGAATCACTTTGCTGTACAGCAGAAACTAATACAACACTGTAAATCAACTATACTTCAATAAAATAAATAAAAAAAGAAACAGATGAAATTACTTTTATTTATCTAATACACCCCAATATTATTTCAACATGTAATAAATATAAACTACTACTTAGAGATCAGTTACATTCTTTTCTTCATAGTAAGTCTTCAGAATCTGATGTGTGTTACATATGTGCAGCCCATCACAATTGGGACAAGACATTTCAAGTGCTCAATAGCCACATGTGGCTGCTGCATTGGACAGCTCAGGGCTACAACTTTTATCACATTCATTAAGAACCAATGATCAGGGCTTCCCTGGTGGTGCAGTGGTTAAGAATCCACCTGCCAATGCAGGGGACAGGGGTTTGGGCCCTGGTCTGGAAAGATCCCAAGTGCCGCGGAGCAACTAAAGCCCGTGTGCCGCAACTACTGAGCCTGCGAGCCACAACTACTGAAGCCCACGTGCCACAACTACTGAAGCCCGCACGACTAGAGCCTGTGCTCCAAAACAAGAGAAGCCACCGCAATGAGAAGCCCGCATACCACAAGGAAGATTAGCCCCTGCCCGCTGCAACTAGAGAAAGCCCGCAGGCAGCAACAAAGCCCCAACGCAGCCAAAAAAAAAAAAAACCAATGATCAGGATGAATGGACTTCATGAAATTCTATATATTATTGCTTTTTTTATTAACTGAATGCTCATTTTTTAAAACTGAAGTCCTATATGAAAATAGAATCATCTGTAATTCCGCAGGTAGGTAATTGTGGTTGACATTAAACAATAAATTTTAAACATGAGCTTGGTTAGAATATTCAAACTGTAGAGAAATTGTTAACAGTTCTGTTTACTCTTCCAAAATATTTTCTGTGAATACATAAACACTGATAATTACATAATATATTTTATTTACAAGAAAATGATCATTATACTATTCACCCTGTCCTGTACATTGGTTTTTCAGTTAATAATATATCTTGGAGGATTTTCCATATTAGAATATGACATATCAATTCATGTTTGTTTCACACAGTTGTACGCTATTTGATTATATCAATGTACAAGAATTTATTTAACCAATCTCCTTTGGATGGTCCTTTAAGCTATTTCCACTTTTTAATCTTTTTTTGTTTGGCTGTTACAGACACTCCCGCAATGATTATGCTTATTTATATCCTGTTCATGTCCTTATTTAGTTGGTGTACATACCTTTGCAAGGGGTTCTAGAAATACATTTAAAATTTTGATTGATTTGCCAAATTTCTCCCCAGAAAGTCACTCAAGTTTATATCCTTAAGAAATGTAATATCTGTATGCCCTAACCATTTACTGAGTTTTATACATTTTTTTCACTTTGCAAATCTATGTAATAACGATATCTCTGTTTTGTTTCGATTTGCATTTCTGTAATTGAGTGAGGTTCTTTTACGTTTTTGGCCTTTTGCTTTTTTTTTTCTGATACCCTATTATATATGTTAAATAGTTTTATACAGCTTGCCTATTGTATTAATTTTCTTCATGAATCCTTTTTCTTTCTTTCTTTTTTTAACATCTTTATTGGAGTATAATTGCTTTACAATGGTGTGTTAGTTTCTGCTTTATAACAAAGTGAATCAGTTATACATATACATATGTTCCCATATCTCTTCCCTCTTGCATCTCCCTCCCTCCCGCCCTCCCTATCCCACCCCTCTAGGTGGTCACAAAGCCCCGAGCTGATCTCCCTGTGCTATGCAGCTGCTTCCCACTAGCTATCTATTTTACGTTTGGTAGTGTATATATGTCCATGCCACTCTCTCTCTTTGTCACATCTTACCCTTCCCCCTCCCCATATCCTCAAGTCCATTCTCTAGTAGGTCTGTGTCTTTATTCCCGTCTTGCCACTAGATTCTTCATGACCTTTTTTTTTTTTTTTTCTCCTTAGAATGAATCCTTTTTCTGTCACGTGAGAAATTTTTTTCCTTTAATCTGTCATTTGTCTTTTTACTTTGTTTATGGAAGGTTTTTTTTTTGCCTTATTTAACTTTTCATTGCTATGTGATCAGATTTATCAATCTTTTCCTTTATGCCTTTTCTCTTCAGCAGACATTTAGTTGGACATATCCCAGATGTGTTTACTATAGAAACATAAAGCAAAGAAGTTCACAGCAGAAATTTGAAAAATGTAGGAAGGGGGATATAAGAGAAAAAGTAAGCATTGATATTCCCATTATTAGAAAATAATCCTGTTTTTTTGTATCTAGTTTTTTAATGCATCAATTTTTCTTGATGATGAGTGAACTGGATGCAGACTTTCCAGGTTTACAACGAGGCATGGTAGAATAATATTTTTAAAGTATTAATGTAATGTAATATTAATTAATGTAAATAGTTTAATACATTTAATTAAAACTTATTAAATAAACTTTAATAAATTTAATTAAAATTAATATATGTTTAAAGATTACTGGGTTTTGCCCCTAGTCTGTCCCCACACTTTGAGCCAGCATTTCTCCTATTTACTCTGACAGATGAAGATCCCATGGGCTGGGAATGAGGGAGAAGAGGGGAAACACTGCTGTGTGTCTCTAAGGGTCAGTCCTGTGCTGGCCCCTCTCTGGGCTAATGGGAATGGGGGGCGGTGCTCAAGCGCTGAGAGTCTGACTTTTCTTCCCGGGGCGGGGGTCCCAGGAAAATGATGAAGGTCTGAGATTGTCTCACACTTTGTCCTAGTGTGCAAGTCAGGAAGAAGAAATCTCAGCATAGCAGGTTAGTCCTGAGTCTCCCGCAGCCCAGAGTGGCCCGGAGTACATCCATGCTTGTCTGAGATGGGTACAGAAGTACCTCAAGGAGGCCTGGCAGACTAACAGATGCTTTGTATTGGGAAGAGGGGGCCCAAGAACAGATGTCAGCACTGTCCTTATATCAAAGGCCAGATGGGAACTCAGTTGCCTCCGTGGATGCCAGCGGGGAGAGAGGCTGACAATTGGCGACTTCGAGGAACAAGGACACAGCAGAGGATGCCAGCATGGACAGATGATAATCAAGGACCAGATGAGCCCCCTCTGTGTCCAGATGTTCTATCAGTCTCCCTCCAACTCCCCAGGGCAAAGGCGGGAGGGAAGGAGTAAAACCCTGAATGGATCAAGTTTACCTGGAATCGATTTGTTTCTAGTTCTGCCATCAAGAATCAATAGAATGGGGTCTCAAGACAGAAAGGAGAGTCAGTTATGGAAATATAGGTTTTCACATTTTTGCATACCTGAATTTTATGGTCAGAAATATTATAATCACTACAAAGATAGGGCCGAACTGAGACACCAGAAAAGGCCTTTGATAAAAGCATGACTGGAAACATTTTCCACTCTGGAAAAAAAAAAAGCCTCAGTCTTAGAAGGGATTCTAGACCATAGAAAAGTTTACAGAGAGAAGGAGAGGAGTGGGATGATTTCTCTTTGCTGTGTGGATGAGAGTTTTGGTGACACTTGCAACAGTTGACAGAAAAATGTAGTAGAATGGCAATATGTCACTCTATGGACTTTATCTTGATGCTCTCAGAAGCACGGGTCTGTAGTTTGCATTCAAGATTCACAGTATTATAATGAATCTACAGGAGGAAAGAGGTATTTGTAAATTCCTAATGTTCTGGTAATTCCCACTTCTGCTCAGAGACCCAGATTACTCAACAGTATAGAGTTTAGAAGGTAGAAGCGGTGGCTGTATTCTTATCCCCAAACAGATGTATTCATTAAAAGCAGAGGTTCTCAACCCTGGCTGCTCATTAGAATCATCCAAGATGCTTTTAAAAATGTTGATCTTGGGACTCGCCACCTCCAAAATTCTAGTTTAATCAGTCTGAAGTAGTTTGCAATTGTGGGATGCTAGAAAACCAGGGAGGAAGGGAAACTTGACCTTGCTTTGCTGAGCACCAGCAGCCTGGATCCTCCTATGGAAAATACTGCTGGTTGTCCCCTTATATCAGTAAGAGATCTTCCAATTTTTAGTCGATTCGTGGTTAGGTTACCTAAGACAAAGGCTGTATTTTGCAATGTCTTTGCATCAAGGTCTGGCCACTTGATTAAGTTATTCTGCCTCCTCTCACCTTTTCACTAAGAATTTAGGATGTGTTTGGCTATGAGTAGCAGAAAATCCAGCTCGTGGTGGTTTAACAATAGGGTTCATTTTTCTCCCATAACAGTAGGTCTGAAGGTTGGCAGCCCAGGGCTGAAGAAGCAGCTCAAAGATGTCAAGTCCCAGGCTCTTCCTATATTTCCACTCTGCCATTCTTAGCATAGCGGCTTCTCACATCATGGTAGGTAACACAACGGTTGTCACAGCTCCAAGCATCAGTTTCTCTAAGACAGGAAGATGATGGGAGGGACAGTTCCAGCTATTTCTATCCTTTTTGTTATTAAGAGAAGCAACTGCTTTCATAGAATTCCTTAGCAGACTTCCATATATATCTCATTGGCTAGAACTGTGACCCCTGGCCATTCCAAGGAACAAGAGAGGCTGCTAATCAGTATGCAGATTTTCTAGCCTCTACACTAGGAGGGAGAAGGCGGATGGAATGGATGTTGGGTCAGCCAGCCAACAGGATCCGCCCATCATATTCACCTATGACATCTAATTAGTCGTCATTTCTGCTCACTTCATCTTATGGAATTGCTCTTGAATCTCTACTGTCACTTCCCTAAGTCAAAACCACATTATCTATAGCCTCCACTTTGGCAAAAACCCTCCAAACAGTCTTTATTTGTAATATGCATTTGCTGTAGTATTTGAGAATATTCAATTTTGCTATAAAAGACAAAACAGACAAACTGGATGCATGCAAGTCTTAAGAAGTATGAAGTATTGATAGTAAGTGAACGAAGAGCTTTTGCAATATAGGCAAAACTCATAGGATGTTTAAGAATAGAGAACGATTATGAATGGACAAAGAAGATTTGGTAAATATATACAATGGAATATTACTCAGCTATAAAAAAGAATGAAATAATGCCATTTGCAGCAACATGGATGGACCTAGAGATTATCATACTAGGTGAAATAAGCCAGACAGAGAAAGACAAATACCATATAATATTGCTTTTTTGTGGAATCTTAAAAAAAAATGATACAAATAAACTTATTTATAAAACAGAAATAGATCCACAGACACAGAAAACAAACTTATGGTTACCAAAGGGGAAAGGGGCGGGAGGAGGGATAAATTAGGAGGTTGGGATTAACAAAGTACTATATATAAAATAGATAACCAACAAGGACCTACTCTATAGCACAGGGAACTATACTCAATATTTTGTAATAAGCTATAAGGGAAAGAATTTGAAAAAGAATAGATAGATATACTATCTGGATCACTGTGTTGTACACCTGAAACTAACATGACATTGTAAATCAACTATATTTCAATTTAAAAAAATAGAGAATGATTAAACAAGTAGCATGTGAGACAGGTAGAATTCATAAGATGTGTTCAAAATAGGTAGTCAGTTATTAACTTATGGGACATGCAGAGGATACATGGAATAAGTAGGAAATATGATATAACAAACGAGAGATGCTTATAGATAGAAAGGGATGACTGGGCTTTCACTGGGGTGACGGTGATCTGTCACTCCTAGTCAGTCACCCAATGGTGATACCCAGTATGATTATGATTCCCGACTGGCCCCGCGTGTGCTCGGCCTCAGGAGTGCAGGTAAAACTTGTAGCTGTTCAGCAGGCTATTTGCAAAGCTGCAGCTGTGGCCTGCGTACTTGCCCTGTTCCCCTTCAACAGAACAAGTGTGTCTTTGGCCTCAGGTATCTTCCCTCTTGGGCCCCTTGTTCCAACCTCACCTCTGGTCCTCGTAATCACGCCATCAGTGGAAGAGGCTGATGTGAGGGGAGGGGAGGGGTGGGGGGAGGAGGACTTACGAACACGACCCAACTAGCATGGTCCTTTCACCTGCTTGCCGCCTATCCTGACTCTTAACATATCCCCTATCTTGCCCCCTTGCTTCTCACCGTGTGTTATGGATTGTGTTAAGGAGCTGTGTGGTTTGAGCATTTTCATTTGTACTATGAGCTTTTCTGTTGGGTGGGAGAGCTCTGCTGGGAGAGCTCTCCTGGTTGTGTATTTGGAGGCTACATTGCATCAAAGTCCTTTCCCACATGACACTATTCCTCTGTGTTTGCCACTTCAACACACCCTCCATATACTACCACAGAGTAATCTTCAAAAATTGCAAATCTGATCAGGGTTAACCCCTTTTTACAACCTTTAAGTGTCTCACCACTGCCAACAAAGGTACCATCAATCTCTCTAGCATGGTGTTAAGGACTGGACTCCCCAGGAAGCAGAATCTGACTTGCAGGTTAGCGTGCAGGAAATGTATTAGGAATTGCTCTTGGGAGCCTTTTATATGTCCGACCACCTAACATCAACAAGTTATAGGGTGTGGTGGCCCCTGGGGTTGTGACCCCGGGTGAGTAGCAGCTATAGACTGAGTCCTTCAGTGCTGGAGGGGGTGTCCGGGCAGCACAACACAGTCCAAGAAAGCTTTACAGGACTGGTCACTGCCTATCTTTCCGTCTCATCCCTTGCTTTTTTTTCTTCTTTAAACGCAAAGTCACTAGAACTAGTTGCATTGTACAAACATACCATGCTGCTTCTTCCTCCATGCCTTATCTTTGCTCCTCCTGCCAACCCAGATCCACAGCTTCTCGGATGATACCTCTTACCCAAACCACGCACAGGCATCTGCAGGTTAGGCTGGCCCTGCTCCAATCCCCTCTCTCGGCCTGGTGTTCACCTGCAGCTCTGAACTGGCTGATTGTGAAAAGAAGGGTTCTAAAGCCCTTGAATGAGGCACAGGTGATGAGTGCTGGGGCCAGAGGGATCGAAGGCAAATCATGCGCCACATTCTAAAATATCTCCTCTCGCCGAGCCTGCCCCTTCCCTCCCACCCTCCCCCGCCACCCCAAATCCTGTAATGAGAAACCTGGATTCATTTTTTAACAGAAAACTGCAAGCTACAGCTCTAAATTGTGCTTTAAAATTTTAATAGTAGGCTAAATTGAAAAACACATAGGGAGCATTTTGAAGATGCCCTGCAGCTGGATTTGTTTTATGCTAGAGCAATTTTGCTGCCTGGCTGCTTCCTGCTGAAAGCAAAGAGGATGTGCTGAAATGCTGCCACTGTAAACAAAACTAGATCAGGCAGAAGCCTCTCTCTTGCACTGACAGACCTACCTTGTAAGTTGCTGGCAGCGATGTTATTTGACAGACATGGTGCTAGGAAGCAAGTGGCTTCCAAAATAAGAATTGAAAGGGAGGAATTCCTCAACACAAGCTTGAAAAATGTCAGCACTGGAAGGGACTTCAGAAATCATGTCGTCCAGCTTCCGTAATTAATAAGAGAGGAAAATGAGGCTTAGGAAGGTTAAGGTACTTTATCCTAAGCCACACAGCTTATGAGTGGCAGCCTGAACTAAAACCCAGGTTTCCTGGCTCCCAGTCTAATCGTTAGTCTGCTACATTGTATTCATTACTTTTCCTTAGTGTTTTTACTTTTGCCATTGTGCATTTCAGAGGACCATATGTAATTCCCATGATCAAAGTAACTGACTACATGTGGAATGGCTATTGGTTGTGTCACTGGGAGGAACAGTTAACAGATTCACTAATTGGACTTCTGTGCTCATTTCTCTCCTCAAGGCTAATTAATTGTTTAATTAACGCATTTTGCCTTGATCATAAATGCAATCACATTTGATGAATCTTGACTTTGTGCTCTGAGGATCCAACATATGTATGAAGTGTTTTCATTAGAACTTAGGAAAACTAAACAACTATTAGCTTTGAGATATTTAAAGTTTAACCAAGAGCAAATTCATAAATTTTAGAATTATTCTCTATTCTGTATATTAATTTACACATGCATGAAAAACCATAAGGGAGTTGAATTGTGGAAATCATGATTTACTATTTCCTTATGCTTTTTGGGGGTGGGTAAAGCCTCCAACCTGCCATTGAGTTAAAGCAATTTGTTTGGCATTTAATACTTCCTTGTGTTCCTATGACACCTTTTCCTCCCTGCAGCTCAAAGTACTTAATATGTATCAGCTCAGGAATCCTCACCACAGTACAGCCAGAGGAGTAAGCAGCAAGTATAATCCTCTTGATACACAAGGCCTAGAGTCTGTTTGGAAATCCAATGTGCCATTGACTTGTATGCTAAATGCATTACCAGAGTATTTGTGCACTGATTGGAAATTGCTGTCCAATCTATATGTGGCTAGTTATTTGCTTCTGGGCATCTTTTCAATTGAGAAAAGAGAAAATAAGAACAAGAGAGTATATTGCTGAGTTTAAAAACACCAAATTGCAAACTACACGGATTAACATAGGCTTGATTTTCTAAGGATGGTCTCAGCTATCGTTGAAAGAACAGCAGAATGACTGAATATATGGAATAAACCAATAATAACAATAAAGATTATAATTTACTGAGTTCCTACTCTGCCTCAGATGCAGAGGTGAGTATTTTACATATGTTCTTCTAATCCCCAAAGCAAGCCTGCAAGACAGGCCTAATTATCCCTATTTTTCAGAGAAGCAAGGTGCAGTTATGAGAATTTAAGGTGTATCATCCAAAGTGGTGGCACCAGTTAAAGGGACTCTAGGCCAGACTCACTATTCAGAAACATTTCTTCTCCTTTTCCCCAGTTTTCTGCCCTGCACCCCTCCCTCTCTTTATTCATTCAACAAACATTTACTGAGCACATACTGTGTGAGGCAGGTACCAGGCGTTGAGAATACGGTTGAGAACAAAGCAGTCACAGTTCCTGCCCTCATGGAGCTTGGCTTCTAGTCTGAAGTCTGTATTTCTACAAGAAAGTGGTAAGAAACAAACAGAATAGAGTTAGATGTGAGGCAACACCTGGCAAAGAGCACAAAAGACACCCATAAAAGATGGAGATTGTCTAACCAAACACTGATCTCAGAGTTGGAAAGTGTTATCCTTTCGCTTCTTCTCTTTAGAGATTTTATTTTGGTCATTTTGTATAAACCCAGCACCAAGCACCTTATTGTGGAAAGGAGGAGTAATATAGTTTGTAAAAAAATGGCAAGGCTGTTAGCTGGAATGGCTTCAACATGGAACCTTGAAGAACACTCAAGGTTTAGGTGAAATATTCCCATCGAATAAGTTGTACCTAGAATGGTGGAGCTAAGGTGATAACCTGCCAAGTCTCTTCGACGTGACCCATGTTTCACCTACCCATTCCACAAGCCCCTTTCTTTGTCAGCTGACATCTCCCTCATCCTCTACCTCATCTCCTACTGGGTTGAACAGTTTCTTCCCAAAATTCATGTCTACCCATCACAACTCTCCACAACCCTCTGTCATTTCTTTCTTGGAGACATTGTCTACTGTGTTCAATCCACATTTCATGACCCTTTAGCTCCCACTCTGCTGCCCCACCCCCAGCTCCATGCCACCTGCGAATAACTGTAGCTTTTGCTATCTGGTAACCTCCAGAGTGGACTACATTGCTCTCTATCCCCACCCCAGGCCATCCATCCAGGGGCCCCAGATGGCCATCTCCAAAACTGGCTTCTAATTGTCTTCTCATGAGCTCGGAAATACTGCCCACGGAGCTTACTTCCCTCCTCAGAAGTGGTCCAACATGTGAAAAATCATTATGCGTAGGAATGTGTGGATTTACCCAACCCCTCTACCCCAGTAAGGGCCTTGCCCTGGCATCTGCTGCAGGAGGGCTCAGGGCACCAGTGGGGAAACTCATACCGTACCTTGTCTGGCATTACTAGAGCAAGCAAGGCCACATGGAATAGACTCTATTCAACAGAGGAAAAGAGTCACTCACCTTTACGCCTTAATTAATCCTGGCACCAATTCCTAGCCTTCTCCAGAGAAAACATTTCCTCACCAACACAGCCTATTAGAATGTGAGCAGGAAATTTACCATCACTCCATGTACATGGAACCCCATTTTTTTGTCTAAAGCTTGCATAAGCTTTCAGATGAAGTTCCTTTTTCTTAGGAAAGAACACGGTCATTGTTCTCTGGGCTGTATTGTTTTGCTGTTCCTATTATACATGTATTTGGGCCTGGAGGTTATAAATAAGATTCTGCTCTAGAGAAGAAGGGCAGGAAATAAAATTAGGAATGTCTCTGGATGCCAGGAACAAAATTGTTGTAGCAATAAGTAGATTGAACAGTAATTACTCAATGAAATGATTTTGTTTCCAAGGAGAAGGACAGAGGGCAATTTCGAGGTATAGGTTGGCAGAAAACAACCTGTTTGCAGGAAAAAAAAAATGCAAGATCCGATTCCTGATTTAATGATCCTCAAAGGGTGGGCCATGACACATAACCATTAGCATCATCTGGGAACTTGTTGCAAATGCACACTCAGGCTCCATCTTGAACCTACTGAATCAGAAACTGGGGGTGAGGACCAGCATTCTGCACTTTATAAACCTTCCTGGTGATTCTGATGCATGCTAACATGTAAGAACCTCTGGGTTTAAAAACCCCTCTTCTGTAGTTAGAATATTTAATTCAGGACACCTGGTGTAGGAAAAAGCTGAGGCAAAGAAATCAAGGGTCAGTTTTGTTCTACTTGGGAAACCCGTCCCCCCAGTTCTCTGAGTCAAGGCTGGGGAAAGCCCAGGAGCAGAGGCCCAGGTGCCCCTGCTGGTTCCTTTAGAATTCAAAGGAGGGCTTCAGAGCTGAGCTGCCAAAGACTTTGTAGCCAGACTAATTATTCTCTAGGAATTTCCTGTAAGAGTTGAAGGGCTGGGCTGGAAACTTGCAACCAGTTGCCCTGGTGAAGTGGGGGAAAAAAGGACCAACAACGCTGCTGAAGTACCACAAAAGCCCTTCTTCCTCAAGAGGGATTGAAGGCAGGCTTGTTTCTGTGTAGTAGGCTGTGAAAAGCCATTCCTTTGCTCTGATGGGAACTGGACTCAAGGGAGTTTCCCTTCCAGCAAGATGCTGAAGAATAAACCAAATGCTGGCCAAATCTCAAGCCGGGGTCCACAGGCCAGCCAGCCTGCCTGCTTGCCGGCTTTTCTTCTTATATACCACTTTTTCTTCTTCCTATGTTTCTTCCTTCCTTCAGCATGGTCAGAGGCCTTGGCTGTGATAGATCAGGTGACTGTTGGGGGTACCACCGCTGGACACAGAATCTGGACCTTGAGTCCATCGATGTAACCTCTTGGGATGGAATTAGATGTTCTCTAATGTCTCTTCCAGTTTTGATGTTTTTCTGCTGCAAATTTGCCCATGTCAAAAGCTTCATCCCAGTGAGAAATGCAGTTAGAGTTCTAGGGCCTATCATCTGCCTTTCACAAACTCACTCGTCCATCCATTGCCTTCTGTCCAATGACTCACTTTAGCTAGATCAGCTTCTCAGGACTGTCCCAATTTTTAGATCAATGGCTTATGTTTCTGGATTCCCTCCTTCATGCATGCATTTGTGCATTCAGCAAAGGCTTACTGAGCATTGACTTCATACTGTGCTCGTATCCTTGGGCTCCAGGAGTATTGGGGGGCAGTGCCATGCGTCTTTTTACTTCTCCATCTTTGCTTTGGTGGTACCCTGCCCTCTGCCTAGAACCACTTTCTCCTTGTCTAACTGGTGACTGCTTACTTAACCTTCATAGTTAAGTTAAAAACTGCTTACTTAACCTTCATAGTTAAGTTAAAATGGTATCTCCTCACTCTAGCTTTCTCTGATCACCCCACGTATGAATTTTTTCCTTTGTGTCTCCGTCCTTCCTTCCTTCTATTCTTTCTTCCTTCCTTCCTTCCTTCCCTCCTTCCTTCCCTCCTTCCCTCCCTGCCTCATTCCCTTCCTCCTTCCTATCTATCTATCTATGGCACATCTCTATTTTAAACACCACTCTACTTTATTCCACATATACATTTTTCCTTACCCAGATAGGCTGTGAAATCTTTAAAGACAAAAATCACATTTTATTCATCATGGTATCCTTATGCCTAGCACATGCTTTGTGTGTAGAAAGTACTGCTGAATTAATGCTGCATTGATTTAAACATTTGTGTTTTTTATGCTGTTTTTTAGCATAAGGAAAAGTTGAAAGTCTATTTTTCTAACTTGTCCATAGGTATTTATTTTTAGTTAGAGCAATATTCCTAAAAGTGGACAATAAATATGTAAATGTAGTTGTTTAACTGTCAAAAAGAAACCAGAACTGGATGGTAGTTAAAGTGATAAAAATATTATATTCAAGACTGTAGGGGAAATAGAGATCTCAGTATAGAACTGAGCTCAGTTCCCAGTACATCATGGGCAAGTGGGGATTTATAACCAAGGAGCAGGATAGGGATCAGTGGATGGAAAATCACTAAGGGGAACCATTAGGGGTTAGGGGGATTCTGGCTAAACTGACTTAACCTGATCTTTGCTGAAGACAGGCCACGGTGATCAGACATCATTTGGAGGACAGGGGAAGATGAGGAACCTGATTAGACATGGATGATGGGGAGCTCTTTTAAACTGACCTAGCAGGGTTCTGGCTACAACTAGATTTTATAAGGAGGTATATGGCTGGGCCTAGGAGAAGGTTCAGGAGCCTGACTAAAGTTTGGTCAAGCAAAGAATCTTTGTCACAACCTAGAGAAAGAACACCGTAAACTATGAAAAATAATCCAAGAGAGATTGAAGTATCATCCTCAAAAGTAATACCTGTCTTGAGCCAATAAACATGTACGATAAGTCATTTATAGGACAGACTGCTTTCACACATTTGGTCGGTAGTATGGGTGGTAAATTCTGTGGGGACGGGAGCAAAGATAAAAATGTTTTTTGGCCCATGAAGTTTTTCTTATTATTGACAAGGTTGGTGCATGTGCATTTCTAAAATCTGATTAAAAATTTTGTGTTCTCTGGGGCTTCATTAGTGGGGTATTTTGGCACAGAAAAGTGAAAACCAGGAAGAGAAATTAATATTATTTATTCTCCATAACTAAGGTTAGAGTCTCAAGCTAATGATTGGGTTGCTAACTAGTCCATAATTTGACTTCTTACATGGTTACAGCACTTTTAAAACCTGTCAGTTGAGGATATAAACCAAGCTAGCTACTGCGTTAAGGCATAAGTGTAGAAAAGAGTTATTTACATGCTTCTAAAGCACCGTCAGGCCAGAGAAAGCACGTGAAAAGCCTTACAATGAATTGCAGCCTGTCAGGGCCTTTGAAAGTGTTAAGTACCGTACAAGTGCCCAGCGGGGATTCTGCTAACACTGTTAATTGTCCTACCAAACAACGGTGGCAATAGCATGCCATTCCCCCACCAAGTTTAACATATCATTTGCATTAACAGTGTAAAGTTGTTATTAAAGACAGGCTATTTTTGCCAGTGCAAATGTTGCATCTTCTCTTTTCCTTCTCTTGCAGTGGCACAGTATTTAAGAATCTGCTGCTCACCCACCTGTTCATGTTTATTCCTGGGAGAACCATGTTCCTGTCATCAGCAAATTTCTTTCTTTGGTTGTAATACTGCCCCGAACTCATCTAGGATGATGGGCTTCAGAAGCACAGAGTTGGGCACCAAGATCCCGGGAAATGTGTGGCCCAGTTTTGCCAGATCTGGAAAGGATCAAGCCCCAGAAAGCCATGAACATTCTTCTTCTTGGCATTGGATTTTCAATGTACCCATTGTTTCACATGCATGTGATCAAGCCCTGGAGCTTTCCTTCTCTGGACACCCCCATCACAAATATCCGTGGGGTCAGGAAAACTCCTGGGCTTGCATGTTAGCCTGAGAGCATCCTGATGAGGAAATGGATACTTTGTGCAAAAGATCTCTTCCACTCAGATGTAGTCAATTCCAATACTGGTTTTATCTACCCGAAGGATGGTTTCATTTCCGATAACGTCTCATTTGGGGTGACTAGGAAACACTGTGCAAAGGTCTTGGTTTTATTACAATAAAATTGTTGGTGAAAAGCTAGAATCCAGGACGTAAGCTAAACAAAGACAGACCAGAATGTCTCCTGCTCTTGGAATCTAATCTATGCACACCTCTGTCATTAGCAGGAGGAAAGGGCTAGAAAAGAGAGACAGAGAGAAAGGGAAGAAGAAATGAAGCGAATAAGAATTGGACAAAGTAAAAGAAGAAGACACATCCCCATGCTGGCCTGGTAGAGCCACACTTAATACATGGGCTTTAACAAATGCTGAAGACCAATAATTAAATGCAACAAGAACCCCGGGTCTGGCACTCCTTCTAAGCAGGAGGAAAGGGGTAGGCTAAATGAAACTAACCTACATTTACACCTCTGTCACCTGGGTTGTACAGAAGACTCCTAGGCTATTTGGGAGGCACTCTGGAGGATACATGGGGTTTTCGGCCACCAGGATTAAGAAACTAATTAAAGCAGAAGAAATACAAGCTGTTCTTGCACAAGGGGACATGCTGTGGGGTGGAGGAAGGATAGGGACTCTCCTTCAGGAGAGAGAACTGGGCATCGGACAAGAGTGGGGGCCAGACTTGGACAGAGCTATGCGGACTTAAAATTTTAACAGTTTAAGTCCATCAAATCTTTAAAGACCAGGCAATCCCCATGCTATTTAAACCATTCAAGAGTGTAGAGGGGAGAAGTAAAGCCTCCAAATTATTTTATAAATATAGAACAATATTTATGACAAAACTTTTCAAAGCTATCACAACAAAAGGAACTAGAGACCATATATGAATACAAGCATCTCAGACAAAATGTTTGTAACCAGAATCCAACAGAACTTTAAAAGAATAGACTTCATTCCAGGTGGGCAAAGGTCGTTCTACACCAGGAAATCTAGTAATATAATTTCCCATGTTTCTCAAACGAGTAAAACCATTTAGTCATCGCCATTGGTGCTTAAAAAAAAAAAAAGGATAAAATGTAACATATTTCATTATTTTTTAAACTGTCCTTAATAAAATAGGAACAGATACTTTCTTACTATGTTAAGATATATATAGAAGGCCGGCATCAATGTAAATTGGTGCAGCTGTTATGGAGAACAGTATGGAGGTTCCTTAAAAAACTAAAAACAGAGCTACTATATGATCCAGCAATCCCACTTCTGGGCATATATCTGAAGAAAAGCATAATTAGAAAAGATACATACACCCCAATGTTCATTGCAGCACTATTTACAACAGTCAAGACATGGAAGCAACCTAAATGTCCCTCAACAGAGGAATGGATATAAAAGATGTGGTACATATATATAATGGAATATTACTTGGCCATAAAAAAGAACGAAATAATGCCACTTGCAGCAACATGGATGGACCTAGAGATTATCAAACTAAGTGAAGTAAGTCAGATAGAAAAAGACAAATATCACATGATACTACTTACATGTGGAAGCTAAAATATGACACAAATGAACTTATTTACGAAACAGAAACAGACTCACAGATAGAAAATAAACTTATGGTTATCAAAGGGGAAAGGGGGTCGGGGAGGGATAAATTAGCAGTTTGGGATTGGCAGATGCAAGCTACTGCATATGATAAACAACAAGTTCCTACTGTATAGCACAGGGAACTATATTCAATATCTTGTAATAAACTATAATGGAAAATAATATGAAAAGAACATATATATGTATAACTGACTCACTTTGCTGTACACCAGAAACTAACACAACATTGTAAATTAACTATACTTCAATAAAAAAAAAAAAAAGCCAGCATCATGCTTAAAGGTGAGGTAAAAGAATAATTCCTGTTAAATTCGGGAATGAGACATAGATGCCCATTAACTACTCTTAGTTAACACTGTCCTATATAAGTATTAATTAATGCAAAGACAAGAAAAAGAAATGAAGTTGTAAAACAACAATTACTTGCAGAAGATTTAGTTCTTTATTTAGAAATTCCACAATAATGAGTTGATGTGTCATTAGAGAAAAGTAAGGAAATTCAGTAAAGTGGGTATTACAAATATAATGAGAAAATTAATAGCTTTCTATATACAGTAGCTACTTGTTAAAATTTTAATCTTAAGAATCCCATTTACAATAACAGTAAACACAAACTACTCAGGAAATGGTCTAACAAGGAATGGATAGGAATGAATAATAGATTCACACATCTCATACTCTCTGAGAACTGTTTTTATGGTTTTTAAACTTTCAGCCTATAGGAAGGCCTGATTCCCAGTAGAGTCTGTGACTAATTATAGTGAAATTGGGCCCCCTGGAGCTAAGCTGCCTTGTCACCACATTTTAGAAGGGAATCAGCACTGTCCCCAGAGTCCAGACCCCAGAGGCCTGACTTGCTCACTAAGTGACTGTGTGACCTACACAAATAACAACTTTTTTGAACCTTGGAATCCTCAGGGTTTAAGAAAAAGAGTGGGTTGCACATATTGAATCAAATACAATAAACTGGAGTTCATAGATGTGTTTTCTTTGACCTGCTTGAAATTAGTTTTACTTAGTAGTCAAAACTGGGATACTTTGCATAAAAATCTGCATTCTCAGCTTCCTTTGAAAATTGCACCATCTGACATAACAGAGCTGGCCTCTCCCATTGCTACAATTAGCTGTAGCTGCAGAAGCTCTTGCCCCTTCTCTCAGAGCCTGGCCCCAATTTTGCAGACACCACCGCCCCCACTGCCCACCGTCCCAGGGTGACCACCACGGTGTCACCAGCCTGATTATTTACCTGATCAGCTGACCCTGAAGGCATTTCGTTGCAGCCCTTGGTCATTCTGTAAGACTTCTTTCACTTTTACAGTTTAATGATTCTAACATTTGGTCTAGCTGTCAGTCTAGGAAATATATGCCTTTTCCATATTACTTAAAAGCCTGGGCATTTTGAGCTACTGTGGGTGTAGCAAGCTCGGGCTCCATGCTTTTCTTTCTTTTTCCTTTTGCTTGTAGCAGACTATCCTTGGTTACCATGGTGATTACCATCCCTTAATGATACGCTGCTACCACACGGGGAATGTAATTTTCTTCAAGCGTGGTGGAAAGCAGTGGGGAACAGGAGTAGGTATAAAAGCTTTCTCCCCGCCTCTGTCCCTGGGTGCTCCTCAGTCACCACAAAGGACAAGAGCTGATCAATCCCTCCAGACAAGCTAACATGGGAGCTGCTGTCAAGATGGAAATATCTTCCCTGGGTCCCAGTGCACATGTGGGAACCCTGAGAACAGCTATTTTCAACCTCTGCAAAGTGTTCTGCATCAAGTCTCATGGGACTTAATTACAATAATCAGATTTCACAGCCAAGGCTTTTGACTCTAACCTCCTACATGAAATGAGCATCCCATGTGCAAAGAGGCCCAGCTCACCCGTACTCAGAGCAAGTGATGTCTCTAATTGCATGCTTGCCTACTGGTAGGGATCTCTGGGTCCGAGGTTGGCCCTTTCTGACCAAACTGAGGGCAGTGGCCCTGCCTGGACCTTCCAGGCCTCACTTCTGAGGTGTCAGGGGTTCTGACTGTGGCCAGGGATGTGGGAGAAGAATGCGGGCTCTCTCTAGTCCACAAAACCCTCCAGCATGCAGGGGCTCCCTCCTTGCAATGTCACTTTGAGAGGCAGGTTGGATCTGCCCAGTGCTGACCTGGCTCACCAGGGCTTTGAAGTCTCTAACTCCTAAGGTCCATTTTAAAACTATGGCTAGAGAATAACAAAAAAGAAGCAGACTCACAGATAGAGAGAACAAACCAGTGGTTACCATGGGGGGTGGGGGGAGGAATATAGGGGTGGGAGAGTGGGAGGTACAAACTACTGGGTATAAGATAAGCTCAAGGATGTACACACAATGTTCATTGCAGCTCTATTTACAATAGCCGGGACATGGAAGCAACCTAAGTGTCCATCGACAGGTGAATGGGTACAGAAGATGTGGCACATATATACAATGGAATATTACTCAGTCATAAAAAGAAATGAAATTGAGTTATTTGTAGTGAGGTGGATGGACCTAGAGACTGTCATATACAGTGAAGTAAGTCAGAAAGAGAAAAACAAATACCGTATGCTAACACATATATATGGAATGTAAAAAAAAAAAAAAAAAAAAAGGCAGGCTCCTTAGTTGCAGCTCGTGGGCTCCTTAGTTGCGGCTCGCTGGCTCCTTAGTTGCGGCACGCAAACTCTTAGTTGCGGCATGCATGTGGGATCTAGTTCCCTGACCAAGGATCGAACCCAGGCCCCCTGCATTGGGAGCATGCAGTCTTATCCACTGAGCCACCAGGGAAGTCCCACAGCCTCTTAGATTCTTAAGTGTACAATACAGTTGCTATCTCTAGGTACAAGGTTGTACAGCTGATCTCTAGAACTTACTCATTTTGCACAGCTGAAACGTTATGCCCGTTGATTAGCAATTTCCCATTTCCCCCTCCCCCTGAGGTTGAATTTTAAGAAATGAGTTAATAGACTAGAGTCACCTCTACAGGACTTACCCTCTCTTTTCTTCTTTCATGCTCCTTCAAATTTCCATACAGTTAAATTTTGATTACAGTAAGTCACTGAATAGATATGTGATAAAGCAAGTAGAATCTAGGTGATAGGTATACAGAGGTATCCACTATAAAATTATTTCAACTTTTCTACACATTTGAAATTTTCATAATAAATATTGGAAAATAAATGACTGAAGCAGAGTTTACAAATGGGTGGCCCACAGGCCATGTAAGATCCAGAGACATGATTTATTTGGCCTTCAAGATTTTTTTTCATTAAAAAAAATTTTTAATACAGTTTTAAATGTTACTTTCTACTTACAGTTATTACAGAATATTGGCTATATTCCCAGAGTTGTACAATACAGCCTTGAGCCTATCTTACACCCAATAGTTTGTATCTCCCACTCTCCCACCCCTATATTGCCCCCCGACACACACTGCTAACCACTAGTTTGTTCTCTGTATCTGTGAGTCTGCTTCTCTTTTGTTATTTTCACTAGTTTGCTGTATAAGATTTTTAAAATATTGAATCAGTTGCAAACATTTTAAAAGGCAGGAGATGTCAAATAAAAATCTGGATTTCTGGGTTTTCTGGAAAAATCAAGAGATTCAACAGTATCAGGCCCCAGGTTCTTGCATGGAAACACTTGGCTGGAACTGGGGAGTGGCTGTCCCCTCTCGGTGGGACACGTCTTCTCCACTTGGACACAAGACCCACTAGATATGCACTCCTCATTTATCTTACTTGAATGGACTGCTTCTCAGTTGATGACGCTGATACAGAGCAACCTCAAAAGGGGGGAAAAAGACACAAAAGGATGGCATATGTGCACACATACAGTTGGCAGGAAAATGCAGTCCTGCACCTTCATCCTTGTTTTGTTTGGTCAGGGGGCAAAGCCTCCCCACTTGGTCTTCTGCTCACAGCCTCCCGAGATGCTGCTCGGTGCCAAGCCATGAGGCTAAGTGGACAGAGTAGCCCATAAACAGCTCTGGGTGTGGCTGTATCGAAAGGAAGGTCTTGGGACTAGCTGAGCAAGGCTGTATTTATTTTCAAATGTCTGCCTTCTGACTAAAATGCCTCAGTGAGCGCCCTAAATAGACTGTCTCCTATCAACTTGGTGCCATCATCATTCACCATAAAGCTTCGTCGTTAGATGCCAGGCAAAGAGAGCCAAGCGGACCTCAGTTGTCCTAGAGCCTAAATTTGATCTGTGCATATCACGATGGGAAAATTCTACCTCTTTCATTTTTCTTTCTGACATAAAGGAGGTGTGTGGGTTAAAATACTTTCTCAGAGGCAAATGGATGCTTGTCCCAGGGTTTAGTGTTTCCCCAAACTGATTTTTCCTCTGCTTCTGCCTTTTCCTTGCAGGGATCCACATTCAGAATGATGCTTCACTGGGGTGTGCTCTGCTCCCGGGGTCTGTTCTTGGTTGGGAGGTCCTAGGGTGGGAAACGCGTCTTTTAAATTTACTGATAATCAGTCCACTGCGAGCGCTGTCAAGAGTGCGGTACATCCTCTTTGGTGATGATACTAACAGTGAACTTTGCTCCCTCTGCCCTTCTGTCTCCAGTGCTTTCTTCTGAGCTTGGAATCAATTCTGTCTCCTTCCTTGGCCGACTGTCCTTACGTGGTCTGACCCCTGCTCACCTACCAGCCTCATGTTGCCCGGCTCTTCCCTGCACTCCCTGGGAATGTCCACACCCAGGCACACTTTCTAGTTCTTAAATAGAAAGCTTCTTCCTAATTCTCAAACACCCACAGCTTGTCCCTGCCCTGGGGCTGCTGCATGTGCTCCGCCCTCTGCCTGGACGCTGTTCCTCCAGCTCTCGGCCTGCTGCCCTCATTCTGCCCTTGGGTCACATACCAGCCCCCTCAGAGGCCTTTCCTGACCTCCATCCTTTTCCCCTTACGCTCAATTGCTATTACATTATGTCCTCATTTTTCCACTGTAGTAATTATCTAAAGTTTATTTCATTTACTTATTCATTTCTTGTTGCTGCCTCTTCTACTTCAGTGCAAGCGCCACAAAAGCAAGGACCTTGTCTCTCGTTCACCATAGAATCCCCCATTCCTGGAACAAGTGTTTAATCCATGAATGTCCACACCCAGGATGGTGAAGGAACTCTAACAATTGTGAGGCTGCAGGCATTAGGGCAAATGCTTCCAAAAAAATCAAGTCTATACACATTATTGGCTCTGCCTCTAAGAATGGCCTTTGACTGTTGGTAACATCTGGATGCCAATATTAAATTAAACCATGGGCGAGGAAGGCTGAGATTTAATGGTGCAATTTATTTCCTTAATTACTAGGAGTTTATAACAGGGCTTTGACTGGTGACACAAAAGGCAAGGTTGCCACCTAGTGTTTAGATGTGTAGATGTATGGCACTAACCATACCTTAAAAGAAAAAAATGGATGAGTCTATAGAAAGCCACACTTCCACAAACTGCTACAGCACAGACCAGAATTTACCAACGGAGCGCAATTCTCCACAAAGTGTGTCTTAAGGGGCCCCGAATGGACTTGTTCCAGTCTCATGGGCTTCTGTCAAAAGTTGAGATACTGTCTTTGTTAGCTACTCAAGAAATCCCAAGCAACCAAGAGAGCTGTGGAGCTCAGTTTCAGAAAGAAGCATATTCTCCAGACTGTGTTTTCTTAAATTCCACCTGCCTCCCCTGTCAAGGTGTGCTGCTTATAAAATAAGTGAAATCAGTGTTAAAGAAAACAACAACCCACTATCTCAATTGCTTTTTGTCCTGGTGACATAAGGAAGGATGTGTCCTCAAGGTTCAGGAACTCATTAACCATTTAGACCCCTAAGTGGTTGCAACCAAGCAGAAGACTTATCTGTGCTGAAAAATCTTGGTAGCCTTAGGCTGGGTATTTTCCATTTTCCCGCCATGCTGAAGACTGGCAAGACAAAGGGAAACTGTGAAAAGGGGCCAGATGAGGGTGGCACCAGGGGAACCCATTTAATAAAGAGCCTTGGTTATAGGCTCCTAAAATATCACTCCGGGAAACTAGGTTATTAGAAATGATGGAAAATGGGTGGTGAGATGAGCTGGTAGATGGGAATAACCATGGCAACCAAACTATCCGTTTTCTTATTATTTCACTTTCCTTGAGACTAAAAATAGATCAACTGTAGGTCACTGCAAACAAGTCCAGCAATGGTTTATGTCTCCTGCTACAGCTTTTGCTAGCTTATTTGTGGGCATTTGAAGAAATGCTCTCCTAACACTGAAAATGTATCATATACCTTTTGTTCTAACCATACAGGCTGTGCTCTATATATTACCTTAATGCATATAGTGTTCTATTTTTGCTTTAAGATCTTTTTTCTAAGAGCAAATAAAAAATAGTTAACGGAATTACAAAGCAAAAATTAGAATGCTTTTTGGAAACCACCTACTTAATGCAGGAATCTTTTTTTTTTTTTTTTTGTCATCCTAAGAGATCTAGGCTCTGTTTAAATCTCTGCAGTGATAACACCTATCCTTCTGAAACTCTTCCAAAAAACTGCAGAGAAAGGAACACTCCCAGACTCATTCTATGAGGCCACCATCACCCTGATACCCAAACCAGACAAAGATACCACACACACAGAAAAGAAAATTACAGGCCAATATCACTGATGAACATAGATGCAAAAATACTCAACAAAATACAATGATACATTAAAAGGATCATACACCATGATCAAGTGTGATTTATCCCAGGGATGCAAGGATTCCTCAATATCCACAAACCAATCAATGTGATACATCACATTAACAAACTGAAGAATAAAAACCATATGATCATCTCAGTAGATGCAGAAAAAGCTTTTGACAAAATTCAACACCCATTTATGATAAAAACTCTCCAGAAAGTGGACATAGAGGGAAACTATCTCAACATAATAAATGCTGTATATGACAAACCCACAGCTAACATGATTCTCAATGGTGAAAAGCTGAAAGCATTCCCTCTAAGATCAGGAACAAGGCAAATATGTCCACTCTTGCCACTTTTATTCAATATAGTTTTGGAAGTCCTAGCCACGGCAGTCAGAGAAGACAAGAAATAAAAGGAATCCAAATTGGAAAAGAGGAAGCAAAATTGTCACTGTTTGCAGATAACATGATACTATACATAGAAAATCCTAAAGATGCTACCAGAAAACTACTAGAGCTAATCAATGAATTCAGTAAATTTGCAGGATACAAAATTAATGCACAGAAATCTCTTGCATTCCTATACACTAACAACAAAAGATCAGAAAGAGAAATTAAGGAAACAATCCCATTTACCACTGCATCAAAAAGAATAGAATACTTAGGAATAAATCTACTTAAGGAGCCAAAAGAGCTGTACTCTGAAAACTATAAGACACTTATGAAAGAAATCAAAGATAACACAAACAGATGGAAAGATATGCTGTGTTCTTGGATTGGAAGAATCAATATTGTCAAAATGACTACACTACCCAAGGCAATCTACAGATTCAGTGCAATCCCTATCAAATTAACAATGGCATTTTTCACAGAACTAGAACAAAAAATTTTTAAATTTGTATGGAAACACAAAAGGCCCCAGATAGCCGAAGCAATCCTGAGAAAGAAAAATGGAGTTGGAGGAATCAGGCTCCCTGACTTCAGGCTATACTACAAAGCTACAGTAATCAAAACGGTATGGTACTGGTGCAAAATCAGAAATATAGATCAATGGAACAGGATAGAAAGCCCAGAAACAATCCCACGCACCTAAGGTGATTTAATCTATGAGAAAGGAGGCAAGAATATACAGTGGAGAAAAGACAGCCTCTTCAATAAGTGGTGCTGGAAAAACTGGACAGCTACATGTAAAAGGATGAAATTAGAGTATTCTCTAACACCATACACAAAAATAAGCTCAAAATGGATCAAAGACCTAAATGTAAGGCTGGAGACCATAAAACTCTTGGAGGAAAACATAGGCAGAACACTCTTGGACATAAATTGCAGCAATATTTTTTTGATCCACCTCATGGAGTAATAAAAATAAAAATAAACAAATGGGGTCTAATTAAACTTAAAAGTTTTGCACAGCAAAGGAAACCATAAACAAAATGAAAAGACAATCCACAGAATGGGAGAAAATATTTGCAAATGAACTGACTGACAAGGGATTAATCTCCAAAATACACAAACAGCTCATGAAGCTCTATGTCAAAAAACCAAACAACCCAATCAAAAAATGGGCAGAAGCTTTACATAGACATTTCTCTAAAGAAGGCATACAGATGGGCAAGAGGCACGTGAAAAGATGCTCAACATCACTAATAGTCAGAGAAATGCAAATCAAAACTACAATGAGGTATCATCACCTCACACCGGTCAAAATGGCTATCATCAAAAAGTCTACAAACAATAAATGGTGGAGAGGGTGTGGAGAAAAGGGAACCCTCCTACACTGTTGGTGGGAATGTAAATTGGTACAACCACTATGGAGGACAGTATGGAGGTTCCTTATATAACTAAAAATAGAACTACCGTATGATCCAGCAATCCCACTCCTGGGCATTTACCCAGACAAAACTATAATTCAAAAAGATACATGCACCTCTATGTTCATAGCAGCACTATTTACAACAGTCAAGACATGGAATCAACCTAAATGTCCATTGACAGAGGAATGGATACAGATGTGCTACATACATACAATGGAATATTACTCAGCCATAAAAAAGAATGAAATAATGCCATATGCAGCAACATGGATGTACCTAGGGATTATCATACTAAGTGAAGTAAGTCAGACAAAGGCAAATATCATATGATATCACTCGTATGTGGAATCTAATTTTAAAAAATGATACAAATGATCTTATTTACAAAATAGAAACAGACTTACAGATATTGATAACAAACTTATGGTTACCAAAGGGAAAATGTGGGAGAGAGGGATAAATCAGGAGCTTGGGATTAACACACACATTGTTATATATAAAATAGATAATCAACAAGGACCTACTGTATAGCACAGAGAACTCTACTCAGTATTCTTTTATAACCTATATGAGAAAAGAATCTGAAAAAGAATGATTACTTGTATATGTATAACTGAATCACTTTGCTGTACACCTGAAACTAACACAACATGGTAAATCAACTATACTTCAATAAAATTTAAAAAAAAAATCTCTGCTGCGACAAGGAGCTCACTACTCCATAATGTAGCAATTCCATTATTAAACTAATTGTTGGAAAGTTCCTTCTCTATTTCCATTTATTCACCTAATTGATATTTATTTAGCACCTCCCACTGTGCTGGGCACTTCAGATTTAGCGGTGAACAAAGTCAACTCAGTCCCTGAATGTACAGAAGTTAAAATCTGCTTCCCTGTATCTTTGCTGTGAGTATGTGCAACTGGAAACAATGTAGAAAAAGACCAATGTCTTTTTTCTATAGAAGTCCGCTGAAGTTTGAAGAGAAGCTTTAGATTTTTCCTTTACCAGCACAGCTTGTGGAGTCGGTGAGGACTCCTCAGCTACAAGCAAGCAAACTAATGAACAAAAGCCCTGGCTAAACATGGATCTATTTGAGAGAAGTGGGGTAGCTCAGAAAATTGAAGGGGGAGTGGAAGAATCAGGCCCGGAGAGAACAGAACAGAGGCAGCTTTGGGGATCCAAAGAGCAGGAACCAATGGACGGTATTTTCAAGGTGCTGCTTTTGTTTCAGCAACAATTGTTTTTAGTCTTTTGTCTCTGATCAGGGATTCAAATTTTAAGGAGAATCTGATTGGCTGGCTTGGGGCCCATGCTCACCCCATGCTGGAGGTGGCAGTGGAACTTCTTGATGTTCACAAAGAATGTAGCCAATTAAGCAAAGCATGTTCCTGCAAAGAAAGATTAAGGAACTGCTGCCAGAAGGAAGAGGAATGGATGCTGGTGGCGAAACCAACAAATGACAATGGTCGCCATCTTAACCACTTGGAGACAGGGACGCAAGGAGAAACCTGAAGCTCCTCCCTTAGAAAGGAACACTTGGCTGCAAGGTCTGATAGATTTATCTAATCTCTCTAGTAATAATCCCTGGGTCTGCTTACCTTCTGTATCTGATCATCAGGATGACCTTGATGACTTCCTTGTTGGTCTTACTTCATCCTGGATTCATTACCCTGGGAGGCACAGGAGGAGCCTACCTGGCAGTGACGATTAAGACTCGGGTTTACTCTCTGCTCTGCCTTTTGAAACCCGCCTGCTGGGTCCAGCCCAGGCACCAACACTGCCTTGAACTTACATCCCTTACTTCCAAACAAGCATATTTACACACCAAAATTGTGAGCCTCATCCATTCCTTATTTCTCCATTTTACCCACGAGCATGTTGTAGAGCACTTTGTACGTGTAAATGAGCTTAGTTGGTTCCACTAAGTTGGTGCTTGTTCTTGGGAATCAGGCAGTTTTGGTAAAAGTCACAAGGAACTTCCGAGACTTTTGCTGGAGATTAATGTGAAGACTAAATATCCGTATACCCATTTTGAAAAGGGAAAAATCTTTTTCTCCACTATTCTAGTTTTTTCTGGAGATGACTACAGTATCCCAAATCACATCTGCACGTTCCTTCAGTGCCTTGGAATAGAATTCACTTGGGCCCAGATGTGCTCACTCTTGCATTTACGTGACATACCTTGCTTCTACCCAGTCTAATTTGAATACCAGTCTCCTTGCTGAAAGAGGCCAGAGAGCTATTACCTAGATCTGCCTTCACCTTGCAGAACTGTGCTATTTAAAAGAACAATGGCTTTGCAACCAGAAAGACCTGGGTTTAAGCTTATTTCTGTCTCATACTAGTTTGTGTCTTTAGTTCTGTTTCTCATCTATTCTATGTTTCCATTTTCTCATCTGAAAAATGGATATACCCTCACAGGGTTGTTGGATTGATTGTATCAGTCAGGAGACAGAAATCACACCAGGTATTTTAACAGAGAATTTCATATAAAGATGCATCAAACAAATACTGAAGAAATGAAAAGGGAAAAAAGAAACACTAAGGAAGTAGCTGTCTTAGGACGCAGCTACCACCCACCCTAAAACCTGGGGAATAAATGGAAGAGTTTGGGACTGTTAAGGTTAGAAGCTTGAGGATGGGTCCTAGAAAGCTGAGACTCAAGCCTCTGAGCAGGTTCACTGCTCAGCTGTACTGTTGCCTCAGGAGCTTGAAGGCGGCATCCTTGGGTGAGGCCCAGACCTCTGAGGAGGGGGCACTGACTAGCTGGTGCTGGGGTCTCTAGGGTATGTCATGGTGCTGGTTCTGTGAGTGCTGTTAAAAACGATCATTACGTGGGATCCTGAAAAGGAACAAACAAACAAGATTCTGGATAAGCTCAAATACCAAGGATAATTGATTTGTAATTATATAAGTATATGGGTGCTTTTCAATCTAATAAGAGTAGTAAGGTTTATGTGTTGCAAATTTTCAATGTTTCCCAGTTTGTAGTTGGCCTTTCCATTTTTATATAAAAGAGTTTAAAATGTTTTATTTGAGGCTAATTTGTTGGTCATTTAATCAGAAACAAACTCTATAAATATCCAAATAACATTTCTTATACTTCTTTGGATTCTTTGAGTCTTCGTGCTGTAGAGTCAGGGCAGGGCTGGCAGGAAGTCAGAAGCCAGTTCCAGCTGTGCTCCCAACACTACCTAACACGCTGTGTGTGACTCTGGGTCTCAGTTTCCTCATCTGTAAAGTGAAATGAGTAGGTGAGATGATTTCAAGGTCTTTTTCATTTTAAAACTATGATATGAAATGACAAATGGTATGATTTCATATGATGTGACTGATAAAAGGATAAGGCAGGGACTGAATTAGCTAAGGACAGCCATAACTTTCACATTTAAATTCAAAAAATTTTTAGCCTAACAGATTTTTTAAATGCTCAAGATAAAGCAACCATCAATTCATCTGAAATAAATACGGTATATCTGATCTCAGTAAATCTTGGTTCTATTTCTCCAGAGAATTGGCAAAAGATCTCCAATATTTACTGGTAGCAGAGAAATTCAGTCTGGGAGCTGGCAGCCAGAAGCACATGGCTGGTTACTATAAAATCCATACAGCCTACTCAGATTACGCTGAAGGGCGTTACAGTGGGTTTTGTTTGATTCTCTATCTTGTCATGGCCGGATCAGAATGCCTCTTTTAATAATAAACTTAAACAGTGACTTCCTATACTCAACACAGTGTAACTTGAAATATGAGTAAGAAGATGGAGCTAGAGAAAGGTAAGGAGGAAAAAAAGAAAAAGGTCTTCGATGAAGGGTGTCCTGTTATACAGTTTTATGTGTGTGTTGGGATCTGGTCCAGCACTCCTCTCGGGAGCTCAGACGCTTGGAAATACTTCTGAAAAGAAAAGCAGAGACTGGTGTGGGAAAAATGTGGCTCATTCATTTCTTGTCCTGACGTACTTGTTCATGTTGGGTATGTGGATCTAGGGAAGCCAGGCACACAAAGTAAAGCAAGAGGCACAAGGAATAACTTGACTGAATTCTGGGATTCTGGCTTTGAGTTGACAGTGTGAAGGACAGTGTCTGAATCAGACTCCCTCCCAGAAGACCAGGGTGCTGGCCAAGAGGCCCAAGTGGGGATTGGATTTAGAATTCCAAGGTGGCAGGCAGGGCTCATGCTTTGCGAGCTTGCAACCAGTGCAGATGTGCAAAGTCTTCTGCTCAGAAGGATGCCATGCTTCAAGTTTAACGCTCTGTGATCGCCATCTTGAAATTTTTAATAATTTAATTTTTGAATTTGTGTTTTATAAGTGACGTTGGATGGGACAATGGAGCACGAACCAGGGACTTGGGGCTTCAGCTCATAAGCCATCTTGCTTTTCACCACTTCTTGCTCCCTGCTTCTCAACTGCCAGCACCCCCAGCATCCACTGGTTGGGGCCTGGGCATGAGGCAGGAAGGGCTGGGGCCAGGCATGCCACACACGGGTCACCTGTTGAGTTGTGGGACTGGGTCACACTCGTCCCTCAAGTGTCCTCAAGCATGAGGGAGTGCAACATCAAGCAGCAAATAAAAAACACCATGACGAGTCAAGAGGGGGACCACAAGAAAAAAGGGGAAAACTTTTTCTTCTGCTCTTTAAACAAGAGGCCTCACTTTTTCATTTTTCATTGGGCTCCACAGATTATGTAGCCAGCACTGGTGAGAGGGTAGATGATGACTGTTCAAGTAGTGAGGGACTGATGTCAGACACAGCGGGGAGGAAAGGCGAACACCAAATCCATAGGGCAAATATGGAGGCCGAAGCTGGGCAACGGAGTCAGGAGTTTGAAGCAGGGGAGATAAGAGAAACAGAAGGAAATTGAAATCGAGATGAAAGCATGGCTAGGGTATTCTGAATCCAAATTTAAACAGTGCTTCAATCTTGTTTATGTGTGGGTGAGGGTCCGTCAGACTCAAATGGCCAAAAATGAGGCCAAACAGTTCTAAGCCTATGCTAGTCATTGAGAGGGGTATTAAAGTTATACACTTCTGATTCTGAAGGAGTTTATAGAAGGCTGAAATTTTTTTTTAGCCCTCCTTTGTGATGGAATGAATTATCATCATGAAAATTCAGTTGTCTGTTAAGCATTTAATATGAATGTAATTCTTAAAATGAATGACTACTGTATCTCTTAACATTCTTTTTTTGTGTGTTTTAATCTGTGGGGAAGGAAAAAAAAAACCCTGATCGTTTCTCTCGTAAGCCTGTCATCTTTAGTCATATATATGGGGGACATTGATGTGGGCTGTTGCTCCTGATAACGAAGGCTGAAAGCCAGACAGCAAATTCTCCCCATCTGGGACTCCGTGATCTTGCCTCTGAAGTTGTGCAGAGATTGGGAAAGAGGTGCAAACAATGCTCAGTATCTCCACTATTTTTAACAAAACAGAATTTAATTAAACACAATTTTGCTCTCTATTCTTTGGAAACCTTTATAATTTCATTTGCTACTGCTAACTTCAGGGTAGTGGTAGGACAGTTTTTAACCATATTTTGAAACGGAATTTACTTATCAGGAGGGCAGGGGAAGCAGAGAGGAAGTTTGGAAGGAAGTAACATCTGGCTTGTCCGACACCTTAAATTTTTCTTTATTTAACACACACGCATATCGTGCTTATGATGGTGTCAGGCACTGTTCCAAGTACATTACAAACTCTCATTAATTTTGTACTCATAACAATCAGGGCCGACTTACCCAGTAGGCACAGTGCCTAGGGTCCACGCAAAAAAATGTTTTAATTTTAATTTCTTTTAAAGTCCAGGAGGAAAAAAATTGAATGTAATAATAATGAATACATAAAAAGGAATCTAGCCTGGATTAAGTTTGTCTTTAGACCAGTGCAGTTGTAAAGTACAATTTTTAATATTATTTTATGGAAGAAGGGACCCGTGAAAGCAAATGTATGCAGGGCCCATGAAAATCATAATACGGTTCTAGTAACAACTTTACTATTATCTTAATTTGATAGACGAGAAAACTGAAGCATGCTTAAGTGACTTGCCAGTGTCCCAGCTGGTGATAATAGCTGAGACTCGGGCCAGGAAGCCTGCTTCCCGTGTTCCCTAGAGCACTGTGCTAAGCTAGGCTGATACGTTCTTCAATGAACTATTTCACTTGACTTTTCCAGATAGCTAAAAAATGAGCTCTCTACCAACCAAAACTTTTTGTTTAATAATTTTGGGAGAGGGTCTGCCATACATTTGTTACTTACTTCCTGTCTTATTAATTAGATTATCCTGAACATAATCTACTCTTTTTCAGGGATGACACAATACCCTCATCCAGAGATAACCTTATTGAGTATTTTTTATGTATGTGGCACTCTTCTAAGTTGTTGTTGTTGCTGTTTTTAACAAACGTTAACTCATTGAATCCTCATAACCCTATAGGCAGATAGATTTTATAGATGAGGAAATCCAAGTTAAGAGAGGTTAACACACACACACACACCCCGATATACATAAAAATATAAAATAGATAACCAACAAGGACCTATCGTATAGCACAGGGAACTACACTCAGTATTTTGTAATAACCTATAAGGGAAAAGAATCTGAAAAAGAATGGATATATGTATACGTATAACTGAATCACTTCGCTGTACACCTGAAACTAACACAACATTGTAAATCAACTATACTTCAACAACAAAATAAAAGGAGAGGTTAAGCTACTTGTCCCACTTCAACCAGCCAGTTGGTAACAATGGAACCCAGGCATCCGGGCCCCAGAGCAGACCCTCTCAACCAGGGAAGAGCAGCAGCTTGACCCTGTGCAGAGTAGAGTGAGGCTTTCAGGAGCTTTATTCCCACCCTTAATATCTTCAGACCAAGGTGTTATTTTTAAGTCTGTGTCAACTCTTCAGGATATCTGCCTTCTCTCTTCCTGTCAGGCAGCTGGCTGATAGTTTTAGCTGTGTTTTGTTTCCAGTATTCATATATATCACTTGATAAATATATGGAGTGCCTACTAAGTGCTGTGTTGTATTCATTTGCTGCTTCCAACCTCCTTGAATTGAAGAAACAGAGAGTCCATTTTCTCAGCGTTGTGTGTCAACTAGTCTCTACATGTGCTGCGTGGAGGGAGAGATGCCCCTCTAAACAGCCTTGTGGTCCTTATTGCCTGGTCTTGCAAAGGTAATTTTGGATGCTTTAAGGGCTTTTGTTGGTTAATGTTATTTATTTCTTGGTTTTCAGCTAAGTTTTCAATGGCGAGTGCTGGTAAGTGGTATGGCAGATATTGTTATCTGTAAGGGGGAAATACCTGGCATGAAACCTTAATTGAGCAAGTGACTTGACAGAATTCATTTGCAGGGTAACTGCACTATCTTCATGGTCTTCATTGAATGGTGATAAAAATGATTTTAAGTGAAAAACAAGACTCCATTGGGTTATTCTGAATTGTTCTTCCCTTATGGCTCAACCTGAATACAAAGCCTGAAGCTGGGAGGTATTCATCTTTTTAAATGTGTATCTGCCTCCCAATGTCTTTATGTGGAATAAATGCTTTTTATTTGTCTTGAACCCTGCTGAAACCCATACCCAAACATCACATTAGGCATAACCTAAATTTGGCCACCATAACTATTTAAAAGTTTATAATCCGATTGGCCATAACTCTAAGGCTTGAAGACCGCTCCAATTTGATTCTTTTCTATCAACCTCATTTAAATTCTTGGCCTTCACAGCCTTCTCGGGAAAAACTGCTACCATGCCTGAGACCTTATTCTTTGTGACTGGCCCCAGAATGCTATGCTGATTGGGAATCAGTTAGCAAGTCTGCAGAGGCTTGACAGTTTCTGGGTCCTAATAGCTCAGTCATCATGGCAATACCTAAAGCCTTTTGTATGCTCTGGAACACTGACTGATATTTTGGATAGGAGGAAAACAGGCAACAGATGAGTAAATTTCCTGAAACATCTCACCTGTTTTTAAAAGAACAAATTATTCTAAACTACTACCTAAGTCAGAGCTTGCAAACTGGTGATCCACAGGTTGAATCTGGGCCATAGACATGTTTTGCTTGGTCTGCATCTTAAACTACAAAAAATTTTAAATCAATTGCTTTCATTTAAAAATCAGGAAATTACACCAAAAATTTTCCAGACCTCTAACTTCCTTTGAAAATTGAGTGATGACAGCATTGGACCCATATTCCTACATGGCAGCTATTAGCTAGAGTTGCTAATTGGGTAGCACCTGGCCACTTTAGACAGAGCAGGCACTGCCCCCTTTGCCATAATCTATTTGCAGCCCAGTTTGCTTACTTACATTACCTGCCTGTGCTCTGGAGGCATTTGTTTTTGTGTCCCCCACTATGAGTCAATGAAGGCTATAAGCTCAAAAGTTCAGGACCACAGTACCTCTGCTTAGCTTTCTGCTTAGTTAATATAATCTTAAAAATTAATATTGAGGGACTTCCCTGGTGGCGCAGTGGTTGAGAATCTGCCTGCCAATGCAGGGGACACGGGTTCGAGCCCTGGTGTGGGAAGATCCCACATGCCGCGAAGCAACTAGGCCCGTGAGCCACAACTACTGAGCCTGCGCGTCTGGAGCCTGTGCTCCGCAACAAGAGAGGCCACGATAGTGAGAGGCCCGCGCACCGCAATGAAGAGTGGCCCCCACTTGCCGCAACTAGAGAAAGCCCTCGCACAGAAACGAAGACCCAACACAGCCAAAAATAAATAAATAAATTAATAAATAAAAATTTTTAAAAAAAAGTGTTTTAAAAAAATTAATATTGAAAAGTAATACATGCTCATGAAAAATTAAAACAGTACAGAAGTGGGAATTCCCTGGCGGTCCAGTGGTTAGGACTCTGTGCTCACGCTTTCACTGCCGAGGGCCCAGGTTCAATCCCTGGTTGGGGAACTAAGATCCCACAAGCTGCGTGGCACGGGAGAGGAAAGAAAGAAAGGAAGGAAAGAAGGAAGGAAGGAAGGAAGGAAGGAAGAGGGAAAGAAAGGAAGGAAGAAAGAAAAGAAGGAAAGAAGGAAAGAAAGGAAGGAAGGAAAGAAGGAAAGAAGAAAAGAAAGGAAGGAAAGAAGGAAGAAAGAAAGAAAATTAATTAATTAATTAAAAAAACAGTACAGAAGCGTACACTGTAAAAAGTGTAAGTCTGGTGACCTCATTGATCAAAAAATTCCCTTTCCTCACTCTCCAGAAATAATATTGGTAACAGTATCTTTTGTATTCATTTAGAAATTTTCCATGAATATGATTTTTAATCCAACTGGGGTTACCTACTTTTTGTAAGACTGTATGTGTATATAAATATTGGGTCCCACACATGTGCAAAGAGTGATGTGGTATATTAAAGTAATTATCTGTATAATTAACAAAAACTCTTGCTGAAATGTCCAAATGTTAGAAAAAAATGTTTGTTTTTTTTAAAATTTATTTTCTTATTAGCCATCCATTTGATACACATCAGTGTACACATGTCAATCCCAATCCATCACACCACCCCCCCACCACTGCTTTCCCCACTTGGTGTCCATACGTTTGTTCTCTACATCTGTGTCTCTATTTCTGCCCTGCAAACCGGTTCATCTGTACCATTTTTCTAGGTTCCACATATATGCGTTAACATACGATATTTGTTTTTCTCTTTCTGACTTACTTCACTCTGTATGACAGTCTCTGTATGTTTAATTTAAAAGGTTTTAATTATCTGGCTAATTGCCTTAATTCATCATCCTTTCAGCTCCTTTCTTTATGGAAGGAATCCATCCATTCATTAGACATTCACTCATTTCCTATTACGTCCAAGGCACTCTGCTAGGTAAAGTAGGAAATGCAGAGATGAATTGAAAATAAGATCAACAACATTAACATAAGAAATAACATGATTAATTTTTTCCCCAAAAGGAATGAAATGAAGGTGTTGGATTTTGAATTAAACATGCCCTATTTTTAGTGGACCTAGTCTAAGATTTGAGGGATTGCAAAAATCCCAGGAAGAATCCAAACCTGAAAAGATAGATCAAAAGAAGAGGTTCAGCTGAGTGGAGAGGACATGGGTGATGCAGAATTGGCAGGAGGTGGACCAGTCAAGCACTGAGCCATGAAGTGAGGTACAAAGGCGTTCTCAGTGATAAAGTATGACTTGCCAGGGTACAGACCTGCAGGCATTTGGTCTGTGTTCAGGCAGATAAAAACCACACTGAGCACATGACTGCCGTTCCCCTTCTCTCCCAAGTAGATTTCAATGACAATTTTGCTAAAATGAGAGAGCTACAAAAGTAGAAATAACATCAGAGATGTGCTCATGAGAGATTTAAAGAAAAAGAAATTTTGCCTTTGAAGTCTTGTATCACAGTTACCTGGAGACAATTTTTTGTTGTTGTTGAATATTCTCCTTGAATTAGAAAATAGTAAAAGCTAACAATCTTTAAGGAAATAAAAAACCAAAGTCAAACCAAAAACCCATATAGTTACCCTAAGGTTTTATTCTCCTGTAGTTTTCCAGACAGTTAGGGCCTCTTAGAAATAATAGAAAATAAAATTTGTTATAGATCTGTGGTTGCTTGTGGATGAAGCATTAGGAGGGACCCATAGCATACCCAGAGGTTTGTGTTTGTTTGTTTTTTGATTAATTGATTGATTGATTTAGCTTTTTATTTATTTATTTATTTAAAACATCTTTATTGGAGTGTAATTGCTTTACAATCGTGTGTTAGTTTCTGCTTTATAAGAAAGTGAATCAGCTATACATATACACATATCCCCATATCTCCTCTCTCTTGCGTCTCCCTCCCACCCTCCCTATGCACCCTTCTAGGTGGTCACAAAGCACCGAGCTGATCTCCCTGTGCTATGCGGTTGCTTCCCACTAGCTATCTATTTTACATTTGGTAGTGTATATATGTCAATGCCGCTCTCTCACTTTGTCCCAGCTTACCTTTCCCCCTCCCCGTGTCCTCAAGTCCATTCTTTACATCTGCGTCTTTATTCCTGCCCTGCCCCTAGGTTCTTCAGAACCTTTTTTTTTTTTTAGATTCCATATATGTATGTTAGCATATGGTATTTGTTTTTATCTTTCTGATTTACTTCACTCTGTATGACAGACTCTAGGTCCATTCACCTCACTACAAATAACTCAATTTCATTTCTTTTTATGGCTGAGTAATATTCCATTGTATATATGTGCCACATCTTCTTTATCCATTCATCTGTCGATGGACACTTAGGTTGCTTCCATGTCCTGGCTATTGTAAATAGAGCTGCAATGAACATTGTATACCCAGAGTTCTTTCTAAAGAAGTATCACTCTTCAAAAATCCTATATTTTGATCTCCAGCAACTTGATGCTTTTATAGGCTCAACATGGATGAGGAGTTTAAGAGTTATGCAATTCTAGTTTTGACATATACAATGACTATATAAGATATTAACATTATATAAAGCTTGGTGAAGGGTGCATGAGACCCTCTGAACTATTTTTGTAATTTCTTGGAAGTCTTGAACTATTTCAAAACATAAAGTTATTTTTAAAATGGTCATACAACCAATTTTCACTTTGCTTTGAATGTTGTATCTTTTTTGTTTTGAATGCCTCAATTAGAGGTTCTAATTTTAAAACTTCTTACTTAAATGATTTTATGGATAATGCTAATTGAAATATCAATGAAACTGTCTGAATTATTCAGGCAAAAAATCTGTTATTAAAAGAAGAGCATTTTATTCTCTCTGAGTCACCTAGGCTAGAGGTCTTCAATGACAAACTTCACAGGATAACTGGGCAGCCTCAATTTCTCTTTGCTTTGCTTTAGAACTTTAGGTATGAATGGCTGTCTTCATTATAATTCCGTAAGTCTAAAATTTTTGGTTATTTTTTCTAAATAGTATATGAAGAGAGCTATTCAATGATTTTATTTTTATTTATTTATTTATTTATTTATTTATTTATTTATTTATTTATTTATTTATTTGACTGTGCTGCATGGCATGCAGGATCCTAGTTCCCCAACCAGGGATTGAACCCGCACCTCCTGCAGTGGAAGCACAGAGTCCCAACCACTGGACCACCAGGGAAGTCCCAAAAGAGAGCTGTTTAAAATATCAGCAGTACCATAATCAACAACTATTTACTGGTATTAGTTTCCCAACAGTTTTTTCTTCCACAACACGTTACACCAGTCTATAAATGCATTATGTTGTATAAAACCAATAAATGTCCGATTTTCTTAATTCTGTACCTTAAAAATGCTCTAAATCCACTTAGAAATAACATTATAGCCCATTAAAAAAATTTAACACTATGGTCTCCAAAATAGGACTCACATGTCCCAGGGGATGTTCAGGTTGATTCATACTAATTGTCTAATTTGAAAAACTTAGATATAATCCAAAGCAGTGGTAGTATCAATATACCTGTGCCAATGGTCTTCAAAATTCTTAGCCAACATTTCTCTACAAGAATCTTCATAATAGATTAAGAAAACTTTTCTTATATTCATATTTCTAGTAGGTAGTGACTATTCTTTGGCGGGGGGCATGTATCAGTAATTTACATATTTCTATAATTTTGTAAAAAAATACAATGGCCTTGTTAGTGAATCATCGGAGTAATTGTTCATCCTTTTCATTCAAGAAAACATATAATTTCTGGTTAGAAAGGGTTTTGATGTTATCCAGCCCAATTGACAGCCTGCTGCTTGAATCTGCTTTCTGAAATCCCCACCAAGAATTCCTCTGCTTTAGAATTTCATGCTATGATCTGCAGAGCCTCAGGCTCTCAGAGGCAGTGCTTCAAGGGCTACTATAGGGAGGAGGTGGGGGGAACTGGGAAAAGTGAATGCTGACTTGGCATAGATCCAGTTCTCCTCATTCACTCATTGAACAAGAGCAGCTGGGATAGCATCTGATTCCCTTAATCAGCTTCTGCATCTGATTTAATTTACAGAAGGTGTTCCATTGCTCAAGGAAGGGGCTCTTGAGCTGAGTCCTAAGGATTTGTAGGAGTTAGCCATGCAAAAATATGGTAATTGGATACAACCATTTGAGTGGCAAAATATGTCACCTTAAATAAGCTACAGAGGAGTAACGTTAGAGAAAATGGCAGAGTAAGGACCACCACAAATTCTTTATAAAAGGAATAAGAAAACTGCTAAAAATTTTCAGTCCACTTTTTCAGAACTCTAGATATAAACCCCAAGCCTTGCAGCAATCTGAGGAGTGTTTATTCAGGAAAAAATGGCTCAATCTCAGTAAAAACAGTGAGATTTTTGGCATTTTAAGCTTGCCCTCTTCCAGCCCCCTTCTCTAGCTCCATGCTGCCTTGAAAACAAACAGCTTGCAATCATCTCAAAAATTGGTAACCTGGCAGCCACTGGAAGTTGCTGAATGGAGTTAGACGCCCTTCAAAGCCTCATTTCCAGAGAATTATCATCCTTTGACTTGCCTGGTGGTTCCTGGAAGACCCTACTTGCAAGGCTGTCTGTATTTGACATGACTCAGTGTGGAGTTCATCTAGTGGGAAAAGCATTTTCCACAGGGGTGTTTGGCCAAACAATTAGTGGCAATTGTTTAACTCTCTGGCTGCCAGGAGTGACAAATAAAGTTGGGATAAACAATACGCTAACCAAAAAGCTTTAAAGGAAAATATGAGGAATAAGATGTCCATAGGGACTTTGAAAGCTCTGACATATTCCTAAGAATCTAGAAAGTCAAGTGTATGTATGGGGCTATGTATGCCCAGAACTCCATGCATGCTGTGGAAAGACCTGAGGAGGTCCTTAGCTCTCAGTTCTGGATGACCTTGAGGGCCCACACAATAGAAAGTGGAAGCTAAGGCAGAGTTGTTAACTTCCTGAATGAATGTTGAAGGCATGCTCCAACACGCACACAGAGCCCTTTGGCAAAGACTGGGAGATTTACTGGTTCCAGGCATCTAAGGAAATCTCTGCCCAATGATTACCTGACCACTAAGTTAACTGAGCAGAGACTTCAGCAACCACACACAACAAAGAATACAGAACTTAGTGTTCAGAAAAGTCCCTAAAACAAACAAACAACAACAAACAGCAACAACAACAAATGCTGGGAAGGGGAGAGAATCTGATTTTCAGAGTTGCCACAATTTATTATTTAAATGTCCAGTTTTTAACAAAAAAACCACAAGTGTGCCAAGAAACAAGAAAATATGGCCTTTTAAACAGGAAAGAAAATAGCAAACACACTGTAATAGGAACGGTCCCTGGGGAAGCTCAGATGTTGAAATCACCAGACATAGACTTTAAATCAGCTATTAACCAATAAACAAGTGAAAAGATGCCAACATCATTAGTCATTAGAGAAATGCAAAGCAAAAATTTCATACACACTAGGATGGCCATGATAAAAAAGACAGGTAATAATAAATGTTGGAGAGAATGTGGGGAAATAGGACTCCCTCATACATTCCTGATGGTAATGTAAAATGGTACAGCCACTTTGGAAAACAGTTGGAAGGTCCTCAAAATGTTTAACATAGCATTACCGTACAACCCAACAATTCCACTTCTAGGTATATACCCAAGAGAATTAAAAACATATATTAAAGCAAAAAATTTTACATGAATGTTGATAGCACCATTATGCATAGTAGCTAAAAAGCTGAAACAGCTCAAATTTCCATCCACCGACGAATGGATAAACAAAATGTGGTATATGCATATAATGGAATATTATTTAATCATAAAAAGGAATGAAGTACTAATACATGATACAATGTGGATGATCTTTATGATAGCTAATTTTATGTGTCAACTTGACTGGATCAGGAGGTGCCTAGATACTTGGCTAGACATTATTTCTACATGTGTCTGTGAGAGTGTCTCCAGGTGAGATTAGCATTTGAACCGGTAGACAGTAAAGCAGATTGCCCTCCCCAATGTGGGTGGACATCATCCAATCTACTGAGGGCCTGAATAGAACAAGAAGGCAGAGGAAGGAAGACTTTGCTTTTCTGCCTGACTGGATAAGCTGAAACATTGGTCTTCTCTTGCCTTTGGACTGGGAATTGCACCATTGACTCCCCTGGTTCTCAGTTCTTTGGATTCAGACTGAACTACACCATTGGCTTTCCTGGGTCTCCAGCTTGCAGATGGTGATCATGGGACTTCATTTATATGACATGTCCAGAATAGGCAACACCATAGAGACAGAAAGTAGATTAATGGTTTCCAGGGATCATGGAGGGGGTAGGGGGGAGAAGGGAATGGGACGTGATTCTAATGGGCATGGAGTTTCTTTTCGTGGTGATGAAAATGTTCTGGAATTAGACAGTGGTGATGGTTGCCCAACCTTATATATATACTAACAGCCACTGAATTGTACACTTTAAGAGGGTGAATTTTTATAACTTGTAAATTATATCTCAATAAAAAATAAATTAAATAAACTACATCCTAAATAGACCACACTGAAATTATGTTAATAATATGAGAAATTTTGCTTTTTAAATGTGACCTTATGAAAAGGATGAGCAATGAAGAGAAGAACAGTAAATATTCAATGAGGATCTTTTACATGTCAGGCATTGTAATGGGTGCTGAGGACATAGAGGGAATAGTTTATAGTCCATGCCCTTAAGGGGTCCAGTCCAGAAAGTCTAAAAGGGATGAATTATGATACAAATCAAGAAATGCTGTTGGGACTTCCCTGGTGGCACAGTGGTTAAGAATCCACCTGCCAAATAAAGAGGTAGACATAGAGAATGGACTTGAGGACATGGGGTGGGAGGGCAAAGCTGGGGTGAAGTGAGAGTAGCATTGACATATATACACTACCGAATGTAAAATAGTTGGCTGGTGGGAAGCAGCAGCATAGCACAAGGAGATCGGCTCGGTGCTTTGTGATGACCTAGAGGGGTGGGATAGGGAGGATGGGAGGGAGGCTCAAGAGGGAGGGGATGTGGGGACATGTGTATGCATATGGCTGATTCGCTTTGTTGTGCAACAGAAACTAACATGGTATTGTGAAGCAATTATACTCCAATAAAGATCTATTAAAAAAAAAAAAAGAATCTGCCCGCCAATGCAGCAGACATGGGTTCTATCCCTGGCCTGGGAAGATCCCATATGCCGAGGAGCAACTAAGCTTGTGCACCACAACTACTGAGCCTGCGTTCTAGAGCCTGCAAGGCACAGCTACTGAGCCCGTGCACCACAACTACTGAAGCCCGCGTGCCTAGAGCCCGTGCTCCACAACAAGAGAAGCCACCGCAATGAGAAGCCTGTGCACGGCAATGAAGAGCAGCCCCCAGAAGAGTAGCCCCAGCTCACCGCAACTAGAGAAAGCCAGAAAGCCCGAGTGCAGCAACGAAGACCCAAAGCAGCCAAAAAATAAATAAATAAAAAAAAGAAAGAAATGTTGTCAAAGAAGGCACTGTTAAAAGAATGAGAAACAGGGCTTCCCTGGTGGTGCAGTGGTTAAGAATCTGTCTGCCAATGCAGGACATGGGTTTGAGCCCTGGTCCAGGAAGATCCCACATGCTGCCGAGCAACTAAGCCCGTGCACCACAACTACTGAGCCTGCGCTCTAGAGCCCGCGAGCCACAACTACTGAGCCCATGTGCCACAACAACTGAAGCCCACGTGCCTAGAGCCCGTGCTCCACAACAAGAGAAGCCACCACAATGAGAAGCCTCCGCACCGCAACGAAGAGTAGCCCCTGCTCGCCACAACTAGAGAAAGCCCATGCACAGCAACGAAGACCCAACACAGCCTTAAATAAATAAATTTATATATATATATAAAAAGAGAATGAGAAACAAACCACATACAGGAAGAAATGCTATAAATTATATATCTGATAAAGAACTTCCTTGCAGAATATATAAAGAAATCTCAAAGCTCAAAAATAAGAAAATAAACAATCCAACTTAAAAATGGGCAAAAAAAAAAAAATGGGCAAAATATTTGAACACATACTTCACCAAAGAAGATATATAAATATAACTAAACACATGAAAAGATGCTCAACTTCATTAGCCATCAGAAAAATGCAAATTAAAACCATACTGTGATACTACTACAAACCTGTTAAAATGACTAAAATTAAAAAGACTGGCTGTGGTGGCCTGAAAAATGCCCCCTGACCAAAGCTATCCACATCCTAATTCATGGAACCTGAGACTGTTACCTCACATGGCCAAAAAGGGGGAAGGGTGTCTTTGGAGATGTGACTGAGTTAACAGTCTAATCCTGAGAAGATTATGGACCCTGAATGGGTGGACCCTGAATGCCATTATGAGTGTTTTTATAAGAGAGAGGCAGAGGGAGATTTCACAGACAGAAGAGGAGGAAGCAATGTGATCACAGAAGCAGAGACCAGGATGATGCAGCCACAGGTCAAGGAATGCAGGCAACCACCAGAAGCTGGAAAAGGCACGAAACAGGTTCTCTCTTACAGCCTCTCTTACAGGGGAATGTGGCCCCACTAACACCTTGATTTCAACCCAGCGATACTGATTTTGGACTTTTGGCCTCTAGAGCTGTGAGAGAACAAATTTCTGTTGCTTTAAGTCACCAGATTCATGGTAATTTGTTTCAGCAGCCATAGGGACTAATACACTGATCACACCAAATGGCATAATCACTTTGGAAAACAATGGCAGTTTCTTAAAAATGTTAAATATACACCATATGATCCAGCCATCCCATTTATAGGGAAATGAAAGTATATATCCATAAAAAAGACTAGTACATGAATATTCATAGCATATAGTTCCAAACTGGAAACAACCTCAATGTTTCTCAACAGGTAAATGCATTTAACAAATTATGGCATATCCATACAATGGAATACTACTCAGAAATAAAAAGAAACCAACTACTGATATATACTACGATGTGGACGAAACTCAGAATATTTACTCTGAGTGAAAGAGGCCAGACGCCCCCCCTCCAAAAAAAAGGTACACACTTTATAATTCCATTTATATAGAATTCTAGAAAATGCAGACTAATCTATGGTGACAAAAAGCAGATCAGCGGTTATCAGTGCAGGGAGGTGGAGCTAAGAGGGCATGAGGTGATAAATATGTTTATGATCTTAACTATGGTGACAGTTTCACAGATGTATATGTCAGACAAAATTTATCAAATTCTATAGTTTAAATTTGTGAAATTTATTATACATCAATTATGTATCAATAAAACTGATTTAAAAAAAAGTGCACTATAAAAATCATACACAGGGAGCTGTGGTAGCATAGGAAATGAGGGTTTCCTGCAGCTGATGGGCCATAGGTCTGGGACTGATCTAGGGTCCTGCTCGGTTACATATTGAAAATTAAGCCTGATAGCTATTGTAAATCTACCAGTCAATTTTGATTTCTCCTGAATGGCCTTATCATTCCATCATTTCATGCGATATTTCTAACTGGGAGCAATAAGTCACTTTTTATTATATTAAGGATTCTGTTGGTGATAAATGTGGCCGTTGCCCTTGGGGTCAGAAAGATGGATTCAGGTGTTGCCAGGTGTTTGACTAGTTGAATGTGTCTCATTCTGCTTTTTACTTAGGAGAGAGTACATTTTCTTAAATCAGACAGATATCTTGTTTCTATCTTTTCCAGTTAGTCATTGAAATAGTTGTTGGTGACTTTCAATAAAAATTATCATTGTTTTTATTTTTCTTCTCTGTGTTATGTCTCAGTCAGTAGTTACTTCTAAGTACTTGAATGATATCTTCAAACACAAAGTACAAAATAGGAGATTCAAATTGGTTTTAATCTTGAGACATCCAGAAAAGCAAAAGTCAAGAGCACTGTATTGGCATAGGATTGGTGTCAAATGAGTGATTTTGATAATTGCCTCCTATCTTCTTATTTGCATATCTTATACTGCAAAAAAAAAAGTTTAAAAATAGAATAGAAGGGCTTCCCTGGTGGCGCAGTGGTTGAGAATCTGCCTGCCAATGCAGGGGACACGGGTTCGACCCCTGGTCTGGGAAGATCCCACATGCCGCAGACCAGCTGGGCCCGTGAGCCACAATTACTGAGCCTGCGCGTCTGGAGCCCGTGCTCCGCAACAAGAGAGGCCGCGATACTGAGAGGCCCGCGCACCGCGATGAAGAGTGGCCCCCGCTTGCCGCAACTAGAGAAAGCCCTCGCACAGAAACGAAGACCCAACACAGCCATAAATAAATAAATAAAATTTAAAAAAAAAAAAAAAAAAAAATAGAATAGAATATTGTATATGTTTTTGGCATGTGTACCTAATTGAATTTTTGGTACTTCCTGAGGCAGTTCTTTACTTTGTTACATTTAGAGATTTTTATCCTCCAACCAACTCATTTAATGAGTGGTCTTAGAAAAGGTCATCAGCACCTTCCTTTCCTTCCTCAAGGCCTCAGAGCCCTACATTGCTGGAGCCACCGGGATGCAGAAAGCTGGCTGCCTTCTCTGGCAGATGGTCAGCCTGAGCACACCCCACAAGCCTATTCTTTATTGTTTCTTGTTCTTTTTCAAAATCTCCAATCAAAGAAACTGAAATTCAAAACAAAATCAATTGGAATTCTTGACTGAAATAAGATTGGGATGATAAGCCTCCAATCTAGAGCTGCTTTCTAAGCAGAACCTATTTTAGTGTCTGATTAGTCAGATCACTCAGTCACTGAAGGTTTGTACTGGAGTGGAACATCCTATCCTCTTGAATGTAAAAAACTAAAGAAAGAAAAAAAGGTGGAGGAATAGATGAGTCAATCTTAGGAGACCAAAAATATACCTTGAGAGATGATCAGTATTTCAAAGGATCGTTTTAATTCTTTCTTAGCAAGTTAATAAACAGGCCTTGGTGTTAGGCTCCAGAAGCCCTACCTGTGTTAGCAGGGTTTTCTCAGCTGAGAGCTGTTTTCTTTGGTGGATTTGGGGTTTGTGTCCTCTCGCTGCCACTACAGGTCCTGCTCCCTAATGGTCCCCTGTGGGGCCCAGCCACAGTCATCTGCTTGGCAGCAGGGACTTTGGCAAGTCCCAGCAAGGATGTCAGAGAGGAGTCATGAAAACATCTAATTTGGGATGAATTTAATTGTTGTTAAAGTCCCTTTTCTGATTGGAAACTCTAGTAGTTCTAGACCTGCTGTCCTCATCTCCAAGCCCTAAGAGTTACGTTAAATACCCTGCATGTGACCCTATCCATCCTCCAAAGGGAGTCTGGGTTCTAGCTGGTGACCTCAAATTACTATCATGAAATTCACCCTTTATCATTCCTTTCTCTAATCAGAGCTTTCATATTTTAGCTCTGTAGCCGCCAAATTCTCAGTTTTGCTTTTAACAACTAAGCTTGACTGATACTTTCATTGAAGGATAGGAAAAAAAATTAACTAGAAACTTGATGATTGAAAGGGGTTAGTATCAGCTGCAACACAAAATCACCTGCCAGTTACAGAAGGCACCTTCGGTTCAAAAAAGCCAAGAGTCACAAAAGCAATCTCTCTGGACCTCAGTTTCCTCATCTGTAAAATGAAGAGGTGGACTACATAATTTTTTAGTTTTCTCTGACTTCTAACATGCTAAGAATCAGTAGATTCATTTTTAATTAGGATTTTAGGGTCTCCTATTTGCTTAAATCATACACCTTTTTTCTATCTTCATTCTCATTGATTTCTCCTGTATTAGAAAATGGCTCTTTATTAATTTGGTAAATATTTATTAAATGCCTACTCTGGATCAGGTACTCTTGTAGCTACTGAAAGTACAAAGACCCTGCCCTCAAGGAGCTTGTGGTCTAGTTAACAGATGCCCTTGTCCTTTCTTTCCTCATCTCACATGGTAGTAAATTACTACTATTTACCCATCTCTTTCATGATCCCTTCTCGCTCTCCTCTGATGGCTCCCCTTCCTTCTTGCACGTTTAATTAATCCTAAGGATCAGTCATCCCTCTGTCCTTATTTCCCTACACTTTTCCCCGAAGACAGCTCTACTAATGGATATTAAATATATATCTTCAAAAATGCTTATGCTCTTGATTTCTCTGACCTTTTGGCCTTAAGTCATGCTGTCAAACCCACATGCCAGGACAATAATGCAAGGCACAGACACTCTAGTTCTATTTCTTTACCAAGAAGATTCACTACATCTCCCCTGACCTGCTCTAGTCAATTCCACCTCATTCCTAGTTTTTAGTTTTGTCTCCATTTTTGGATCTTCACCCATCTTTCACACTGCTCACTGAACCTAGTTTCTGTATTAGTTTCCTAGGGATGCTGTAACAAATTACCACATACTGTGTGCCTGAAAACAACAGAAATTTATTCTCTCACAGTTCCGGAGGCCAGAAATCCAAAACCAAGTTGTTGACAGCGCCATGCTCCCTCCAAAGACTCTTGGGAAGAATCCTTCTTTGCCTCTTCTAACTTCTGGTGGTTGCTGCCAATTCTTCACACACCTTGGCTTATAGATGCATCACTGGAATCTCTGCCTCCATTTTCACATGGCCTTCTCCCCTGTGTCTCTATCTGTGTCCAAATTTCCCTCTTCTTCCCTTACATTGGATTTAGAACTCACCCTAATCCAGTATAACTTCATCTTAACTTTATTACACTTGCAAAGACCCTATTTGTGTATGTGTGTGTATCTCTCTCCCTCTTTTTCCCCTACTGGATATATCCTACTGGTTCTGTTGCTCTGGTGGAATCCTTACTAATATAGCATGTAATAAACATTGGTTGAATGAATGAATTAAATGCAAAATGAACAAGCAAGCTTTCTATAGTTAGGCAGTGATCTCATTTTTCCAGCTTTAGTATATTCTGCCTTCCACTAATAGATCAATCTCCTTTAACATCAGTTTTATCAATTTATTCATTTTCCAAGGCATTGACTTCAAACTCATTGCTTGGATTTCCAGGAGCTCATAATGTGAGTGCTCTATCTTATCATGCAGTAAGACCTAGTGATTATAAACATGTTCTATGGCATTAAAAAGACATGAGTTCAATCCAAGCTTCACTGTTTACTAAATATGTGATCTTGGATGCATTATGTTATTTCTCTGAGCTTCATTTTACTCATCTGAAAAATGCAAGTCACCTCAAAGAATTATGAGGAGTAAATAAGACAACATATCTCAAGTTCTTAGCTGAATGCATGAAAGGTACTAAGTACCAAACAAACGTAATAGTCTCTTATTATCATCTCTGCTCTACTCCAGTATGAACTCGCCATTCTAGTCAAGCTGGTCTGCTCACAGCCTAGAGATTCCCAGCCTCATGTCCTCCTAGAAGTGCCCTCTTTTTTTCCCCTCTCATTTCTCCTCTTCTTTCTTACTCTCCTCATTTACTATTTTTGAAAGCTAGATTCAAACCTGTTTCTACCATCTCAATCCTCATTAGCTCAACCTGCTTCTCTGTGGACAACATCATATTTATACTGAAAATGTTAGTTTCACTTCCAGGGAGAAGGAGTAGATGTGTTTTTCCAACACATCAGAAGACTCTGGAAATTACAGAGAAAAAGTCAAAACAGCTAAAGACTTGGGGACACAAAGAATAATACAGTGGTGAGTTCCCTGGGTTTTCTTTTTGTCTCATATGCCCGAACTTGGAGCTGAAGCAGCGAGGAACTTAGAAATGCTAAATAGGCAGACTGGAACAAAACAAAACAAAACAAAACCCCAACAAAAGACTATATCCAAAGGACCAAGAAAAGGGAAATCTGGCAAGACAGAAAACTTCTAGATAATAACAGCTCTACTCCAGCCAAACATCACAGAAAACACTACAGCTTCACTCCCACCCATGCCAGCAAAGGCCAAATGGGGAGTCTAGGCTTCCATACTTGTGAGGCTGTAATGAGACACCCAACACTCTGAGTGGGGTGGTGTCAGAGAGGGTCAACTAGGGAGCTTGGGCTTCCATCCATCTCCCTTTCCCTGGAGAGGTCTCAGAGGGGGCCTCAAAGAGAGTCAGGACTTTCACAATTATCCAATGGTAATGAGGTCATTCCTGTTGCAGTGAACATGTGAAAATCAAAATTTAAAATGCAATACCATTTGTAAATTCTCAAAAAAAAACTGAACAAACAAAAAACACTTACTTAGGTGTAAATCTAGCAAAACGTGTATAGAGACATACCATGTTCATGGATTAGAAGATTCAACATAATAAAGATGTCATTTCTCTCCTATTGATATACATGTTTAACACAATTCCTGTCAAAATCCCAGCAAGATTTTTTGTAGATCAAGACAAAATTATTCCAAGATTTATATGGACAGGTGAAGAAACTACAATAGCTAAAAAATTTTTTGAAGAATAAAGTGAGAGGAACCAACTACCTAATTTCTAGACATTATATAATGAAAGTAACGAAGACTATATGATATTGGAAGAGAGACAAACACATAGATCAATGGAAAAAAATAGAGAATCCAGAAATAGACCTACACAAATATGCCCAACCGTTTCTTGACAAAGGTGCAGAAACAATTCTATGGAGGAAAGATAGCAAAACAAATCATGCTGGAGCAAGTGGACATCCATAGGCCATAAATAAATAAATAAATAAATAAATAAATAAATAAATAAAAGAGAAGAAAAGAAATTTGACAAAAGTCTTATGCCTTATACAAAAAATAACTCAAAATGGATAATGACTTAAATGTAAAATGTAAAATGATAAAACTCTTAGGAAAAAAGCATAGGAGAAAATCTTTGGTATCTAGGACTTGGCAATATGTTCTTAGACTTGACACCAAAAGTATGATCTATATAAAACAAAAAAATTGATAAATTGGGCTTCATCAGAATTAAAAATTTTACTCTGTAAAAGACCCTGGTAAGAGGATGAGAGAAAAGCTACAGACTGAGAGAAAATATTTGCAAGCCACATATCCAAACAAAGCACTAGTATGTACAATATGAAAAGAACTCTCGAACTCAAAAGTAAAAAAGCAGATAGTTCATTTAGAACATCAGCAAATACATGAAGAGAATTTTCACCAAATAATATAGAAATGGCAAATAAATACATGAAAAGATGTTGACATCATTAGCCATTAGGGAAATACAAATTAAAACTACAATGAGATATCACTACACACCTATTAGAATGACTAAAATAAAAATAACGACAACACCAAATGCTGACAAGGATGCAGAGAAATGGATCACTCATACACCTTTGGTGAGAATGTAAAGTGGTACATTTACTCTGGAAAATGATTTGGCAGTTCCTTCAAAAGCTAAATGTGTAGCTACCATAAAACCAAGTAATCCAACTCCTGGGTATCCCAGAGAAATGTAAAGTATGTTCACAAAAAAATAATTTTACATGAACATTTATTAGCAACTTCATACATAATAGCCCCAAACTGGAAACAACCCAAATGTCCTTCAACAGGTGAATAGTTAAACAGTGATAATCCATACCATGGAATATTACTCAGCAATAAAAAGAACAAGCTATTGGTACTCACAATATCCTGGATGAATCTCCAAAGAATTATGCTGAGTGAAAAAAGCCAATCCCAAATTGCTACACATTATATGATTCCATTGAAATGACATATTTATAGAAGTGGATTACAGATTAGTGGTTGCCAGGAGTTAAGGAGGGGGTGGTATCAGGAGGAAAATGGATGTGTCTATAAAAGAAAACTTGAGGGATCCTTGTGCTCACAGAAATGATGGAAATGCTCTGTATCTTGACTGTTTCAATGTCAATATCCTGGTTGTGATTTTGTACTATGGTTTTGTAAGATATTGGCATTGGGAAGGAACTGAGTAAAGCGTTTTTCTTACAAATGCATGTGAGTCTACAATTATTTCAAAATAAAAGGTTTAATTAAAAGAAGTTATCATATATTATAATCTCTTCCATATTGTTTACTGTTTGTTCCAGGTAAGATTATCTTGGCTCCGTAGTAGATTTTAAACTACTGAGAGTAAGGACTATCTCACCAATCTGATCTCTGTCATGGTGTTTGGCACAAAATAGGTGTTCAGACAGCTGGGTGAATGAATACTGTTGAATGAATGCTCCGCTGTGCCTAAGATAGGTAGATATAGCATACAGCTTGAGCTCATTTGTCAAGCCAGATGGAGGGAATTGGGGGAACAGATGTACTTTTAGCACTGCCAACATCCATGTTACTACCAAGGATAAGACATAGGAAACAAAGCAACACAGAGCCATCACAATATCCATGCCCAGACAAACCCTCTTCAACACCACCCCACGCCCCATTGAAATGCTGAAGGAAGAGAAAATGAGCTAAATATCTCAGTAATCTTTCTCCTGCTCAGAGAAGCTGAGAAGAAAGTTGTAATAAAAATAATCCAGCAGAAAGTTGATAAAAACCCAATGTTCCAAGTTTCAGCAGAGAGTAACCAAGTAGAAGTTTCTCTGTTATTTCTTGCTGTGCTGTCTATGTGTTTTCCTGGTCTGGGTGCAGCCCCTTGAAGGGGCTAACTGAGCTGGATATAAACCAGAACGTTTTTAGGACATAATTAATAATACACCTTCTTTTGATTCATGTTTCTAAGGCTCAATTTAGGGAAAGCAGGTTTTGTTTCTTTTGTTGTTGTTTGTTGTTATTTTTTATCTCTTGTTGCTTAGCTTTTAGTTTTTTATGCATGTCCATATTAAATGTTAATATCTGTCTCAATACTGATAAGAGTAAAAATACTAATTGGGTCCTAAAAGACGTAATGACTAGTGACAATCAAATCAATAGAAATTCACCTACGTTGTGGCTAGCTGCATGGATGGCTAAATTAAGATATGATTAGATGGATATTTATAGGTTAGATATTAATTGGTCCTTCATTGAATGTTCCATATTGTAGAGCATTAATGAAGATGAATAAGACATAATTGTTTTTCCTTTGAAGAGCTCACAGACCAGAAAATAGACATATAAAAACAATTACAGCCCTGTAATAAAAGCTATAACAGTGGTGTGTTCATGGTGTTAATGGAAAGATAGAGGAGAAACTAACTTAAACTGTATACAGTAGCTAGTTTCTAAGAGTCATAGAATCCTACGGTTTTCAAAAAAATCTGAGTTTGTTCCCCAGCTCCAAAATGGTCTCTTTACTTAACTGTGAGAAATTACAGGACACCATGTGGTTTAAAATTTAGGATCTGGCATTTCTAACACGTGTGCTATGCCTGAACCCGCCTGAGGTCCAACTGTTTCCAGGTACCGCCCGGAGAATCAGTGGGTGAAGGTAAGAGCCCAGAATTTGGAGCCAGACTCCTTGAATTGAAATCTCAGCACTGCTACTTATTAATGGCCAAGTCACTTAACCTATCTGGACTTTACTCTTCCCAGCTGTAAAGTGGAAGTAATAATGCTACACTTATCCCTCGCTAATTTCTGAAACCACCCATGAATTTAAATGGTATAGCATTTACCTCATTGCATTCTTATCCTATTACTTTCGAACATTTACATGACCTTTAGCTGTATAACAACAATAATACACTCAGCTGTATGATAATGGTGATCCACAATTTGTTTGATTCTCCATCCACTGTATAAGATAAATTTCAAGTTTCTCAAAATTTTCATGACAGTATGCAATTTTCTAAAACATATATACCTACATACACATTTGACCAGAAGCAAATAAACTGGAAGTTGTAGTAATTAGAATTCTGGCAGGAAATGGAGAGCATAATGCATGTGGGTAATTTGAGGAGAGTTTTTGAAAGGGACAGAGATATGAGGAGGGTGTAGGGAAACCACAGGGGACACTGTGGCCCCCAGGTGGAGTAATGGCAGGGAGCCATTGCCACTCTTAAACCTGAAGGGCAAGGGGAGGGAGCAGTTATCGGAATTCAGAGAAAGGCCATTCGACAGGAGCTATGACCTTTGATAGGCCCACGGCAACCCAGCAGAAAGCTATCTAGGGGAAAGATACCCTGATTTCTCTCTCCTCTCTCTGTGACCTTCTACCGGATTCTCCCTACCATTGGCCAAACCCAACAGAAAGCCAGCCAGCAAGGGGATCATTGAGGCCATGCATACAGGTCAGCTTCCCAGAGCACAGAGCAGGGCTGAGATGAATAGAGCATAGTTCTGGAAGGCAAATGATAGAAGCTAATGTAGAAGACTATTTTATGGTGAAATTCTATTGCAACAACAACAACAGCAAAATGAAACAAAAAACAAACTCAAGACTGGTTGACAACTGGTCCCTAACTGGCCTCTTAGCCAGAATTCAAACCTAGAGAAAGATTTTCAAAAGCTGAGAAACCTCTAGGAAGAACATCCTCCTAAATGCTCACGTCAGATGTGGCCACAAGAGACAGTAACTAGGGAATGTCTTCTCCAAATGTATAGCCATGGGGCAAAGGAAAATAAACAAAGAGGATTTCCCCAGAGGGCAGAGCCAGGGTCAGAGGAAAGAAACTCCATTGCCTAAGCACAAGGGCCTCATTCTTACTCTTACTGTCCAGCAGGATGTAATATGGACTGTGTGTTTCCCATCTGTACCTTCCCAAATGGGAGTTTTTAAAATTGTAGTTATCCTGTTTCTTCCTCCATCATCATATACTCGGTGTATTTGGATCAGATATCATTAATTTTAAACTTATGTTTACCAAGTCACAGGGAACTACAGCCAGAACTATTGAAAAGGACTGGATCTTACATAGAGATACTAGACTTTGACCTGAATGTAGTAACTAGAGTTATATTCCTTGGGAGAAGAAGTAGATGTATTCCACATGAAATGAATACATGAAAATAAGGAAATGTGTGAATTATGTGTAGCCAAGGGGGTAGACTGTGGTGGACACCCTGGATGGACTATCCAAGAGGCTTTCACAAACCCCCTTTTCCTTGCCTTTCTCTACTAAAGAGACTGAAAGCTAAAATACACATCTTTCAGACTCCCTTGCAGCTATAGATAACATAATTGTGGCTACTGAAATGTAGAGACTTCTTTCTAGAAGTCTCTAAGGCTGGGTTGCTGTTCTTTCTCCCTAGACTATAAACATGATGCCTAAAGTTGGAACAGTCATCTTCCGACCATTAGCATGAATTCTGTGTGCTAAAGATGATAGAGCAAAACAATAGATGAAGCCTCGCTTCCTGATTACTATTTAGCAAGAATTTTGGTCAATGTAATTAATACAGACTTACCTCACAAAATGACTATTCAGTTGGTGCTTTTTTACTATATAGCTCTTTAAAACTCATCCATTTTTGGACAAAGACTCCTTTTGTTGTTTTTGTTGTCTTCATGACTTTTTCACTCCAAATGCACTAAGTAGATATACTATAAGAAGTGATATTTTGACATTACAGCTTCAGGCAAAGACATACTCCAGTAAATCCTGACCATGAAGCTGTTAGTCAGAGAATATCATATAGACCAAATATGAATTGTGCACCATATTGAGAGGGTTAAATTCATTAAAATAGGAAAAGCATTGAGAACAATGACTACTACATAACACAATCAGAGCCAGCTTCATAAGGCAGCTTCATGGGCAAGCAACCTGTGGAGTCACACAGGGCTCAGTGCTTAGAAAGATACCATGCTTGGTTTAATGCTCTGCTGCTGCTGTCTTGATATTCTTAATAATTTTATCTTTGAATTTTTGTATTGTAAATAAACTCTGATGGAACAATAGAGCACACACAGGAGCAGAGGAGATACTTGCAAACTTGGGTGTCCTCCACTCCTTGCTGCCTCATTTGCATATTGTACCTGTGGTACACCATAAGCACAGAATGCTGGTGGTTGGGAGTTGAGCAAGACTCAAAGCAAGAACCAAGTAAGCATGCTACATCTACAACAGAGTAAATGATGTCATTGACAGCCCCAGGAGACCATGTTCTCTGTTTGAACGAAAATTTTCTTCAAATGCGGAAAGAAGGCAAAGGCATTCTAAGAAATAAGAACAACCAAGGAACTCTATCATATCCTTCTTATTTACCAATATTAGCCAACCTGCACTGAAAATTATGACATAGAAGAAAAGAGAAATATAGGGCAACCCATAGTTCCTTTTCCTTTCAGTCCTCCTTCCCTCAACAGAAGGCTTAGGTAGAGAATGTTAATAGAATATGTAGGTATCAAGAAGCAAATTAAAAACAGTTGAGTAGTTTTGTGCAGTGTTCCACTGTTCAGGTAAGAACAAAATGCATATGCATGTATAAGCTGCAAAATGCAAATGGTATAATTTCAGTAATCCCATATACAAGTTAAATGTTCTTGTATTTGCATTTAAAACCGGCATAACACAATATAAAAATGAACGGCAAAAATTCATGCTAATAATTTAAAATCTTAATTTTTCTTTACTTAGAATAAGTAGAAATTTATAAACATAGGGTAAGTTGAGAGAGAGCACACAGAAGAAAAGAAAAAGCTTTATATTGTAGTACCTTTAATAGTATTTTGTTTGTTTGTTTGTTTTGAACAAGGAGCGCTACATTTTCCTTTTGTTCTGGACTCTGCAAATTTTGTAGCTGGCCCTAAATGATACACATTTACACACAGAACATAAACTGTAACTATAAGCTAGCTATAGTAAACACTAATTAGACATCCAATTAATAATGCCCCAATAGGGCTTCCCTGGTGGCATAGTGGTTGAGAATCTGCCTGCCGGTGCAGGGGACATGGGCGTGAGCCCTGGTCTGGGAGGATCCCACATGCCGCGGAGCAACTGGGCCCGTGAGGCACAATTGCTGAGCCTGCGCGTCTGGAGCCTGTGCTCCGCAGCAAGAGAGGCCGCGATGGTGAGGGGCCTGCGCACCGCGATGAAGAGTGGCCCCCGCTTGCCACAACTAGAGAAAGCCCTCGCACAGAAATGAAGACCCAACACAGCCATAAATAAATAAAACCAAAAAAAAAGTTATAAAAAAATAATAATGTCCCAATAAATGGCCTTTTAATAGAGGGGGAAGAAAACACAGCTTTGCTAAGAGAGCTTATTCTATCTGTAAGTGTTTAGTCTAGCTTAAGATCCAGATCCTGTAATATTTGTGAAAAAACAAGTTCTCTCGCAAATCTAATGTCAGAGAAAAGTGGAGAGACAAGAGCCATAGGTAGGGATTAATACGGGACCCAGGACTTGACTCCCTGAGCTCTTCCATGCAGCTCCTGCCCTCTGCAACAGGGACGATCACTCTCACCGTGAATGTCACCTTGGATGTGGCTGCAGAGAAGGGGCAGATTAATGGTTTTTGCCTTACCTCTATTGTTTTAAATTGTCCTGGGGAAGAGGCCAAAGGGGTACCATAAAACTAGCATAGGCACCCAGGCCTATTGGTAGGCTAAAAAATTTTGAAGTCCAGGTTCTATATCCAAAGTCTATGACTCACATAGCTCTAAGGCATTGGTTAATAGTCCATGGGATTGAAGCTTACTATGTTTTTTTAAGGAGTATCATGGTCAGAAAACCCCTAAGCATGGTTCAACCTGCTCGAGCCTCTAGGACTCGCACCAATAGAAAGTGGTTTCAGAAAGACCTACAGCCACCAGAACAGCCCCAATTTCCATTGTTGTTCTGGGTTATTAGACGAGGGAGGTCTTCAGAAAGGAGAACGAGTGGTCAGGGAAATCTATGAGCCAAGGAGATGCCTCCCAAGATCAGAAGCTGGGGCAGCTGGTGGATAGACCAAGGACCACCAGGGCACGGAGTTCCTGCTATTCCTGTCCAGCAGGAGAGAATATACGCTATAGTCCAGGGACTGCTGTGTTCTCTCTTTTCCCAAATGAGAGATGTTATTGAAGTTATTCTCTTCTCTCTCCACTATTTTATATAGGGTTGCTTGACTTGGTTAAACATGAAGAGCTACATTTGAAGGGGGACTGGACAGCACCCAGAGAACCTGGACTTGGAGTTGCTTGAAGCACATAGAAGATACATGATTTAACTTCCGCTCGGGAGTTTGCAGGATCTGGCTTGTTAATATCCACTGCCACCATCACAGAGGCTCACTGAGACTCTACTGATGTCCTGGCCGAGGGGGCTGCCTCCTGCCTCCAAAGCTGCCAGTGAATGGCTATGCTGCCCTCTTCGGGACGTTTCGTGTTCTGAAGGCACACTGTGGCCTGTGCCGGACTGGGGAGAAGGTGCTTCCCCCTTATCTGGGCATAGAAGCAGCACTGCCTACATCCTCGCGTCTCCGTGTCACACAGAGTCCCTTATATAAACAGCTCCTTCAGCCTCTGCCTGCAGCCACTCTCTCCATTGACTCAACCCCTGCCCATGGGGCTGGCCAAGGAGCATCACCGAAACTCTACCCCGTTCCCCCACATCGCCTTCCCTCTGGGACTTGGGCTCCTGCTTCTCTTCTTTTTCAACCAACAAAACAAAGTAGACCCTCTGGCAGGCCTGCCTTACCAAATCAGCAGACAAGTCTGGTCCCGTCTGAATCCCCGGTACGAATCACTGCAGAAAACAGACTGACCTGAATATTCGTATAGTCTATTTAAGAAAGCCTTAGTATCTTGGCGTGATTGAGCAGAAAACCAAAACTACTTGAAACTGACTTGCGATTTGATTTTTAGGGTAATCCACTGGAATTGAGCAGAGACAGTAGAGGAATATTATTTATTAACAAGCGAGGGGTATTGTGCATAACAGCAAAGAGGATTTTTCTTAATTTCATTTGAGAACAATTCATGGCAAGCGGACCCATGTTTTAAAGAGAGGTGCTAGACCATCTCTATAGGACTTGTTAAGAGGTGACTCCAAACTGGCTCTGCTGCCTCTTCCAGGTTTAGCGAAGGATTGAGAATGAGGCTTTCTTGGAAGTCTGGTGGGCGCTGAGCTCTGTGGCATGGCCCTCCCCTCCCACTGGGACAGAGATGGTGCTACCCTCTCCCACCTCCAGCCAAGTGAAGGGGCTCCTCCGTAAGCCCTTACAAAGCTATGGTCCTGGAATGGCCACTGGTGAGAGCGTTCACAGAAGACTGTGACACATGACTCCCAGCGTTTAGAGCATCTGGGGTCTGACTCCTGCCCGGAAACTTCTAAGGTTCGAGGTTCTCTGGACCTGCCCCTGAAGCAGGGCAAGGGGAGCAGCTGCAGTGAGGCAATGCTGGCTGTCCTTCCCTCGAGGGACAGTAGATTCCCTGGGCCGGAGTGGCCATCGTGGGACATTGCAATGGAAACAGGATTTGGGGAGGTAGGAACAAGTAGTCGTCTGGGGAATGCACCACCCACATCAATGCACACATAGTGCTGGAGGTATTTGAGGGCAAAGAACCCCCCAAAAGAGAGCCAGCTTTGGTGCATCTGCCACGCAGGAGTCACAAGCACCACATCAGAACAGCACCCATTCAGTCATAACTGTTTACCTCCTTACCTGTCTATCTCCTCTCCCTGCCATCTCCTCCAACCCTGGAGGAGCCAAAGGGTGCACACTGAGTAGGAGAGGAAAAGTGGAGGAGCCACGTCGGGGAATTGTGAAAATATGGAGTAGATCAAGCCCCCTTCCCCACTGCTAGTCTGTGGATGGTGGCAGGGAGAAGCTGGAGAGATCAAAGTTTTCATTTTATCCTACGGGATTTGTTAACATTGTGCCTGAAAGTAAAACCTTTTAATCTCTGAAAGGGACTGCAAATCTATAGGATCTGCTTAAGCTCTCATCCAGGGGCCAAGAAGGGAAACCAGATGGGAGATATCTGAAGATCAAAGTGGGAGAAAAATGAAGGTGCTTCCTGCCTGCACCCCCTGGAGTCCAACACATTCTACAAACATTTTACATCTGGGATACTGGGGAGAAACTGGAAGAAGTAGTTAACATGTATGGATTTCAAGTAAATGCCCTGCTGGAGATAAGTGGAATTGATGTTTGCAATGTTGTAGCTCACTATTAAATTTACAGCATTAGATTGGGAGGCATTAAATATGGCTCTTTCTCATCATTTCTATCAATGACAACCAAAATTATTTCCCACCTCAGTAATTCATTCCTTTGGGAGAAAAAAATCTAAGAACTTGCTTTTTATACTTAACATTATATCATAACTATTTTCCATGTTATTTCATATTCTTTTGAGTGTAGTTTTAAATGACTTTATAACTACATCCTATAAAAAGACATTTTGATTACTAAGTTTTTCTTTTTTAATGAATAGCAAAGCATGTAGGTAGGACTTTTCACATATTTTAAAGCTTAATTCCTTTGCTTATATTCCAAGAACCAATGGGACTCTTAAGTCTCATTATTATTTCATTTTCAATTTTTGACAATTCAAGGTATAATTGATTCCTATTAATTATGATTGAAAGTAATTTTTGTTCCATGAATTTCATGGCCTTACTGGTTAGAAAAAGCAGTTTAGTCTAAAACTGATCACTTTTTAATTTTCCAAATCAAGCGCTCATAAATTAACAATTTATTCTTTGAGCCTTCAACTTCTGATTTTAGCAATAAATTATTTTGTGTTAAATGGCTTGTGTTTATTGTCCAAAAAATACTAGTTTACTTTAATCCTCATTTACATATTATATGTACTACATTAAGAGTAAATTATCTTTAAAAATATTTTGTGATTAAGAATTCTCACTTCGTAGAATAGCCATTTCCTTATTGTTGTCAGTTTGTGAGATTTTATCATAACATGCTTATAGCAAAAGACTCAGAGTTGTTTTAAGAATTCAAAGTAATTTGAATTCATTGGCTAGACAGTTCTGTGGAAATAAAGTAACTCATACTACATATGAGAAAGTTTGAGTGAAGTTATTACTTATTAAAATTCCCTCATATTTAATAATAAAATAATATTAAATACATTGTATGAACAGAATAAAGTGTGTTTCACATTATTTTGCTTATAAATGTAGTTTCATAAAACAAATAAGGTTTCAATTGTCCAAAAAGAGGAAAGAGAAGAGCAATGATAATAAACTATGCCTGATCTAACACAATGATGTGGAAATTTTAAACAATGTCCATACATATGACTAATATTTAAGGACCTGCATTTGGCATCGTTATTTTTAATGTGTGCAGGATAATATGCATAAAGGTAACGTAATTTTAAAGTTTAATTAGAATTTTTGGCCCTATGTCTTTCAGCAAACTAAACTGGACTCTTTCCCCAGTTGCCTTTGGCAATAAACACTACAGTGACTGATCTTCATGACCTCATCCTGGAATTTGGCTTGAGTGACCAGTTTTAATCAACCTGAAAATAATGCCTCTTTGTCTATTGGAAAACGAATGGCGACAGATTGGCTCTTTCTGCTATAACCATAGCTCATCTGACTAGCTTTGTCCATGAAAGCCTTAGAAAAGTATGAAATACAATTTGAGGAGTTAGTTGTGTGTGAAAATCTTAATGAACTCAGTCACCTTGTAATTTAATGGCCAAGAAGCAGCTGTCTGAACAGATTAGCCATTAAATCTCAGATGTGGGGCTGTTTGACCTGAATTTACATATTTTTAAAATCCAGTTTTGCAGGATGTGGTCGGCTCTCTGAGTCAAGTGGGGAGTCTCTGAGCAGTGCCTCACTCCTATCATGTAACAAGGCTACAGAGCAGAAGCTGAGCCAGTCACTAGTAGAAAAACAAAAGGTGACACTGCTTTCCTTTGTTTTACGTAGTTTTAGTAAATTAAAATGGTTTTATACAATTAGCATTCTCTCACTGGCCACTTGTGTTCTCTGAAAGGCTGAATTAACATTCAACTACAGCAATGGTGGGTAATAAGAACATCACTTATGTTGGTCTTTACAGTGTATTTATTTCTGAATACGGATATGACTGTTGTTGGGATAAGGAAAACTGAAAATAAAATAATGAAGACATTCAAATAGTGTTGCCAAAGGAAATGCCCAGAAGAACTGGGCAGGTAAAAAGTTGTGTTGTACGAGAGACTACTAATGGACCTCCAGGATTAGCAATAGAATCCTGCTCAGAACATACACTACGATTAGCAATAGAATCCTGCTCAGAACATACACTACACTTCTCAGGCTCCCTTGCAACTAGGTGAGGCCATGTGTTATGGACTGAATTGTGTCCTCCCGAATTCATATGTTGAAGCCTACCGCCCTCCACCCTCCCCATCACACCAGCACCATGTGACTGTATGTGGAGATAGGGCCTTTAGGAGGTAATTAAAGGTAAATGAGGTCATAAGTACGGGCCCCTAATCCAATCGGACTGTGGCATTCTAAGAAGAGGATGAGATCTCTCTTTCTCTACCATGTGAGGACACAGTGACAAGGCTGCTGTCTGCAAGCCAAGAAGAGAGCTATCACTAGAAACCAAATCAGCCAGCACCTTGATCCGGGACTTCCCAGCCTCCAAAACTGTGAGGAAAAAAATTCTGTTATTTGCAATGCCTTGGTTATGGCGGCTTGAGAAGACTAAGATACCTTGTGATTAAGTTCTGGCTGATACGGTATGAGCAGAAATGATAAGGGTAACTTCTGGGTTGTGCAGTTATGGAGAATGCACACACCCTCCCCTTCTCCTTCTCTCTTTCTCATCACCAGGAACCTGTTCCTGGTGGTAGTCAACCATCTAGGACCACCCAGATGAGGACAATACCTTGGCTGAGCAACAACACAGAAGGGACCTGGGTCTCACACACAACAAGTCTGTCATCCTAGCTCTGTAATGCTTATGCTAGAATTATATTACATGAGAGAAAAAACAAAAGCATTTCACTTAAGTCACTGTTACTTTGGGTCTTTGTTTTAAGAGCAGGATCTATTTCTTAATTCACATAGTATATAAGTCAGTTGAAAGGAGGGGTTAAAGTCCTAAAAGCATAAAAATACAAGCTTTAGGAAACAATGTGCTTGCAAAAACAAAAGCAGACAAGAAATCTGTCTTAGGATAGATTGAACTAGTTTGCAGTTCTGGCTGTCATTTTTCAGTCTCTTTTCTGAAGCCCAGACTCAAGAATCCTTAGAAAGCTGCCACATCCCACCCTTTTCCAGGCTGTTCAAAGCATCCCTCTCACATAGCCTGATAAAGGTGATTCTGCCTGTCAATCCTTTATAAGATTTAGACCTAGGGGTGGGAGCATATAGTTTAGGTCCTTCATTATTGACTGGCTGATTAATTGTGAAGACAGGAAGTTGAAAACCAAGGGCCATGGGTCTATGAGGTGCCAAAAGAAAAGGAGTTTGAGGATGGATTGGAGAGAAAGTACCCCTGGAGGGGATGGGCACAGGACCACCCCTTACTGGTGTGTAGATTGTGTATTGCACAACTGTAAGGGAGCCCATTCATGAAGAAGTCAGAGATTTGCATGTTCTGACAATCTCCCAACAAGTTTTAATGAAGTGCCTTGGAGCCAAGGCTCCCTTTGTCTAATTTGCACACTGTTGCAGTAAGGGCTGCATTAGCTATAGGGTGGGTGTGATATGCTGGCTGGAGCTGAAGACCAAGAGTGGGAGACTTTCTGGGAATATAGAGAGAGAAGGTGGCAATTACCCCCGAAAGGAAAAAGTGACTTCCCCTTTGAAAAATCAGTGAGGTTTTGCAGTGCCAGGAGGGCCTGAGTTTCAGCATACACATCCACTATGTAGATCTTGAGACAGCCATGGGGGGGAAAAACCCACAAGAAGACCAATGAAGTGTGGGTGGTAAGGACACTTGATTAGAAAGGTTCCTACCTTTACAGTCATTTCATAGGAAATCCCAGGCACCCCAAATGGTGCTAGGGGATTGGAGTAGGGAGAGATTTCCAGTAACGTATTCCAAACATTTAAAAAAACTTATTTTATGTCAACATATTGTAAGAGTAGCTGTTCCATGTTTTAGATATTTCCAAAAGTTGAGGGGAGAGGGAGAGGGAAATGGCAACGCTTTGTGAAATTCACTGCTTGTGTTTTAAATATTGTACTATACTACGTTCTGTTGCAGAGGTTGTCATCTGGCTGCTCAGGTCGAATTTGGCCTTGCAGTCATATTTTGCTGACACAGTATTTTTTTAAAAATTGTAATCAGTTGTCAGTTTTTAAACAGAAGAAATTTCTCAATAAAATTGGGATGTGAGGCTTTTTTAAAAACTGGAAAATGTGGCAATACTGAACACATGCTCCCTTATGGTAATAATCAATGGAGCTGAATAAAGGCAGCCTCTTTTTTTTTTTAAATTGAAGTATAATTGATTTTCAATGTTGTGTTAGTTTCAGGTGTATGGCAAAGTGATTCAGTTATATATATATTCTTTCATATATATATATATGTATATATATATATTCTTTTTCCATTATAGGTAATTACAAGATATTGAATATAGTTCCCTGTGCTATACAATAGGTCTTTGTTGTTTACCTATTTTATATATAGTAGTGTGTATGTTAATCCCAAACTTCTAATTTATCCCCCTCACCCTCTCTTCCCCTGTGGTAACCATAAATTTTTTTGTTTTTCGTTCTGAGTCTGTTTTAATTTTGTAAATAAGCTCATTTGTATCACTTTTTAGATTCCACATATAAGTGATATCATATGATCTTTGTCTTCCTCTGTCAAGGCAGACTCTTTGCGATGGAGCCTCTACTCTTCCGGCCACCACAATTCCCAGTTCCCCCTAGCCTGCCTCATTTACGTTACCTGCCTGCTTCTATTGGCATTTGACTTGACTACCTCTGCTAGATTTCCAACAGGGACTGTTTTTCCCCATGAGGACCTAGTGTATTGCTGATGGAGTATGTGCTTGATAAAGATTCATTGAATAATGAATGAGTGAGTGAATTGATCCTGCTCAGGGTTCACTTACAGTCTGACGTCAGTGATCATCCTCAGGCTAGAATAAGTTATGGACCAGTGTTTTGATCTTCCTGCCTGGACCTCTGCTTCCAGCCAGGAGACAGGTGAACCGTTGAAGCCGGATGTCATGAATCCATCTCCAGGGAGGCAGCTTTTGCAGTTATTCAGGATGAGTTTGTGGGACTTGGGGCTGCTTTTCATTTTTATTGAAAACTTTATTTTCTGACAGCCTACAGTCCTGTATTTAGGGTCTGACCTAAGTGATTTCTCAACCGAGGCCTTTCTGTTTGTGTGTCTTTGTAAAGCTGCGTTAGATTCTTTGGTCAAAAAAGATAACTTTTGCCTGGTGACCTGATTTTGCTTATCAGCTTATTCAACAATTCTGTGATTTCAGTTATTTCCTCAGGAAACTGCGTTTGATTCTGAATGAAACACTGAAGTGCTTTATCTGCAAGTAACACACAATGTGTCCCAAATGCACGGACTTTAATTTATGAGTCATTTAAGAGAAAGGTTTACTAAAGGAAAACTGGGGTGGAGGGTAGAGGGAGGGAAAGAGTAGACAAGAAAGGAGAGGTTGAGGTTGTTTTGTAGATTCAGCAGAAGGAATGGGGTGGGGATCTTGAAGGAATAAATTAATCTTGAATTACACTGGGGTATACAGGCATAAATTCAAGTGCAAAGCTCTTCTAAGATTGAAAGAAAATCATCCAATCCATGCTTTGGGGTGAAACCTCTCTGATTCCGGTTTAATATTTTTCGGCCATTCTACTTCGCCCAGTTGTTGTGGACTCTGCTCCTTTTGGTGGAAACAAGGAAGAAATTCCTCTAGAGTTCTGCAGGCTGGTTGGTGCTTCATAAGCCAGGAAGGATTTTATAAACTCCTCCCAGAAGGATATAGTATATTAAAGAAATAACATTAAAATTTTAGTTGCCTCATTGCTAAGATCTTTTATATCCCTATGTGCTAGGCATATTATTTCCTGGTAACTAAAAATGTCTCCCTCCATACAATTCATGAAACAAGAAGCATTTCCTCTTCTCACCTTGAGTGTGTATTTCCCAAGTCCTTTTCCAAAGCTTAAAATTTAAGGCAGAGAAAGGCAGTCTTCTCATTTTGAAAGCATTTATTAAGAGTCTCTTTAAAAAAAAAAAAGAGTCTCTAGTGTACTGTACTTACTACCTGGCCAAACAAGAGGCAGAGAGTGGTGGTTGGAAAGTGATAAAGGGGCACAAGACAATACAGAGAAATCCTACGATGAAATAGCTCCTGATCAAAAAGCCAGTCTTTGGGGTCAAATAAAACTTACATATTTTATTCTTTCAATTCATTCACTCATTCATTTATCCATTTTTCTTTAAACATTTATTAATTTATACTTAGAAAACTGTAACATGAACAAAATCAAAGACCTAGAACTGACTGGGGAAACAGTGCCTGGCACATAAAAGCATTCAGTAATGGTTAGCTATTATGTTTACTAGAAAATTAAAAAGTTAGTATCACAGCTTCTACAAGTTAATGAGAAAAGGATAAACACTCACAGAAAATTGAGCAAGGATTATGAAAAGGCAATTTATAGAGGAGGAGATCCTAATCTGTAATAAACATATAAAAATATGTCCAGCCTCATTAGAGGTCAGGGGAAAACATCGATTTAAACAACAATGAGATACTAGTTTCAGACATCAGGCTGGCAAAATTTTAAAAGGCTAGTGAGGATGGGGAGAAATAGTTGCTACAACTGTGGGAAAAGAAATCTGGTAGAATCTATTAGAAATAAAAGTACACATATCCTCCTTGGGCTATGGTTCATTTTGGCTAGAACTTGGTGAGTGGGTGTTTGTGGGGAAAAGTACACAGGGTGAGAACTGGGTATGTGGTGGGGAGCTTGTATCTGCAGGGGGAACCCCTGGCAGAATTTTACCTGGGGAGTGGAACGATGAGATCTAGCAGGTGATGAAGATCAGATGTAGTGCTTCAAAAGGATGCTCTGGCCGCAGTGCAGGAAGAGTGATGGATAGTCACAGGGCTGGAGACAGGGAGACGAGTAAATGGCTGTGAAGAGAAGTCCGATGCAAGAAGATGAGGGTCTGGCACTAGGGCAGTGGCTGGAGAGGAGTGGGTACTATCAAAGCAAGCATTCAGGATGCGAAATCGGCAGGCCACCTACATGAATACTCAAGGTCGGGGTGGTACGATGCAGGTGCCTCAGGAGGCAGAGGTGAGAACAAACTGAAGAGTCCAGGACACAAGACTACCCTAGACCAAACGGTGAAACAGCTCAAACGTACATTAAGCTCTTCCTCTTACCTTTTGGGCTAAGCCCTCATGCCATCCTGGATTACCCAGAACTCTTGACCACAGGGCCTCCCACTGGCAGTGCTGCAGGCTTCAAAAGGCTCTAGGCATTAAGCTGTGAGCCACTGGAGGGCAGGGATTGCAACCCATTTGTTACTGTGTCCCACCCTCTAGCCTGTCTGTCACATTGTAGGTACTCAATAAGTATTTTCTTATTTTGCGCTTTCAATTAGTTATTAAGAGGATAACTAACTAAGTCATACCAAAATACACAAGAGAGCAACTTAACATGTGACCTTCCTAGAGTCGGTTGTTAACCCAAAGGAATGTATTAGTGATGGTGAAATTTCTGGCAGATGGAGAGGTTTTGGAACCTGTGTCTTCCTGTCAAATCACACAACACAGGCTATCACCTAGATAAACTGTATTAACCTGGAATGGCAGGAGAAAGTCCTGATGCCATGGCTGGTTATGAGAATCCAATGAAATAATCTACCAAAAAAAGTTTAGAAGACGGTAAAGTAGATCAGAGATTCAAGTTCTGTCACAATCCAATTCCTGCTCTACACAAAGTCACATATGGAATGGCAGAATCTGGGCATATTTGAGGGTTTTGATTTAGTTACATCAATCCGTGGTACCCAAACATGAAAGTTTACGTTAAGAGCTCTCTAGCTTGGTCTACAATTTCATATTGTCGCTGCTTTGGGCTTTCCACGATCCAAACTTGCCCTAGGCTGATGAATTGCTCATCTGATTCCACTGACTGTTTCTTTATTTACCCCTTAGTGTGTTCCCAGCTCCCCTGGGACCAGCGATGGGTCTCCTCTGGGTCCATACTGGTGTGTGTTAGTCTTTTCCCTGTGAGCAATAGAACCAACTCCTGGAGGGCAGAGGTCTGTTCTCATTAGTGTGTCTTCTACAAGGCACACAGTGGGAGCACAGTGGGAGCTCAATAAACGTTTGCAGATTTCAATTAGAATAAACCATGGACAAGGGCAGACTTTCAGCATCTTCTGATTAGGTTGAAAGGGAGCTGTATCTAGAGATAGAGCAGATCTATTGCTGGTCCCCAGAGAGGCCAGGCTCTTGCCTGCAAGGTACTCCACTTTTATATACCTCATTCATGTCACCTGCTCACAAACAACTTCCTTGGTGGTCAATAGCCACAACGATATCATAATGTAGCCATTTATTGTTTATGGGTCAAGCAATATGCCTAGCATTCTTTGTATATATTAATTGTATTCTCACAACAACCCAGCAAGAGGAATTATTATTCTTGTTTGATCACTGAGTTAATACCAGAAAGGTTAGAAGACTTGCCCAAGGTCACTGGACTAGTAAGTGATGGAGTTTTTTGGTCTCCAGATAAAACCTGTGCTTGAGTCACAGCAAGGAGCTGTTCGTTTGCTTCTTCCCATCCCCATCTCCACTCACATTTATTTATCAGCGTGTCAGGCAGTTTCCTTGATGCTGGAAAGGTAAAGGAGTGCAAGCAAATCATTTATAGTAAAGTGTGCTTAGTGCTCAGATAAAGCAATGTAGAAAGTGCTATGGAAACCAAGGCAGAGATACCGAAATCAGACTGGGGTCGGGAGTAGGGCAGTCTTCTCAGAGGAAGAGATCCATGAATATAGTTCTGAAAACAGTAGGAGTGTTATAGCTGGAGAAGGGAGATAAGACTTGTTTGGGGAGCTGCTAAGCATCGGGTTTAAATCCTGATTTATTTCTGCACTAGCTCTGGGATCTTGAAAAAGTTACTTAAACTTTTTGAAGTCTCAATATATTCATCTTAAAATGAGGCAATGATTTGCCTTATGCAGGGCTCTGGTGAAAGCCAATGGGAAAACATAGGTAGAACACCTGGCTTATTGCCTGGTGTGCAGAAGGTGTTTGTAAATGGCAGTGATGGGGGATGGTTTTTATCAACATGATCGAAGGAGGAGGCTTGTGTAGAGCCCCTGGACAGGCGAGACTGGTGAGGGGGCTACTGAGTAACCAGAGGCAGGAATGATGAAGCCTGGACTCAGGCAACAGATGTGGGGAAGGAGAAGAGGGGCAGATTTGAGAGAGATTTCAGAGGTTGTAGGTGAAATAGGAAGAATCTGGTGATTGTTTGGCTAGATTATGAATTGAGGGAGAGGGAGGAGACTTCTCCAAGTTAGTGGCTCAAGTGCAAGGGTGGGGACAGCAGAATAGGGAGAAAAGATTTTAGCGCCTCCACTGTTTAGAGCCTACCACCCTTTAGGGTCAGGAGAGTCTTAAACCCAGTCACTTGGCATTTACACAGCGACTATGAGAAGGGGCTCAGCATGACCATAGGGGTTGGGAGGAAGATGGTGCTGCATATTTCTAACCCCTAACCTCATGTCCCAGTTAAAATCTGTGATCTTGAAGAAATGTTAGCATGTTGAGACGGTAATCCCAAAATTACTTGGGATGACATTGTTTCCTTAGTTATAAAGCATCTTTTACTCTCAGGAAGATTCAGAATTAAATACAGAGACAAATTTAGGACATCAATAATTTTTGTCTTAAGGGACCTGTGCATATTTCGTACTTTAAGTATTTGTTATATTTAAGGGAACTGAGCCTGTTAGAGTCAACAAGTAACCTTGTTTCTTGTATAAATTTATAATTGAATGATTGATTTAAACCTGTGACTTTAAGTTGGAAAATATAAGGATATATTAGTAAGTCTAAAAACAGGATTAGAAATCTTAAAACATTTAAAAAATATGCTTAATAGCCATGTATGAGTAATTTAGGTTCTTAAAAAGGGTTGGCTTGTTCTTTAGATAGTTGAAATACTTAAGATGGAAATAAAATGTATAAACGCTGTTTAAAATGTTTGAGGGTTTTTTTTTATGAACTCAGTTTGTATATTAATTTAATACATTAATCAAACCTTCCTTAAAAGTGACTGTTAAAATTTGTTAGTTGTATGAACAGAATAATAATATTTGTAAGTGAACTAAAAGCTCGAAAAAGACCTAGACTTCCCATATTTAATTTTAATACATAACTTATCAAAAAAATGAAGTTCCTCAATAATCTTTTCTATTTACAAAAGCCTCTCAAGGTACCAAAAAACACCAGTAACACACTGACATGATGTATGCCTAAATTAAAAAGAATATTATATAGAGTTTCTCAGATAATATATTGTATATAAAAATATTTCTATATATAAATATATATTAAATATATTATAAATATTATATATAGAGATATAAATAAATATATAAAATAAATATAAACATATTTATATTTACTATATTACTAATAATGTATACTTCTGTACATAATAATATTGTCCAAATATATATTTGTGTGCATATGTTTGTGTATTCCTTTTTCCTCTCATAGAAGAAGCAATGGTATGCAAACATTGCACACTAAGGGTTGGATGGTCTTGTCTGAAAGCTGTTTGCCACAGCTCTGATATCCAGTAACCTAAGTAGAGAACAAAGGGGTTTTGCTCCATGAAGCTTAATTGCTTGCTGAATAAATAAATAAATAGATGAAGTGCTGCAGGCGTCAAATGAAGGTAAATATTGACCTGACACCATATGTTTGCTGGGGTGCCAGCTGAAGTGTGCTGGCAGGTTTGATCAGTCAGGGGGCCCGCCAGCCCAGCAAGCAGGGGCCTTGGTCATTCAGAAGCACAGTCTGGGAAGAGACTGAAATATCAACAAGGCTCTCCTGTTGGTACCTTAATCCACTCCCACGCCCAATTCTTTCACCAAAGTCCACTTGTGAAATCTGAAATCCAGAAAAGGAAAAATAGGATGGATATTGATTGCCTAACCTCAAGATGGTCCCATGGGAGGCTTTGTTAAATCAGACTGAGGAGAAGCATACCTTTGTTTTATTTCACCTTTACTTTAAAAAGGAGGAATTGCTTGATTGAGTCAGACCCATGAGTGTGTAGGCAACTACAGCATGCCCAAGTGGAACAGATCCCCTCTCCCCGCAACACCACTGGCTGGGGGAGTCCTATCACCTCTCTGAGCCCCAGTTTACTCAACCTTACAATGAGGATAATACTGGCCCTGTCTTTGTCACAGGGTGTAGAACCTCAAGTGAGGTTAATTATACAACAGGCCTGGGGAAAAGGGCTGTGGATTTTAAAAAGCTACTTACAATGATTTCTGAGTAACAAGAAGTAACTCTGGAGTATCCCCTCACCCACCTTTGCTTTCTGCCCCCGTTCCCGTTTCCCAAGTCCAGAGTGGCCAAAGGAGGGGCAAGGATAGTCAGGCTGCTGCTGCAGGTGGCCATGGTGACTTCTACAGAGGAAGCAATCCCTTCTTTTCTCCTAATTTTTTCTGAATTAATTAAGAAGTCTGAGTAATAGATTTTCAAAGAAATGGAATTTACAAATTTTAAGGATATACAGAATCAGAGAAGTTAAATATTTTCCTTCAATCATAGACAAAACTTATTTTCAAGGAGTGGCAGAGAGCACATAAGTAAGTGGTCCTTAAAAAAAAGGTGTGTAGGTTGTTTATTTAGTTCTTTGCTATCCTATACAGTTAGAAACACGGCTGTGGGTTTCACACAGGATTACATTTGGCCACCTGTAACAAAAAGGCAAAACAAACCCCAAAAAACAAACAACAGGGGTTTGAACAGGTGGACGTTTCTTTCTTCCTTTCTCATAAAGAAGCCAAGACAGGCTGCCCCAGGCTAGTGTGGTGCTTCCATGTGTGCTGGGTATAGGCTCCTTTCTTGTTCCCTGCCATTGTCTTGACCTGGCTGTTTGAGTTCCAGCCATCCATTCAAATGCCAGCCACCAGCAGGGATGACAGATGTTGTATGTCTCCTTTCTTCTTGTTAAAGATTTTTAGGAAGACTTTTAAAAGGCTCTCAGGAAGTGCCATTGAATACTTAACACTTATACCTCACTGGCCAGGTCTGAGCCACATGGATGTATCTACTAGCAAGGGAATTTGGGGAAAATGCCCAGTTAAAAACTGGGGTTTAATTTCAGAAGCAGATTATATGCCATATTTTGCTTTGATATATAGGTAAGGGGAAGGTAAACTTTAACCTCAAGATATCATAAACTGCAAAATCAGAAGTATCTTTTGGATAAATACTCAGGAGCTACTTCTTCCTCCCTAACTCTAATCCACTCCAGCCATGCATACTACTTGTTTGGAGTAGAGGCTAAATTGATTCATTAAAAGCTGGGGATACATATGATGTGCCAGGCAGTACTTTAGGTGTTACAGGTAAGAAGCGGAATAAGGTGCGGCCTCTGCCTTCAAGCAGCTCATAGTCTAATAGGGAAGACAGACCCATAAAAACATTTATAATTATAATACTAGAGTCAAAAATAATCTACTCAACCCCCAAAATTCACATAATGATCTTCTAGAGTCTTATTTGCACTTCTATCTTATACAATAGTGATCTAACTAAAGGAAGATTAATGCTTGCTAAGAACTATCATTCTGTGAGACTGCAAACTCCATGAGGGCAGAAACCATGTGCAGTTTGCTCATTGCTAAGCATGGTACACAGTGGGTTGTCAATGTCGTGATTGAGTAGTAAAATGAATGGAAATATGTGAGGAAAAGGGGAGTCTGAGTACCATTTTTTAAGTGTATAATTCATACAACATGGAAACTTGGTACATGAAAATAGGTATTTGTCAAAGATATAAGGCAAAGGATGATTATTTATCTTGAACACATGGCCCTCATTTCCAAATATGATTTGTCAAGCAACCCTGTGTATTTAAATCATGATTTGGGTAGTGGACATTTGTTGGTTACTCCTACCTGCTTTCTATGCTTCAAATGCCTAATTATTCCTTTTCAGTGCCCCTATTTGGGGATCCATGTGATTCCAGAGAAGCAAATGCTGCCTATCACTCGGGAGGTGACTTCTGACCTAGGCTAAGCCTTTCAGTACATTCTCCCTCTAGCCACAGTGATTGTTTCAGGGATGAGCAACACCATCATCATCACCACCACCACCACCACCATCACCATCACCATCATCATCATCATCATCATCAACATCATCATCACCATCATCATCACCACCACCACCACCACCACCATCACCATCACCATCATCATCATCATCATCAACATCATCATCACCATCATCATCAAAAATACTTTCATAGGATGTACTAAGTGCCAGGCACTGTTCTAATGACTGCATTAGTCCATTTAACCCTCACAACAACTGCATGAGGTAGGTGCTATTATAACCCCCTCTTTGTGCTGCTCTGAGTCTCAGAGCTTGTAAAGAGTGAGCTGGGTTGGATTCTGAACTCAGGTGGTTTGGCTCTGGAATCTGTGCTCCTAATAACTCCACTGAACTGTGTGTGACTCAAGCTGGTCCATCAGAGTGAACCCTGGGCCTCCAACTAAGAAAGTTAGGATGGTTTACACCCTTTTCTCTGTGTGGTGTGGACAACAGATGTGAGTATTGGAATTACTCCAGCATCTGATTGCTTCAAGAGAAAACAGGCTGAGTTAAAGACCAATACATGGAGGTGGTATAGGTAAAAGGTCACAGGGAATCAGAGTGAGTTCTTGGATGATGCTTGAAATTTGTAGTCAGCAAGGCAATAAACTCTATTTTAAAGATTGGTTTAAGTTGGGTTTTCAAAAGCATCCTCCTATCATTTGATTTACAAAAAAAATTACATACATGTATTTTTTCTTGTATACATGTTACATGAAAATACTTATATCTGTGTCCTTCACTTATATTTACCAATGAGCATGGTATAAATACAGAGACATTTGTAACATTAATCAGTTATTTTAGCAGAAAAGAGTAGTATAAACATGATCCTAATTATCATCATACTTTGTTAGTTTTCAAGATGACATTTTTTCCCACAGGTTAGTATTTCTGAAATTGGGATATCTCTCATAATTGATAGTGTCATCAATTAATTCTTTCTTTCTTGGTGGTAAAAAAATAAGTTACTAATGGAATCAGTGGCATCTTAGAGTCAATGAAATATAGTAATTTGATTATGGTTGGATATATACCCCGTCTTAAATATTGCTTTATCTTACCTACAACCTGGACTAAGCATATTCACTATTCATATACACTATTGGTATATATAGTATATGTATACACAACAAAGCTTAACTTCATACTTTCCTAGAGTTTGGGGTGATGTTATATTGCATGTAATGGTAAATTATAAATGAAAAAATTAACAAATTAAGACTTAAGGAGAGGGGGATCAAGATGGTGGAGTAGGAGGACATGGAACTCCCCTCCCCCCACAAACACATAAAAAAAATCTACATATGGAACACTGTCATGGAAAACTAACTGGAAACTGGTAGAAGAACTCCTATACAACAAAAGCTACAAGAAAGATCTCAGTGCAAGTGGGTAGGATGGGAATAAAAGGCATCAGGTCAGGACCTGTGTCTCTAGGAAGGATCTATAAAAAGCAGAAGGTCCACATGGGTGGACCCTTGCCCTGGGGACTGAGCAGGATAAGCTATAAACTGGACATCTCAGTCCAGGGGTCATGCACAGAGACAGCCCCCTTGCCTGCTGGGAAATCTGCTGAGACAGATAGAAGGGCTGGAGAAGCTGAGGCTCTACTGAAGAGGAGTGCATATGTGCTGGCCTGCTAAAAATCAGGGCAGAGAGAGCCTTGCATTGGCAGCTGCAACCTTGTGATACCTACCTGACACTACATCCCCCCAAACCAGAATACACATTCTTTTCAAGCATGCATGGAATGTTCTCTAGGACAGACCACATACTAGGTCACAAAACAAGCCTCAACAAATTTAAGAGGATAGAAATCATTTTAAGCATCTTTTCTGACCACAAATATATGAAACTAGAAATCAACCACAGAAAGAAAAGTGAGAAAAGATGAACACATGGAGACTAAACAACATGCTATTAAAAAAAAAGTAATGGGTCAATGATGAAATCAAAGAAGAAATTAGAAAATACCTCAAGACAAATGGAAATGAAAAAAACCCCACAAAATTGATGAGATGCAGGAAAAGCACTTCCAAGAGGGAAGTTCAAAGTGATACAGGCCTTCCTCAAGAAATAAGAAAAATCTCAAATAAACAACCTAAACCACCACCTAAAATAATTAGAAAAAGAAGAACAAACAAAACCCAAAGTCAGAAGAAGGAAGGATATAATAAAGATCAAAGAAGAAATAAATGAAATAGAGATTTAAAAAAATAGAAAAGATCAATAAGACCAAGAGCTATTTTTTTAAAAAGATAAACAAAATTGACAAACTTCTAGCCAGGCTTACCAAGAAGACAAGAGAGAGGACCCAAATAAACAAAATGAGAAATGAAAGAGGAGACATAACAACAGATACTACAGAAACAGAAAAAAATCATAAGAGAATACTAAGAACAGTTACATGCCAACAAATTGGACAACCTAGAAGAAATAGACAACTTTCTAGAAACATACAGCTTGCCAAAACTGAATCGAGAAAAAACAGATTATTTGAAGAGACTGATCACTAGTAAAATAGAACTTGTAAAAACAAAACAAAAACAAAAACAACTCTGTGCAAGCAAAAGTCCAGGACTAGATGGTTTCACTGGGGAATTGTGCCAAACATACAAAGAAGAACTTATACCTATCCTTCTCAAACTATTTCAAAAAACTGAAGAGGAGGGAACACTCCCAAATTCATTCGATGAAGCCACCATCACCCTGATACCAAAACCAGACAAAGACATTACAAAAAAAGAAAATTACAGGCCAATACCTTTATGACTATAGATGCAAAAATCCTCGACAAAATATTAGCAAACCAAGTCCAACAATGCATGGAAAGCATCATACACCATGATCAAGTTGGATTCATTCCAGGGATGCAAGGATGGTTCAACATATGCAAATCAATCAATGTACACCACATTAACAAAAGTAAAGGTAAAACCACATGATCATCTAAATAGATGAAGAAAAAGCATTTGAAAAAATTCAACATCCCTTCCTGAAAAAAACTCTCCCCAAAGTGGATATAGAAGGAACATATATCAACATAATAAAAGCCGTTTATGACAAATTCACAGCCAACATAATACTCAAGGGTGAACAGCTGAAAGCCTTCCCACTAAATTGAGGAACAAAACAAGGATGTCCACTCTCACCACTTCTATTCAACATAGTATTGGAAGTCCTAGCCACAGCAATCAGACAAGAAAAGGAAATAAAAGGTTTACAAATTGGAAGGGAAGAGGTAAAACTGTCACTATTTGCAGATGACATGATACACTATATAGATAACCCTGAGGTCTCCACATGAAAACTATTAGAACTAATAAATAAATTCAGCAAGGTATCAGGATACAAGATTAATATACAGAGGGCTGTTGCATTTCTTTACACTAATAATGAACTATCATAAAGAGAAATTTAAAAAAATAAACCATTTAAAATCATATCAGGAATTCCCTGGTGATGCAGTGGTTAGGACTCCATGCTCTCACTGCTGACAGCCTGGGTACAATCCCTGGTCGTGGAACTAAGACCCCACAAGATGCACGGTGAGGCCAGAAAAAAATAAAAATAAAAGTCATGTCAAAAAATATTTGTAGGAATAAACTTAACCAAAGGTGTGAAAGACCTACATGCTGAAAACTACAAAACACTGATAAAGGAAATTGAAGATGATTCAAAGAAATGAAAAGATAACCCATGCTCTTGGGTTGGAAAAATTAATATTGTTAAAATGGCCATACTACAGATTTAATGCAATCAAAATAACCATGACATTTTTCATAGAACTAGAACAAACAATCCTAAAATTTATATGTAACCAAAAAGGGCCCAGAATTGCCAAAGCAATCCTGAAGAAAAAGAACAAAGCTGGAGACATAAAACTTCCACACTTCCAAACAGCATGATATTAGCACAAAAACAGACATATAGATCAACTGAACAGAATGGATAACCCAGAAATAAACCCACACACCTACAGTCAATTAATCTATAACAAAGGAAGCAGGAATATACAATGGAGAAAAGACAGTCTCTTCAACAAGTGGTTTTGGGAAAGCTGTACAGCTACATTTAAATCAATGAAATTAGAACACTCCCTCACACCATATACAAAAATAAACTCAAAATGGTTTAAAGACCTAAATATAATACATGAAACCATAAAAATCCTAGAAGAGAACACTGGCAAAACATTCCTGGACATAAATCGTAGCAATATTTTTTTAGATCAGTCTCCCAAGGCAAAAGAAATAAATGCAAAAATAAACAAATGGGACCTAATTAAACTTAAAGCTTTTGCATAACAAAAGAAACCATAAACAAGCGAAAAGACAACCTACAGACTGGGAGAAAATATTTGCAAATGATGTGACCGACACGGGGTTATTATCCAAAATATTAAAAGAGCTCATATAACTCAGTATCAAAAAACAAACAACCCAATCAAAAAATGGGCGGAAAACCTAAATAGACATATTTTTCCAAAGACGACATGCAGATGGCCAACAGGTACAGGAAAAGATGCTCAGCATCACTAATTATTAGAGAAATGCAAATCGAAACTTCAGTGAGGTAACACTTCACACTGGTCAGAATGGTTATCATCAAGACGTCTATAAATAATAAATGCTGGAGTGGGTGTGCAGAAAAGGAACCTTTCTACACTGTTGGTGGGAATGTAAATTGGTGCAGCCACAATGGAAAACAGTATGGAGGTTCCTTAAAAAACTAAAAATCGAGCTACCATTTGATCCAGCAATCCCATTCCTGGGTATATATTCAGAAAGGATGAGAACTAATTCAAAAAGATACATGCACCCCAATGTTCATAGCAGCACTATTTACAGTAGTCAAGGCATGGAAACAACCCAAGTGCCCATCACTAGACAATTGGTTTAAGAAGATGTGAAATACACACACACACACACACACACACAATGGAATACTACTCAGCCATAAAAAAATGAAATATTGCCATTTGCAGCAACATGGATGGACCTAGAGAATATTATACTTAGTGAAGTAAATCAGACAGAGAAAGACAAATTCTATATGATATCACTTGTATGTGGAATCTAAAAACTAATACAAATGAATCTATATATAAAACAGAAACAGACTCACAGACATAGAAAACAAACATGGTTACCAAAGGGGAGAGGGAGGGAGGAAGGGACAAATTAGGAGCATGGGATTAACAAATATAAACTACCATACAGAAATAGATAAGCAACAAGGATTTACTGTATAGCACATGGAATTATATTCAATATCTTGTAATAACCTATAATGGAAAATAATCTCAAAAAATATATAATTGAATCACTTTGCTGTTCACCTGAAACTAACACAATATTGTAAATCAACTATACTTCATTTAAAAAAAAAAAGAATTAAGGGGCAGGAGTCCTGTGGTTAAATCCAACTCTGCCAAGAGTTAAACACTTCATCTCTTTGTGTCTCAATACATTCATCTGTAAAATAATTAAAAGGTAGGATTAGGTTATCATTAAAATTCCTTCCAGATTTCACATGCTATAGGTCCTACGTAATTATATTGCTTGTCGCTGTTTTATAATATTACCAACAACAACAACTCCAATCATAATATCAATACAGCATCCTCTAAACCCAGATTAAATGACTTATTAGGGACTTCCCTGGTGGTGCAGTGGTTAAGAATCTGCCTGCCAATGCAGGCGACACGAGTTCGATCCCTGGTCTGAGAAGATCCTACATGCTGTGGAGCAACTAAGCCTGCGTGCCACAACTACTGAGCCTGTGCTCTAGAGCCCGTGAGCCACAACTACTGAGCCCGCACGCCACAACTGCTGAAGCCCGCGCGCCTAGAGCCCATGCTCCGCAACAAGAGAAGCCACCGCAATGAGAAGCCTGCGCACTGCAACGAAGAGTAGCCAACGTTTGCCGCAACTACAGAAAGCCCGTGCGCAGCAACAAAGACCCAACCCAGCCAAAAAAACCAAAAAAACGCTTATTAGAGATTAATCCTCATTTTGGGGAACTCAACCAAGCTTTCTAAAGGAACAGATTATTGTAACTCTTTTATCAGTATCATCTTGGATATCAGCTCAACTGCAACTTCTAATAGTATTTGGTATTTATTTAATACACCTTGAGCGTAAACTCTGGTCTGTAAGTTTGCACAAAGAAAGCCTGACGTTTTCACCACTGCCCTAATTGCTCATTCAGGTTACTTTCTACAGAAAATAAGGGGATATCTCACAACACTTCTGAGATCCAAGCGCCAACCACAAAACCCAGTAATACACAAGGCAATGAGAAGCCTCAAGGGTAAAGTGCACATTTCAATATATGACAAAGGTTGTATGCTTACTCCAACTCTTTATTACCACATCAATAAAAGCTGCTTTTGGTTGAGAATATAGATAGCTGGCAAAGTAAGTTTTTTTGCAAGGGAATCAAGTCCAGTTGAGGGTGCTCAAAAGAAATGTGCAGGTAGCATGCCACAGCTGGAGCTTGTACAAGCGATCTCATTCATTCATTCAACACATATTTATTGAGAGTTTACTGTCAGTCAAGTACTGTGACAGGTGCTTGGGACATAACAGTGAACAAGCCAAACATGGCGAGATTTGAGGAACTACAGTCTAGTAAGGGGGTGGTAATAACGCAGATTAGATTGGGACCCAACCCAGACCCAGGAGTCAAAGGAGTTTCCTGGAGGAGGGAGGGCAAAGTGGATACCTGAGCAGAGAGTTGACTTACTGAGCTGAAAATGGGGCAGTGGGTGGAGACTTTGAAAGAGGAGGATTTTAGGAAGAGGAGGGTTTTAAGCTAGGAAAACGGCTCATATTGTGAAAGGGGATGAGGACTGAGGGGCTGAAAGTCAGTCATTCCCAGGCCATACCCTGAGAGCATCACCTGAGAGCAGGTGATGTGGTTGCTAATAGAGATTGTGGAGATTGTGTGATAACTTCCCCCCTTGTTTTTTTTTTTTTTTAATTTATTAATTTATTTATTTTTGGCTGTGTTGGGTCTTGGTTTCTGTGCGAGGGCTTTCTCTAGTTGCGGCGAGCAGGGGCCAATCTTCATTGCAGTGCGCGGGTCTCTCACTGTCGCGGCCTCTCTTGTTGTGGAGCACAGGCTCCAGATGCGCAGGCTCAGTAGTTGTGGCTCACAGACCCAGTTGCTCCACGGCATGTGGGATCTTCCCAGACCAGGGCTCGAACCTGTGTCCCCTGCATTGGCAGGCAGATTCTCAACCACCGCGCCACCAGGGAAGCCTTCTCCCCTTGTTTTGATGTGCTCATTTGGTCTCCTTTTGCTCTTTATTTCACATTTTTATTTTGTAAGATTAATGCTTAACATTAAAAAGATTTATCTGGCCGCAGGGGTGATATTCATGGAAGAAATTTTACAAAAATAGATAAAATCATAGAAAAGAAAACAAAATCCGCTCACAGTTCTACCACAGAGATAATCACTGTTATTTTCACATATATAAATCCAATCCTTAATCTATCCGACCCATTTAGAAAGATGAGATCATAAACTCTACTTTGTCTTTTTAAAAGTGACTTTAAAATACTTATTTCTGTAGTGACTAAGTAACACATGCACAGAATGAGGCTACAAAACTCCAAATGTGTAAAAAGGAATATGGTAAACGTTGTCTCCATTCCAGTCCTGTCCACCAATCTCCCTCCCTGTAGAAAATGACTGTATTCAGTTTTTCTTGACAATTTCCTAATATCAGAATCAGAAGGTTAGACATGAGTACAGAGGTCATCTACTCCAGATGTTTCTTTGCCAGATGTTACACTGGGTTGTTCCTTTGGGAAACCTTTGTCATATATTGTTCCTTTTCCTTACAGAAAGAGCAATGTGTCGTTTCTAGAAGAGAGGGATGGGAAAGCAGCATGCTGGGCATGAAGATCAAGAGGCACCATAAGTCCCAGGTCCCTTATTTTATAAATGATGGGACTTCTCTAAGGTCACGTGGGTCGTCTGACAAAATCAAAATAATTGCATGTAACTAAAAGCTAAATTCCTTATCCTTTTCCTCAAATTTGTTTAGGTGGATTAATACCTGTATCACTAAATTGATGTTAATAAAGTTAAATTGATATGCCTTATTCAGGGTGCAAACCAGAATATATGAACCAGGCAAAATAGTCAACACATTAGAGTCCAGGTTAGGACTTAGAAAAGGCATTCATTCTTAAATGAAGGCCAGTTTCATTAACTGGTAATTTGACAATTGTTCCATATAAAAATTGATTTTTGTTTTAAACTAATTCATGCTCATTGTAAAAAATCCAAACATTCTTTTAAAAACAAACAAAAATGGATGTTTCCGTTTGCACTATTATACAAACTGCTCTTTTTTTACTTCACTGCTTACCTAAGAGAACTTCCATGTCAGTGCATATATATTACTCTCATCTTTTCTAACAACTGCGGGGTATTCTATTATATGCATACACGAAAATTAATTTAATAACTCCCTATTGTTGGGCACTTGGATTGTTTAAAAAGTTTTAATATTATAAACATGCTGTAGTAAATATCTTTTTACATACATCTGTGTCTATTATTTGATAAGGATAAATTCCTAGAAATTGAATTTCTGGGTCAGAGTGTATACATATTTAAATTATTGTATTTATGACATATTGCACTTCAGAAAGCCTGAATCAATCTATAATTCCACCAACAATGTATCAAAATACCCATTTAACTCACACTTGCCAATCTTTGGAATCTCAATCCAACAGGCAAAGATGTTAATCTGTTGTTTAAAAAACTCAAAAAATATCCCCAAAGGAACTAGACTTATTGACTAGCTCCCTTGCTTCCATATTTTGCTAGTATATATTTGAACAGATAAGGGGAGACTATGGTATTTGAAAGTCAAGTTTCCAAACCTTTTATACCAAATACGAACCATACCGATGCATTCACCAACAAGGATTAAAAACTGTGCAAAAGGGACTTCCCTGGTGGCGCAGTGGTTAAGAATCCGCCCACCAATGCAGGGGACATGGGTTCGAGCCCTGGTCCGGGACGATCCCACATGCCGCAGAGCAACTAAGCCCGTGCACCACAAGTACTGAGCCTGCGCCTTAGAGCCATAACTACTGAGCCCGTGTGCCACAACTACTGAAGCCCGTGCACCTAGACCCTGTGCTCCGAAAGAAGAGAAGCCACCACAATGAGAAGCCTGTGCACCGCAACGAAGAGTAGCCCCGGCTCGCTGCAACTAGAGAAAGCCTGCGCAGAGCAACGAAGACCCAACACAACCAAAAAAAAAAAAATCAAAACTGTGCAAAATTAGAATTTCCCCTAAACCCCAAAGAACATTTATATGGAGATCACAAGGATGAAGAAACAGCTTAGATAACTATCTTAGGAGATGATTTCTCTTGAAATGTGAGTAACACCTTTGAGGCATTTCAACAAATGGGATCTAAAGCTTCACTACTTAGAAGAGAGGATAGCTGGTTAATGACATTTATATGAAGTGAGTCAGAAGGCAGGATGGACTTAAAAACTGGATGCGGGGCTTCCCTGGTGGCGCAGTGGTTGAGAATCTGCCTGCGAATGCAGGGGACACGGGTTCGAGCCCTGGTCTGGGAAGATCCCACATGCTGCAGAGCAACTGGGCCCGTGAGCCACAACTACTGAGCCTGCGCGTCTGGAGCCTGTGCTCCACAACAAGAGAGGCCACGATAGTGGGAGGCCCACGCACTGCGATGAAGAGTGGCCCCCGCTCGCCGCAACCAGAGAAAGCCCTTGCACAGAAATGAAGACCCAACACAGCTAAAAATAATAAATAAATAAATAAATAAATTAAAAAAAAAAAAAAAAAAAAAAAAAAAAACTGGATGCGCCTGGGCACATACTATATGAGAAAGAAAAATGAGGAGGGTATCCGAATAGACTAGGCCATAATATGATGAAACTCAAACAGGGATATCTCCCTTCCTTAAAAACTACTCTTTGTGATGTAACCTACTTGGCAAGGTCTTCAATACTCTTTTCTTTGACAGGCATTATTTTGATGGATGAGGTAGAGTAAGAGGGAGGCTGCTGGTAAAGAATGAACTTTCCCCTTTTAAAATACTATTTGTAGGTAATTAGGAACAACTTTTATTATTTTTTTTGAGAGATAAGCTCTAAAGCAGTGGTTCTAAGTGTAGTTCCCAAGCAGCAGCAGCAGCATTCACCTGGGAACTTGTTAGAAATGCAAATTCTCAGGCCCCATTCCAGACCTGCTGAATTCAAAAATCTGGGGATGGGGCCAGAATCTGTGTTTTAACAAGTCTTCCTGGTGATTCTACTGCATAGCCTTCAGGTATTGAAGTAATTAACTTATTTATGTCAATGTTTTAAAAGTGTTTTTTCTTTTTTCAAATTAGTTAACTTTCTGAAATTTGGAAAATATAAAATTATAAAAAGATGACAGAAGACATAGACTGTTTAAACACATCTTAAAGAGAATATGGTGCTTTAAACAGAATGCTGTGTCTGGCATTTTGAAGTGCATGTTTCAGCAAAGGGTAGGGGCCTGTTTTATGTAAAGTGAAACTGCTTCTTCCAGGATGAGATTCCTGCAGTCCTTCACAGATGGTCTACATATTTCCATAAAATTGTATCTACTCTGAATTTGTTTGTCATTTGACTCATCTACATGGGCTTATTACGACAAAATGTCATCTTGACCAACGAAAATATTTTCTTAAAAATCTCTGAAGAGAGATCAAAGGTTTTGACACGAGGCTTTAAATAGACTGTATTATGTTATGCACATGTTGAAAAACTATATGATTTTCCTGGGGAGAAAACGTTTGAGTAGTATCTTGTTAATTTGTTTCTCTGGATAGGCAGAGAAAGTTTTCCTCCAAAATCCTGTGGATGGTTATATGTTCAACGTTTTGAGAAACTGTCAAAGTGTTATCCAAAGTGGTGGTACCATCTTACATTCACACCAGCAGTGTATGAGAACACAAATTGTTCCTCACCCTCACCAACACTTGGTATGGTGGTGTAGTAGCCATTCTATTAGGACTGTAGTGGTATCTTACGGTGATTTGAATTTGCACTTCCCTGATGACAAATAATGGTGAGCGTCTTTTCATGTGCTTATTTGCCATTTGTCTATCTTCTAGTCCAATGATTCTATTCTTTTTTATTTCAAAAGAAATAAAACCACATGTCCACACAAAGACAAGGATCCTTGCTATGGACTGAACTGTGTCCCCTCCAAATTTATATGTTGAAGCTCTAACCCCTAAGGTGACTGTATTTGGAGACAGGGCCTATAAGGCGGTAATTAAGGTTAAAACGATCATAAGGGTGGGGCCCTGACAGAATAGGTTTAGTGTTCTTATGAGAGAAGACACACAGAGCTCATGCTCTCCCTAATAGCTCCCAGCAAAGAGGAGATCATGGGAGCACGCAGTGGGATGGCAGCCACCTATAAGTCAGGAGAAGAGGTTTCAACAGAAAGGAACCATGCTGGCATCCTGATTAGACTTCCAGCATTCAGAACTGTGAGAAAATAAGTGCCTGTTGTTTAAGCCACCCAGTCTATGGCTTTTTGTTTTGGCGGCCGGAGCTCACTAGTATAGTCCTCGTAGCAGGATCTGTAATATTTATATTATTTGTAATAGTCAAAAACTTGAAACCACACAAATGAATGGATAAACAAATGGTGGTATACACATGTTCAAAGGAATATTACTGAATAGTACAAATGAACAAACGATTGATATACACAACATGGATAAATATCACAATAATTATGCTAAATGAAATAAACCAGACCAAAAGAAAAGAGTTGGCACTATTATTCCATTTATATAAAACTCCAGAAAATGGTGATAACTGATAGTGACAGAAAGAAGGTCTGTGGTTGCTGGGGAGGTAAGGTGTGGTGAGGAGTGACAGGGAGCAATTACAAAAGTACCGGAGCAAACTCTAGGGGGTGATGGACAGGTTTACTAGCTTGACTGTGGTGATGGTTTCATGTATGCATAAGTCAAAACTTACAAACTGTCCTTCAAATATACACAGTTTACTGTGTGCCAGTTATAGTGTTCCTGAACCAAACTTGGGTCCGCTAGCCCACCCAAAGTAAAGCCAATCTCCCGACCAGGTTGTGGTGAATGAAAGTTCAGTGTTTATTGCAAGGCACCCAACATAGGGCCAAGCAAGGAGAATGGGCAGCTCATGTTCACAAAGACCTGAACTCCCCGATGGCTTTCCTGGAAGGGTTTTTAAAGACAAGGTGAGGGAGAGGGTGGATATCCTTCTGAATGGTTGGTGGTGAGGTAACAGGGTGGTGTTTCAGAAGCTAACATCACCAACCTTCTGGTTTGAACTGGTCTGGGGTCTACATGCAGTTAACTTCTTCCACCTGGTGGGAATTTTAGCATCTTCAAAACAACTCAAGGATATGGCTCAGAACATTATCTATAAGCCCTTGAGGAGGAACTAAAGGTCCTTTGTTTTATGGCTAAACTATTATTATTTTGTCTTGCTTCACTGTTTTCCTCTGTTTCTGCATTTTCTCACTTCTCTGATTAAATTTTCCCTTTGGAACTTGGGGAAGGCCTAGGAGACTAAAGCTTTTCTATAATATAAACAAGAGGCGAGGGGACATGAGGGTGGGGTCTGTTCCCAGGAAGGCCCCACAGTGTCCTGCTTGGTTTCCATAGCTCAATAGGCTGTTTAACAACAACAACAAAAAAACACCTGTGGAATTCCTATTTTCTCCAGGAAACTCTAATTTTGTGTTAAGTGGATTTTGTTTTCTCCATCCCAATAAAGACATGGAAAAGAAAATGTGTCACCCAGAAAAGGCTGTCATATGTACAGGACTCCATGGCTTTGTACTTTCCCTTGTGAGGAGCCTAGAACAGAATCCCTGCCCCAGCCCAAACCCCCAGCCTTTCCATTACCATTGGAGGTAAAGCAAAACAAAATCACAAAATCAAAGAACATAAAACAGGGGGCAGCAAAACTCAAAACTGGCAAGCAAATGATTACAGTTGGGCCTTATCTTTTGTTTTTGTAAGCTTAGGTGGCTCTATTGGATATTGTGGTAAAGAATGAAAATCTGTTACGCAATCTTTCAGTCACATTTGGTAATTTGTGTGAGGAATTATATTACAGAAAAGAAAAGCTTCCCCAAGTAAAGACACTAAAATCTAGAATAATAAGATGTCAGCTCACGGGAAGCAAAACTTTGCCAGTGCAACCCAAAGTTGGACACAGAATTTGGTTAGAATTTCGAAACCTGCTTCAATTTCACAGTAAGTTTGAAAGATAAAGCAGGGTTTGATTCTTAGCTTTAGGTAAAGTTCATACCAAACATAGTGGGTTTATCACGCTTTGGGGGTTGTGCTAATTTATGTTAGATGGGGCTGAGACAACAGGGAAGGAGGCTTTCTACAGAAGGTCCTTTGTGGCAAACCACTATGGGAGGAAATTCCTTCTAAAGTTGGCATTGTGCATTTCCATTCTATCATTCTACTGTGCTGTGGATGCCAGGTGGGTTTTTTAAAATTAATTAATTAATTAATTAATTTATGGCTGTGTTGGGTCTTCGTTTCTGTGCGTGGGCTTTTTCTAGTTGCAGCAAGTGGGGGCCACTATTCATCGCGGTGCGCGGGCCTCTCACTATCGCGGCCTCTCTTGTTGTGGAGCACAGGCTCCAGACGCGCAGGCTCAGTAATTGTGGCTCACGGGCCTAGTTGCTCCGCAGTATGTGGGATCTTCCCAGACCAGGGCTCGAACCCGTGTCCCCTGCATTGGCAGGCAGATTCTCAACCACTGCGCCAACAGGGAAGCCCAACCAGGTGGTTTTTGGTTTTTGTTTTTTGTTTTTTTAAGTAGTAGCGTCCTAGGCTTTAAGCAAATTTTTCGCACTTGGGCTCCGTAGTTTAAAAGTTGTAGAGTAGAGAACTCAAAACCGTCTGAAACCCAAACTCTGGCTCTTTCTAATACTCAATGTAAAGTAGAGAAGATTTCTGGGAGGCCTACCGTCCACCCTGGCTCGCGTCCTCCCCTTGTGCCTCCTATTTCACTTGTATTAACTTGCTTCTGGTTCCCAGCTGGAGTGCACAAACTGCACCTGCTCCGAAGGCCAGCGGGGGCTTTGCCTCACCCGCTGCTCAGCCTCGGTTGCTTGCGCACGGACACGAGTTCCCACCAGGGGTCACTGCAGCCTCAGAGCTATTGTGCCCGCCAATCCTGAACACAGCCGGTCCCGCGGAGGGCGTGGGACTGGGAGCACGAAAAGCCAGGGTCCGACCCTCGCTGCGCCTGCCTTCCTAGAGCAAGCCTCCAGGTCTCCCCGGGAAACCGATACAGCGAGCCGGGCCAGGGCCCGCGACGGCGAGGCGGACCCGCTCCTGCGTAGCGCAGGTTCCTGTGCGGACCTCTCCGCACCTCGCCATTTGACCACCTCCGCTCCACCCTCCATCCCCGGCAGAGACCCCGCCCAGAAGGGGCGCCCCCTTCCCGGCCACTGGGTCCCCGCTTCGCTCCAGGGCCGTTTGCAGACGCCCGGCTCAGCTGCACCTGGGCTATTCTCGCCCGGGGCGCCATCCCTTGCACCGCCAAAAGAACTTTCCCGGGAGCCGCTGCGGCCTGGCGCGCCCAGGGCAAACCCCACCAGCCCGCCGGCCGCGTTCCCAGCCGGGGCGGCCGCTCCTCCGCCCGCAAGTTCCCCGACTGCCCGCTTCTCTGAATCTCCCGGGGAAGCAGCACTCCGCCGCCCGGGCAGAGGGTTCTCGGAGGGAAAGCTTCAACTTGGCCACACGTAGCCCCGTGATGAACTCGGGGATCCCCAGACGGGAGCTGCGCCCCGCGACGAGCTGACCTCCACTCGCCGGTCGCGGTAAGGAGTCCAAAGCCCTTTCCGACCCTTTTCGGGCTTCTCGGTGCCCGCGGGTTGGGGAGGTGGAGGTGGAGGTAGCCGACTGAGTGACGACCCTCGCCCACTGCCCCTGCAGTGGGGCCGGGACGTCGTGGGTACCCCTGACACAAAGGAACAGCTGAGTGCTCCCCAGTCGGCGGACCGGACCGGGGGCTGCGGGGTGGGGTCGGAGCTGGAAGTGCGCGTCCGCTGGGGACCCCGGAGGCGGAGAGGAGGTCGGTGCGTTCTGTAGCGCTCCAGGCGGGCGTGGGTGGAGGCGGCTGCAGAGCTTCTAGGGGCTTCCAAGTAGGGGGACGGCCTAGAGCTCTCGTCTCTCCCTTTTCTTGCCTCTTGTCCCCTTTGACAGGCGATTTTTGTCGTCCCCAGGGCTGCGGTTGGGGCCGCGGCCCCCCCGCCTTCGGAGGAGCCGGAGCCGCAGGATGCGCGGGGACGCGCCGCCGCCCTCTGCGCCCAGTTCCTCCGGCGCTTCCCTGGCCGCTCGCGGGCGCTGACTCTCTCCCGGGCTTCCCCGCCCTCCTTACCTTACGTCCGCGCCGGGCGGCTGGTCCGCGCCGCGCTGGACCCCGCCGGGAACTGGTCCGCTCGCCCTCGCCGCGGTGCGGACAATAACTTAATGCCTCGCGCTTGAGGGGAGGGGGCGGCTCGGCGCCTGGGTCGCAGCTTTCTCCCCTGGCTGAGGCCGGTCACAGCCGACATGGGCTGTTTCTGCGCTGTTCCGGAAGAATTTTACTGCGAAGTTTTGCTTCTGAATGAATCCAAGTTAACCCTCACCACACAGCAGCAGGGCATCAAGGTAGGCGCGGGCCGGGGGCATGTTCGGGGTCGGGGGTGCGTAGCCGGGCAGGCTCGGGGGTTCCGCGGCTTTGTCCCAGGGCTGTCACCCGGCCGGGGCGGACGGCGGTGGCGTCTCTGCACGGTGGGAACGAACGGCAGCTGCCTCCCGCGCTCAAGTGGAGGGTGGACGTGTCAGGGTGAGTTAACTTTGAGTCCTTCGTAAAGGAAAGTAAGTTTGACGCCTTGTAGGAGGGTCCATGCACCAGCTCTCAGCTGCAATCCACTGTCCTGCAGCTGAGACCCAAACTTCCCTACGTCGTTTTCCTCCAAAAGCGTTTAAGGCCCCCGCAGCTCCCAAAGAGGCGCAGAATCGATTGTACGGGCAGCATACAGTGTTGAAGGCACGATCTCCCTCGGCTTTGTTGAAGACCTTTTTTCTTGATAGGATTATTGGGGAAGTAAAATAATTCACTCGTTGAAACACATTTATTGGGTGGTTGTGATTGTGTCGCCTGTATTTGTGGTTAGGTAATGCTACGTTTGGCCGGAAAATAATTTCCTTTTCCAAAAGCAACCTGGTTTATCCCAACATTTAAGTAAACATCTCTCCAAACGAGGTAATAACTTTGCGCCTCTTCGTAGGTCATTATAATGCAATTACTGGTATTAACCTAGAGAACCCAAACAAAAAGGCTGTGGGAGCTTACAGACATTCACTTCCTCAATTTTGGCGAGCTCTTATGTTTACGGTTGACAACCTGACCGACGCGCCTGCGCGCTAGTTTTTCTCTCGCAACAACGTAGCTACCTAGAGATGATCGGAATCCCGAGTGTTTTGTTTCCCTTTCTCCTTCAGTTTTAAATCATTTAGGCATTTTAGATACCTCAGCAGCTGAGTCTGATGAAGGGAAACTGTCCCCCTCCCCCCGCCAAGGAGGCTGTCTGAGAAATCAAGTTCAGGCTGCCAATTGTCTTGTCGTAGTCTTGTCATCTCAGAAGTTAATCCTAATGGCGTAGGCTCTGGGCATTTCCTTGTGTGAATCAGATTTTACATAGCTTTATGCACACTAGAGTAAATGTTCTTGGCCAAAAGCTTCAGCTTTGTTATTATCGTTCTTGGTGTGCAGAATTTTAATTTCACAGCTGTCTTTTTTTTTTTTTTTGCCGGAGAAAGAGGGCAAAAATGATCAATTAAAGCCACAAGATACAGTTAACCCTTTAGGAAATTGTTTTGAATATTGTTTCTCCTGTAATTGTAATAAGCAAAAGTCAATCAGATTCTCATTTAGTGTTTCCTTTCAAGGACAATAAAAGACTCTTTGGTGGGGAGAGTGTTCATTGTATATTTTTAGCTTTTTATGTTCCAACTCTCAATCCCCCCCACCCCTATGAAATCAGGAAAAGAACTTACTTTACAAGATGACGTAACATTCTTTGGAGTACTGTGAGCACAAAATAGACAAAAGTAAAAAAAATCATACATTTTTGATAATACAGAGATTCTCTTTGGCTTCGAAACAATTAGAGAAAGATAACTGATGATCTGATACTAAAAAAAAACATAGAAATCTTTCTGAAGTCTAAAGTCATCTGGTGTGTGAGCTTCCTATTTAATCATGAAAGCCCTGCTCCTGTCAGTTGTGGAACATGTACATTATTCTGTCACGAGAGCAGCCAAGACTTGGAATCAAATGGAATAATTTTGTCAAAGAAACATGAATTAAAAATCCTGATCCATAATTACTTTTTATATCCTGATGGTGCTTATCTTGTTTTACTAATAGGTTGAAAATTGGTGAGGGATTCAAATGCAATAGCAACTTTATAATGCTGTTATTTTGGATATGTGCCATTTAACTGAACAATAATTCAAGCATGCTTTTGTTGGAAGTAATCATTTTGCAACAGGCTTGCCCTCTTTCAGTGTCACAAAAGCATGCCACAATTATTTTGATGGCCATATGTGTAACACAGATGTCTGCTGAAGTTAACCACATTATCTGTAACTACCATGCTATCATAAAATGCATGTGTTAAGCACCTATCTGCTTGTGGTATGTACTAAATTAAACACATATATATATTTACAAATGGTATAACGTATGAACAGCATCTTGCACGTAGATGGTATTCAAACATTGAATGAATGTATGTATATTATTGTTCTGTACATACTTGGCATTTTCTTTAACTCCTACTTTAATATTATTATTATTTTCTTTAACTCCTATTTTAGTTTGTAAATGAAATAGTAAGCAATTACTCCAAACTTAATAGCCAATAACTACTATTACAGTGTTTTTCCTCCCCAGGATAGTACTCTTGATAATTTTGATTATCACTAATTAAAGTCGAAGTTAAGCATGTGACATTTTTCCCTGAAATTAAAATAGAAAAATCTTTTTTCAAAAATATTTATTTTGAGATGACCCCTTTTCACATTTTATCTCCAATGAAGATATCTAGTTTTGTGTTAAAATTATTCACAAATTTATCCCTTAATGGAAGGAATTTTACTGATTCCTAAATGGTTACTTAAGAATTTGCTGGCATTACTGTTATAATAATGCATTGTAGGTTAAAGAAGATTAACTGTAGTAAATTTAAGTAGAAAACATATGAGAGAAGCTTGGTAAAACATTTTTTTCTGTGTGCTATTTTGAAAAACACTCTCTGGATTTTTAACCACCAAATTGCTCATTGAAAAGTTAGTTATGAAGTGATTTTTCTGCAACTCAGATCAAAGTTTTTCATCGACTTTAAAAAAAAAAATCAATGTGTTTGTTCCCATGGAAAGCATTTCAGCCTGAAGACAGTAGTTACGCATCTTATGTGTTAAGATGAGTAGCATTTAAATGGAAAATAATTTTCTGTTTCAAAAATAATTAGAAAAATAAAACCCAGTGTCTGTATTCATACTAATGTGATGTAGCAATTTGCCTTCTTAAATTGCTTTAGAGCTAACCTCACCTTGTCAAGCAGAAAGTCTTTTGCGTGCAGTTTGTAGTTTGAGCCCTATGCAAGATTTAAAAACCCAAGTTTATATAAACTGAATGTTATTGGTTGTGTGTGGAGCCACACAATAGCTTTTAGCTGTTTGTTCTCTGCTGCTATCTCTGTTGTTTATTTTAGTAAGAATTTCTGCTGTGGTTGGTCTCTTGGTTTTTTGAGCAGTGTTTGTTCAGGGAAACTTTTGTTATGTCCTGGGGGAGGTAGAGATCCTTCTTTTTGTTCTCTTAGAAAGCAAAACTTGAATGTGGCTCAGACTACTTTTTTTTTTTTTTCAGACTACTTTTATAAGTTGTCATTTGATTAGCAAAAGATTTTTAGGGAAAAAAATCACAAGGTTTGATGATTTAGTCCTCATAATTGCTGCTGCAAATGTGAACTAGATTAGTATTTTCATTTCAGCAAGATTTTAGTCCTCTGAGTAGTAATGTAATAAACACTGAGGTACTTATTTTTCCCTCAATGTATTTGACTAAATTAATGAAACCAATATGACAGCAAGATGGAAATTCCATTAACTTTCTTAAAAAACTGCTTTATTGAGATATAGCATACAATTCACAAAGTTAAATTCATCCATTAACTTTTTTTTTTTTTTTCATCCATTAACTTTTAAATGAAGTTATTTCCTAATCATCCTGAGGTTCCTGAGGGAATATTATGAGTCAATTTTGATGTTTTGATCAGAAACTTCCTAATAAACTAGAAAAACAGAAGTTGGGGACTTAAATTATGTGCGTCTCCCTTACCAAGAATTGTAATTTTCACTCCATTTGGATTGGTAAAGAAAACATCTGAGAAGATTTGGAAAAAGTGAAAAACAGTAGTTTTTCACAAATCATATTAAGTGTATATCTATATCTTTTAATATCAGCTACATAATATACACATTCAAGGACCTTATAAACATAGGTTGAAGCAAGTAATCATACACCAACATTTCTGTTAATATAAGATTGGCTGTGGGTCTTGACTGGTTAGTAAATTAGATGTGACTGGGATAGAAGTACCTCTCTTCCACACTGCATCTAGGTTTCTAAAATTCAGATATGATATCCATGTTGTGACTGTTTAAGATCAGCTACTGTATAAATGCTCCTTCATATTTTTTTGTTTTTAAAAAATGAAAGTATTTTTTTCAGCTTTATTGAGGTATAATTGAAAATGAAACTGTAATATATTTAAAGTGTGCAACGTGATGATATAATATACATATATATTGTGAAAGGATTCCCACCATCCCACCATTGAGTTAATTAACATGTCCATCACCTCACATATTTACCTTTTTTTGTTGTTGAGAACAGTTCAGTTCTATTCTCTTAGCAAATTTCAATTATACAATACAGCCTTATCACCTATAAATACCATGTTATACATTACATCCTCAGACTTAAATGCCCCCTCAATTTTACAAGAAGTTTTTCTTGAAAAAAATTTTTTAAAAATGTCATTTATCATTTATGGCTTAAAAGTGATTTAAAAACAATATAATGGGGAAAGAATTGTTTGTTACCTCTAGCAGGTAATGGCTAGCTATCCTTTTATAGGGACTTATACTTTTCTTGGTTGATGGTGAATCACACTTTTTGCAGCACCATTAATATAATTGTCCTTGAATTCTGTAATGTTAAGCTTAAACGAACTTTGAACTAAACTTAAACTAATGCAGAGCTTTTGTTTCTTTTGAGCATGGGTGGTGTCTTAGTCTGTTCAGGCTGCTGTAAGAAAATACCACAGGCTTGGTGGCTTATAAACAAGAGAAATTTATTTCTCATAGTTCTAGTGTCTGGAAGTCTGAGATCAGGGTGCCAGCATTGTTGGGTGACGGCCGTCTTCCAGGTTGAAAACTTGTATCCTCATGTGGCAAAAGGGCCTAGGGAGCTCTTTTGGCCTTTTTTAAAAATAAGGGCGCTAATCTCAAAGGCCCCACCCCCTAAAAAACATTACCTTGGGAGTTAAGTTTCTGACATATGAATTTCAGGAGGGCACAAATGTTCAGACCGTAGCAGATGGCGGTAGAGTTAAACCTAAGTTGCAGGGTCAGAAGTCCGGACTTGACTGTCCATTAGCTGTATGGACAATGGTTGGTTATTTTTATTAAAAAACAAGATGGGAAACTCATCTTTTCTTCAGTGGTTTGTGTCAGGTTGTATCTTAGTCCGGCCAGACAGTTCTTTGTTGTGGGATGCTGTCTGCTCCATGGCAGGATAATTAGCAGTATTTGTAGCCTCTGCCCATGAGATGCCAGTAGCACCTCTTGCCTAGTTCTAACAACCAAAAATATGCCTAGATGTTGCCAAATGTCCCCTGATGGGCAAAATCACCCTCATTTGAGAACCACTGCTGTGGAGGGTAGCAGTTTCCTTTATTCTTCTTTATTTGGTACACATTGGATGCAAACTGACTTTTGGATGCCTTCTTTTTTCTCTTTTGGAGGAGTGAGTCATGTGCCTTATAGGTCAGTGAAAACAATATGAAATGTGTATCTTTAACTTGCTTAATATTCTTAGACTAGAAGCAATATACTGAAGTGATGAAAAGCATGGGCTGTAGCATCAGACCACCTGGATTTACATTTTGGCTCCACCGATTACTTATTAGCTGTGGGGCCTCCAGAAAGATACTTTTCTTCTCTGAATCTCAATTTCCCCATCTGTAAAATGGGAACAAAGTCATACCCACTTCATAAGTTCAAGGTGCCTTGCATGTGGTAAGCCCTCAGAAAATGTTGGTCTAGATTCTTTCTTCTCCGGTCCTCATCCTCTCCTTCTTCTTTTAGTGCTTCATTCCTGTCTGCATATAAAGTCCACCCTTCACTGTCTGATTTGCCACCCTACCTGCTCTAGACCTTCAGCAGTTCTGTGTGCCTACCCAAATGACTTGCTCTATACGGGCATGCACAACTGCTCAGTCTCCCAAACATACCAGACTTGCTTGTGCCTTATGCTTGGGATTCCCACTGAGTGGTACTGTTTTGTGTTTCCCTAAGCACACGCTCATCTGAGCTCATCCTTTAAGACTTGAACCGAGTGTCCCATCTGCTAGAAAGCCTTAGACCCAGTGTGCCCTCGCAAAGTTAAGTGCTTGTCAGTGTCTTGCGCGCTTCTTGTTATAGCCCTTACCACACTGCAGGCATTATTTCTGGACACGTCTGTCTCCCCCAGAAGCCTGAAAGCCCTTGCCCGTGATCCCCAGCAGCTAGAGCTGTACACCACATGTAATAGATGCTTATTCACTGTAATTTGAATAGAAGAATGAATGGAGTGTTACCGTTGGAATAGGCCATAGTGAAAATCTTCTGGATAATGAGGTTCCTTTGCCATTTTATTTTTACTCGAAAAGACCTAGAATAAAGAGAATCTTACTGTGAAAAATCTGTTGCCAAGATACTCTAATTTTTATATTGATAATGGGTAGAAAATGAGATGGTGCAGTGGACTGAGTGCATGTAGCGCATTGCAGAGCTGACTAGCAGCCATTTTAGAAAACATGAGTTACCAACATCTTTTTAGTGTAGAAGTAACTACTGAATCCTTCCCTCTCTCTCTCTTTTTAAAAAGTATAACTTTCCCCTTATAGCTTGAGAGTCTTGGAAGAAGGGCGTATCTCACGAATGGATAATAGATCCTCACACTTTGCTTTTCTTCCTTGTCTCCTATTCTGTAAACCATTGGAGAACAGTATCAGTTGGTTTCACAGTGTGGGTTTACACCATCGGGGACCATTGGTATAATTTTTAATCTTGCTGTACCACCCATTTTACTCCTGAACCTCGTCTGACACTGCTCTAAGGCATAATGGAAAACACAGGGTCAAGAAGTTAAATACTGGGTTTTTATGACAAATGTTAAGTTTTTCATTCCGATGCACAATGGATTTTTCTGCAGGCCTGTTATAAACAGGACGCATCAGACATCAGATTTGTCATAACCCTGCAGCTTCTCTGGGGTTGACTGCTTTGACCGAGCTTTGTCTCTGATATTTTAGCCATGCGTACAGCTTATACATAATGCTCCTGGTTAGCCTGCTTTGGGTGGTAAGAGTAACTGACGTTTGCTCCTGCATAGCAAGATTTGTTTCTAAGTCTCACATGTTAAGTTTAACCAGGCCTCTGTTATCACTTGTTTGGGTCTCGACTAGGTGTGTTAAGGTCAGGAACCAGCCAGTTTAGTTTGTGACTCAAAAAGCCTTTTACCACACTTGGGAGAGTCTGTAGCATTCTCAGAAATGTGGATTGCATTCCTGTGCCCTCTGAACCATGATTTCCTGTTTTGTTTTTTTTTTTGTTTTTTTTGTTTTTAAAGTGAAACAGTCATTTTTCCTTAGTGCCGCCTATTGTTAATCCATTTCTCTGTAACTAAACACTCTTGCTGTATCCCCAAAGGCTGAGATGGCTCTCTGCAGAGGCTCTCCCAGTAATCGCTGAAGTCATGAGAGGGCCTGGCAGTGGCTTCCAAAGGGGTAAGAAGTTTGTTTTCAGGGATACTGACATGCCAAGTGGAAGTTAAAACAAGGGAGTGTGTGGCAGGCAGGGAAACCCGAGAGGCGCTGAGTGCTAACCCCCATGGTCAGTGACCAAAAGTTCAGATGGCAGAGGAGGAATCAGCCGACTGAGACCAAGGAGGGAACCAAATATGGCAGCAGATTGTCGAGAAATGCCACGTTCTGAGCACGTGAGGAAGCGCAGTTAGTGATGCTGAGCGCTACCAACTCTGTGGGCACAGCGTCCCGGAAGTTGGGTAGAAAGTACCTTGTGTAGAATACAGCTTGCCGTAGGAACAGTGACGTGAATGGGGGTCAAGTTCCTGAGCTAGCCCACGGAGACCTTGAGCTTTTAAACCACTCACGTCCCACTTTGCCCTTCATTCAGAGCCGTGTTTGAGAAGCGGTCTTGGAGCCTCTGCTGCCTTAATTATCACTTGTCAAAATTGGTTTTTATCCACCATCCTCACTGCTCCCACTTTGCACCAACCAGCCTCCTAACTGGGGCGCTGTGTGGTCATCTTCAATCTCTCCCCTTCCCCTATCCTGCCCTGTGTTTAAATCCTGGTTTACCATGAAATTATTGGTCTTGGGATGGACCCCAGGACTCTTCTTTGAACTAGCCTCCCTTTCCTCATTTGTAAGCTGAGGAGTGTGATAACTGCCTCATGGGATGACTGTGCAAATCTGAGAAAAGAATTTTAGGCACATAGGATAAAAGGTGCTCAATAAATGATAGCTATCATTATGTGTGATCTATTATTTGCTAATAATTTTTTTTCTGAATTCCAGTTTGGGATATCTAATCCCCCACGCCTGCCCAAAGTGACACTGGCTCCCTGAGAGACATGGGTGGTTGTTAGAAGTGGGGGGACAGTGGTGGTTCGATATCCATAGATACCAGTGACTTTTCAGATCTCTGTATTTTTATTCACATTGCCTCAGCTACCACTGGGATGCTGAAACTTCGCATCTGTACCCCTAGTCCAGACTTCCTCACTCTTATCTGACTTGTATTTCTGATTGCCTACTGGAGGTCACACTAGATGTCTAAGCCCTTCTATTCACTCCAGACTCTCTCTCCTTGTGCTGCCTAGTTTGGCGAATGAGGCCACACTCCGTCTTCATCAGTTAAGATGCTTTGATTCTCGGTTGCAGAGATTCCATTGCAGATTCTCTTAACGTGAGGAAGTTTGTTTGTTCACATCAGGTTCCCAGCTTCTCTCCATCTCTTCTGGGCTCTGTCATCTTGGGAGACAGGGTCATATGCCAGATGGGTAATGGTTCTAGAGACGATATTTGCACATGGCAATATGTGAGTTGGGAACAGAGACAGGCTCTTCTTTAGAAAGGAGAGAAGACTCCTTCTCCCCAAGTTCCCCATCAGACTTTCCCTTGTGTCTTTTAGCAGAACAAGTCTTGTGGCCATTCTTGAGCTATAATGGCAATGGGATCACCTTTAAGGCAACAGATTCTCCCTGGGACTGGGTGGGGGTGGAATCCATTTTCCCAAGGCAACTGGCAACTGGGGGAGGGGTTCAGTCAGGAGGAAAGGTAGGAGTTGTGGGTGCTATTGGCCCTCTGCCCCTCTGGTCAGGATTCTGGCACCTGGGCTCTCCTTAAATTTCCACAGCCTTCCAGGTGTTGTAATTCCACCTCTTAAATATATTCCAGATTCATCTCTTCTCCCCTCCTCTGATTGCTCCTGCCCTGATCTGGACCACTCTCAGTTCTCAGCTGGACACCTGGAGTAGCCACCAGCATGATCCCCTGTGACTGCCTCTAGCGTGGCCTTTCTCACCCTGGCTTGGATACTCCCACGGCTTCTCAACCTCCGTGGCTTAGTTTATATTCCTGAGCATGATGGCCCTTCATGATCAGACCCCCCCCCCCCCATCTGACCTTCCTCCCACTGCTACCATATACCTCTCACGGATTCTAGCCAGACTGAGCTGCTTTCTAGTCTGAATTCTCCACATTCCCTCTCACCCTGGTCTTTTTCTGCCCGGAAAGCCCCACCCCACCTCATCTTGTTTGAGTGAAGTCCCAGCTCTCATCAAGCAGGGTTTTGCTCAAATGCCACCTTCTCTGAAGACTTCTCCTTGGTGAAGCACTGGAGAGGCCCTCTGCTGACCTGAATCAGGCCTGCATTTCATTGCAGGAGTTTCCGTACTTTCCTGCCCACCTTGCCCTGGGAGCAGTGTAGTAAGATGAAGAGAGAATGGGTCTAGGTCGTAGATAAATCTGGCTTCAGGTCTCCTTTCCATGTGTTAGTGCTGTAAATGTGGCCAAGTCACTTACCCTCAGAGTCACCTTCCTCATCTGTAAAATTAGGGTCAGGCTCTCCAGCTTATCCTGAGATACTGCACGTGAAACCCTGAGCCCTATGCCTAATGAGAGGGAGCTGTTGTTACTAGAGATGGAAAGCCTTGAGGGAGGGGACTATATCTTTTTTATGGGATCCCCAAGTCAAGCCAAGTTCCTAAGGAATCAATGAACGATTGTTGACTGGGTGAATTAATCTGAATAAGAAAAGTACTTCCAGATCGACATAAGCAATGAATCTGAGAAAGAAAAGACATCTTTCACCTCTTTACTTTCTAGGTTCCCTGGTACAAGTAGTGTACCTCCTTGACTCCTTAATTTCTCATTAAATTTTTAAAAACAGGTTTATTGAGATATAAATCACATACCATACGATTCAGCCATTTAAGGTGTGCAATTCAATGGTTTTTCATATATTCACAGAGTTGTGCAACCACCATCACAATCAATTTTAGAACATTTCATTACTTCACAAAGAAGCCTTATACTTATTAGCAGTCACTCCTCATTTCCTCCCAACCCTCTTACCTGCTCCTGCTAGGCAAACACTAATCTTTCTGCCTCTATAGATTTGCATATTCTGGACATTTCATATAAATGGATTCGTATAATATATGGTCTTTTGTGACTGGCTTCACTTTGCATAATGTTTTCAAGGTTCATTCATAATGTATGTATCAGTATTTCAGCCATTTTTTTGCTGAATAATAGTCCATAGCATGGATATACCATATTTGTCCATTCATCAGTTGATGGACTTTGGCTATTATAAATAATTTTGCTATGAAGATTCATGTGTAAGTTTTTATGTGGACATGTGTTTTAATTTCTCTTGCATATGTACCTAGGAGTGGAATTGCTGGGACATAGGTTTAACAGTTTGAGGAACTTGCAAACTGTTTTCCACAGTGGCTGCACCATTTTACATCCCCACTAGCAATGTCTAAGGGCTTCAGTTTCCCTACATTCTCACCAACACTTGTTTTAATCTTTTTGATTATAACTACCCTTTTGGATGTGAAGTGGTATCTCATTGTCATTTTGATTTGCATTTTCCTGAAGAATAGTCACGTTGAGCATCTTTTCTTGTCCTTATTGGCCATTTGTGTATCTTCTTTGGAGGAATATCTATTCTTTGCCAATTAAAAAAATTGGGTTATTTTTCTTTTTATCAGTGAGTATAAGTGTTTAAAAAAATCTATCTATCTATCTATATATATATATATTCTGTATACAAGTTTTTTGTCAGATACTTGATTTGAAAATGTTTTCTCCTATGTGTTGTTTTTTTTACTTTCTTGACAGTGTCCTTTCATGTACAAAAGTTTTAAATTTTGATGGAGTCCAATTAATCCTTTTGTTTCCTGTGCTTTTGGAGTCATATATGAGCAGCCATTGCCTACGCCAAGGTTATGGAGATTTACTTGTATATTTTTAAAGAGTTTTATGGCTTTAGCTCTTACATGTAGGTCTATGATCCATTCTTCATTCTTTTGCGTGTGGATATCCAGTGGTCCCAGCTCATTTGTTGAAAAAACGATTTTTTCCCATTGAATTGTCTTGGCACTGTTATCAAAAATCAATTGACAATAAATATGAAGGTTAATTTCTGGACTCCCAATTCTGTTCCATTAATTGACATGCCTATCTATGCATCTTGTTTAGTTTTACTAATTCCTTGGTAGGGTAGGTGTGTGTAATTCAGCAGAGAAAACACTCCCAGTTAAAACAAATTTGACATTTAATATTTTGAGCAAAATTTCCTGTAAACTTCCTGGTGGCAGTTAAGTATTGTATATTTTATTCACTTTTAAATCCCTGAGAGCCTAGAAGAGTGGCGGGCACATGGTGGTGCTCAGTAAATATTTGTCATATTTGAAGAAAGACTGATAGAAGGATTGTTTTAGTCATGCTGCTGTTGCTTTTGTAACTTGAAACCTTGGTTGTTGAATATTTAGATTTCCAAAATCTTTTCTGTATAAGCTTTTGAGTGTTGCTGTTTATGTTGTGTAAAGGATTTGCCTTTGGTCCTTCCAGGCTCTTTCTGTAAATCACTTGATGGAGGGCTGGAAAAGAGTATTAGCATATGTTTTATGATTAACTTTCTTTGTTAGTTTTGGTAGGTGAAGATGTAGCATGTTCAAAAAGTTAATGTCATTTAAGTAGGTATGTGGATTTCATCTATTACTTGGCAACACGCTGAGAATTTGCTAGAGATTTGTCCTGAGAGTGCAATGTGCAGTGTTCTCCTCCTGGGAAAATAATGTAGGTGGCTAGAAGACCACTTCTGAATGCACACACCCTCCCCAATCCCCATGACTTCCTTTCAACCTTGAACTTCCAGGATTTCTAGTGTGATTGCAGGTTAAAGCCTAGGGAGCAACTGTGGCTTCATGGAATTGAATTCCCTATGACTGAGGGAAATGGTAGCAAATCTTAGTGGTATTGAAAGTGGCCTAATAGAAGCTTTACAGCTTTTGTCTGGATTGTGCATTTTAAAATTGGTAGTATTCAAACACTTGACAAATCCCAGTACATATGCAGGCTACAGGCAGTTTCCTCTGTGAAGAAAATTTCAAACGTCTAGAATCTAGATAATGCCACAGCTGTGTGTGTCAAAATCTTTCACACAAATTGGTTTCTACTTGTCATTGCTTTTTTTTTTTTTTGCCAGCCACTCATTCTTTGCCCAGTAGTTCAACTGTCTGGTTCTCTGCACCAAATCTGAGTGTGGTCACACGTCCTTAGTTAATTCAGCCCTGTGTTGCTGCTCCAAAATGCAGCAGACACCCGGGGAGAACGTGGAAGAGATGACATGAGTGACAACAGACTGGCTTTCACTTACCGCAGAAAGCTAGACTAGGCATGGGCATTTAGAATCATCTAATCCCGTCCTCCCATTCCACAGCTGTGGGAACAGGGACCCAGGGAGGGGCAGTGATTTGCCAGAGCCCAGCACATGGTCCTAGAACCCTGTCTCTTGGTTTCCTGTCTGGTAATTTCTCAGTGCTCACCCACCCTCAGTTTCTTTGAAGTCTGCAAGGGAGGAAGGGCTGAGAGCTGATTATAGGGGAAGAGGTCAGAATTTATTGAAAATCATCTAGGTTTATTGCCAATCCCATCTCTTCCATGCTCCCAGCCCTTCCCCGTTTCCTTCCCCCTCCCCCGCCCCCCTTAAATTAAGTCCTTCTAGGCCTACATCTGGCTTGATTGCCTTCTGCAGTCTTGGCATTTGGATTTGTGGAACTCTTTCTGGGTAGATTTTATGAGGGAGAGACTCTTTTGTCCTAAAGAATCTTTTTTTTTCCCCCCTCCCAATTTGGAAAAGAGTTTGCTTATGTGGAATTTCTTTTCAGAATGATACCAACTGCATTGCATTTTAATTTTTTGGCTTTTTTGAAAATGCTTATTTATTTAAAAGGCCTAGAATAATTTATGGTTATGACCATGGTTTTAGAGCTCGTATCACTCAGAGTTTTTCCTTGGTCTTTATTTGTAAAGTCTTTATCCTGAATTCTTATAGCTCCATTCTGGTATCTCTCCAGGAAAGAGAATTAAAAACTGATTAGTGACCCTTCTTATTGCCTGAGGGAGGGTGCAAGAGAGGAAAGTAGAAAGGTAAAATTGCTCTTTTGCTGAAAGGTTTCAGATGGGCCAGTCATCAGGAGGCTAATAGATCTTTCCCCCGATAATGATTATTTCATGCATCTGCTGCTGTTTACAAGGGCACTTGGAGGATGTGCAAATTTTCCAGAATTCCTCAGAGAGCCAGCTTCTTTTTCTTTCAGACGCTGTTTTTACATAATGATCTGTGGTAGTTATATGAAGATAAATAGGTTTTGAGTGTGAGGGTGTATGGGGGTCTGGACCAGTGCTGTGTGTCTGTAAGTGTAGGTATTGCTTTGTGAACTCACTTTTAGGAGATTTTATTCAGAGCTTGTGTACCCAGTAGCACCCAGGATTTCTGGTAGGGATGATGAAACAGAGGGAACACTCTTGCCTTTTTTTTTTTCTTTTTCCTTCAAACATAAGTATGGGTATATTTAATTCTTTCAAGTGCATACAAGACAGTAATTACACAGCAACAAATCTTTTGTTCAACAGTGATTTGATTCATAGGTATTTGAGTGAAATTTACATAACTTCACATCCAGACTCTTGCATTTTTAAGTACTCTAAGTAAAAAAGCTCCCCAAATAACCAATTCTTTTTTTTTTTTTTTTTTTTTTTAATAAATTTATTTTATTTGTTTATTTTCAGCTGCATTGGGTCTTTGTTGCTGTGCGTGGGCTTTATTTGTGGCGAGCGGGGGCTACTCTTTGTTGCCGTGCGCAGGCTTCTCTTGTTGCAGAGCACGGGCTCTAGGTGTGCAGGCTTCAGTAGTTGTGGCTCGTGGGCTCTAGATCTCAGGCTCAGTAGTTGTGGCGCACGGGCTTAGTTGCTCTGCGGCATGTGGGATCTTCCCGGACCAGGGCTCGAACCCTTGTCCCCTGCATTGGCAGGCGGATTCTTAACCACTGTGCCACCAGGGAAGTCCCTATAACCAATTCTTATATTTCCTACTTATCCCTCTCTATATCCACACTTTAAAAAGTTACAAACTGAACATTATACAGAACATATAAGTCATGTTTAAAAACTTGAGGTTATAAAATCATTGTACTCCAGTACGACTCAAAAGAGTCCCCATGCTAACAAATGCAGTCCTAGGTGGTAAAACAAATTGGAGGAGGGGAAGAAAGAAGAGACAGACACAAGTTTGCTGTCTTAATATTTTCCTAATCCTGTCAGTTAAAAATGGTGATGTCATGAGAAATGACAGTTTAGGTTTAATATGAGGAATGGAGTTTGCCTCACAATTAAAAGAAGTTTAAAAAGTTAAAAGAAATTTAACTTTTAGGTGGAAAGACAAATATTTACTTATAAAACGACAGAATTCAATACAGTTCATAATCAAGTACTGGGTTATATGGTGGAGATTCTAAGAGGTATAGACATTCTTATAAGAAATGATGTTTCTTATATGCCGAGGTGGGATTAATCAGGAAAGGAGTTTTAGAAAAAGTGAATATAGGTTTGCAGTGCCTTATCTGAAACCCTTGGGGTAGGTGTGTTTGAAGATTCAAAATTTTTCAGATTCCAGCAAGGTAATATGGTATATAGACCATCCGTTATGCAACATCCCTGGCCAGGTTTGGGGTGATACCTCATAAAACAAGCACAGTAATATTTGCACAGCTTATCATTTGGATATTCACAATAAGTGGGGTAAATAGAGACTATAAGTTGCCTTCTGCCAGTTTATAATAGATTTTGTCCCTGTATTAGTTATCTATTGCTGTGTGCCACGTTACATCCAAAACTTAGCAGCTTAAAAGAACAAACATTTATCCCAAACAGATTCTGTGGGTCCAGAATCCAGGAGTAGTTTCGCTGAATGATTCTGGTTCAGGGTCTCTCTGAGGCTGCACTCAGACTGGGCCTGAGGCATTGGTGATCTGGGGACGGTGGGTCTGCTTCCAAGCCCACTCGCGGGCATGTTGGCAGGCCATGGTTCCTCACCACATGAGCCTCTTCATAGGCTCCTGAGTGTCCTCACAACATGGCAACTGGCTTCCCTCCGAAGCAAGCGATTTTAGAGAGAGAGAAAGCCCAAGATGGAAGCCACAGCCGTATATAATATCCTGTTACTTCTGCGGTATTTTGCGGGTCACACCAGCTAACCTTGGAGTGAGAGGGCGCTGGATAAGGGTGTGAGCACTGGGAGGCGGGGATCACGAGAGCCGTCTTGAAGATGGACTGCCATAGTCATCAAGTGAGTTTTGGCGTCAAACGTAAAGCTTTCAGCTTTCATATCTTTTTGGGTTCTGGATTGAGGATTTATGTAGACTCTGGCCTCCTCAAAGTGATGACTTGAGAGGATGAACCGTGGCTCTGAAGGGGGTCAAGGACTGCAGGGTAGCGTGAACATAGAGAAGTGAGTTTGGTGGAGGAAGATGAGCGTCTGGGGAGTACGCAGTCTCATAGTATGCTCTGTGCCAGGCACTGTACCTGACGTGGGGGGTAAAAAGGTGAATTAGATACATTTTTAACCATCTGGAGCTAGAATTATGCTTTGAGAAGTCTAGAGTTTTGTTTTGAAAATACTTGTATTGAGGAGCTACAGTGAGAAAGAAAGCCTGCATAGTGAGAGAAGCAGAGAATATAGACTCAGAAAATCTGGATTCCTTTGCCAGTTCCTTCATTTCCTACCTTGCAAAAGTCAAAGTTTTGGAGCCTTAGTTTTTCCATTTGTAAAATTAAACTGATGCTTATGTTATTCCATCAATATCAAAGTATTGTGAGACCCAAAGGAAGATAATGGCTGAAAAACCTCTTGCAAAAGTTTAAAGTGCTTTGGAGTGTTAATAATTATTATCCTGTGGCTCTGTCATTTACTAACTAGTGACCTTTTGCCTCAGTCTCATCATCAGTGAAACGAGGATAATACTACTATCTACTTCATAGATTGCTATGAGGTTTGAATGAAATAATACACGTAAGGGCTGAGAATAGTGCCTGGCACATGAGAAATAACAAATATTAGCTGTTATTATTATGTCATCATATAGTGCTAAACCTTATGAGGAATTAAAAGAAAAGTGAAATGATGACTTAGCATGTCCTTAGAAAGTTTTAAACAATGAGAAAAAAACCCAGTTTTCCTTAAAAGGCCTTTTATTATTTGTATTTGCATTTGCTGACTAGAAAACTGATTTATTTGGTTGGACAGAGATTATTTTGAAAACAGCTACCAGCTTCCTCCCTCCTCCTTTTCTTCTCTCTCTCTCTTTCTTTTTTGATGTTGACCTTCACGTACAGCTTTTCAAATTTTTAAAGGTCATAACTGAAAATAAATCCCTTTGCACTTCCGGTAGCATAGTAGTCAGCTTGCCTGTCCAAACAGAAAGAGCTAAGTTCAATTTAGATAATCCTCATCACTTGATAAAGATGTGTTTCAAAAATGAAGCTTAGATTTGGAAGCCTGGCAGGATTTACTCATTAAAATTCCTTGTTGGAGTAAATTATGAGTCAGAAATGAAGACTTGCAATTCTTTTGTTGAGTTCTGTGATGAAGACATTTAGTTCATTATGATTTAGCCTTTGTAAGAATCTGAATAGCCATTTTTTGAGGATCATGAGAACTTCAACAAATCATTATTTTCTAAAATCTTTGTCTGGCAAACCCTGAAGAACTTTCCCTTAGAATGCCTTTATGCCATTACATGCACCCAGGGATAGCAGGCGGTGACAATGTCATGGAAACATCAGTATTGACACAGCCATTACGGTGACTACCAAAGAACAGCCATAAAGGAAACCAGACCCCAGGCTGACAGCAGATCAATCCCCTTAAGTCACGAATTTCCTTTGTGAATGGTGGTGAAAAAACTTGAGCTTCTTGTGTGTTTTCAGGTTAAAAATTCTTGAGATTTCCTTCTGCTTGAAAATGCTGAACTGTGTGTGTGTGTGTGTGTGTGCGCGCGCGCGCACGTGCCAGAGGGAGAAAGATAAGTGACCTTGTGTTTAACTGCCATTTTAATATTTGGGTAGTTGTGTTTAAGAGTCAATGTATGTAGAGAACAGACTTGTAGTTGCCAAGGGGGAGGGGATGTGGGAGTTTGGGATTAGCAGATGCAGACTATTACATACAGAATGGATAAACAACAAGGTCCTATGTATAGCACAGGGAACTATATTCAATATCCTTAAATAAACCATAAATAAAAGACTATGAAGAAGAATATATATGTGCATGTATAATCACTTTGCTGTACAGCAGAGACTAACACAACATTGTAAGTCAACTATATTTCAATAAAATAAATTTTTAAAAAGTAAATGTATGACTGCTCTCTAGGAAACCATTTTTCTTGCTTTTAAATGTTGTTTTCAAAAGATGAGCAGTATTTATGTTCTGAAACAACATTTTCTTCAAGTGTGAGCATTGGGGCTACTGAAAACAGGTGTGCATATTCAACAAGATGTACCTTGCTTTACTTAAAAAAACTATTATTTTGAAAAGTTTCATTGTGAATTGATTCTTGTTTTAAAATGCTTCCCATCTGGTATAATTGAAAAGTTGAAAACGACACAGAGATTTTTTTTCCCAAGGGAAGGGTGGTGATTTTGTGTCAACTCGCTTACAGATCACTGGGTCCTCCTTGTGCTTTTCCGTTTGCTTCAGTTAGTGCTGAGTTGAGCAAAGCCAAGTTCCTGACAGAGACTGCTGTGGTTTTCAGCACAGGCCTACCTCTGTGTTGGCTTTACCAGTGTATGTTTCCACTTTTGTCCTCAAATGGTTAGATAATTTTGTGCTTTCTGCCTGAGGTTGGGATAGCAAAGTGACAACAAAATGTACCATTTCTCCCTACATTTAATAAATTCTGCTGCTCTGAGTGGAACCCATGGCTTATTAGACATGTCAAGTTGCTAGTTTTCTAAGCACGTTCAGCTAAAAATGATGAACAAAATGGCTTAAACTGGAATATTTTGGGTCTCTCTGCATGTATAATATTTGTCAAAGAGTTTGGCTCTAGTTTATTGGCCAATCTCTTCACGGAAGATTCATTGACACCACTTGGGTCAATTTGGCTGCCATTTCTTGTGTTAGGTTGTGTTAGAGTCCTCTTGCAGGAAAAAAAAGGAGTAAGAGCCAGTAAGAACCCAAATATTTATTATTTTTAAAAATTTATTTATTTTATTTTTATTTTTGGCTGTGTTGGGTCTTCGTTGCTGCATGCGGGCTTTCTCTAGTTGCGGCGAGCGGGGGCTACTCTTCGTTGCGGTGCACGGGCTTCTCACTGCGGTGGCTTCTCTTGTGGCAGAGCATGGGCTCTGGGCGTGTGGGCTTCAGTAGTTGTGGCACGACGCTCAGTAGTTGTGGCTCATGGGCTTAGCTGCTCTGAGGCATGTGGGATCTTCCTGGACCAGGGACTGAACCCATGTCCCCTACACTGGCAGGTGGATTCTTAACCACTGCGCCACCAGGGAAGTCCCAGAACCCAAATATTTAGAAACATCTGTAATTTTTATACCGATTACTAATAGATTTTCCACTTCCCCATAAATTAAAACTTTTGGGCTGAGAATAAAGCGTATACAATCCACATGTATATTTGTTATTACATGAATCTGGTATTTCTGGTTGTGTCAGTGCATGCAGGGATAATGTTTAAAAAAAGATCTTCAAAATTAATGAGACAACCTTGACTGAGAAATAGTTTCCTTACACAGGAACTTCTAGCTCTTAACTGAGTGAAGTGTGAGGAAAGGATTCTGCAGACCCTGGGTAGTGAATACGTTAATTGTATGTTTGACACAAGCATTTGACCATCAGAATAAATAGCTGAGCTTCCTTCTAGCTCTGAAAGTCTGATGGGTTGTGTCTAAGGTGGCTGTGATGCCAGGTGCAAGTTTTCATATCTGGAGGTCGTGTCTGTGGTTTATCTAGTCTGGAGCCACAGTCAGCTTTTCATTACTCAGGTTTCACAGATTACTGTGGCTTGTTCAGCTCCCCACATAGAGTGGACAGGGCCCAGGAAAAACAATTAGATTTCCCGTTTTGAGCAACCTGAATGATTGATTTGGTAGTAGGGAAAGGAGAGTGAAGCTGCCTCTTCTTTCTCAGACTCATGAGCATTTTGGATTTTTGGTTACTCCATTTTTTTGGGGGGGGTGGGGGCATTATTATTTTCTTCTTTAAGGCTGCTTCATAGAGGAAGCGCATATGCCGTTAAAGGCTGCCCATAAGAAAATGTGAGCCAGTCAATTCAATGGATGTTTTAGCAGTACTTAACCACGCACGTGGATATTTTATACCACATGAAATGTCTAATACCCAGTGATGTTCAGTAAATGTGACCTTTTCCTTCTTTTTGACACTAGTCAGCCTGTTATGGGTGATACAAAATGAACATAAGTGAAATTTTAAGAGAACAGTTAAATCTATACTAGGGCTGGAAGTATGATATTGACGTGTGGGACATGAAGGGTCTCATGGAGAAGTGTGTCTTGAATGTAACTTCTAAGGATAAGTGGGCTTTAGATACACAGAAAGTGAAGGGTTGCCCAGTAGAACTCCTGGGACACTGAGGAGGCTGGCTGAACCTGGAAGCAAAGGGGAAAACCAGATGGCATCCAGTTGGTGTTATTCAGTAAGGGAAGGACTTGAAAACCATGAAAAGGAGTTAAGACCCTGCTGAGTGATAAGTCAAAGCAGAGGAGAGTCCTGGTGGTATTTTAGGAAGATAAGTTGACAGGTAACAACTACAGACTGGACTGGAGCGAGAGGAGCCTGGAATCTGGGAAAGCAGTCAGTGGTGAGGTGATGAGAGCTGGGATTCCACTGTGGAGTGGAGTAAAAAAAAAAAACAAGATAGTAAGGATGTTTTGGATAGTCATTCACAGAACAAATATATTTGGAGAACCTTCCAGGTGTCAGGCACTGGGCTGGGCCCTGGATGCAGTGATGAGGCCGACTCACACAGTCTTGACCTGCATGGAGCTTATAGCTTAGCAGGGGAGCAGGTGTGTGAGCGCCCAGGTGTGTGAGCACCCAGGTGTGTGAGTGGCCAGGTGTATGAGCGCCCAGGTGTGTGAGCACCCAGGTGTGTGAGTGGCCAGGTGTATGAGCGCCCAGGTGTGTGAGTGGCCAGGTGTATGAGCACCCAGGTGTGTGAGCACCCAGGTGTGTGAGTGGCCAGGTGTATGAACGCCCAGGTGTGTGAGTGGCCAGGTGTATGAGCGCCCAGGTGTGTGAGCACCGAGGTGTGTGAGTGGCCAGGTGTATGAGTGCCCAGGTGAGTGAGCGCCCAGGTGTGTGAGCTCCCAGGTGTGTGAGCGCCCAGGTGTGGGGAGGAAACATTGGCAGTGACACGAGAGTGTACAACAGGGACTCTGATGGAATGGGAGGGAAGTTTCCTGAGGGAGTCATACTTGGGTTGAGTAGGAGTGATAGGGAAGCAGAAGTTCTAGGCAGAGCGAACAGCTGGTGCAAAGGCCCTGAAGCAGAAACAGAAAGAACCCAGTGTGTCTGGAGTACAGTCAGGAGGATAAATGAAAGAGCTGGTGATTTGTTACTATCCTAAGTGAGGGAGGGTGTTTAGAGAAGAATATTGATGGAAAATGAGTGGCTTGGAAGGTTTGATTTGGGTAGGGGTGAGAGTATCTGGTAGGGGAGGTGGGGAGAGGATGGATTCAGAATTCC